>NW_026086826.1:14185000-14785000 GCF_022539395.1 Myiozetetes cayanensis | reverse complement strand
GATTAGAGAGGGAACTACCCACGTACCAATATAGGTAGACTTGGAAGACAGCATATTTTGGTAAGAACTATTCAGACACAAGTTTGGGCACAAAAGAGGGAGAAAAGACAAGAGGCAATAGTCCTTTACAGTATCACAGTGCAAAGGAAGCTCCATGGCAAGTGAACACTGAGAATGTGCATACTCTCACCCTTCATCTCCTCAGTCACTGCTCTAGATCCACCCCAACAATTTTTTTTTTTATTCCGTTTTCAATTCACAGTTTATCCTTCAAAAGATGGAAACACTTTGGCTCCAACTTTGGTAAATTGTAAACACATACCTCTTTTGCTCATATTAAAATAACATCTAAAGTCTTATTACTTTTATATTCCCAGATAAAAGTAACTTCTCTCAGTTTCTGAACAGCCACCTCAAAATATTTTCACACCTCTTTTGACACCTAGTTCATAACACATTACCTTCTCAGGAAGGCGAGGATATCATGGGCTGACATCAATTTGCAGGATTAAAATTGTCCAGGGTAAAAATTCTCACTATGTTTCAAACATCACACTATCAATGAGAAAATGGGTCACTTTTCATCAAAAGAAAATTCTGTATCGAAATTGTTGTAGATCAGGACTTCACATCTCTGAACACTACTCGCCTATGGCCAACTGAGAAGATAAAGAGAACCCTCAAGCAAGATACAGAGCTGTACTTCAGTAGATACATATTGCTATTTTTTCAGGAAAATTGTGTTAGATTTAAAAAAGGTTATTCTATCCAAGTGGCCTACCCTCCATGTTCCCAAATGTGGACAATTTATCCCAATGATAATTTGGTTACAATAATAGCCAGTTCTTCCAGAGGCTATGGAAGAGGCCTCGTTCTGTAGCCAATGTTAGAAGCCTGTAAACTCAACAGGTAGTAGAAATTTCACTTGATTTTACATGTGGTGTTTAAAAAATACATGAAACTTCAATAATTTGGTATGCCCCATAAACTATTTTAACCTGTTCTTCAGCTGAGGTACAATTTCTATAATGTATTGACTTCTAAATGCTATATTTACAAGTGTATATAGTACAGTTCATTTCAAAATATAACATTTCCCATGGAACAAAAAGAGAGCTGAGCTGCCACAGCTCTGTTCTGCTTTTGTGCCTTCCAGCTGCTCTGAGAGGGGAAAAAGGCTGGTTTAGGTATTGTGGGGTTTTGTTTTTAAATCATGACTCTCAACATCTTTGAAGCAAAGGAGTTTCAGGCTGCTTCTCTCCGAGGAGGAAGTGATGACTGTGCATCAGAGCACAGCAGACACCTCTCCTGCCATCAGAGGGAAGCTGTCACGGGTGCTGTGATGTGACTGGCAACGGGGTAATTGACACAAGTTTAATGGCACTGTCTGGCCCAGCAGAGCCGTGGGAGTCAGACTAGCTGTCTCTGCACATCTGTTGTGGATATAAGCATTTGAGAACAATCCCTGCTTTCAGCCCAGATACTAACTCATCCAGTATATTCATCAAAAAAACAGTTGAATCCAATGGCTTTCATTCTCCAAAATGATAGATCCACGCTCCCTCATGACTACATACATGACTAGTTCCAACTTCTGAACTTCAGATGGACTACCACCACCTCCTCTGCCAAGGCTCACCTGTGCAAAGCACACAACCATGGAGAACAAACCATGGGAAATCAGCTTATCTTTACACAGTATTTTTGAATTGAAATAACTGAGCTGCAAACTCCACAGAAGTTCACATTCATGACACTAAAACGTCTGTAACAAACTGTCTTGGTGAAAGGAAATTCAATATGGATATGAAATACATTTCATTTTAGGAAATGAGAGCCCTTGATAATAATTATTTAGGCTATTATAAAGCTAAATCTCACCAGGGGAGCACAGTTCTCCCTCTCAGAGGCACTTTCAGCCCAATTTGGAAGTCACAGGCAGCATCCTAGCTCATTTAACACACAATATAGTTGTCCTTAAATTAGTTCTAAACTGATATATATTAAAATGATTGTCATGTTTATTTTATTGTTCAGATTATCATTATATGTGAAAGCAAGAAATTTTCAGACAGTACAGATATTTAAAGGCAACTTGATTGTAGAGCTTATGAGAAAAGCAATATTAATTTACCATTTATCATAGAATCATAAAATAGTTTGGTTTGGAAGGGGCTTTAAAGGTCATCTAGTCCAACTCCCCTGCAATGATTTACAGTCAGTTGTGCAAAAATCAAGACTGACATGTGATGAAGAGCATGAATAATAGAGGTAAGTTTTTTTATTTGGCTCCTTGTTTTCCCACTGTATAGATACACCTGGTTCCCATTACCAAGTCTTTCTTCCCAGCTGTGAAGAATGGAAACCTTCATTGTAAAATGTATGTGACATACATCTTTCAAAAAGCTAATGTTCTAACAGTTTCATCAATTACTCTAAACACCTGATGAAATCGCATGAGTTGTCAAAATTAAAATCATATCTGTTATTATGACAAATGCTGTTTAATTTAGTCCTCACTAGCTGGGAAGCACAGCAGAGAGATCACAGAATTTTGCTACTAGGAAACATTTCAGCCACAGTTTTCTGTTTCCTGAATTTTATGTTCCTATTTTACCATGGTAGTAAAACTATTCAAACCTTTCTTCTAAAAAAAATGGCAGTAGAAAAATGAGACACTATCTTAGTTAATTAGTGGGAATATTTGCATCAAGGAAGTTGTCTTGAAAATGAGTTACATGTCTTCAAAATTAAATGAAGTAGTCATTTAAAAAAATAATTAGTATGTACAACAATCACTTGAAAGCCTATCTCCTGCTATAGGACATTTCTATTGGGCAGCAATCTGGACTGCATCATAAGACACTATTATACATGAACAGATGGAAATCATAAAATGATATTTAGCCACAGATTTCCTGTCAGAAACTTATATAAAAAGAAAAGGAGGAAATATGCTTAACATTTTCCATTAGCCAGCATCAAATCACTGAAAAAAACAGAGGCATCCATGTAATGCCTATGACACAGCAACCTATTTTTAATCCATAATTTTTTTAAGTCCCTTACATATAAGATAGGCATAAATAAGACTATGTTTTCACCTTTAAGCACAATGTAGGATCAAAACCAATAAACTACCCAGCAAAGAATACACATGTCTTTCAGTCACAGTTAAAAACAAGACTTCCCAGGTTTGAATTCTTATTTTTGGCTGAATATCAGTGAAAACCATTGAAGCTGTACCAAGCTTCACAGATTTGTAAGAAGAACTGATTATAGTATCACGGGCCAAAAATGTATTAAGCTTTCCCATTACAAGCTGTAATGAACTGTCTTGGCTAGAATAGCAAACACATTGCTTATTGCATTCAGATATGAAAGTTACTCGAGTTGCAAAGATCAAGGTGCATAACATCAGAATAATACAAAAATAAACTGCTCCCTTAGTTTAAGGGCAAAGTAGTATCAGCTGTTGCAACCAATACAACTACTTTGAAACACAATATTCACTTGGATTATACTTAATCTGAACCTTTTGCTTCATTGCCAGGACTTAAAAAGAAAAGTAAATATTAATGCTATTAAAGCACAATACAGAGATCATTATAGAAAGCTATAGGAAAAATCCAATGCCAGATTACACCTGCTGAACATACCATCCAAAAGGAATGGGGGGTAAGGGAGATAAGATACAGATGTCATCAGAGTCATAATAATGAAGGGCCTTACTATTAATTACCCCAAGCTACAACAGTTAGGACTTCAAATACAACCAAGACAACATTCTTAATTCCCCAATTCATGGGGTGAATTCAGGAGGTCAAAGTACATTAAACACGGGGAAGAAGGAAAGGAATTGGAAAGAAGAAGTAATGTACAAGCTGGTTATCAATTAGAGTTATATTATTCCACACTCTACTAAAGAGCCAACACTGAATCCAGAATTCCTTATTCATACATACAGACACATACAGTTGCAAAAAAAGGTCAAAAAGTCTATGTTATTTTGGTGAGAGCTGGGAATAGTCTACATAAAGTAAACCTGGCAGCTCACAGCTATCTCAAACTTACCCTTGGGAAGGGCATCAGAATTCTGCAATGTATGTCTGGACACAGTTAATAAGGCTAGTCATTAGGAACTAACAATGTTCTCCTTTTATTTTACATTATGCAGCTGAATAAGAACTTGCCTGTTAACCCAAACTGGAGAGAAGGAGTCTCAGGCTTTACTGAAAAACACTACTAAAACACAGCCATAGTTCTAGCAAGTGAACTTAAAATAAAAACAGCCAAAAAAAAAACCATTAAAAAAAGAGGGAAACCATCTTAGGGACTAGAAAAATGTACCTCTGTATAGCACAATGAAAGAACACCAGGCACTCTTGATGGTTAACCAGGTGCACTGGAGGTAAAGAAGTAGTACTAGTTCCACACAAAAAAATCCCCAGAAGTTTCAGAAGCTTTTCAAGTTCTTTTAGGTAGCTTTTAATAGACTTGAATGAGAACACTGAGGCCAGAAAGCAGTGAGAGGCCTGAGGAATCCATCTTCCAACCATTAAGGCTTATGCAATCAACTCCCTCAGCTTTTTCTGTGGTTGCTTTATCAAAGAATAAACGCAAATGCTTATTTATAAAGCCTCAGGAATTTGAAGGGGAATGGACATTTGACTTTCTCTGTGCAGAAGAATGACACTCTTCATCTATCTTTTTGTATGTAAGGCAGTTGAGATAACATTAGGTCTTGTCTTAATGGATTTTGGTTTAGTATCTTCCAACTCAGGGGTAATATAACATGACATTCAAAAGGCTCAGGAATAGGCTGCAAACACCGGGGATATCACTTCAGCTCCCCTTAAATTCCCTCCAACCACAAACTTCTGCTCTACAGAACATACCTATTTCTATAAAAATAATCAAGATATTTCTTTGCCCATTTATTAGAGACTGAAAAAGGAACCAAGCATACAGAGGCACTGATCTACTCAGAGAAAGTATACTAGCATGCAGCAAAATATCCAAGTGAGGAACCAGAGGATCTTCAATACACTTGGTATTTGTGCTGGCAGACACAAATAACAGTAAACAAGTTTTTTGATTGCAGACCTGTAAACTAAAGGGGAGGAATATATCATCCAACTTCTTTATTTTCAAAGCTCTGCTACTGGGAATTTAGTTTACTTTGAGAGGCATTTACTTCTTTTAGGAGAAAAAAGATCTAGTACTCAATTATAGTATACCCTAAATCAAATCCCAAACAAGAAAAAATGTCCCTGCCACCAGTATCAGGAACTGCTGATCAGTATACAATTATGCCAAGTATTACAATTATGTAATAAAGTCCACAATTGTGAAATTTCTACTACGATGGCCCTACCTGTGTTCTGATCACAGCTATCAGTGTCTTCTCAAACACACAAACTCTCACTGATGTCATTTTAAGCACCAAGTCTTCAGCTGTTCAGCTTCCAGTGTCAAATCTCCCCAGTAGTTCCTTAAATCCTATGAAGCTCCTCTGTCTTAAACCCACCTGAATGTTAAGATGCCCACACACAAGTTGCTGTTGCCTAATTTCCATTTACAACTAAAAATAAAGCAACAGGAATAAAGAAACTAAACACATATGGATAGAAACACTGTTATTCTGAACTAAGAAAATTCACACAAACTATTGATGCAGAAGCAGTCCCTAGATTAAGACAATGGCAGCAGCAAGACAAGTCCCCCAGGTCAAACATACCTACAGAAAATAAACAAAAGTTATAGGGGAGGATTTCAGTTAAAAGAGTTTTGTTCTACTTTGCATTTCACAAATTCAATCAACCTTAGCCAACATTTGCTACCTCAACTTTAATTTATTAATGTTTCACTAGATATTTTTCTTTGGAAATGTATGGATGCTTCCTGAAAAAGTTTCACCTTCATTCTGAAGAAGCTATGAGCAACAGACAAACAAAAATCACTTGGAAATGTTTATTCTTAAGCTCTCATATATATCAAGATCTGGATAATCACTACACTGTTGTGTTTGTTTTCTGCTCCATGCTATAGTTTTAGAGCTTTATCTCCCAATCCAAGTCAGCCATATGCATTTTTATGCCTACATTTTGCTAAATAAAAGACCCCCAAAAATTGCAATACAGAATTGATACAGCAAGCATGCTGATGACTAATACACAGACTAGATGTTTGAAACTGATTCTACTTCAACCATTATTTATCTATTCAACTACCATGTAAAATGAAACCAACTCTTGACTGACAAAAAATACAAAAATGTCTAATTAAAATTTTTTTTCATGTTGCAGACATGTAATATTCTGCTACTCGTACTGGTGGCCTATAATTATGCAACACAGATATAGCATACTTATGCAAATGAAACTCATGTTAAGGGATCCATTTCTCCATCCTTGAAGTGCAGAGGCCCAGTGGAATATATAATGGCACAAAATCAGAACTTCCTCTGAGGGGAAAAAATTTTGCCAGTAAAAAAAATTAGGTAGTGCCCATGTATATTTGAAAGAATGAGTAAAGACACTAGAATTCTGATTTCAAAGTGAACATACTCAATCACTCTTCTGTCTCTCACAAGAAGAGCCCATTGACAATATCTATTTTGGAAGCTGCTATTACACATCAGCTTGCAATGCTCTTCCCAGCATTGAAGGAATGCAAAAGTTGACAATAATGAACTGTTAATTCATATCCTTTTAGAAGGAATCTGGACAATTAAAACATTGCAGTTCCTCCTCAAAACAAAATCTCCACATTACAGGCTGTTATATTCTCATTATACAACTTCAGGTACTCTGTACCTTGGCAGGCCAGTCAAACTCTCTGTCAAATCAAACCCAGCAATTGTCTTTACAAGGCTGGTCATTAAACTTATGCTTTACTACCAGAGTCTCTGCTTCTATCGAAGTATTGTATGGACATAATAACATCTCCTGCTTTTGTTTAGCTTTCCTAAAATTCCAGATGCCAGTGCAATATTTGTCAGCTCCTCTGATCTCCCAATTATTGTACAGAAGAGCTCAGATAGACACAGCAGAGGCTGGGAAGTACCATTCCATAACAGGAAGGAGGAATGGGCTGTGTGTCTGCCCTCCTCAGCCCTACCTCCTGTCTTAGCCTCTTACCACAAACCTATCTCCAGCAGTGGCTCAAGTCAGTACGGCAACCTACAAACAAGTGACACACCTTTCAATGAAGACACAGCAAAGAGCTGAAGAAAATCAAGACATTTTCAACAGCTGTATCAAAACACAACAAAATTTACCTACCAGGGCCAAAGAATGATTCTCTGTTTGATCCTCTTATGATTTTTGCTTCATCTGGGAAGCAAAGCTAGGGGTGAAGAGGGGATTCTGGGGAAGAGCATTTTGTCAAAACTGCCTGGTGCTGTGGAAATGTCGTAGTCGCTCAAACTAAGACAAAAAGGTTGGGATGGTAAAAGCCAGACCACTATTCATTTTGCATAAAGGTAATTAAAAGAAAAAACGGTATTTTTCTCAGCAAATTCATGGTCTCTAATAAAACAATTCTCAGGAATAAAGTCACCATACGCAAATGAATATTATAAAGAGAGAGCAAGTCATCTTTGTTTTGCTATTAGCAGTATTAGTTCCTCTTTTTTCCTGCTGGTTCTGACAGCTGTACACACAGATATGCTATTTTTCCAAAAGAAAACAAGTTGTGCAAATTTACTGCCAAGCAAAAGGGGCAGTCTGATGGTTTATGGTTTAACATTAATAATGGATGGTTTATCTCAGTAAGAAGCTGATAGAAAACAGTGGTTTCTACCTGTATGAACCAAGATCAGGGATAGAACTGCTTCATACAGTCTGCATATGATTTTTGTGACAACTAAACAATGGGAGACAGCTAAGACTAATGCATTAGCTGATACCTCATTCTAGTTACACAGGAATGGCACTGAAAATTCAAAGCAGGCTCAGAAGTACCATTATGGGCACAGTTAGTGCTAAGGGATGGAAGACGCTGCCACAGAATCACTAACACTAGCCCTTATAATCTGATTCTTACAATATGCCAGAAAGCACACAAGTTCCCTGTAGTCTTGCTCTGTTGGCCAGTGAAAAATGAGAAAATCACATTTTAGCAGTTTCTGGAGCGTGTATGTGTGGAGGTGCACGGTATGCTTCTCTCTTTCTCAAGCAAACAGTGCTGAAGAAGAAAGAAGCAAAGCAGCAAAGTGGTCCTTTATTTTTTTTCAAGTCTCACCTCTTTTTCCTATATTCTCACCCTTTACATTTTCCACCTTTCCATTCTACTTCCCTGCCACATCATCTTCTGGCCAAAAGATTCCATTCTCACAGTGGGACCCAATACGCATTTCTCTTACCTCAAAATCTCCCCCTGACTCTAGGCAGATGAACGCTAACTTCGCGGTTGTCAATCACTAAAACAACGAAATACATGACACTTTTGGAATATGAAGGAAAAAAACCCCAACAAAAATCCCCACAAAACCACAAAAAAACCCCACCAAAATTACATAGCCAAAACAGGTTGTCTGTGACTGCCATTTTTTTTCCAATTAGAGTGTCACAAATAATTTTCTTATGCTTTCTTTCATCATTATTTTTAATAAAAAATACTGTTACAGAGAACAGAAGTAGCCAACAAATGAGATCTTGCACATCTTGTCTAAAATAACCTCTCTATAATTTCTGTTTCTCTCCACTTGTAGCTGATTAGATTTCCACTTTAACATTGGACAAAGGAAACAAAAAAAAAAAGTGGTTACTTCTTTTACACTGCAAGACAAAGTCTTTAAAGATCTTTATAAGAACTTGTTACTTTCTCATGCCAAAGAAGAAGTGGTACCAAACCAGCAGAAAAGAATTACCTTTCCACGAATAGCTAAAAATGGAAAGTGATCATCTAAATTAAAAAGGTGAGAAAGATTAGGTAAAGTTCAGATAAGATTTATGTTTAGAGAGCTAGCAAATGGAATGAGTTATAAAATATCAATCTATAAAACACCTTAAAAGAACATTTAATATAGAGCTTGTAGTAGGGATAGTTAATATCACTTTTCACTGTAACAGCAACTTGTAGTTTAAACTAGTTGCTAGATTTGTGTTAAGAGACACAAAACACACTAAAAATTAAAGCCCTGTCCTTTTCCAAATGTTAAGAACAAGTGCTTGATTAACATTATGTAAATGTATTCCTATTTTGATCATGACCAAGCAGAAAATGTTCATTAAGATGCAAACACAATATGCTGAGAAAGTGTCAGTCCACCTCTTTTGCAAATTATTCATTAGGAGTCAGGCACTACATTAGCACAATTTTCTATGACAATAAATACACATAGATTTGAAGCTTAATGTGGGATGAAATGATGGGAACACTCACATTTTGAGACCAACTTTAATATACTGCTACATAAAGTTTCATGACTAGTGATGGCCTGATTTACATTTTGTGAAACAGCATATTAGATAGATAGAATTTTTGGCTGTTCCCCAGGAACACCATTAATTTAGTCAAAAGTCTGTAAAACATTTTGATAAAACCTCCTGTATAATTACATTTTTATGCAATAAACAATAAAACTACTACTGCTAGAGTTAGAGTTTAGTCTGATGTTTACTCTGTACTGGAAAATAGAAATCAAAATTAGTAAATATGCTTATAAAGATTAAATAGACAATGTGCTTTTTTCATAGCTTTAAATGAACATTAAGAGAATGCCAGTTGCAGAACAGGTATTTCAAAGTATCAGAAAAATAAGTACAGGTTCCGGTTTGAAGTTTGTTCTTAGAAAAATCTTCACAGATGTGACCAGAGAAGCCATTTACCACATCAAAGGAATCTACAAATATGCTTTTTAAAGTGGTTCCAGGAGGATGGCACTGAGTTTTCATGTTTGGCCAACAAAGCGGTGATTCCTTCCCTGCTCCTTCCTCCAGCTCCCCGTCCAGATTCCACAACTGGGAGGAACGTACCAGAGGGAATGTACCTGGCTAGAATTTACTCCTTGCAAAACAAATTCCCATTTGAGTTTCTGATGGTTCACAGTGCTTGATTAGGCCTTTGACCATCTTCATAGCCCTGCTATGGACACCTTCTAAAAACATCCTTCTTATATTGCCAGTACACAACTGTGTTACTAAAAATATCTCTCCAAATCTAATGATTTTTCCCCCCCCCTTTTGGAGCACCACAAAAGGCTGGAATGTCACAAGAGAGCTGTTCTTTCCTCCCTAGAATCTGGTCTTATTTCTTCTCTTTCACTTCTGTGGACTACACCACAGTGTAATTACCGAATGCAGAAATTAGTGCAACTACTTACTAAATGAATATTGGCCTCAAAGCTTGAATTCCTAGCAAGCAGAGTCTTTATAATGTTGAACAGAGACTGTCTCATAGAAGTAATGAGAAAGAGCAACATTGCTGATACCAAGAAAATCTCATTGCATTTACCAGCAGCTATTGGATTCCAAGTTGGTACACTCCTAGAATGAAGTATTTTATGCATGAAAAATTTTTAAAAGTAGAGAAAAAAAATTTCTAAAAAGTTCCTAACCAGTACACTGTTGTCCTCAATCTGACAATTGTAAAGTGACCATCTTGGGCGTTTCAGTCCACAGTGGTGCTTTCTCGTATCTTTGGAGTTTCTGGAATTACCACAATGGTCACGCCTGCCAGGAAACCTGCGTGCCTCCACAGTTCATAGATTTAATGTGGTTTTCCATTTTATAAACAAGGAAGCACAGCACAAAGAAGCCATTTGTGCATGCACGCACACAGAGCCCCCAGCCCAGAATTTAAAGCTACACTGCATAAGTGCCGGGCTCAGATCTAATCGTAGTATCAGTTGGACTCGTCATAGTTCTCTGTAGCCCCGACTGATCCAAAAGGTAAATGATTTCAGGGTATCCTGAAATCTTATTCAAGTATGTTTCTTAGAAGAAATACTTCAGCTGCACACCAGAATGCACATTTTATTTTCCACTTCTTCACCAGAATGTTTTGTCAAATAGCTAGATAGGATTTATTTTGCTGCAGTATCACCTTATGCCCTACCTTGCTACTAATGCAGTTGTCTAATATGCATTAAATTACCTGTTTGAGCACTCGACACTGAGGTAGATGGATTAAAAGGACATACTGTGTTAGGTTTGAATCTTGCATACTGCAGAGTCAAGACAGCAAGGAAGCTGATACTCAGTGTAGATAATTCAATTATATTATTGCATTAAGTGCAATACCTTATCAAAATCTGTTAAGTCATCAGTGTCCTTTGAGGATGACAACAGACACACATCTATCAGGGGAGAAAAAAAAATCAGCCATGAAAAGTTTACCTTTCCTTCCTCATTTCTCTGGTGCATTTCCAAATACATGAAATTATATACTTGGGGGAAAAAAACAGGTGAGCATGTGTTAAGTCCCTCAAGTATCAGGTCTGACAAGAAATGACACTTTCCAAACTAATTACAGTTTTAGAGAATTGTGCTTAGTTAAACTTAACTGTAGTAATTAGGCCCTTTGAGAAAAAAAGGATAGCTGGCTTTCAAGGAGTGTATTAGCAGGGGACCAAGGTGCCAGTACCTGTATAAAGACACAGAAAGATTGTTGCATACCTGTTCGTGAAGGGTACTCTATCAAGTACCAGGTTTATTCAGTGAAATTTAAAATTGTAATTATCAGATTTATCTTACCTAGACATCTTGTAGTTTGTCCCGAGAATAAGGCCCAATACATCAGCGATACAGTACTACACTGCAATTAGGTGTTTTTCATCAATTATGCAAAAATTTGTCCTCATATTTTAATTCCACCAACATGGTTTCCATGTGGACAAATGGAGGAGCAGACTACATCAAATACACAGTTAGGACTATACACACACCCAAGTGATGTACTTCGATGTATTTTTCTGAGTGTCCCTTGAGACTTGCAAGCTCTGCAAGGTCTGGTACCACGTGATGTTTCTTGCTTCATCAGTAATGATTTAGTAGAGAAGGTAAAAGAAATTCTGGCAGATTCATTCAAGATATGCACTACCCCTCCCTCCAATACAAGTATTAATTATATAATGATTTTTAAAAGGTATTTTAATTAGGGAGTATATGACTATTAGAGATGAATAATCTTGTCTTTGATAGTAAATTTATTTAGCTTGTTAAAAGAAGAAGTTTTATTTCCCTGAAAGAAGTACTTGTTAAGTTAAAGTCATGCCAAAATTGCAAAGGAAAATGTCAGCAGTGTTAGCCTCAAAAACAGAAGCAGTGCTACATAAGAACCTGGCTACATTCCTCAGCTTGTCTTGTGGATGGCAGCTAGTTTTGCAGAGGTAGGTTTGCTGGCCTTTGTAAGCATCCATTTTGTTAGACCAAGCTCAATAATGAGCTTTGTTTTTCCATTTTGATACTCAATGTTGAAATTGATCTTAAAAATACTGCAATGACTTCTTTGTGCTTTGGGAGATGAAAACAATTCTCTGCATCTTGCAGTTTCCATGACTGATAATATGATCTCTCCTTTCTATCACATATACATTGTGATTTTTTCTTTCAGTCACCCTTTACAGAATTAAAAACTGAATTAAGAGCTTTAGTAAAAATTTTAAAACATGTCTAATACTGACCACAGTTTATCATCAATCAGTAGGTTTTGCCTGCTGGTTAGAATAAGAAACCAACAATCCATAACCTAATCTATCCAATGAATTATATAACATTAACTAATCAGAGTTTTAGAAAACGAAATTATAGAAGTTTAAGGTTGTGGAAATACATGCTCTCCCTCAAACTATGTATTTTATCATTCAAGATATTCCAATGTCCAGTGATAGGAAGATAGCCCATTCCTGTTCCCAGCTTTCACATTCCCTATAATGCCTTAGGAGCTGTATAACCCTTACAGCTCCCTCAAACAACTACCTGATAATCTAAATCACTGTTTTGAAACTACATGCCCTAAAAGCGGACTTTTCTCCCAATATCATAATATTTCGAGGAACGTAGAAGTTTCTGACACGTTTCCCCATTTTCAGGTTTTTCTACAATCCTGACAGGAAACATTTACAGATAGGAATCAACAGTCCCACAGCAGACCCAAGCAGTGAGATCAAGAACTATAATTTATCTACCTGAGAATCACCTTCCATACCTGGTAGTCTGCACATAATTACCCATTTGTTGTTTAAAACAAATCCAACCTTATTGGAATGAATGTCATCAATGAGTAGGCAGGCTCTGCCCATGTAAATCAGCCCCACTTGACTTCTAGGTATTATAGACAAATTTTGTACATTGATTTTTTTATTAAGGATTTAATGGTATTTATAAAGCACAATATCAACAAATCAACACAACTAATATAGTTGGAAATATCTCTATAAACTGTACTGAATTTCTCTGGCAGCAAAAAGAAGCTGGGCTGGTAATGTCAATGTAAAAACCAGGCCTTAATTCACGGCTATTCTCATGAGAAAATATTGTTATGGCTAGTTCACTGTACATTTTAAAGTAACAGAAAATACCCCAAGGAAAACAGCAAACATTTCAGTGCAGCCCTATTGATGCACTAAAGAGTCTGTCAATGTACTTTGGAATTCCATCAAAGTTTACAGTAAAACAAAAGGTCTCATCTCATTTTGTGCAAAAAAGATAGCTACTATTTTAACCTTATAATCCAAGACTCTACTAAGAATTTCAGTGTTACTCTATAGAAAATATGATCTGAATGCCCTTATTCATCTCTTCTTCCCTCATGTCAAGGGAAACAAGCATATTTCCATTTATGTTCTAGAATACATTTTTAACTTTTTTCCCCACTTTTTATGGGAAAATTAATTGTGAATATGGCAGCAGGAAAAGCTAACATTCTAGTCACAGAAAGCAATGAGAGAAAGTTGCAATAGCAATCAAGAGTAACAGACCACTCATCTATTGGCAGCAAATATGCAGAGTATCTCGTTCACAGATATGTCCAAACCCAATCCCTTGGCACTGACCAAGCAGTTCCTTACCAGGGACTTCCTGTTCATCATTGCAATAAAATGGTATTTATAGCCATAAATTGGAGTTGGTTCTGTTTTCCTTATTTTCCATTATGTTTTGGGGTTTTTTTCCAGAAATAACTTCAGTGATTTCTTTCAACAGTTGTTCTGTTCCCTCGTGTCATGTTGTTCCTTACCAATAGATCCATCAGAGATATTTCTATTACAGGATGGGATGGGAGACTTCTTTCAAAATACTTTCTCTGGAGAGACTGAGGGAATCAGTTTGTATGATTTTAAAATCAACAGTCAGTAATGTGATATCTAAAGGAAATGCAGGGAAATAATCTTAAAAATGTAGCAAGCTTCCTCCAAGGGAAGGTAAAGTATCCTGAGGTCAGGGGCATTCCCATTACCATTATATTAAGAAGATTAAACTAAATGCATTGTCCTGCAAATGCAGACACTATATATATCAAGCTATTTCCAGAATTTTTGTATCCTCATTCTTGTAACCAAATGTTGAGGGCCGTTCTTCGCTATCGTTACTCTAAATCAGATGACAACCAAGTAACATCTGATTGAAAGCACAGAGCAAAACCTGACTTAAGTAAAGCACCCATTAAAACATCTTCAGGATCACTAGTGCCAGTAATGAATAACAAAGTACATTTACTATCCAGATGAACATACAGCACTCAGCAGCACACTTTTACAGGCCAATGGGTTTTCTATAGAGCCAGTGCAGAGAAATATTTCTAAAGTACCTTCTCAAATACGCTTGTCTAAATCTGTATGTCCAACTGCAAAAGTAAGCTGTCAGGCCATAAATAAAGCAGACTATTTGGCAAGCTATTTATTTATTTCCTCAGACACTGTTTATACTGTTGCATTTCCTTTTAAAGTGCTAAAGCTGCATAGGTATTTCAGGTTATGTATAAGGATCAGCAGTTAAATTGGCTGTTTTCTTCTAATGGCAGTCACAATATTCATAGACCTTACAAAGTTTTAAAGCCTGAAAAAAGACTGACACTTAGTTTGAGGGTCTTATGAGAGGGAGGAGGGGCAAGCATGTGGTGGTAAAAGCAAGTGTGCACAAAGAATCCATGAATATAATTTTAAGCAGATGCAATCAGAAGTAGATACAATCCCCATACTCTTCTATTTTTACTGCTGTAAAAATGAAGACTTATTTATTAATAACTGTAGAACTTCAAATATTTTCAGAGGCTTAAAAATAGTACAATTCTAATCCTAAGTAATTGCAAAAGACACTACCAGTCGCATGATGCAAAAAACCCAAGATCTAAGGAAATTCTGTTCAAGCTAGAAAAATGTAAGATGGAAGAGATGTCAATAAGCAAGAAGGTTAAAAAAATTATGAATCCACAGGGATAACTCAGGTCAATCAAGACTTATTTTTCATAAGATTTAGGCTCTCATGAAAACCAGAATGGTCTTAATTGAGGAGGCTGCTAGTGTGCCCAGATATATTTCAATATATGCCCCTAAAGTCAGTCTTTGGGTATGCGAAATGTCAGATAATCAAACACTAAGCAATTCCAAGAGTAAGCTTGTAAATAATGCAAAATACAGAGCATGTTAGTCTAGCAAGCCCAATTACAAGCACTTTCACTAGAAAATGCTGATTAGAGCAAAACGTCAGGCATAAAGCACGTAAAGGAAAAGTGTGCTATAATAATCAAGTCTAAAGATGACAAAGATGGATGCCTGCAGTTTCGTTCAAACCCTCAAAGAAAAGCTGCAATCACTTGGCCAGCTGGAGACAAATACATTTTCCTGGCTACCCAGGCTATCCAAAGAACAAGTAGGAAATCTCTCACAACCCAGACTGCAGTTCACCTTCACAACTGAAGGCCTTATGCCTCCAATTTACCAAACCAACTAGTTTCTAAAACCACTGCAACTTCTGCCCAAAACCATCCCTGTTCTTAATGAAGCTGAAGTGCATGTCAGCTAGCCTTCTGGCTCCCTATCTTTTTTAGATACTGTGAAAAGAAAGAATGTTCATCAAACAGATGAATAAGAAAGTATTAGAAGAGTATCTCTGCTGACTTCCCACAGAACAGTTTCCATGGGAGATGCAGATGTCTGTGATAATGCAGAGAAATGCATGATGAAACACAGGCTATGGAATAACCAACATCTAACACTGAAGTGAAAACATAGTAGATCAATTAAGACTCTTTTCTGCAATCTTACAACTTCTATGAGGTCTTCATTCCAGTGACTTACAACATGGCAACCTCAGACAAAGGAAAACTAGAATTAAGTATCATTCCTGTCCCCTTTACCTAGCATTCTTTATTCTTTACTCTTCACCAGAGCTCATATACAATGGCATAAAACACCCCTTCAACCATGCTTTCATTAATAGTTTAATTATACACAGTGGGGAGGGGGAATCTGATCTTACAGAGAATACATACTTAAATTACTTTCAAGGTATATTTTTTCATCTTTTTCCTGCTAACCCCCTACTGTGACATCAACTTCATAATTTCCTGTTCCAGCAGCAATACTTCAGCAGCCAGCTTCCCTCTACGACAAAGTATCTATTTTCAGAGAAATAAATGAGTGAAACAGAAAAGAACACCACCAGTATACAGATATTTAAGCAATATCCACATTCTACACTGCTCTTTTGGTGCTTATACCTGTAAGTATCCTTTTGCTACATGGTTAAACAAGCCTCTGAATTCAGTTTACCTTTGTATCCCTCAAAGATTATACAGAATTTGGAACATGCACCGAAGAAATGGTGGGGGGGGTGCCTAAGTCAGCATTGCTGACAGAAATAATGCATGTCAGAGTATATGCCTAAGACATCTAGAACACTGAGGAATGAATAAATAATATGTCTGGATCCTAGCCTGCTTTTCAGAAAAGCAACATTCTTCTCAAAGCCTCTTCTCCCTCACTGTAATATTAAATATAACTTACTGGATACCTGAAAACAGAATATAACAACAGTTGTCCTAACAAAGCTAATTAAAAAAACCCAACCAAGCAACCAACCAAAGAAATAACCCCAACCCCACAAAACACAACTGCCCCACCTCCTCCCCCTCCAAAAAAAAAAATCATGATTTTCTAAAAAAATCTTGTACATTTCTGTGTACAGGACTCAGCTTTCCAAAAACTAACAGCTATTTCATTACATAAGCAAAACCATTTTAATGGAAAAATAAGCAAATTTAATTTCTGTACTTCAAGATATTTGTAGCATTACTTCATAAAATCAGAAACTCTAAACCAGTAACATATACCTAAAGAAATTTTGCCAGCTACTCTTACTTATCCTAATGGAAAATAAAGCTCTGCTCAATGTTCCAGAAAGGGAGGAGAGCCCAGTTAGACAGCACATTCACCAACAATATGCCCTAGGAGTTTAATTGTTGGACTTCTGTATCTAAGAGAGATAAAGATCTAATCCTGTACTAGTTGGAGATACTGCTAATGGCTCAGTTTCCAGTTCAACAAGATAATTAAGTACGTGAGTATTTCCACTCACTTGCACAGGATTAGTCATATTTTAAATTATTTGTAATCAGAAATCTTACATTTCTGGGGCCTTCTTTTTCTTTTTTTTAGGGTGTATTATTTATTTTTTTATTATTATTGTGTGATGGAGATATTCACATATCCTGTGCCTCAAATAATGTTCATACTAACATGAAAAAGTGTGTTAAGACATCTCTAGCTATACATTGTATAAAAGTTAAACAATTTGCTGGCAAAATCAGTATAATTTTGTCCATCACTAGCAAAGCAGAGACTGATGTTTGACATGTTTGTTCAAAACAAACAAAACCATCAATATCCTATCATAAATACTGTTTATGCAAAAAGCAAGGTCAAAATTCACAAACACAGACTCAGAAGTGCTATGCCTTTGTTAAACAGGTCGGTCAGCACCTACTGACTCATTGAAGATAAAAAGGTTTCTAGACTTGAGAAATCATGTAACTTAATTCCTTCCTAATGAAGGAAATCATTAAGTTGTATCTGCCCAATTCTAAGTTGCAGCCACTTATTTCTATAGAAATTTTATAGGCTGTTTTCCTCAGGTCCTGGACTCACATTGACCTAAAGCCCCCCATACCTCAGAGTTCTTGCCTGTTGACCTCTATCAGCTGTTCCTCACTTCCTTTCCTCTGGAAAAACCACATTTAAGGACTATATGAGCTCTCCTAAAAGAGGCTCAGGCAAGGTGAGTTAGCTCTTATCAACCTTTATCACGTGTTTAAACTGCCAGCCTAAAGCAGATGAGGAAGCATGTACCATAACCCCTTCCTGTCAAAGCAAAAGTGAGGGCAGTAACCTCTAGCTGAGCAGCAGCAGCACCTTCTACAGGCACAGCCAGATCCAGGAAGGGACCTCATCCCAGGCCTTGGGCATCTTCTCCATTAGCTACATCAGCATCCAAGACTGTTTAGTTTTACAGTGCAAAAAGTACTGGTTGGGAGTATCAGACATAAAACAGTCAAAGGGCATGAAGAGAAGCAATGTGTGTCCCTGCTTTAAGAAGACTGCATCTTTTCAGTACTCATCCATTCCTTCTGAGCATGGCTATTGATCTTATGTATTCAGCCTTCCTAAGGGCAGAGCTTACATTTCACTTTTTCTAAATCAGAGCTATAAATCTATGACTGTATTATTATTCACTCCATATTCCAACAGACTTGGTATTCTACTTTTAATTGTAAAGCTTCTCAGTGACACCTACTGACATATACAAAGCCCTGGAATCTTCTTACCCTGTGTGAAAACAGTGCAAATTTAAAATAACAATACAGTCAAAAGTAAATACCATCTGGTTAAGTTATAAGGCACTTTTGAGGACCACTTATGTACATATTTCCTATTTCTTCCTCTCCTCTGCCTCCACATTATACCTCATTGAAAGAGCAAAACCACTTTCATGACAGGGTTCTAGTTCTTTTGGCTAGTTGCCCAGATAAGAACATTACAGTAACTGCAACTAGAATATATGCTCTGTCCTATACAAACGCACCACGAAATCCTAAATACAGTACAATGTGTATGAATCAATATTATAGCCAGTGATACTCCATATTTCTTACCACTGAGTCATATCATGCACAACTAAGAAAATTACACTAAGATTTAAACTAGACTTACAGAATCTACCTGACAAGTGCCTTTTTATTATACTAACACTCCCACTATTTAAGCTATTTTCTTGCACTTATTTTGAATTGAATAGGAAATAGTTTTTCCTCCACACACTAAAAGTAACTTTCAGATGTTTTTTTCTTTTGTCACCTTTCTTTGCTCAATGACTTGCTACATCCCTTGCTACTGGAGAGGAATGTTACAAATGTTCTATAATCAAAGTAATACTAACGGAAAAAAGTAATACTAACGGAAAAAAGAGTTGTTTTCCATATTCTGCTACCTACCCTCACCTGTAGAAACCTCTTACCCCCCACAGTACTCCCCACCTGGAGTACTGTGTTCAGCTCTGGAGGAACCCAGCAGAGTGAGGACATCGACCTGTTGGAACAAGTCCAGAGGAGGATTCCCAAGATGATTAGAGGGATAGAGCACCTCTCTTACAAGGAATGGTTGAGAGAGTTGGGGTTGCTCAGCCTGGAAAAGAGAAGGCTCCAGGGTGACTTAACTGCAGCCTTCCAGCACCTGAAGGGAGCCTACAAGAAAGATGGAGAAGGGACTTAAAAGAGCGTGGAGTGACAGAATGAGGGGAAATGGATTCACACTGAAATAGGGCAGGTTTAGATCAAACATTAGGAAAAAATTCTTTACTGAGAGGGTGGTGAGGCACTGGAAGCAGTTGCCCAGAGATGCCCCATCCCCTGAAGTGTTCAAGGTCAGGTTGGATGGAGCTTTGATCAACCTGGTCTAGTTGAACCCATGGCAGAACCCCCCATGGCAGGGGGTTGGAACTAGATGATCTTCAAAGTCCCTTCCAACCAAAAGCATTCTGTTTCTGTGATCCTATGATTCTATGAAATCTAGACAATAGAGAATCTAGACATTTAAACCATGAGAAATAGATCTAATCTTTATGAAAATACCTGCCCAATCTGAAAAGGCCATTAGGGAAATGTGTTCTGAAGTGAATTAAGTTAAAAAGATATTTCTTACTATTTCTAAAGTCAAAAAGCCACCCAAAACTAACTGAACACATCACAGTAAGCAAGAAATTCTGTTTCATATTCACCCAAACTCCCATTTACTAAATTGCATCGAGGGAGAAAATATAATCACAGTGAATTGATTATGCAATTATGATATGATTATGTTGCTTCTTCCCTCTTGGTACAATTTGGTAAATGTATGTTTATGCAAATGTTAAGCAATACTCCACAGGTAATGCAAGTTACACATTTCTTATATTTTAGTGGGAGTAGCACCAAAAAAGCAGGAGTCATAAGTGCACATTTAATGCTTTACTATAGAAGATTATTCCAAATATACATGACTGTGAGAAGGGAGACACTGTCTAGGTCATTACTATTACATCATAGTAAATTCGTGGTTCTTTCAACTTCTGTGTATGGTACATATTCTAAAAAGCTGAAATTCACAAGTCTGCTGTAAACTTTATAGCCAGAAATGTAACAACAAAGGAAGATCACAAAAGTCAAAGTGAGAGGATGAGTTGGGTTTGGGGTTTGGTTTTTTCAGTAATAGGAAATACATAAAATTTGTTTTGTTAGTAAGTCTGTGTGGTATACAGGAAGACTTAAATGTGTACTTTCCTCATCTCTTTGCTTCTAAAATCATAGATTTGTAAAGTCCTAACACAGAAATATAAAAGATATATGACATCAAGTCAGACATCACAGAACAGTATGAAATACATTACATTCAAAAATCTGAAAAGCACACTTCACATTTTCAATTTCTGCTCTCAAAAGGAAGGAGGAAATAATCTGTCAGAGAGTTTTCAGGGTAACTATTTTGCATTATCCTCCTTTTCAAATACCATTAATAAGTATTTGTTCTTTACTCACAAGCATTTCTTTCCTGCGCTAATTAAAACCACTTTCTAGATTAGTCAAGGAATGCTTAAACACTCTTCAGATGATCCCCTTCACCCCCTTCTCCTGTTTCTTCCTTGGACAATCCTCATTTAAACTGATATAACATAATACCAGAGCTACAAAGCCTGTTTTTATAAAGGGGCTCCTATGCCACAGTGCAATGTGCTCTTATGTGATCCCAACATTACCCACAGAGTCACCAGTTTCAGTGGCTGAACTCATATCACAGCATCCCAGAATGGTTTGGGTTGGAAGGGACCTCAGCAATCATTTGGGTACAACCCCTGGCCGTGGACAGGGACAGCTTCCACTAGATCACGTTGCTCAAAGCTCCATCCAACCTGGCTTTGAAGCAGTAGCAGTTTGAGTCTTTGCCCAGAAAGCTGAAAGTTCCATTAAATGTCCTCCACCAGGACAAACTCAGACAGGATAACCAAGTAGTGCATTATGTAGAAGGTGATCACTCAAAAAACAATGCATGAAGTTGATCTTGATCGACCCAGACCATGGTTAGAAACCTCACAACTTGTCACTGCATTAAATGTTTCATTATTCAAGTTAGCTAGAGGAAGCCCCAGGCTAATCTTGCCAAGAACAAATTGCTATTTAAAACTAGCATTAGATCATATAAGTATTCTAAGATATTTCAAAGTATCTATCCCCTGCAGATTTCCAAATTCCAAAACACAACTGGAAAGCTTATACTGATTATACCAGACAATAACAAAGCAGTTAACCCACATCTGTATAAAGGATTCTATTCATTAAAAAGACTATATCCATTTATTTTTTTTGCCAACTTACATCAACACGTAGCATTCACTGTTTAAATCTGTGTTTTATTAATTTATTTTTCAATGATTCACCTAACCTTTACTTACTTCAATGAATCAGATTATCATCAGATTTCTGCTCAGGACTGAAGCTTGGTGGACTTTACTGGAAGATCTCTTGTAAATATAAAGTCCCACATAACAAAGAAGATTTCTGTTCCTAGTAGTAAACTATCAAGCACTGTGATCCCACTGTACAATGTTCTGGTAGGCAGAACTACATCAATACCAGCAACTTGCTGTGTAAATATCAGTTCTAAAGAAAATTTTAAGTTCCAACTACTCAGCTTACTGACAAGTATGTTTCTACTACAATTTAAGGTTATGAAAGAGAAAGCTTTTGTATTTCATTTATCTTTCAGTTTATAATGTGGAATACAACTTTAGAATCCAGTTGTCATGCACTTTTAAATCTCTAATGAGCAAAAATACACTTTGATTTTAAATATTTTGGCCAGACTTCACTTTCACTGATTAGAAAAATATGGATTTTGAATTGTCAAATGGTTCCTCATGTGTTTAGTAACACCCTGAATGACGACGAGCAAGGTTTAAGAGCTGCTCTCATTTACATTCTCCCCCAGACAAAAATCACTCTTTAAGAATGTCTGGAAGCAATTGTAATTGAACACTGGAGTTGTCAAACAATTGCAATTCCATAATTTAAAAATTAAAAAACAATAGCAGGATATGGAGGTCTTAGAGGTAAAAAGGGGCATGGGATACATAAAGAAAACTTTTCTCAAGGGAGAAAATCTGTTATGCCAGAGTAGTAACAAAGACCTCAGAAAAGGGAAAACGCTGCACATACAGAACCTCAGGTATAGAACATTCAACACAACACAATAACTCAAGCCCATCTATGCTTTCAGTACTTAAATATAATGCTAACATTTTTGTCAATGGCAATAACTTCTCCCTTAGCAACCCCCCTCACTTGTGAATTAGGCTGGGTAAGATAGGATTTGTCTCTGGCTAATCAATGTTTAACCATTTAACGGAGACATTTTAATTCTGTGTTTAAAGATTACTTTCAATGGATGTTTATCAATTATATATACTTTGCTAAAATAAAAGACCATAAGTTATTCTCAAAAGACTTTTGATCTATAAAATGGAGCCTAGGAAACCAGTCTGAAATGAAAAGTCCATTTTGAAGCCCAGCAAAAATGAAAACAAAGAACAGAAAAAATTATGCTCTTCTATACAAGTATCTGCAGAGTTGTGATAGGTGATAGAGCCTGCACAACCTAAAACCCTACATTGCTCAGAAAATCTACAACTTTGCTGTGATGTGGTTTTATATACTTACAGAAATTAAGCAATTTCACCTGGGATTAGAGGTAAAGAAAAATTGAAGTGAAAGGTCATGTTTTCAAGTGCACTGATTCTAAAAATAGTATTTAAGAATTCTGCTTCAGTGACATTCATGTTCAGTCTGTGATACATCTGTAGCACTCAAGAAACCAGAAGAAAAATGTTTAATTTGGGTGGCACTGTTTCCAAGAGTGCCATCTAAAAATTCAATTTCAAAACACGATGCATGAGCCAAGACTTCAATGACAGAAATTAAAGCATATTTGGTTATTTCAAGTAATAACAAAAAATTTAACCATAAACCCATTTCTCAGGAAATACAGCTCCATTTCTAAATACATCCCCAAAAGCAATGCCACTTAAAAAGCCAACTTAAAACTTCTATTGCAATCTTTATCTATGACATATTGAATCTTTATATATGACGTATTGAATGAAGGGGGTGCACTCACTGCTAACAGAAAGCACTGACTTAAGCAGAATAGGAATAAATGGCATCGTCCACAAACCTTTTCCAAATTGTGGAAAGCAGAAGAAAATCTGTTGCTAGGCATTTGTTAGTATTTTTTATGATTTTCCTGGTTTTTTTATTAATAGAGCTTTATTTATGAATTCCTATTGTGTCTGGAAATTCCTGACCAGTGAAAACAGTCAGACACTTTACAAGCCCATGCCCTGACTGAGGAGTCCTTCCCTACCCCCACCCATAATCCCCTCAAAAAGCAGTCAGTGATGAAATTGCCTGAGTGTATCTGAGCACCCAATCCAAAGCCCAATGATCGTGCACTGTCCTGTTTCCTCAGCCAAGAGAGCCTGCTTCTATTCTAGCCTTGAGTTCATGTCAAATCTTGAGGAATATCAGTGCAGGTGGGTCCATGAGCTGGGGCAAAGCCCCTTCTACCATCTCTGCCAAAGGGCTCTACCTTTGGTAGACTGGAAGGTCAGGTCTACAAGGCAGGGAATCACTTCAACCAAGATAGCAAAATCCATCTGGGAATATGATTCAGAGCTCTTTTATGAAGGAGGGGGCACCGGATTTCTAAACACTTAGCTTCTATCTACTGTGCTAACATTGACTGCCAACCACCACAGGCTCAGCACTCTCATGGATTTATGACAGCACATTTGGAAAGGCTAAGTCGTATCACCAGGGGATTAAATTTTCTTGAATTAGTATTCCTGAAATATGATGATCAAACTCGATTACTGCCACTGAGATACATTAATATAGAGGAGCAAGAGCAGAAAAAAGGAGCAGTTCTATTATTATACAGGCTGTCCCAGTAGAAATGGTTTGAACTATTCAAATCAAAGTAATGCCAACCAGTTACAGTAATGGGGTTATTGAAAGTTCAATTACATTTTTAAGAGTTTTCATGAATTAAAAGTGTTACTTCTTAATGGGGGGAAGGGAAGGGGGCTGTGATACAGTATAGTAGTAGCATTACTATTTTCTCCCTTTTTAAGTAATACAGGGTTTGTTCACCAAAATTAAAATGTCTATGTTTAAATTATAAAAGGAGTAATCAAAAGATATTTAGATAAAATTGGAATCTAGCCCAAAAAAAATTACTGGAAATATTTGCTTCAGTTGAGTAAAATACCCATCTCTGCTGGGTAGCCTGGATGAAGGAAAATGACTTACAGACAGATTTGGTTAATCCAACCTTGATTTATCTCTATGTCTGGATACTCAAAATAGGGTAAATAGTAACTAATCTCATAAAATTTCTATTCTGGTATCAATCTGAAATCTGAATTAAACTGGAGTTAAGCTCAATAAATACACCAATACAACGTTATGGTTACACAGAACTGGCCAAAGTTCCAACATTGGTTCATTCACTTCACTATCTTGACAGTCTGTAGCCAAGGTTAACTTTTCTTATTTTGTGAAGACATGAACAATTAGCATCAGAGAGAAGAAAAACTGAATTTCCACTTGACATGAACAAAATATAGAGCAGAATAGTTGAATAGCCTAATTTTTCCTGTAGTCAAAGATCAGAGAGTCTTTGCACAGAAAAAGTCTGGTTATGGGTATTCATGTAAACAATTCAAATAAGCAAAAGGTACAGATCAAAGCACTCATCATCCCCTGCCCCAAAATAACAGATAGAAATCCTCCCATTTTCCATTTTAAACTTCTCTTTGCCAAGATGGTATTACTTCTTAGTTTGCTATTCCTATCTGCAACATGTCAGACATCTCAATTAGATACCATAAAAACACTCTACTCCCTTCCGTGCGTTTTGCAGGCAGTAGCTGAGAAGAAGTGACACTCTTAAGTTACAAGTGGATACAAACATAAATAGCACCTCCCTGTAGATCTATATGTGGACCCCAAAGCATCCTAGGAGTCAGGCTCCCAGGCTCTGAACTTTAGCTGTGCATGACTGCTGTCTTTATGAAAAGAACTCTTTGGCTCAGCTACAGTTGTCATGGAAACAGCAACTTTGATTTTTAGATCTTTAGTATACGTGATATTTCAGCCATATGTTGCATGCATTTAAGTTCTCAACGTATTCCACCTCTTTAAAACTGAAAGAAGAGAAACAACAATTTCAACAATGAAGTAAAATGCACATCATGTACTTCTCAATGTGGAGAAACATGCTTGCAAGCCAGAATAACCAAAAATTTGAGATACTATGGGCATACTCGATCCATGTTTTTTTCTCCATCCCAAACAGTTTCATTTGTGACAAGACTTGACCTCAAAAATTACAGCTCTATTTTTCTGCTAAAGCCAGGAGATGGGCTTCATTTTGCTTATTAACACAGCAAACTGTGCATTACTCCTTCACTAACGATGTCTGAGAGAGGTTCCAGTACTGATCACACAAAGGGTAGTGCTGGGCAGACACAAAGCTCTCCAATACCCCAACTGGTTTGCCTGCCTCTCTCCAAACTGGGACCAGCATGGTCCTTTACACCACCTTAGAAGTAAATACAGTCTTGGCCTGACAGCGTGGCGTAGCTATAGTAAACATCATATGCACGTGCTCGTCTACAAACACCCCCAATATCCAGTGACATAAAGGACTGAGCTATGGTCTGGATTCCAGAAAAACAAAACAAAGATTGCAAAATACTGTTTGGCTCTAACAAAACAGTTAAGTAAATAAAGCAGTGCAACTGCTCTCGCACTTGGCATTACAACCACGATTGCCCGCGTTTCCGTATTTTCAACTTTAAAAAAAAATGAACAGTGCTATTATAAGGTGCTCTAATCCTCCATAATTCAACAAGTCTGCAGAGGCAACCAGAGGGACAAAGAGTACCCACTCTTCTATCCCTCAGGGTGCTCAATACAGAGTCACAACTTCAGTCCAAGCAAAGTGCACTCTAACAATATTTCTTCATAAAATGGAGAGCACTTTATAACAAGTTGGCAATTATTTTCTCAGCTGCATGTAAGCTCTTAATTTCAAAGCCAGGAAAATTGATACCTGACCAATAATTCTAAAAGTTTACATCTGAAGCAACCATTATTAATTTAGGTGAATACTAACAGTTATGGGTAAGTATGGGTAAGATCCTTTGTGACAATTGACTTGAACACTGTACTGCAGCAAACTCACAGCTTCCTAGATTACAAATCCCACCCTCACAACATAAATATATATATATTTGAACTTTAAAGACATGTCCTTGTTTTATTTTGTACATATTCACTAATGAAGCTCAGTTCTAACTTAAACTATTTAAATAATCAGACCCAGAGAACTCTTGTCTTTTCAACTCAAATGCTGTTAGGAAGCATTCCGCATATTAAATGATTTTCACCCTAGATATCTTCCTCCCACTCCTGGGGATAAGTAAGCAAATGGATCAATCAATGCTAAAGAAAAAGACAAGACGGCAACTTACTCTGCCATGGAAACAACTCTTAAAATTCAAAATAGATCACTTTCTCCTACATAAATATAAATGCAGTGTAAAGCAGCTGCTACAATGAATGACTTGTTTTCAACAATGAGATACTACCACAAGAGTTTCCAATCTCTAGTGTGAGACGATATGGAACAGAAATACGGGCTACAAACCACTTTATCTCCAGCTTAAGCACATCACAAACAGAAATCAGAACACTGAGGCAGGAAGGTAACTGTTGCTCTCAAGAAGAAGAAATTACATTTCAAGTATTTAAGGTAGTCAGCAGAAGTATCACTTGTCAATTATAGAATCAAAAAAGTCTAACTACTTTCTCAAGGAAGAAATCAGGGAAACAGTTTCCCTAAGGAAATATATAGAAGAAAAAAACAACTCTGAAAGAATAAAGTGTGAGCTGCTTTCTCTTCCAGTGTATTACACATGGAATATTAAAAGTAATAAAGAAACATGTTATCTTAACATGTTATTTATTCCACCAGCACACTCAGAATGTAAACTGTCACTCATCCTGAAACGTGTTCTCTCATATTTCATACTGTTATAACACTGAAAATTATGCAGTATTTCAAATACATACTAAATCCATACATATTTAAACACTCTCCAAATGCCACTTAGACCTTTAAAATTAAGGTCTGGGGTTTATCATGATTTGCCTTCTATAAAGAAATTTTTCTAAATCTCTGAGTATCATATGGACAAACTGGAAAAAGGCTCAAAAATAAAAGCAATGCAGTTACAGAAATATGGCTCCATGCCAGTTAAACTACAGTGGTTTTGGACTGAAACTAGAAACTACACGTTACATATATTCACAGTATTTGATAGATAGTAGATGCTAGATTTTCCTAATAGCAAAATAAATCAGTAAAAACTGCAAGCATCAACTCTTCAAAAGAGTTTGGGGAAGTTTTAGCTATACTATCATCTCTATACTACAAAAGCTCTGTATTTTTATTTACAAACTAAGTTGCTACTATCTAGCAAATAAATTGAAAGCAATTATTTGCTGGCATTTTTAGTTTGGAGATAATATGATAAATTCCCTGCTTTCACTTTCATATAGTGCTGCTGTTATCAAGAGTTCTAACTACTATTTGATTTCAGTAAAAATTGGGAAATGTGAGAACATGGCATCTTGTTAACACAACCAGACACTTCAGCCATATCTGCAGCTACATTCTCAACCAAAAAGGGCATCCACTGATGTGTCAGAAAGGCAAAACAGAGGAAAAACAATGGAGTGCATGGCAGGGAGGAGCCTGCTACTGAAACACTCCATGCTGGTTTTGTCCATTTTAAAGTGGTTGGTAGAAAACCATGAGGGTGCAGAAGTGGCATAAAAATGATTCAAGAATCAGAAAGGTACCTTACAATGAGAGGCTTAGGGAATTCAACGGGTTTAGTTTTTCAGAGAAATGAAGACGTGAGATGACTACAGGACATAAGTACCTTCACAGGGCAAAAATATTGCAGAGTGGTGAGGAGGGAGCAGAGAGAACATAATAAGATCCAATAGCTGTAGCATGAGACCAACCACACCCAGATTTTAAGAAGCTGTGGCTTTATTTTGAAACAGTGAAAGGTTCCAAACGAACAAGGGAAACGCTCCATTTCTTGATGACATTTTCAAAGCAAGATTGCTTACCCTCCTGGAAGAAAACTTTTGCTAGGTAGGGATTGAAATATAAGTGACTAATGACAAACGAAAGTCTTTAATTGCCTTCTGAAGAGGCAAAAGCTATGAATCTACACAATTCTGAAGAGCTGTCAGGCATCCCCTGAAAAGGATGAATGAGGATGCAGTAAGAGACACGTGGTATAAAAGAGAAAGGGCCTGGTGCATACATTACCTAAGGGCTTTACTGGTTCAGACTAAAGCTCCAATATCCTGTTTCTGACAAAGGCCAAAAGACGCGTCTGGAGAAGACATAAAAACAGGTCAAGCAAACGGATATGTTCCTGATGTATTTAACATCATCCACCTACTTGCAATTTAGTAGATTAATGAATTTTCAGAACAATGAATTTCATCATACTTTTGAGAACACACGTAGGATCACTCTCGAGGAGAAAAGACAACGCAGAAAGAATCACGTCTCGTCGATATCACCTGGGGAGTCTTTCTGCTGTGCCTTCTGCAACCGGACTTGTCTATCTCGCATTGGCCTTTTCAGCCATCAGCGCACTTGCAGCAAGCGTGGGTAGAGCCCTTCTCAAATCTTCGTTCACGAAGCCTAGCCATGATGAATTTACCACCCCTAGTTTGTCTAAGCATTTCAATAATTGTTTCATGCTGCGGCATTGTGTTCTCCAGTTCCCCAGTTTGTTTCAGCATTTCTGAGGCTATCTACCAATAGTTTATTTTTGATTGTTTCCTACTACTTGTATAACAAGCATTCCTTGCTCACTTTATCCATACTACTTATGATTTTGCAGGCTCCTACTGTATTTCCCGATATGTTTTCCCAAATCTGGTGAGGCTTGATCTACTTAATCATTCCCCATATGGGACATGCTTGGTTTCTTTGCTTATTCTCAGCAGTCGTACATCTTTTTCAAGTCTGCTGTAACCTTTTCCACAATGAAGGGCGAGAAAGAACAACACAGCAGAATTGCTGCATCCAACAGAAAAAAAATATTCTCATGTTGTCCATCATTTGTTTTTAATGGCTTCCAGTATGCTACATGCATTTTTGACCATTGTGGAGAATTGATGAGAAGTTTCCAGGGAGCTGACTTCTGTAACTGCAAGAACTCCTGCCTCAGTCACGACAGCCAATTCAGATTTAACACATGTAAACCTGGGATTGTTTTACTCCAAATATATTTAGATATGACAAAATTGAGTTTTAATTGCCATTACCCAGTCACCTGGTATTAAAAGATTCTTCCCCTGAATAGCTTATTATCATCAAACAATGCACAATGATCTCTAAACAGAAAGTACACATCACAAGTTCAAACCGTGAATTAATGCTCAGTAAAATATACAAGTAACATTTCTAATCACAGTCCTCAAAAGATTCAGATTTTTTCCCAGCTAATTAATACGATAAAAGGACTTTTAAAGAACATTACAAATCTCATTCAGCTACCATGCAGCCTTCTCTTTAAGCATTAGAAGGAGAAGGAACCAGACGTAAAGGAGGAGATACCTGCAGAGGTCACACTATGTGGTTATTTTTTAAAAGCCCACACAGGCCCCACCACTCAATGACTTAAACTCCATTATTCAAAACACATTAAAGCAGTTTCCAAGCAACAGCCCTCTTATAATTTTTTTTGTTTGTTTTTTAAACAGTCTCCTTCAGAATTTAAGTTTAAAGACACCTATACATGTGAATAAAACACAAAAGCATTCCCTAGGTAGTACTGTATTCAGTGTGACTATATTAGAAACTTTAAAAATCCAGTTGCAGAAGAATACTCCAAATAATCAGTTTCACTGTTAACAACTGTCTACTCCTCACAAGACACCAAATCCCCAGATTTAAACCAAGCCTGTTGTGTGACTTCATTAAAGGTTGGTCAAGCAACTGGGGTTTCTTACAGTTGAAACTACAGCTTTGAAACCTCTCACCATTTAATATGCAATGTAATGTTACAATGTTGAGAGCATACAGTTATTGTCAACAAAGAGGTAACACTATCCTCCTTCAAGGTGCTGTGAAACCACACAATAACAGTTTCTCAAAGGATGAACACAGGGACAGCACGAAGACAATAGGGAAAGGGGAAATATCCAATCCACTATCTAGTTCCTATCTCATTTCAGTAAATCTGTGCTAACTCGCCTTTATAATTTCTACACTACAATACATCTGCTTCGTGTTTTATGTTCTCTTGATAATAACACTTTCTGCAAGAATTTATAATACACAAGAGTGCATCATCCTGAACTCATTTTGTTCCCAACCATTTGTGAAATTATTAACCAACTGTTTTTCCTGTGCACTGGATAAGAACAACCACTTTGGACATTCAAAGTTTTCAAAATTTCAAACTGAGTTTGGGTTTTGGTATAATGGGGTTTCTGTTTGTTTCTTTGTTTCACTGGAGGCCCATTTTCCTGGCATAAATTTCACTACATTAGAATTTAAAAACATGGTTAATGCAGACATGTATACAGTTAAATTATTTGTTGATTTAATGTTAAATTTATATTGTGTGGTTTCCAAAATAGAACAATCTATTCAGAGACTGTAAATTTAACAGGCTCCATTTAAGTTACTTAGACCTACTGGGTTCCTATTCTTCCCTAAAGCCAAGCTTGCATAGACTCTTGGCATCTTTCAGTTGTTATCCTCACCCTGCAGATGGTTATATCTAAAAATACCATAATTGTATTACTGCATATACAGTGCCATAAGTTTGAATGGCCAGGCTAAATTAGCTTAAGATGATAATTGTTACTGAAACTTATTTCCGCTGAGAGATCACAAACACACTGCCATGTTACAAAGCAACAGGTTTATGACAGTAAAAGCTAAAAGGATAAGTGAGGTTGCAAAGCACCAAAAATTGTCCACTGTTATTCTGACCTTCTGCTCTTCATTTTCAGAACCAGATTTCGGAAAAAATCACCACAAGCCTTTGTGTGAGATTTTTCACCTCCTCTTTTTCAGAGAAAGAAAAATTTCTCTAGTAGTAAGTCCTGATTTATTAAACTTACATTTTTAGAGTAACAGTAAGGCTTTGCAAAAACTCTACTGTATTTATCATGGGAAATAATTAATATGCAGCAGCTTTTAAATTCATCATCTTGCAAAGGGGGGCAGGAGAGAAGGAGAAATGGTCTCTTGTTCTGAGGGAGACAATAAGTTCTCATATTTATCATTAACTGGGAAACCCAGAGTTGCACTAACAAGAAATGTGTTCATTAGTTGGCCTGTGATAAGTGAAGCAGCAGGCCAAAAAGAAACCACAAAAATTTGTATTCACTCATGCAGGGATTACTCAATATCTATTCTCACCCATCACTTCATTCTGGAGCAAGTTGGCTGTATGCTTCCATGAATCATGTCTAGAAAGGCCTTGTATCCATTCACACAGCCGTCAGTGGAGTATTCCATCTGCAGTATCTCATAAGGAATTTTTAGCAAAGTCCCTCACTGACTCTTCCACAAATTCCAGTAACAGAAACACTGCAGCAAGTTTTCCACTTAAACAGCAGGGCCATATATTGTCATTAGAGAAGGAACACTGTTAAAATATGACCAATTTCAGTTCTGTGGTTTCAGATCAATATAGCAAGTCTTCAAGGAAGAAATAAGACTCCTTGAAAGACTACATTTCATACTTGCAGACATGGGGGGATAAAAAAATAAGGAAAAAAAATCAATATATGAGAGGTTGTTTTCAAGAATGTTATGAAACGTTATCATCTTACAAGCAATTTTACATGCCTTTTCTGTAACCAGCATCATTTACAATATGCTGTTCTCCTTAGCTGATTTTATTTAACTTATTGCTGAGTAAGTGGTATTCAAGCTGCACACAGGAAGAAGCCATGGAAATGTCAAAGCAGGTTAAATTCTTGAAATAGCCAGAGATCTCCTAAGGCTGACAGACTACTGCCTATCTAAGGAACAGAATAATAAGCACAACACATTTGTCCATACACATGTTAAACATTGGAAAGTCTTTAATAGCATGATTTTATTAAGAGGTACTGTGCAGAAATTATATACTTTCCCCAAAACTGTCATCAGTTTTCTCAACATACCCTCTTTCCTCTGAAATGTTAGTTTAATGAGCTTACTTCCAACTATTATAAAAAGTACCTAACTCTATAAAGGTTTTATTCCAATGTGTACTGAACATAGTTTATTAAATAATGAACAACCCATATGGACTAATAACTAAAAATATTTCATTAAATCCTTTAAGCCCAAGGATAAAGATTCTCTCAGCACTAGGATGGCTGCAGGACTCCAAGAGAAGACATTGCTCCATATTCTATGTGATGTGCAATGGAATAAATGGCATAGAAAGAAGACCTGTAAATCCCTTTTTGTAGTAACTTGAGGGCAACACACATCATGAAGAGACTCAAGCTTAAATCTACATCATAAATGCAGAACTTCAGAAACATGCAAGTGAGCTCTGGAAGAAATACCTGGGTAGAAATAGGCTTAGAGAAGCCAAGTTCATATCTGCAAGAAAGGCTGCAGTAGCAGAGTAAGCATGCTGGCTCATTCAAACCTAATTCATGGAGCTTTAACAGGGTAACGAGGTTAAGCAGTTCTCTGTCAGGTGACACAAGGATACCAATACAGTTTTCTATCCATAGCAGTATTTATCAAATTTTGGAGAAGAAATACCAAGTTTAAACTTCAGTATAAATACAAAGAGTGGCTTTTTGTACACATACAAGTTTGCAATGCCACATATCTTCAACATACCTGTGAAAAACATGAATCAAACAGACTGTATAGTTTCTGTACCAGGGTGGTCCCTATAGATATTTTAAAAATTCCTGTCCATCTGAAATACAAAGACTTTGTCATTCCCCCCTTCCCAAACACACACGCCAGTCAGCGACATCCTTGTGACAGGGGCAGAAGAGTTTCCATGATTGATGGCCTATAGTGACCCACACCATTAGTACCAACCTCCCGTCATCATGTCATCTCTTCTATTGCTATGAATCATCACAAGGTCCTACAGTCCCAACCTCCCTCCTGCTCCAAGTACAAGACTCTTTAAAAGACGTGGGAAAATTACTTTGCCCAACAGACTCTGTTTTATATGATTGTTACTCCATGTTACAAGGCTGCCCTTTACACTCTGTAAAAGTTGTTCTTTTCAGTCAGTGGTTCACAAATTAACCTGTAAAATGGCAAAAAGCTCAATAAAAAGTGTTCTTCATTCTAGCATCGTAGCCAAGGCTCACAAAGCATACAAAGGAAAATATCCACATAACACACAAACAAGGAATGCCATGTGCACTTTCTTGATCCTGTGGTTGTTAGACCACGCAAGGCAAGAGATCTTAAATTTTCATTAGAAAATTCCACTCCAGCAGCTGGCATTAGTAAATTTTCTTCTTGGATGTTCATTTTGAATAAAACGGAGATAACATCCCTCACCCCTCTCCCCAAAAAACCCACTCCAACCAAACTCCAAACTAAACAACCACTTCTATACCAACACAAAGTTTAGCTCTTTAGCAACCAGTCAGGAAAGACAGTGCCACTGCACAGTTTTATTCCAACTACTATAAAATAAAAACCACTAGTCACAAGACTACCACCAGAATTGTTAATATGTGTATTTACCACACAAAATTCTCAAGTACAAGTTACACTGACATTTTCTGGTCAGTTGGTAAAGCTTTATACCACCTGGTAGTTCTGCCTGTTAGGTTAAGGACTAGGTTTTCTTCTGTAGAGAAGTAAATGTAGGTTGCTATTTAATTTTGGTACTGGACATAGCAAAGTTGAAGGATCAACAAAATTTGCAGAGTTTGTAGATAAGCAATTCCATCAAGGCCAGAAAATTCATCTAAGTCAATTCATGGATATTTGAGAGAATTTTCATATAGGTTTCTCTTGCATAGTAGTTATCTCTGGAGCACCAACTCATGTTTACATTTACATGCACATACTTAATATATATTAAGTAAAAGAGATGTAGGAACAATCACTGTATTTCATGTTCCTGCTACTATATGAATACTTGACAGATTTGTTGGTTAAGTGTCAAGTTGTCAGACATTTAGCAGGTTTTTCATACTTAAAAAACACATGATGTGTTATTTTTATTTCCATATTGTTTTAAGATGGTATAATAAGAGGAAGCAAGTATAAAAAAACTACCGTTTTCCAACATTCATTCTTGAAAACTGTAATATCAATCTCACTTAACATTTAAAATCTTTTCTCATAATTTCCAGAAAACAAGTACTTTGGATGAAAATTTTATAGCACCAGTTTAAGAAATTTATTACATCCCATTACTTAGCTCAAAACAATATGTGCTTTCAACTGCAACTGTGACACAGGCTTTCACCCCCCAAAGTGTGCACATATTTAAAACTTACACACAATCATCACTAATGCTCCTTAGTCATTCAGTTTCTAAAGGCTTTTTATTATGGATTAGAACAAGAAAAAAAAACACCCCAAACATCTTTCAATAACTTCATTCCTCCTTCACACATTTTTTTCTTTAAACTTGATATATGAATAATTTATCATCTATTTCTCTTTCCTAATTCTCATATTAAGACTGCCTTGCCATCTGCACTATGCAATCACACTTAAGAAGGCACATAAAAATCAGTAGAAACAATGCTTTGGGTTGCTCCAGCAACCACAAACATTTAGAAAAATGCCCCCACAAGCATGTCAGCAAGACCGTGATTTTCAGAGTATGGTTTGGAAAGCATAGACAGGAAAACCAGAAGAGGATACATTTCTATGTTTTGCTGTTTGATTTATCATTCCTTAGTGCTAAACCACCACCTCAGTTTTATGCTGTGTTTTCACATCAGAAAGGAGACAAGGGTTTAATGGCATTTTAGAGGATAAATAAAAAAGCAGTGGGAATCAGAAGCAAGTACATTTTCAGAGTGTTAAACTAGAGTGAAGCCAGCCTTGAAAATAAGCATATTTCCCAACAGTCACCGGCTGTTTGTTGGGATCAGACAGACTACATGTGGATAGCTCACAAATCCAAAAGTTGCACTGATCTTCTCATACACATCCTTCCTACTCCTCATTTACACTCTTTAGAAGTTTGTTTTTAATATTTTCCTCTCAGTTTCACTACTATGTCCTTACAAAATTAATTTGCCTTTAGGCCAAATGCTTGTTTAACGTGCCTCAGGAATAACTAAGAGTCCTGACAAATATCCTCTACATTTTTTTTCTGGGTTGGATGCAGGGGTGGCTGCCCTTTCCTGTCCAGAAGCAAACATTTGCCATCTCTGCAGCTCAAAGCCCAAAGCATTAAACTCGGCTGAAATCAAGAGTGTTTTAACTTCATGCTCCAAGCTCTGATCTGCTGGCAGAGGAGCTAGGCACAGCTCTGGTTGTCACCCCAGTCATCAGTGGGGTGATACTCTCCCCCCAGAGTGCCAGACACACTGCTGGGAGAACAACATTTTATGCACTCTCTGCAAACTTCAACAGCTCATCTGTCAGGTCTTGTGACTCTCCAGCCCTCTTATGCACCTCTATGACTGATAGCAATTTCACTTCATCAACCACTCCAAAATCTCTCCTCAAAATGCAAAATGTTGATATAAAAGCAGCTCCAACTGAATTCTGTGCAGAAGGTTTTACATAACCCTAGCTGCTTTGGCTATGGAATAGTTTCAAAGATAAAATTCAAGATTGTACCAGATAAGACAGTTTATGAGCACTCCTATGTTTAAGTGCAAGCTTAGACAGGTATTTCTGGTCATTTAGCCTTTGCTTCTGGCTCAGAATGCATGTTTGAGAGGCAGTTCAAGGAGTACAATAAATATTACTAGCCCACTAGAAAGTAAGGCTTTCTGGTACTTCTCATAGCAGAAAACACCTAACCATGACACTACTGCTTGCCCATTTAGCACACAGACTATAAGCCTTCATTGACAACTATAAATCAAGCAGCACGCTAGAAACTTTCTAGGGTGTTTTTACAGATTGATCAAAATATGAAGTACACTCCTATTGAAGAGAACATTAAACAAAAGAGGTCCTGTAAAAACAGTGGAGAAAATTTTGTCTTCACTCAAACCAACAGCAGTGTCACAATTAGCACATTAGAATTAACAATGCATAGAGTAAAGGGGGGGACGCCCAGAAGTATTCAAAAATAAAATTTTTTTGATAAAAGTAGAAAGATAGTAAAAATGCAAAATATTCCAATTCCATCTAAATGCTCATAATCCAAAAGGTTGGGTTTTTTGACAAGAACAGTCTTCAAAAAGCAAATATACATCTACTCTTGAAATGCTTTCTAAGTGAAATGGAGTTCAAAAACATACTCAGTCCAATCCCACTTCATACACTTTGAAGTCATCAAATTGGACAGCAAGATCTAATCACTTCATCGTAAAAGAGCAAACTATTTATTAGGTACTTATCTTCAAAAGCTTGCTTTGTTGGCAGCATCACCAAAGTTAAGACAAAATAGTTAATCTGCCTAAAAACCTATTAAAACAGACTAAATTATTCACAGATAAGGAGGAAGGCTTTGTAAGGGTCTTTTGTTTGGTAAAAAAGAAATAAAAAAAAAACAGGGGCAAACCACCAGACATTTAATATTCCCAAAGGCACTAATTTGATTAATTTGATTTTAGTGCTATGGTCATCTCAGTTCACAGGATAATGTATCAAAAAAGCTATGCAATTATAGGTATTTTGCCAGGAAAATATCTTTTCACACTTCTAAGAGCACACACACTGCTGACGGCTTACTGACAAATGAGACGCTGAAAAATCTTGGCTCCGAAGTTGTCACTGGGAGTGCAGCTGAAATTGGATTCTACCTACGAAATGTTTCATTCAACACTAGAATACAAAAAAACTGACTTTGTTTCAAAAAATACAGATCCTCACACGAGGTCTTTTGCGCGCCTGGTACAAAACCACACCTTCAGAAAGTGATTATACACTTGTGCTCAAGAATGCTTTGGTCAGTAGATAAAGTGTAGTATTTTTGTCCTTCAGCATGAGGATATGGCTTTGTGAGAGACTACTTTTATCACAGACAATGGAAGGATATGGTTGTACTCAGGCTTTCATAAAAATGAAACCCCATTTCTTGAAAGAATAACAACTTTTAAATAAGAACTTAAAAAAAAAAATCTCTCAATTTTCATCTGTCATTCAAATGCTAAAGGAGCCAAAATCTTAGACTGTTTTGTTTTGTCATGGAGACAATTTTTGGTCTACTTAATGTGTCAGGAGAGGACTCTATCATTTCCACATTCTGTTTTTTGACTTCTACTCTAAATTTGCAAATCCCTATTATAATTAGAGAAAACCTTTGCTAGGAATGAATGATCAAAATCAACTCCAATATAATGTAGTCAGTTGTTGGTTAATGTTTTGTATATTAAAATCCATTGCAAATGCCACATTTTGCAGAGACTTCTACTCCTCCACAGAATCAATGCAAAGAAATGCAATTATTTCAAAGCAAATACAGATATTCTATTTATACAATCATTCTAAATATGTTCAACAACAATTTATCCAGGACACAACAGATATTTAAAATGGAAAGATATGTGGGGAAGATTCAAGAAGAAAAAAAAAACTAAATTAACTGGATTTTCCTCTCCACTTTGCAGAATGTGAGATGCACAAGCATAATCTCTGCTCCACTTCTCTCATACCTCCAAGTTCCTTCATGTTCTCAACAGCCTTTTTGCACCTTTTTCAAAGTGAAATGAAATGCCACTGCCTTTACATCTGTTGTCCAAGACGAGGGTGAGGAATATAGACATATATATTATTTATATTTCATAGGATCACATGCATCATAAATTTATATACTCCATACTTTCTCCTATGTATTTTTAATATATATTTTAAAAAAAGAAAAAAAGAAGAAGAAAATAAGATCTTCTGAGAGAAAAGCCACTACAGAAGTAAATGGAGAATATATGCATTTTAATTGAAGGAACCTAAGAACCCATCCCCACACTCTTTACAGTTTTACAGCAATTATGCACAAGGTTTGCATAAACACTTCAAAATCATCAAAAGCTGTTTTATCAAAACAGCACTTAAGTTTTACATATGTTTCAACACAAATTAGTATTCAGAATTAAACAGCAAGTTGATGAAAAAAAAGGATGTCAGCTGTCATTTTAAACTCTAACCAGATATAGAAAATGGACATGAAGAAGGAAGACAAAGACTGGGCCAAAGTGACAGATAGCTTCTTTGCAAATACTTTCTGTAATTTAATTATCTTATTAATTCTTTACTGCCCTAGACTCCTAGCAACTCGTGATGAATTTTATCACTACCAGAAGGCTTCAATAATAGTAATTATTCCAGAAGTACTGTTACTGGAACCATGATGACATAAGAATATTGCAAAGAAAGGACAACAACAATATGTTCAATACTAGAAACAACAAAAAGACATGTGGATGTAGATGGGTTTCCTGCAGACACATTTGCAAACAATACCTCTATGGTAAAAATACACTCTTAATTTAAAATAAAAAGCTGAACTATAGCAATGAATTAATTCCTTGGTAACATATTGTCACTCAATATCAGCCAGTCTCTGACACTTTAGGGCACATCCTGCAATAACACTGATGTCCTGAAAGTCAGCATATTTCTGACACAAAACCATACAAATCTGTGCAACATGAATGTTTCTACAAGTATCAAGACTTGATATGTTTAGTGAAGTGCCTGGGCATACCAATTATAATCAGCACTAGCAGTTATTTGAATACAGGCAATTACTGCTAGGAATGCCAAATGGAGGGACTTGAGTTCTCCAAAACTTAAAAGGTCAAGTAGTGAGGAGCTGGGGAGTGAATAAAGAACCAGCTGAGCCAATTCCAGGAAGGAAAGAGGTTTACTTTTCTCTCCTAAGTGAGTGGAGACTTCTCTGAATGCCACCATTCTCAAGATATTGGGCTTTGAACACAACAGCTTCACAGGGCCACAGGTTTTTAGGGGAGTGGGCAAACCCAACAGAACTGATGGGATTGAGCACCACATGAAGCAAAGGGTTTGAAAAAGATACCACCCGTCTCCCATCCAGATAGTGAGTAAGACAGCTTGCAGCTAAAAGTCTGTACATATTTATGAAAGGCTGCAGCCAGCTGGCCAAATTTCAGATGCCTCTCTGTACACCGAAGTTCTTTCACTCAGTCTTCTAACTTTTATTTCCGGTTGAAAAAATAATGAAAATACATGTACTAATTCAGCTATTTTTCTACAGCATAGAACTTCCATTATGCTTGCCAGGCTAGTATTTCAGATACATAAACAGATTTCAAGCAAAGCACTTACCACTATTTTAATACTGCTTTGACAAGGTTTAAATACACTTCAGATAAGTGACAAAAACTACAGATTGCACACAGTTACACAAAAAGGCTGTCTTTTGATCCACTGAAGTGATAATACATGGAGGATTCCATATGCAAAAGCCATCTAATTCCAAAAGAGGAGCAAGAATTTGAGGGAAGGCACTCAGAAGACAAGTCTGGCCAGAATAAGTCTAGCAGTGAGTGACTCATGGTTGCCAGTCAGTAGATATGGAAATTACTTGTTCATGAACTGCTCAAAATGTCCCTAACTTCAACAGCCAGGGGCAATACAAAGCTATGCAAAGAAAAAAGAATTCAGTGGCAAATATGTCAGTTTTCTAAAATAAGGAAGAAAAAAGAATTCCTACAATTTATTTCACTTCCCATATACACAGAATCATAGAATGGCTGGGTTGGAGATAATTTAGTTCCAACCACCCTGCCATGGGCAGGGGCACCTTCCACTAGACCAGGTTGCTTGAAGCCCCATCCAACTTGGCCTTGAATACTTCCAGGGATGGGGCAGCCACAGCTTCTCTGGGAAAGAAGGATAAACTGCAAAGCAATGATTGAATCTGTTACGTTAACTCCAAAGCTTAGGTAGTTTAACAAGGTCTGTTTTGGACAGGTTTTTTAAATATATATGGATTGTATGTGTTTACATACATGAGTACACAGATATACATACATAAAATGCAAGACCAGTCGATTTTAATTTGGCAGAGTATTTGAGAGTTTCTGGGTTTGTTAGAGTTTTGCTGTCTTTTAGTCTTTTAAATCTTTAGTCTTTTAAACCTTCAGTAACCTCCAGTGAGAGCTAAAAAAAAAAAAAAAAAAAAAAAAGGCAGGAACTTCTAATCATTGCTCAGAAGCAGAAAGTAGACACAGAAGACATAAAGGGAGTATTGGCATGGCATTATGCCATAATGATATTGTTTTGGTTGCTTCATCACAGAGTAAAAAAGGGCATCAAAAGTAGTTTTTTCTCATTTCCAGTAGTGCTACCACTTCTCCTTTTAGACTGCTAAGCCAAAACTTGCTAGGTATTTCATTATTGAAATAATCCAATCTCCCTTCCTATGTAGAAAAAAAATAATATGGAAGAACAGGATGTAGAACTCCTTTGAACACTTTCTCCTGAGGTTCTCAGCCTTGAACTAATTCCGTACCTCATAGCTATCACTACCAATTTTGTAATATTGCCTTAATTCACAATGAATTGCACAGCACTCACATTTCTTTTGCTGTCCAAAAAGGCTTTTCTGTCCTAAACAGGTGATTGTAAATGTGGCTTTTTTCCAGGATTTCCCTGGAGGATGATATTGTAGTTCTGTGTACTCTTCAACTTAAATTTGTGCCTTACAAAGTAACGTACGTAGACATGTACTGGCCCAAACCTCCTTTTTCAGTGGAGAATCTAAAAGATTGAGTACCTTACACAGCGGTTACCTCATCCACCGCTGCCCAGGGCTGGAGGGACTGGAGGCATACGCTTTATCTGATTTCTCAAGTCCAATTCATCTCTCAGAACTGCTCTCAATATTATCTAACAAAAATACCCCCGTGCCACATGACTCTTCAGCACAGCATCTGTTATTAGAAGTGAAGGCACAGCTCTCACATCACCAATTCTCAAAGCTATTTCACTAAAAGCAATGAGGCCTGAAAACTAGGTACAAAAACTGAAGTTTCTTGTGTGCAGCCTTTCAGAAGAGGATAGAAACTTTAAAAAGTTATGCCTCTTATTTCCACTGTTAGAACCAGCTGTTGGGATGCCAGTGAAAAGGGATAACATCAAGTCACAGAGCCCATCAGCAAGTCTGAGATGTCTTGGTATGTGCTTGGGAACGCGAACAGTTCTGTACTAGTCAAAATTCAGAGATTACTAATTTCACAGAAAATACAAATGCAGCAGCTGCAATATTTATTCCCAAAAAAGTTATAAATAAATACAAAACCACAAACAGCAATATAATAAGTTTTTAAAAAATTATACAATTGCTCTATATCACACTTTTCAATGGGAAGTACTTTAAAAATTAAAATAGTCTGGGAGTACTTTAAAATTTATTCTGAAATTCTTTAACATTTATTCAGAGGTATGGTCAAGGGAAATGGTAAAGGGGAACCAAGTGAAAAAGTATGATAGAACCAGCAAGACAAAGTGGAAGAAAATTCCCCTGGCTGGAGATATACTGAGGAAGCAGCATTACAACTCTTATTTCAGGAACCCCAGTATACAATGAAACAGCTTCTGAAAGAATGCCTTGGGCTACTTAACAGCAAATAATAACTACTGGTGAACAGGGAGATATTTAAAAGAAATGCTGGAAATTATTTGCATAGTTGTGTGTGGCCAGAACTTCCAACAATCACAAACTCTTCTTTTAACTGAAGTTCAATTATAAATAACAAGATATTAAGGAACCATGCATGCTATATTATAAGGGACAATTAAAGAAGTTTTCTGAAGGATTTTTCCCAGCACATGAGACTGACAGGCCTACTGATGGGAGATTTTATTTCTAAATGAGGGCAACATGAGATACCTACAATTTCAACATTCCACAAAGCATAAAATCTTATATTTCTATAAAGCATATGATTTAATCATTGGGAAGTTAAAGGTTTAACTTCAAAACAACAGTGGTTTATTAGGGACTTGCACAGTGCTTCGAAAGACACTACCCCAACAAGGGCCGCAGGCACTAAGAAACTACCTTAAATTATTTTTAATTATGGCAATCAATCACCAACTAATTTTTTTTCCTGGGCTTAGGAAAAGACCCTCAGCCTTTCAAATTATTTATGTATTTTTAAACAATAAAAAAACCTGAAAAAGTAAAATATTAAGAATTTCTTTCAAATGACAATTCTATATGCTGAATTCAAGGTGCTGAATTAAGCAGATATGAGCTGTAAGTTTGTTTATCACTTAGCAGGAGAAATACTCCCACATTACAGCTAAGAAGTGTTTCAACATGATCTGAAGCAGGTTCAATCCTTGCTTTCCCTATTACAGTACATTATGTTTCTCAGATATAGACTATTTCCAAAATGCAGTATGTAAGCATCACTAAACTGGTATAAAGTAGTACTATTACTTCACTTCCACCCAACCAAAGAGTAATCCTTCCCCATCTAGTGTCCTCACCTTTTATGATCAATCCTACAGGCTGGAATCCTTGAATGAGGCACTGCCTTCTCCCACTTTTCTGGCCAAACTTGAGGTGCTACTAGTACTGTAAATACAACTATTTTAGCAAAAGAACTAGAACACATACAAACTTCACTCTTCCTTCTCCCCACCAATAAATTACAAAATTTTGGGTAGGGAAGAGAAGACAGGGATGGGTTTCTTCCAGCTGGATAATCTTTTTGATCCAAGTCACCACAAATATTACATGCACATATTTAACGCTAGGTCAGTTTATACCAAAGGCAGAGCTGCACCCACCGGGCTTCCAAAACCCAGAAGGGCCAGTCAGACATTATTTCAGTTCCAGGAATGACAGTGAAACCTCAACATTTGCCTTCCATGGGCAATATTCTCTATTAGAGCTGTGTATTCCTAGAGCTAACACACAGGTACCCACACCAGGCTTGAATCAAGACATTAAAGCTCTCACTGGCAATTAGGGACAGCTTACTTTGGAGAGAATGCTAATTTAGCTGCCCTTACAAGTAAACTTGTAAATAATACGAAGAATTAATAGCTGTATGTACAAATCGCACCAAAAAAAAAGGTACTTCAAACTGTTATCACTGGGCTCTGCCTGTGATCGCACCACTACAGAGTATTTGTAAGGAGTTGCAAAGAAGTTACAATGAATATTTTGAATTTTTTTAAAGTTAGAGTTATCTTTCATATGATGAAAAAAACCACAGGTTTACAAATACCTTTTTAAATTATATTAGGATCATCACAATCTCATCACAGAGACAAAAAGCAGCAGCAGCATCTGTGATGGTCATTTGTTTTTATCTCCTTTACTTCTCAACTTAAAAAAGAAAAGTTTGCCAGTTTTAGCTACAAAATTTTAACTACGTTTTAGCTACATAAAGAAAAAAAAGAGGTCCCCATTCTTTTTTCACACAGAAACATACTCCAATTTCACACTGTAGGCAAGATATTTCAAGTTGTTGAACTGAAATTAAGCTCCTCAGCTGTTCAGTACAGAATCCAGAGTTGCTCATTTGTAAAGAAATTGGGTAAAGCCCTTTCTATCAGAAAGTATGGCTGAATATTATTAGAACTGCTGATAAGACCACAAGACTAACTCTTGCAAGTACTTTCCAACATGACAGTTTATCATATGGTAAGGACAAGAGGGTACGATCTTAAGCTCTGCCAGGGGAGGTTTGGGTTGGATATTAGGAAGAAATTTTTTATGGAGGGAGTAATTAGACATTGGAATGGGCTGTCCAGGGAAGGGGCTGCCTCCATCCCTGGAGGTTTTTAAGATGAGACTGGATGTGGCTCTTAGTGCCATGGTGTAGTAACCGTGGTGGTGTTGGATCAACGGTTGGACTTGATCTTGGAGGTCTTTTCCAACCCGGTTGATTCTATTATTCTAAGTCGATTCAAACACAGCTCAAAACCCGGTACCCAAATGATATGGAACAAGACTTCCAACATGAAGTGCCCACTGAAACACAACTGAAAGACCAAAAGAGCTACTTTGTCATTACCATGAAATCATACACCACTGCCTCCTCACAGACACACACACACACATGTGCACCCTTCAGCCTTTCAGGGGGCAGGGAGAAAGACTGGAATTCAAGTGCATTAGGTCAACTAATTACTTTGATTTGGAGAAAACCATTCTCCATATTCCAGCTCAGTAGAAATACTACCAACCACAATGGTAAAAAAACCAGTCGTAATGAAACCTTAACATTTACTACTCATAAAGTACATGCCAAACATATAAAATGGGAGACATTCAGACAGCTAGAAGCTTTTAAACAAAGCATACTCTCACACTAAAAAAAAAAGAACCCAAGTTCAAAGGTGTTGCAGAAAGCCCATTTTTCCCTCCTTCCACAGGTTTTAGAGAATCACTAGGAAGCTTCTCACAAAACAAATCTTTCCATTTTACTTTTAATAAACCATATAATAGTTTTCCCTTGTCCTTAGGAAATAAAATCAGCAAAAAAATAGTTATTAGATTCTTGTCCCAAAGCAGTATGAGCTGCAGGAGTAATTTAATCCTCTAAATATGTAGCTTAAACATGCCCACTGCATATATATTAAGGAGGAAGTGGAAGTTTTACCAGTAAAATCCTTTATTCTCACAGGCGTTATGTTATTCTTTTCATGCCAGGAGGTAGATTTCCATAAAGTAACACACACTGTCAGCAACAGGGGCACTGAAGCCATGGGTATCAAACACCTGAAAGCAGATGTATACAGAATTCCACTGAACCTTGAGCACTATGTTAACACCTGCTTGAATTATCTTCCAATTTCATTCATTTTCTTCTTCAAACGTTTGTTTACAGTTATTAAGACCCTGCAAAAATTATGCCTTGATTATAAATGGTACAATCTTTCAGTTGAAAAATATGCAGAATAAGGGCATCCCTCAACTCAAGCAGTCAACCACTGCAGTTTCCAGGGTCCTAATCTCTAACATCCAGATCAGAGAGAGCAAAGTGGAAAAGAAATGCTGTGAAGTTAAAATCCCAGTGGCATTCACTACAGCTCAACATTGAGTTATGCTGACTCTGGCTCTGTTAAAAGCTCATCGTTAAACTTTCCACGTCACTCAAAGTCCATTTCTAGTTTTAACACCAAAAAGAACATGATGTGCACTTTTCTTCCTACAGTCTTAAAAGTGTTCATAGTCTAAATATCTTAGTACAGTCAAATAATATGAGAAACCAAATCAACCACGTCTGCAAACCAGCCCCTGCTCTTGTATACACCAGAAGTCTCAGTGCTCTGTTTTTACAACTCCTAGGCACCACAAACTAGGTTCAGAATGGTGTTTTTTCACATCCTTGAGATTAAGTAATGTAAAATATATACAAGTTCTGCAGCCTTGTGTACAACAAAGTTATAAGATGTTACCTGTCAGGGAGATATTACTCTAAAAAGATCTCTTTAAGGCAGGAAAAGTAAAAGTAATCTTACACAGGAGGTTTCAAGTTAATCACAATTCTGTTTAACTACAGCTCAGTCTAGGAGATCACTAACTACACTCAGTAAATGCAGAAAACAGCATCCAACATTCAATGAGAGTAAAACAAATTACCCATTTGTCATTAAGAGCAATGTGTTTAGCTTTCTTTTTTTTTACCCTGTGCTTTCCATTACAATGTCAAGCGTCAGTAAAACATCTGAAGTAGAAAATAGATGTGAGGAAGACGGTAATTCTCTGCAGCAGGAGATCTAGATTGTTTCGGCACCACGGCGGCTTCTCCTCTCCCTTCCCGGTGCCTGTCAGGAGGCACTCACAGGCCGGGCGCTGCTCCCAAGGGCTCTGAACCGCTGCTCTTCCAACAAACCCCATCGGCACACGCCACAGAAATATTTACCTTTCCGGCACCGACCCCTGCCAGGTCTGCTGACCTCGCAGAGCACACGCATGAGCTCAGGCCAAGGCTGCTGCAGACCCAGCCCGCCGTGCGGAGCGCGGGGGCCGCCTCGCGGGGCTCGGCACCACGGACCCGCCAGGGCTCCCGGGCCCGGCCCGGCTCCCCGCGCCTCGCCGGCCGCGCCCGCCGCTCACCCAGCTTGCCGCGGGACTCCTCCAGCTTCTGGATCTGGTTCTCCAGGAACAGCACGGCCACCCCGAACACCAGCACCGCCAGCAGCTGCAACTTGGGCGGCAGCATAATCCTGAGCAGCCCCATGAGCAGCAGCAGCGCCGCCGCCCGGGATCACGACATAACGCGGGACCCGGCCCGCGAGGGCCGGCGGGAGCCGCAGGGACGGCGCGGGCGAGGAGGGACGGAGGAGCGCGGTCGGGGGCGCGGACAGGGCCCGGCGCCGCCGTCTCACATCGCCGCGCTCAGCCCGCCCTCAGAGCGCCCCCGCGCGCGGCCCCGCCCGGCCCGGCCCGGCCGCCGCCGCCCGCCCTGCGCGCGCTGCTCGGCAACCGAACGCCCGGCCGCGCGCCCGCCCCCGCCCCGCGCCGCCACCGCCGCCGGGCCCCGCCCCCCGCCTCCATTGGCTGGCGCTGCCACCGCCCGCCTCCCCCGCAACTCCGATTGGCCCCGGGCAGGCCGATGCTCCGCCCCGGAGCCTTGACCCGCCTCCCCGGCGCGGAGCTGCCGGAGCAGGGCTGATGTCCCGCCTACATGCGTCCCTTTCTGATTGGAGGGCACGCCTTGAAATCCCGCCCATCTGCCCACGCTCTAATAGGAGGAAGTGGAAGTTTTACAGTAAAATCCTTTATTCTCACAGGCGTTGTATTCATTCTTTCATGCCAGGAGGTAGATTTCCATAAAGTAACACACACTGTCAGCAACAGGGCACTGAAGCCATGGGTATCAAACACCTGAAAGCAGATGTATACAGAATTCCACTGAACCTTGAGCACTATGTTAACACCTGCTTGAATTATCTTCAATTTCATTTCATTTTCTTTTTCAAACGTTTGTTTACAGTTATTAAGACCCTGCAAAAATTATGCCTTGATTATAAATGGTACAATCTTTCAGTTGAAAAATATGCAGAATAAGGGCATCCCTCAACTCAAGCAGTCAACCACTGCAGTTTCCAGGGTCCCTAATCTCTAACATCCAGATCAGAGAGCAAAGTGGAAAAGAAATGCTGTGAAGTTAAAATCCCAGTGGCATTACTACAGCTCAACATTGAGTTATGCTGACTCTGGCTCTGTTAAAAGCTCATCGTTAAACTTTCCACGTCACTCAAAGTCCATTTCTAGTTTTAACACCAAAAGAACATGATGTGCACTTTTCTTCCTACAGTCTTAAAGTGTTCATAGTCTAAATATCTTAGTACAGTCAAATAATATGAGAAACCAAATCAACCACGTCTGCAAACCAGCCCCTGCTCTTGTATACACCAGAAGTCTCAGTGCTCTGTTTTTACAACTCCTAGGCACCACAAACTAGGTTCAGAATGGTGTTTTTTCACATCCTTGTGATTAAGTAATGTAAAATACATACAAGTTCTGCAGCCTTGTGTACAACAAAGTTATAAGATGTTACCTGTCAGGGAGGTATTACTCTAAAAAGATCTCTTTAAGGCAGGAAAAGTAAAAGTAATCTTACACAGGAGGTTTCAAGATAATCACAATTCTGTTTAACTACAGCTCAGTCTAGGAGATCACTAACTACACTCAGTAAATGCAGAAAACAGCATCCAACATTCAATGAGAGTAAAACAAATTACCCATTTGTCATTAAGAGCAATGTGTTTAGCTTTCTTTTTTTTTACCCTGTGCTTTCCATTACAATGTCAAGCGTCAGTAAAACATCTGAAGTAGAAAATAGATGTGAGGAAGACGATAATTCTCTGCAGCAGGAGATCTAGATTGTTTCGGCACCACGGCGGCTTCTCCTCTCCCTTCCCGGTGCCTGTCAGGAGGCACTCACAGGCCGGGCGCTGCTCCCAAGGGCTCTGAACCGCTGCTCTTCCAACAAACCCCATCGGCACACGCCACAGAAATATTTACCTTTCCGGCACCGACCCCTGCCAGGTCTGCTGACCTCGCAGAGCACACGCACATGAGCTCAGGCCAAGGCTGCTGCAGACCCAGCCCGCCGTGCGGAGCGCGGGGCCGCCCGCGGGGCTCGGCACACACGGACCCGCCGGGGCTCCCCGGGCCCGGCCCGGCTCCCCCCGCGCCTCGCCGGCCGCGCCCGCCGCTCACCCAGCTTGCCGCGGGACTCCTCCAGCTTCTGGATCTGGTTCTCCAGGAACAGCACGGCCACCCCGAACACCAGCACCGCCAGCAGCTGCAACTTGGGCGGCAGCATAATCCTGAGCAGCCCCATGAGCAGCAGCAGCGCCGCCCGCCCGGGATCACGACATAACGCGGGACCCGGCCCGCGGGGGCCGGCGGGAGCCGCAGGGACGGCGCGGGCGAGGAGGGACGGAGGGAGCGCGGTCGGGGGCGCGGACAGGGCCCGGCGCCGCCGCTCTCACATCGCCGCGCTCAGCCCGCCCTCAGAGCGCCCCCGCGCGCGGCCCCGCCCGGCCCGGCCCCGCCGCCCGCCCGCCCTGCGCGCGCTGCTCGGCAACCGAACGCCCGGCCGCGCGCCCGCCCCCGCCCCGCGCCGCCACCGCCGCCGGGCCCCGCCCCCCGCCTCCATTGGCTGGCGCTGCCACCGCCCCGCCTCCCCCGCAACTCGATTGGCCCCGGGCAGGCGATGCTCCGCCCCCCGGAGCCTTGACCCCGCCTCCCCGGCGCGGAGCTGCCGGAGCGGGGCGATGTCCCGCCTACATGCGTCCCTTTCTGATTGGAGGGCACGCCTTGAAATCCCGCCCATCTGCCCACGCTCATTGGGCACAGGCACGACGGCGCTTGGAGAAAGCACAATGGTATTGATCAGATTGGCTGTCAATCACCGGGGCCGGGGGCCGAAGTGCCGGGATGGCAGCGAGTCCCCAGAAAGGGAAAAGGACCTCGCTTGAGGCTGAGTCCGCAGTGCCCGACCAGGGCTGAAGAACGGCAACTCCTCTAAGCTCGCTGTGAAGCCCTGCTCCGAACGTGTCTTTTCTGTAGAATTCCAGGTGATGTTCTGTGTTAGCTGTTCCTGCTCGGCGGTACCGGGGGTTGGGAGCCAGTCTGTGCTCTCCCGCATCAGGCATTGTGCGGGGCAGCCGCGCTGGGCGGGGTCTCCGCGCGGCGCGGGCGCTGTGAGGGCCCCAGCACCGCGATGGCGGCGGAGGCCGAGCCGTGGGCCCGGCGCTGGCCCTGCTGGCCCCTGTGGACCGTCTGGCTCCTCGGGCTGCAGGCGGTGAGAGCCGGGGCGGGCGTGTGCGCGGGGCCGAGCGCGGCTGCGGTTCCTGAAAGAGGGCGGGTGCGAGGGTGGCGTGGGGGCGGAGTGAGACGTGTCCCGGTGCGGCTGTTCCTGCTCATCCCATCCCTCTCCTGCCTCCGCCACTGCTTCTTCTGCTCTCCTTGTCGGAGGCTGGTTTCTACTTCACAGTTTGTATCAGTGCTGCTTTCGCTTTAATATATTAAATTCTCTGGTGAGAAAGCAAAGCAACAGTTCAACGTGTATTTACAGTCAAAGCTTTGAGGGAGAAAATGCTGCTGAAATGAGGCGTGTCACTGGTTAAGAATTGTTATCTTGTTCTGTTGAGAATTCAGCTTCTGAGGTGTGAGGGTTCTTTATTATGATTAGTACACTTACTATTTCAGAAAAATATAGTAGTTAAGGTCCTAAAAATGGAGGAAAAATAATGAGGAGAGAGAATTTCTCCTTTCTATTTATTTCTTTTCTCGTTCCCCTCCCTATGGTTTTGTTCTCAAGCTGTTTTGAGCTTGTGTAACCAAAACTTCTTCACTGAGAGATTCACTTGTAACGGAGTCTTTGCTTATTCTCATACTTGGTTTATTTTTTGGTTGGTTCCCACTGCACCTCCCAAAAAAACACAAAACACAGAATATTGGCCTTATGTTTGCAGGTGCTTTGGGGGTCTGCTGGGGAAAGAAGTGAGGAGTGTGGCTGGTGGAAGCAAAGTGTCGATGCCAGGAACACCAGTTTTGCTGCAAGGTGAACAGACCCCAAAGTGAGGAAAAGAGGACAGTAAAGCATGAAAGGGGTGAATGGCAAACAGCAAGGTGCAAGAAAACTGTTTTAGGTACTACCATCATTAATTGAATAAGTTACAAAAATTAAAATGTAACCTTGGCAGGGTTTGTCGTCAAGTTGCACCAGAGGAGGTTTAGATTACATGTTAGGAATAATGTGTTCACTGGAAGGGTGGTCAGGCATTGGAATGAGCTGTCCAGGGAAATGGTAGAATCATCGTTCCTGAAAGTGTTGAAAAGGTGTGTGGATGTGGCACTTGGGGTGTAGTTTAGTGGTGGACACGGTGGTGCTGGGTTAATGGTTGGACTCAATGATGACCTTAGAGGTCTTTCCCAACCTTAATGATTCTATGAAGACAAACCCCAAATGTCATTTAAGTGCTGTGATAGGTGATTACATAGTTTTTGCTGCCCATAAAAAGCAGAACTGGTGTTTTCCATAGAAGCCATGGAATTGAATTGCCTATTTTAATGTATTACTAAAAAATCAGAATTGCAGGTTTTTACCTCCACTTCCACTTTTCATATGTGATTTTCCTTTAATATTAATCCAAACATGAAGTTAAAATGCTATCTTTGTGCCTTGTTGAGCAGTTTGGTCTGTGCCATCACTCCCTGATTGTGTTTTTCCCATGGTTAGCTGTTCTGCTTACTTTAGAAGTGTGTTTTGAGTGACATGAAATTTACTGCGATTGTTTTGAAAGAACAGGCTTTGGAAAGCTGTAGCCATGTGCATTTCAGCTGATTCTTTATGTTTGGGTTTTTTCCTTAAATTGTGAATAGGAAAACAGTAGAGTTATCAGAAGTGTATATAAATTAATTTTGGCAGGTCTGATACCTCGAAATGTACATACTATGAGTGTCTGGAATTGACTCTTAATTTAAGACCATTCTTTAAAATAAGGTGGTGTTTTGAACCTGTGGGCTGACCATTAGGCATTACTGTAAAACAGTCACAAGAGACTTAGTTGTTCTTTCTAATCATTAAAGCATTTAAAGTTGTCTTTAAAAAAAAAAAAAAAAGTAATGCTAAAAAGCGTCATTGTGTTGACTTTCAGGTAAGTGCATATGGAGCACAGTTGTCATCAGAATCTTGCAGAGAGCTGGGCTTCTCCAGTAACTTGCTGTGCAGTTCTTGCAATCTTCTTGGACAGTTCAATCTGAATCAGTTGGATCCATTCTGCAGGGAGTGCTGCCAAGAAGAAGCTCAGCTGGAGACTAGAAAGGTGAGTTTTGGACCAAATCCTTTGTGGAATAATTGACCATGTAATGTTTATGAAACTTTGCATTTTAAAAATATATGAGAATCTGCATTATACTTTCAAGAGGAAAATGCAACATTTATTCATAGCCCTATATATTTATATAAATAGGATGCAGATTTGCAGACTGGCCACAGTGCTCTAAAATAACGTCCCTGTACGAACAGTGGAATCTTTGGTTCTTTGGCAGCTCTTCTCTGGTGTGAAGTGTCCATACTGAGAAACTATGTCCAGGTTTCTTGAAGGGGAAGATGTATGGGATTTGAAGAGGGCAGAAGAAGAGGATAAGGAGAGTGGTGTTACTGATCTGGTGTTACAGCCCTTGCTTGGTCATTGACCCGTAATGTAATGGCCAGGACGGCTTAACTCAGTCCTGAGGAACAAAAGGCTGGTGCAGCTGCCAGGTCAGCTCCTGAAGTGGCACAAACCTGACAGAAGCAGGACTGCTCAACTCCATTCTGCAGTAGTGGGAACAGCTGGATATTTTGGGAATGATCTTGTTCAGAGCCCATGCTGTGCTTCAGTCAGTTAAATTAAGGCAAAGCCTTTCCTTTATCTGTAGTAAATAATTACCTGTGTTCCTTAAGGTACGTCATCAAGGAAGAATATTTTTGGAGTTCTTGGAAAGAATACATGTTTTCTCATGTGTGGTAATTTGAGACTGTAGCATCATTTATAATATTCTTATGAATGCTGTTTAAGAAAATGGAAATTTTTTATACTGTTACCACTTCTTAGAAATGTGTTTTTTAGATTTGGTGATTGTTTTGTGGTTTTAATTTTTTTTTAAGCTTGTACTCAGTAACTTCAAGTCTAGCCAGTGGAAAATTACTGTAGGGAGAAATTACTGTTAATATTATCTTAACATACTGTATTCAGAATCATCACGATTTGGATTTACTTTTGTTTTAACATAGTGCTGTTTGTAATGGTTTTCTGTAATTGAGCTCAAGATTTTACTGTTACATAAAAATTAACAATGTAATTTATAGTAGCTTCTTGCTAAACAAGAATTTATATGATATGCCTGCAGAATAGAAAAACTGAATGCTGCCTTTAGCTGTAGTTTTTCCCATTCCTTTTTTTTTCAGGCTACCATTGAAATCATCTTTCTAATGAAAATTTGATAGTGAAGAGTAAATGGATGTCAGAAGTCTTAAAAGGGTTTTTTTTCATACCCTCTTGCTTGTAGAACTTTTAATCTTACTCTGAAAACCTGCATCTCGATGTAAGATGTTTGACTTGCTGATTTGCAGCCTTGTGTGTTGCTGAGTTCCAGAGCAGTGGTGCTCTGGGTTTTGCTGATGCTGTGACCAGGTGCTTGAACATCCTCAGAGTACAGGAATCTTTTTTTCTGAGCCAGGATTCCTGTGCATGACGTAGCTTATTGGTTATATGAGCAAGTATTTGCTCCATGGTGTGGGACAGCATGTTCACAGTCTGTGCTACAACCAGATTTGCAAACTAAAGAATTCCAGGGCAGGCCTCAGGATTTGAATTTAATTCTCTTTGCAAATGTGTGGCAAATATCAGCAACAGGGAAAGTAGGAGTTAATTTATTGCATGACTTGTGCCTGAGTTCTAAATGAGAATTTAAAGTTTAAGGGGATAGCACATCTCTCTGAGAATTTTTATGTAATTGCTACTTTTCACAAATGATCTGTGAAATATCCTCAGGGCTAAAAATACTTTGTGCTGCATGGTATCAGTGCAACCTCAAATGAGATGTTTACGGATTTGAACTGTTTCAAAGCCTTGAAAGATGTTTATTAATCCTGGTTTTGTTATTGGTCCAGTAGTTTGTGAATTGACATTGTGGTAAATAGCTGTGAGGTACTCTTGTTACCCAGAATTTGTCTTGCTCTAAACTTCTGCTGACACCTGTCCAGTGAAATATTTTAATTACTTCAGAATTGGACTGTGGGTAAAATGAAAAACATGTTTTGGTTATTTTCTCCTCCTCTAGAGATTTTGTATGCAGTTTCACACTAATTCAGAAGCTAGCTTAAACAGTATTGCTTTAGACAGCTGCAAGTTTTAAGCCTCAGTCTGTCAGATGCAGAATACTGCTGGTGTGTAAAATGTAGAAGGATGAAATGGAGGTGAAGCTAACTGTGCGTGAAATTGTAGTAGCAGGAGAGATTGTCCATATTTTGCAGTAGCTGAAAATAGCTGCACTCCATCTGCAGCTTCACTTAGTCTGTGTGATCATTTGAGACATAGCTATAAGCATGTTCCGTTAATTGTGTGTTATAATCTTAGACTTATCTCAGCAATATATGCGTGTCAAAATCCAAATTGATTTTAAAAATCAGCTCAGTGATAAACTTTGCAATATGTTAAATTTCCCAGTTGCACTGGGTTTGCTACAACCCACAGGAGTTATCAGTATGTCTAAACGCAGCTTTGAAATGCGTTTTTGCTCACGGAGATGTGTTGAACTTCAGCATTTTAAAGTTCTACTGTCAAGTATTTGTCACGTTGCGGTGTTGTAGTGTTTGGTGACTTAGGAAGCACAACCTCAGGTGTAAGCAAAAGTTGAGTCATGAACATGGATGGTTCAGATGGCAAGTTGTCATGGGTAACTTCACGCATGTCTATCGTATGCTATTTCGAAATAGTTTATGATTCTGCTGTGAAACAAGGCAAACAGTGATACAGAAATCTATATGCATAATTCAAAAGTTCCATGGAGATGGGTAATAACTGCTCCATTCCACATTCCAATTCCAAATTTAAGCAAAAAGTCTAAAATCCTGAGATTTTTAGCAACTTTCTTGCATGTATTCAGGGTTATCAAAATATGCTAAACTGTCAAAGCATGGTTTAATCATTTATTGAAATATCTAGCCTCTGCACTGCTAAGGTAATGAGAAGTTTAGGATTATTTTTCACCAATTTTGTCATAGATGTAACAATATGAGTTAACTAAAATATTTCAGAAACTTGAAATGGATTGTTGTGCTCTAAGAGGGGAGGTTTGCACCTTGATGTTCTTCCCACACCATTAAATATAAAAGTTTCCTTTCAACCTTAATGCAAGGCTATAGACATAACCCTGCAGACAAACAGAGTGGATGAGACTTAGAAAATAGTGGTATTTAGAGACTTCAAATACTGTGTTTTTTCAACATCTTGAAAAATTATGAAAAGGGAGAACCACCTGGGGAGAAAATCCTGAGAATGTGTAGTAAAGCACTCTGGAAAATGGAGGGAAAAGTCAAAGCATAACAGTTTAACTTTTCCTAGATTTTTGGTGTTGATTTCTGCTTGCCATCTGGGTAGAGGTATCTGCACTGCAGTTGCATCGATCAGAAGGTGTGGTGTAGGCATATTTGCACACCTGTTCCTCAGTGCCACATTGTAACCAGTGCTGTACTTAATCAGGTACTTGGACATTTCTGCAGGAAGATGGCATCATATTTTCACTGCATTGAGCCATTCTTTTCCTTGAAAGTCCTTGGTACTTGAATTTGTGAGAAGTCGTTTTAAGGCATGAATGACTTGGTCTGTTTCAGTGCTGCAAAAACACAGAACTTCTGGTCTGTTGAAAGTGTAGCCTGAACTCTGAACCCCTTTTTCATTATAATGAATATTACTTATATTCTCCTTATGATGTATTTTGGGTGTAATTTAAAACTTGTACAGGCTTCTTAAATGTGCTGTTATGAATTACAAGCAGGAATGAGGTGACATTCTTGTTGAGACTTACTTTTTAAAACTCAAAATAGTTTACAAAACTCACAGTAATTACTGGAAGTAGAATAACTTGAAGTGCTTTTAATGCTTCAGGCTAGTCCTGTGTAACCCAATTTTTGTTCATTTTTCAGGGTTTTTTTTTTCTTTTCATTTCACTAATTAAAGTGCTACACTCAAATTACTGTTGGCTGCCTGCTTGTTCTGCCAGAGGCTCTTAATATGAATAGTTCCAGTGAAGCAATCTCATTTCTTAGTTTTCAACTCGATGGTTAAAAACAGAGAACTCCTTAGAATGCATTGACATCTCAGTGGGGTAATGTAACTGTAAGTCATATCAATGCTTGTGGAAATGAATTAGAATTGTAGTTTACTTCTAGCTGTTTCTCAAAACCCACATCTTTTTCTGTCTTTTGATGTGTTCTGTAAAGTCTTTTGACTGCTTTGTAAAAAAGCAAATTGTGCCTTTACATAACTGTACTCCTTATTTATAACAAGGTACATAAAAATGGTTCACGTTCATTGTTTTTTATCAAGTGTGGCTTCAAAAATAGTGTAATTCAATGACAGTGTATTTTATTTAACATTCAAGTAAATAATCATAACTCTGTAATTAAAGATAATATGTCATATTTGCTTTTAACTAAGAAGTGTCCCATACAGTTCATAGAGGAATAATTTGATGGGAAGTACTGATAGGGAAGTTAGGGGAATTGAGCTGACTGCATTCCCTCTAATTGAGAAAGTCTTCTACCAGATTACTGCTGCTTCAGGATATTATGCACAACCATTCCTTCAACTAAAAATGTGCTGCAGTGGATGTCCTTCTCAAGAACTTTACCATGTACAGTCTTTCCTTTCCTTCTGTACATGATGTTATCAGCAATGAAAATAAATGTTGACAAACAGTAGTCCTAGATAAGGAAGGTGCAGATAGCTAGTCAGTGCCTAAGACAGAAATTTACCATCTTTTGTTTGGCTCAGATTCACCAAAGGTTCATCTCTGTCAGATAAACTGAGATAAAATACATTATCTGTCTGTAACAGGGCAAGCCTTACCTATGGGAGACCTCTATCGAGTCTTATCAGTGAAAAAGAAAAGGCTGGGGAAACTATGAATGTGAATTTAAGTTGTTGATGTGCATCTATGCTGGTGAATGGAATACGTTTAGCTAATTAAGGCTGACCATATAGATAAAGTACTGGCATTTGACTATAAATTTGTTGAAAAAACGTCAAAAATTAAAGGTCTCAAAATTAATGAAATGTGTGAGATCAAATAAAAAACTCATGAGATCTGTCCTCTTTTCAACTCTCCTTTGTTTTTAGTAAAAGCATATATTCTGGAGAATAAAAGAGATGTTCAGGGATTATACTTCTAGAGGTAAGTAGATGCTTAGATAGAATCAGATGGTATATTCCAAAATTGAAACTTGAACTATTAACTTTCTATCTCTACTTTTTTGCTTGCATAATTCTGCACATTAGGTCCAAGTGAGAGCCTGTACACAGGAGCTCTTTTTCTGCCATTCTTTCCTATTCCACTCTGCCCTCCACCCCAACTCAAATTGGGCACTCACACCGCCGAGTCCAGGCTACAGTTCCAGAGGTCTAAAGCTGATGGTTGCTCAGCTTCTGCATTTTCTCTCACCCTTGTGCCAGACCTCTTGCTCACATGACCTTAAACCAAACCATTTCATAGAGCAAAGTTAACAAAGATAGTCTGCCAGAAGTGGAAGTTGTTTTGGAATTTTTTGTTGATTATTGGATTTAAACAGCAAAAAACGTTTAAATAATCCTGCAAGGAGGATATTGTTTAACACCAAAAATAAAACACTTAAATGGATGAGACATTTCCTGTATGCTGGAAAATGTAACAGTAATGCACAACTATGTTTTGTACATACAGAATAAAAAAGTTGATTTTCCTGCTCAAAGCAGAACTCAAAGTTCTGTGGATCTCCAAGAATGCAGATTCTACAACCTTTCTTAGTAAATTGTTTCAGTGCTTAAACACCCTCACTGTGACTTCCCTGCCCCCCATATTCAGTTGGAATTTCCTTCTCTGCAAATAAATGAGAGCTTAGATTGTGCTTCAGCTTTGTTCTGAGGAACTTGCCAGTAATGCATACCACTGATCACAGGAATAGCACTGATTCACATAACTGGTTTTTGTCTGTTAGACTCTGTTTCCAGACTCTTATTTGGAGTTAGGCATCTCCCTTCACAGGATAATGAGTTGTCAATGGGAGAAGTTGCTTTGTTGCTAAATTTACTGATGACATCAATTTGGAATGATGTGTGTGTAGCAATAACTTTACTGGCTTTCTGTATCACAGAGCAGTAATTCATAATGTTCCTGGCAGTGAGGCTTTCTGACTGTTCCCTGTTAAGAGATTCTTACTCATGTTCTGCCTCCAGCAAAAAGAAAGACTGGAGTGATTTTGAAAACTTTGAACTGTCCGTATAAATACCGTGCATTGTCTCCCATAGAAGAGAAAATATTTTATAGTTTATATCTCAGTGTATATTCTTTTAAAGTAATTTAGTTTTCTACTAAAAGTCATAAATGGACTGGTAGTTAGAGGAGTTTAGGAAAATGCAGAAGAAACAAAATCTCTGTTGTAACTAAATTTCTCAGAAGAACAAATATTGATCAACATGTTGGCTTGATTTCTGGGTAGGTGGACGGAACACAGTAAAATTAATTTGCATGCCTTTCAAAAAATGAGATCATTCACCATATTTTTCAACAGTACCAGTTTTTACATACCAAGCAACTTAGGCCATTAAGAATAATAATATCAATATTTTCTGACATTTTTTGAAATAAAACAGTAGTTTGAGTTGATAGGAGATAAGGAAGTCTGTTCATCAGATCTGATAATATAATATGGAATCAGAATTACAGTGAATTTCATAAAAAAATTGTTTGCATTGGAAAGAGATTAATTGTTGGTCCCTGTTTAGTGGAAGATTGTTTTGTACCTGAGGCAAGCAAAGATTCTAGAGTTTTAGCTGTAGTCATAAGTTGTGCTTTACTTATTAGCTTATTGTCAGAGGTTAACTGTACTTTTTAAATAGTGTGATGTTAGGAGAGAACAATGCACAGTTACCGGGGAGAATCCAGGTACCGTAAGGCAGTTATTGACCATTGCGTGGCCCCTTATCTTAATAGCCCCTTTCATTTAATTTCTTAAGACATGCTGATACTATAGGATTTTTTCAGTTGATTGCAAACAACTGTAGAAATCCAGTTTGAGTGACACTTTGTAACCTGTGTTAGGCAGGGTCAGGCCTAGTCATAAGTTAGAAAAAACCGGTCTGCAAGACATGGGTGTTACAGAAGTAAAATTAGGGATAACTTTTTGTATTTTACGCAACTTTTTTGTCACCTTTGATCTAGCGTAATTTTATTATGATCAAGGAGCAATCTGTGTTAAGTACCACTTTTTGCAGTTCAGTTTGATCTGAGTACCTGTAAACAGTAATGGTTACGTAGCAGGAATGCAATTTTCCTTCTACAGTGTTTGCCATGAGAAACTGTGATAACAGTACCATATCTGTGTGTAAATGAGGCACCACTGGAATTGTCCTGCAGAAATTGCTTCAGTTCCCTTCCTAAGAGTAGGTGAAATGTTTCCTTTCACCCAGATTAAAGTTCCTTGGTTTTACTTACTGGAACAATTATTTTTACAATGCCTATTTTTATTTAGCACAATTCTGATGTAAACAGTGCTATTCTGCTGTAATTGCCGCTTTCCTTCATCATTAAAGCAAATATGACCCATAGTGTGGTTTTCCTCTTCTCAATTGTGCAGAGCCATCTTGATTACAGCAGAATGAACTGTAGCAAGAGGTTCAGGTGCTGTACCAAAGCTTTTGAATGAAATTGAACTCAAGTTGATGCTTTGGAAAAGATGAGGGAAGAGTTCAGATATTGTCACAACAGAAAGACTTAGAAAGCATGCTATTAGAGTGTTGTAAAGAAAGCTAAGTTCTTTTTATAGATACAGACATGAACTGGCCTGGAAATCATAACAGCATTTGCTTTGATGTTAGCATGGACACTAGTAATAGTTTAGAGGGTCTTTATTTCATTCCTTGTAGTACTAAACTCACTTTTATGGGCACTAAAACAAGTGAAGCATTACTTTAAAATGAACTAACTCATGAGTTAAGCATTGTGTAATGAACTGACTCGAGATGTTTCTGTGCCTCCATGCTGAGTGATACATGTCATTCTTAGTAATACTCAAACACAGTGACTGCCTTCACAAGGAAGTTCGGAGAACATCTGCTCTGGACACAATGAGATGGTAGCAGCAGTAGATACTATTAACAAGTGTGCTTTTGTGGTGGGCTAAGTGATGCAAATAAACCTGTGCTTCTTGCAAAAGACACCTTTGTTTAAAGTTATAAATGAAGCCAATTGATTCTTCTTTTATTCTGGTCTAGCCATCGAGAGAGCAGCTGTTTGTCCCAGCATGAATCTAAACTTTTTTGTACCAGCACAGTTGGGTTTCAATTACGGCAGAGTTACAAGCTCAAAATTTGGACATCAATAATTGAGCTGTTTTCTTTGTTAAACTTCTATCAGATATTGGCCAGGAGTTACAAACCGTGAATAGTGAGTAATTACAAAATGTCTTACATATTTTGGATTCTTATAGTGATTTTGTTCTATAAAAATCCTTGTTTGAAAGGAAGAAAATAACTGTAAGAATTCTTTGTAGTAATGAGATTTCAAAAATGCTCATTTGACCATTGTCCTAAGTTTGAGTATACTTAGTTAAACACTTGCATAAAATAGTTAATTAACTAGATAGAAGGCTGTTTATTCCTGTGTCCACTTCTTTATGCTGACTTCTTGATGGAAAATGCAGATTGTCAGTATTAGAGAACCAGTTTAAATGTTCAGTGGATTAGTGAGGGTGCAAGCTAATGTCTAAGTTTTGGATGGCTGATAGAATTGTTGAATGTTTTTTAAAGAATAACAAATAGAGACAGGGTAAGTGAAGCTTATCACTATCCTATTTCCTCCGTGTTTGCAATTGCTTTGTGTTTTAATTGCAGAGGAACTTTAATTATGCCAGCTAGTATCAGAGCTGTTTATCACTGCCTTTTTTAATTAAAACCTTTATTTGAGTGGTGAAAAGGCTTTTAAAAAAACCTGGTATTTTTGATCTCTTGAGTATTATTTCATAGTACTTCTGGGTTTTAACAGTCAGATCTTAGGATTTTATCTTAAATCGAATGTCTAGTTGAAAATGTATCTGTAGCTGAACAAATTTCTGAGCTGCTGGTCTGAACAGATAATGCAGTGTAACATTTTATGTTCAGTTTCCCATTTAAGTAATGATCATTGATTAGTTCACACCAAGGGAGAAGTTGTAATTTCCCTCCAAGTGATTAGAGTATTTCTTACGTTTAATTCATAGTATTTAGGCAAATATTGAGTTGGACCTGAATTCAGAATATTTTTATTCTGAAATGAAGATGCATTTCTGAGACTTTGTAAATATCTTAGAGAAAGAAGAAATGGTTTTCCAGTTCCTAGCCCATAATTCCCATTGTAACATGTCCGATTGCAATTTTTTTTTAATGAAGCATTATACAGCAAGAGTGTATCTCAAATTATCTTTTTTTTCCCTGATTTTTAAATTTTTAGTGTAATGAATGAAAATTATCATGGATCTTGAGCGAATAGACAGTTGTTGCATAAATCAGAGACAGGTCTGCAATTATGATTCTGTCTAGTATCTTATTTGTAATTGGCATCAATACAATAGTATATTGTCTCCTCAAAGAGAAATAGTTCAACAGATAACACACCATATATAAACCAGTAATTTAGATTAATTTTGTCATTAACAGCTTCTGTTTATTATTACAGCTTTATGCAGGAGCTGTCCTAGAGGTATGTGGATGAAAATTGGGAAGGTTCCCTCAAGTCCAAGGTAAGTAAAGCCACTGCTTTTCTTTCAAAAATGAAATACTGTCACAGCTGAGTGACAAAATGTACTTTTAAGTACTATTACAGGTGATCTTAAATTTAGTATTTATGTCAGTAAAGTTACATTGACCTGAGACTCATCGAACTGGTCTCCAATAATTGATAGATGAATTTATATTGTGCACTTGTGGAACTACTTTATTTTCCCAGATCCTGCCATATAATTGTTTTATCCGTGGATAATGACAGCCAGCTAAAAGGAATGGAATACAGTTGTGTAAAAGGAAAATCAGTACCATCATTTTGTGGTGGGAAGAAGCAGCAGGAAAAGAATCTGTGAGAAATTTCAAACTGGAAATTTCTTATAAATTGGGGAAGAGCTTAGATGATAGCAGTACTTTGGTTATTTTGGGGGTTTCTTTGTGTAATGAAGACCCTCATACTGTACTTTGGACATAGTTGGAAGATAAAGACTAATCTAGTTTTAGAATTAAAAATGGCACAGACAGTATGTCTCCATCTACCATGGGCAGTGTTAATACCTGCCTGTTTAAAGGTTGGCTGACAAACAAGTGAAAAAAAAAAAGGGTTTAAAACAGGTTACAACTTACATAAGGTATGCAGCAGCCTGCCACAAGTACCCACACGTAGTTCAGTTGAATAACTGCAAAACCAGAGCAAAGCTATTTTCTCTTTTCCACTGTTTAAAATGTCAAAATAAGAATTGTTTAAATAACTTGTCCTTCTTCGGGGCGTGAGGAGATTAACTTTGTTAGCACAGGAGTCCATATTATCTCCGTGACCCTTCAAATTTAGCAAACAGAAAAACATTCCCAACTGTTGTTGCCCATTGGCTCAGCTGCTTACGGTTGTGAATTTGTAACAGTTAAGTGCTCCCTTGAGCTATAGGTTTGAAGGAAAAGCTCAGTCTGTTAGCCTGACCCCAGCCTGCAATATGTCCTCCATTATCTTCATCTGTAGGTCCTTAAAGGGAATGGCCCCCACACCATGAAATGTGTTCCCAAGACTTGGAATGGTGCAAAATGAAAAACTTGAAAATTTTGAATAGGTTTTTTTTCCCTTTGAATCCTTGGTTATCTAAACCTGCTCAGATATTTACAGTCCATTACCATATACCTTAGTTCTTAAAAGTAAGTGGCTTTAACACAGCTGAATAAATTTTTAAGTAGATCTCTGGTTTGACTACCCCTTTTTTTTGGTACAATAAGAATTAAAAAAGGACTGAGTAGTGCACTTAAATTTCTCTTTTGCCTTTTCATCACTGATTTCTGCAGTTACTCAGTCTAAGTTTTTCTCGACCAAATTTACTGCTAGGGTATTAGAACATGTCAGAACGTGGGATGTATTTTAAGAGCATACTTAAAAATTTTAAAAAGCAGCAGAATATATTCTTCCAGCTGGTATTTGTCTTCACACTAGTATTAATCTCAGAATACTTTTACTTAAATTTTCTCCTTGATTTTAACTTCTCCCAGAAACAGTATGTAGCGTCTCCATCTTAGGACATTAACATTCAAAAAGTGTTTCTTATTTCAACTTTTCACTTGGATGTTTGCTGTGGAGGGTAGGTTGCCTGAAGGTCATGCTGCTGCTTTTGAAGCATTGTCTTTGTAGGCCTCGTTGAACTGTGTAGCCCATCATTAACGATGTCTCATCACAAATAACTGATTCCTTTTCCATAGCTTCTGTGAGGATTTTTTTCAAGTTTGTTTGGGTGTGTTTGGGTTTTTTTCCAGAATATACACAAAATTATGCTGTTAATTGCAGGGCTGTGTCTGTATTAGAATTACATGGATTAGTCTACGTTACTCCTGTAACTGTGAAGTCTTCAGCTTTAAGTACCTATCTAAATTGTTTTGTCACTTGGTATAGTCCCACAGACTTGATGTGTCTCAGACTACTTGTGGACTATATTTTATTTGACCAAAGATTGAACAGTGTTGTTTTGGGGTTTTTTAATTACAAGATTCACATTTTAAAATAATTAGAGATTAAAATCAGCCGGATTAATAAAAGGTTTGTAAAAGTTAAACAGTTGGGAAAAGCTGTAGGTTGCTTGTGGTTTCTAAATGCAATAATTTATGGTCCTTCTGTATCAAGGCTTCTTTCAGAATTTCTGGTTATATAATTTTTAGCTATGAACAGTTGCTTAAATACACCTGTGTGCCTGAAATGTGAGAATCATTACATATGGAATATATTTGTAGATACTGGGAAAGCAAAGAAGTGAGAAGTGATGAAAAAAATCTAGTCCTCATCAAGGGATGAAAAAGTCTAGTCTTCAGCAATATTATCTCAGTCTTAAACTGGATGTTATTCTTTGTAATGTCACAGCAAACTACTAAGTGCTTTTGTGAATATAGCCAAGGATGTCTGTTAGGGTTTTCAAATACAGCTTCTTGTGATAAGTCTGGTAACAGACCACATTTCTGTATATCCCTTTTAAGTTCATTATTGAACTATTTTTCCTTATAAATTTCCCTTAAAAATAAATTGCTCCATTATAAATACTGTACTATAAAATTAATTCCTATATTACATATACTTTGAAGTTGTTCTCTGTAAAACTATTCTTAAATATTTATCATTTAAAAGTGACAAGATTCATAAATGAAGCAAAACCTTATTATACCAGGTAATGCAAAATGTGACAGTTTTTGGCTGACACCCATAAAACTGAGATGCTGGAATAGAATAGTAAATTATCAGGGTCAGTGATTAATCTAGCATATTTGTTTTAAGTTGACATTTCAGTAGCAACTGTGTTCTGTTCACAGGGAGATAGGAGATCAGTGTTTAGACTCCTACAATCTTTACAGTTTGTTTAACAAAAACTGAACTGGGCTGGCTTTTTTACATTGAACGTTTCTTTCATATTTCTCTGCATTCTTTTTTTACCAATAAAATAATTTTCACCTCTCCCTGTGTGACTCTTAAGTTAAGAAATGGATGTGCTCCCAGCAAGTCTATTATAGAAACAAGGTCCTTAATCTTGAACTCATACAGTATCCAGCTATATCAGACCTTCTAACTTCAGAGTCAGTAAGCACTATTATATTGCCTAAGTTCTGCAAGTGTGAGGGGAATTCTTTTAGATAACTAAAATGTAATTTCTTTTGGGATTGTATTGTATGAGGTAAGATCGCTCATTCCCTAGTTATTTTAATCTGTAATTCATAAATACTGATGAAAGAAAGTTAGAAAATTATATTAACCTTAAATCTTGCATTGATAGAAGCATTAGTAAAACTCTTGCTAAGAAATACGGATATTATAGTGGGAGACATGCATCAATTTATCATAATCTTTTGTAAACAGACAATACACAAATTAAAACAGAACTTCAGATTCAGGAAAGTCTCTTGCCCAACTGCTTATACAAAGTGCCCTGTCTTTGGGGTTTCGTGAATTTTTTTCCTCAGGCTTGATTGGAGCTCTGTCTTGGATTGGTTTCTGAAAGCATGTGGTGCTTTGTATAAAACCATGAACAGCTGCATTGTAACTCGACTAACAGACTGCAAATAGTAGTTATTTATGTGCCATATGAATTCTTAAATTTAAATTTTTATCTCAAACTGAGGTCCCTGGACGGTAGAGAACTACAGTCATTAAAATGTAAGTGAGTGCTTGATGTGTTCTGTAGTTGTCTTTTTGCAAGGCTCTCATGGTGTCTTTAGAAGCAGGCTCGTGCCATCTTCAAAACTGCAGAGCATGTATTTGTCCCCACAACAAATTATTAAAGAGTCTGGGGAAAGACAGTAATGCTTTTGGTCTGCCTGTATTCCCAGTGATTTACATATTCACATTTTGAGCAAATATTGCTAGTTGTCTTAGCAATGCTTAGCTATTGGTGACACTATTAAATTTTGGGATTTCCTGTCTTCATAAAATATCCCTCTATTGCTCTTCCTTTTGTTTTGCTTGCATTTCTTTTTCTTAGGTTTAACACTTGATAATTGGTAATGTCTCAATAAACCCCTGTTTTAATTCAAGTTCATTTCAGGTTCAAAATGGTCAAGTTCTTTGTGCCTTTTTTTATGTACTATTCTGTGACATTATGCACAAACTTGTGTCTGCAGTAAAATTTTTTACTTTCAAACGGCTTGTGGTTAATAATTCAGTGCAGAATTAAGCAGACTACCCTTTGTTTCATTATCTTATCTGAAGTAATATGACATTTGCTTTCTGTTTATTGAAATTAACTCAGAAGAACTCTTCGATCTGATGACCCCAAAATGGGTCAGACTCCTGCTGTATCCTCCTGTCCCTAAGAGAATAGTGCAGGTGTTGTGTGCATATACATAGACTTGCTGTTTGGGCCACAGTGATGCTTGATTTCTTTAATAATCTCCCTTTAGGACTCTCGGCTTTATTCCCAACAGAACTAGTTTTCACAGACTTTCTTAAAACAAAGAGGTGTTATATATCAAAAGAAAGGGACCTTGTAACAATAGCAGTGAGTTCTGCATTCTGCTGTGTTCATAGGTAGAGGCTGCTTTTTGGTCTTTAAAAGCACTGCAAAACAGTTTGGTGTGGGGCAGGCTTTTAAATGCTCATACAAACCTTCTCTGACCTTTTAGTTGTAGTTGATTGTGTCTGCTCTGTAGGAACACCTCAGGAGTGCCTTCCAACAGAAGGCGTGTGCTTCGGTATTGCACGTGTTTTATAAGAGCATGAGGTAAAGTGATTTGTGCAAAGCTGTCAGTAGAACAGCTCTTGTGTTTAATTCACCAGAACATTGTGTCATGGCACCAAGCTCAGAGTTTATCTTACAGAATCAAAGTGGAAAATGCGTCCCCTGCTCACCCATGGATGGATTGGAGAAATGCTTGTTTCTCTGTGGTAATTTTTAAAGCTGCTACAGAGAAGAAAATGGGGAGATAACTAGGATTTCAGTATTAGACATCAAAGAACTAAAGAATGGTGTAAAAATGATGTGTGAGGAGCCTTTAGATGTAGGAAGCAACAACGTTGATGTCAGGGCACAGAGGAGCAACTGTTGGGGCAGGGCTGAAGGTAGAGTATATTATACCACATCCCATGATGAGCAAGCACTTGTGTGTCCCAAACAAACAGTACGCACTGTAGCTGCATCTGACTTCCTAACCCCATCAATTCATTTCAAAGGCTGTTAATTCAACTCAAGGACTGATTTAGTGGAAAAGAAAAAAATGTATTTGATGGGATAATCTGTATTTTTAATGCATGTCAGTATTTTAGTTTCCCATTTTAGCTTCTAAAATTCAGAATATACAAATTATTTGTACAGTGAGTGTTTTTCTTTGTTGCATTGCAGATTCAAGAGACTGATGCAGAAAGTCACTATGATCAGCATTAGAAATAAATATGCCATAACAGAAACTAATTTCATTCCAGCTGTCTAAAATTTCAGGAAAAATGTTCTATAGTGCTTCAGCTTTCAGGAAATTTAGACATTTGACATTGATACAAGTGTGTAATAGCTACTTTTAATGTGACAGAATGTAATGCTGCCTATAGAATACTTTCTTCTTCCACCTAATTCTGTTTCCATTTTATGTGAGCTTGTTCAGTCCAACACTGAAGCCAGAGAACAGCCGCTCATGTCCAAATGAGCTTTCATCTGTCCCTCAAGTAACAAATTCTCACACCTGTTACAAGCTTAAAGTGCTGTAACCTGAAGTAACTCCCAAAGGCTATTCTTTAATGCAACTGAGTTCTTGAGTTGTGTCAGAGTTGCTTTGGAAACTTTATCCATTTTACTATGCTCTCTTACAATTTCTAAGTTTTGCAATTAAAGTTATTCACTATGCTGACTGCTTCTTACAACTTCCTATTCATATAAAGCCCTAGAGACTGATTTCAGCTTTAGATTTAAATTGAAGAAAAATGTGGAAAAATTCCTCTGGAAATAGTTCACTGTTCTGTGGACATAACAAAGAATAAGAGATGTCATTGCCACTTTTTTGCATGTTACTGTTGATGGCAGCCAGGATGTCAGGTCACAAGGACGTGGGGAACACTGAAGTTGCAAATATGTCTTTGAGTTTAAATCAGACAGTATGTGAGCAAGTACTGGTTATTTAGTGCCACTTGAAATTGTTATACTGTACAGGTTACAAATGACATTAGTGTACAGTCCTGTAGAAAGAACAAAAACAAGTCTTATTTTCTTCAAGGGCCTGGCACGTCCTTGGGCCATTGGTATTTTTCTACCTTGTTTATACTGTGTGGTGGTTGGTGCAGCAGGCAGAGGATATGATTTTGATCTGTAGCGGGAGCACAGTGGAAGAGGGAAGAAAATAAGTGCCACTCTGTATAACCACGGTAGAAAGTGTTAAGGTAACTGCAGTAATATAAAGATGCCAGGAGACATGTCTGCAATTACGGAGGAAAGCACTGCACTTTGTGAGCCAGGATGAAACATTAGTCCTGAGGTTGCACTCATCTCCCTGCACCAGTTGGATGCAGTGCCATTTGTGAGAGATTCATTGTAGTCTAACCTTGAAAAAGCAGCTTGAACATGCAGCCAGCACCTTTGTAAGAGTCAATCCATACTGACAGGGTTCACCCTTGGGGAGATGCTACTGACGTACTACAGGAGTGTCCTGAATCCACTTAATGTCAATACAGATACTAAACTCAGCCTTTAGCACAGCCTGACTCTAAAAAGGAGGGAATGAGGACTGTATTTTCTGAATAAATTTTAAATACTTCTAGAACTCAGGCATTCAGTAGGGTAAAGTGTTGGAAGGAGGGGATTATGCTCACAATTTATCCTGAAATAATTTATATTGTCTTTTCAAAGTTAAGGTAAACACAAAGCCTGGGTTGTGCTGTAGGGATACAGGGCTGTGCTGCTGTTAATACCCACTGTTTGCTGACTAGTGCTTTAAGTGAGGAGTTGTGCAGCAGCAGCCCCACCTCAGATGGAACTTTTCTCCTGTCACTGCCTGACAGGCCATGGAGTCTGTCTTAAAGCCGATTGCTGTTAGGAGTGTCAGGAGGAGATACCAACTCCTCCTCTTGTTTTCTGGTCTTGTTTTCTTGCTGGTTTTTAACACATAATCTCAGAGATCTCTGCAAGACAAGATTGTCTGTCTTGTTTGCAAGAATAACACCTCTACCCACAGTTTCCTCTGTGCCCTTTCCCCCGCACTGCTGCAGTGCGTGGAGTGTGCTGATGAGATGGGTGTCATATTCAGCCTCCCTCACAAAGCTTATCTGCAGCCAGATTTTGATCGCTCTAACACTTCTCCTCACATTTGTGTATCACAGTAGCATATGGGCCAGTCTGCTGAAGGCTGTCAGTTGTATGTGCAGATAAACTGACTTACACAGTTGCACTAACGTTTGAGGAAAATCCAAGCAGATATGAATCTTGTTCAGATTACCAGCAAAAATAGGTGTTCCTCTGGCATAATAAGTTTAGCATTATTAATTTTGTTAAGATATTAAGGTTTTTAACATTAAAATATCTTCTAAAGCATCATTCCAAAAGAAATAATTTGTGGAATACTAATTTGATGTAAATATACTTAATGCAAGTGGAGAAGAGTTTGATTTTTTTTCTTTCTTTTCTTTCTTTTCTCCAACCATAGCTTTTGTCAGGAGTGATAAGCCAAAGCTCTTCAGGGGACTGCAAATCAAGGTGAGTAGTAGCCTAACTTTTTTTGCAGGATGTTAAGAAGAATTAAGTTTGGTGGAGATAGTCCTCTTGTAGATTGTTCTCTATTTGCTGGTCAGGTAATCCTTTAGTAGAGGACATATATTTGCACTGCCAGTATATGTCTTCACAAATTTCTGCTAGTAATATTAGTTTATGTGTTGCTCAGTAACTGGTATCAATTCTTTGTTGGTGGTGGGGTTTTGGTTTATTGTATTGTTGTTTGGTCTTAAGCCAAGAAAAAAATTGTACTGTAAACCCTAATAGCAGATGGGAAAAGAATGTGAGGAATGCTTACATTCTGTCCTTACTTTGTGGATATCTTGAATTTACTCAAGCTTATTCTGCCATAGTTTCCTTTTCTCCTATTCTATTCTCCCCTCATTTTTTTATGGAGCTGCCATTTCCACACATTCAATGATTCTTATATTTTTCTCCTCCTTCTCAGAATTGTCTTACTGTGTTATATTGTGCTGTTTTTATTTTATAGTCTTCAAACATCCAACTTTATAGAAATGCATGTACTGAATGGTGTTTCTTATGACTTGCATATATGCAAATCTGCATAGGTTGCACTGCCTTAAGTCCCAACAATTCTTTGGTTTCAACATCTAGAGTAAGACTTCACCTTCCTCTTAAAATCCTGTGTGAACTCTGAGTGTACTTCACAGATACACATCTTGATTCTCACATCTTGTGCTCCCATCTCTATTCCCCAAATGGCACCATCTGGAATCACTTCATAGCTATGCATGGCTGCAATAAGTGATTTGTCTTCTCAGCAGCAGATTCCATCTAAAACAGATTTCCTCTGTCTGTCTCACACATTCATGTCTCTGTGTCCTCCAGCTTCTTTCAAAAGCTTTCACTCCTTCTGCATGTCTGACTATTTTTTTTTTTTTTAAACTTTGTAGATTTATTGAACATCAAAGCAGTCTAGACTACAATTGGTGCAGAGCACTACCAGAAAAAAAATGTTGTGCAAATTAATCTGTATTTATTTTACAAGACTTTTGGAAAACTGATTAGAGGTGCCGCTAGCTTCATTAAGTAAAACCAACTAGGTTAGCTCAGTCGAGCAAAGTGAAATGCTCCTGGGAAAATCTTTCCATAAACTGAAATGGTCAGAGCTTTCTAATACTGTTAAAAGCTTTTATTTGCATTACCTATTTGTGACTTAGTGAGTTTGCAGAAGCATTAAAGAATTGTGTTACCAGCAAAGTGTAGTAGGCACAGATACAATACGGCAGGAAAGGATGTGATTGCATTAGAAATTGATAAAACTTTTACATATTAAAGTGACCTGAAATTTCTAAAATGGTAAAAAGGCTATTGATCATATTAGAAAGATCATTCGTCTGCTTGATTTAAAAATCCAACTTCAGTAACTTGCAACAGTTGAAGTAAATACCATCTTTCAAAGCCAGGCTTATGGCATTGCCTCTCTGCACACGCATTAACTGCTGTGGTGCACCAAGGAGAACAAGTAGATGTTTCTGACACACACTCTCACACCCCTTCCTTTGACTTGTTCTTCCACTTTGCTCTCTTTGACATTAAATGCAAGTCAGAAGTCTGAACTGATTTAAATCATTTGAGAGTGGGGGAGATGTTAGTATGGAGAATGCATTTCCTGCTCAAGGTAAATGGCTCTTTTTTCCCCACAGTATGTGCGTGGTTCTGACCCTGTACTAAAGCTGCTGGACGACAGTGGGAACATTGCAGAAGAACTGAGCATCCTCAAGTGGAATACAGATAGCGTGGAAGAATTTCTAAGTGAAAAATTAGAACGTCTATAAATCATTGCTTTCCATCCTCTTTTGTTTTTTTTTCATATTTTGTCATGGTAATCTTCTCAGATGAATTGTACTGCAATTGAAAACACATTCCAGATTCTGTATTTGTTTTAAAATATCTGTTGTGCTGTACTAAACATCTTATAATTAGAAGGGAAGCTTCAGCACACATATCTGACAAGTTGACAAACAATAGCTTGTCTTAACGTTATTATTTCAGCTCTTAATGCATTTATCACTAACAAAATGCCTTGTTTTAAAGTTAATTATGCAAATATCAGTTTCTTATAATTGGTCCTGTTTTTAGAAATGCTCTTAAAATCGAAGAGCTTCAAATAATTGAAACGATTACCATGCTTTTTTCTGCTGCTCTTTCTAAGGAAGTCAGAACCAAATGCAATCTTCTATCTCCCAAAGAAACTTGGCTACTAATGCCCTCTTCTTTTTTTTTTGTATTTGAACTGTCCTTTTATAGAAGCATTGTTTACAGTGAGTATCTAGTTCACAGGTTTTGAAGCTGATGGAGGAACTCATGCTCTGATGCTGTGAAACATTTAGTAAGTACACTTTAGTGAAGACTACATAGAAAACCTTTGAGGTATATGGAAGTCTGATGTCAGGTGTGCTTTACATTAAGTGTTTTGCTTCAGAAAACATGAGCTATAAGTTTTGAAAAAGCTTTCCTTCTAACTTTCAGAAATTTATTGTAAGCCTGTTTATCAAATTAATTTAGAAGCTTTTCTTTTAAAATTTATATTTTTTTCTCACTTGAAATTTATGTGAACAGGGAATACAGACAGTACGTATGATAATGAGTCAAATCCATTAAGACTTGTCAGGTTTTTCCACTTATCAATAAATACGGTAATCAAGAATAATGTCATCTTTTTTCTGAAGTCTAATTAGTAAATAAATTTTCCTTTTAACTACTTAATGCTCACCAGTTTTTGGTTGGATGGGTGTTATGCTATGACTTGAAGTGATACTCAGGTTTGGTCTTCGTATGTAATTTTATATCTCAAGCAATTTCTCTGTAATTTACAGATCTTATTCCCAACTTTGGAGAAGAACTCATCAGCTTCATAGCAGAACCTGGAACTGAGACCACTCTAAACTATCAGGAGTAATATTCAAAGGTGATTCTTTGGGCATAGCCTTTGGAGTTTTTATTCCTGAAATATTCCTATAAACTTGTAGCAGCTGTGTGCAGCTGGGTCACATGATGTCTCACTGTCATGCTGTCCTTGTGAACCATGCTCCTGGCTTCCCAGATGACTCAGTGTGAGACAGCTACAATAGTGGTCACCACTGTCTTGGAGAAACATAATCTGTACATGAAAAGCACAAATCTTTGCAGCTTGTGCTGACTTATTAGAGTCAAACATGGATTTGTTCTTGGGGTATATGAAGTATTAATCAGCAGAGGAGCTACAACCAAAGCATGTGGCATGATGACCAGTATTTTGGTAGTAAAAATATGCTGCCATCCACTGGTCTTTTAATATACTGACTGTATTCCATACTTCCCATTCCTATGTTTGCCGGTTTCTGTATGGATGATTAGGCGTGCTGTTATAGCAGAATATTTTAACCTTGTCCTTCTCTCCAGGTTTAGGTCTTCTTTACCATGCAACAGAGAGATTGTTTGCTTGATTTGATATTTATCAAATATTTTTATCTGCTTCTGTATGATTCCTTCCTTCTCCTTAACATGACAGCCAGTGTTTCTGACCTTCAATCTCCTTTTTCTTTCCATTTCTTCCTACTGCCAGCCCAGTACTTCCCTACACAGACTTTGTCTTCCCACACCAGGTCCTTCAATGCTGCTCTTGCTTGTCTGTTACAGAAGCAAGGAATTCACTCTTGTATCTAGGAGATAACCATCCCAGAGTGGAGGAGGATGACAGGCCAAAGAATTTCTCCTCCAGCATAACTGAGTTTTATGACTGCAGTCACAGTATTATTTCTGCAACTTCTGACCTTTCCCAGTACTGGTTCTCACATGTTTCCTCCATTAAGGAGACTGGAAATGAGCTTTTCTCCCAGTTTTCCTCCTAGGTTCCTGATTTGCTGATTCCTATTCCACATACTAATCAGGCCTTGTAATACAGATACTTTTAGCTTAAAAGCATGCACAAGGTACATTCCTGTATTTCCCTATATATAGGAACACCTTTGGAGTCTTCCCTTGCATTCTGTTCCTGGGATGCTGAGCCCTGATCCTTCTTGATCTGTAGTTTCTAGCAAAAGCTTAATTACCTACACTTCCTGACCTGTTGGCTGTGCTCCACGCTGTTCTTGAAGTGTCAAATTCAGACTGTCCTGGCTTAATTTTTTCTTATTCTGTCCTTTAGATGATACTCAGGTTCTTGGCTCTAGCGACATGCACTAGGAACATTTAACATTCTGGCACAAATGAGTTGGGCTTTGTGTAAAAAGAGGCAATTGGAGTGTGGCATAATTTCTTTTGGAAATTCTTAAGTTTCTATTTATCAGTGTGAGGTTTTTTTCTCCAGTCTGCAGCTGTGAAAATTCATAGAGCTCAAAAGGTTATTTTGGCTTGTGGCAATTAACCACACAGAATACAAGGTTGAAAGCTCCAGCTTGAAAAGGAAGTGATTCATTTTTACTTATAGCCACGATAAGCACCCAGTACTTCATGAAAGGCATTCACTCAGACTTATGTAAGAATTATTTAATCTTATATAATGCTCTTGTTGTGCCAAATCTTGAGAGAGTTAATGAAAGGACAAATAAAAGCAGCAAGCATGCATGACTGAGTTGGAACATGAACTGCCCATCTACTACTCATGTCTTTTTAGAAGGAAAAAGGCAATCTTTTTGCAGAAAAGAGTATCTGTGCTTTTAATAAGAAAATGTGTTGGACATTCCATTTTATACATAGGTATGATGTGGAGGAACTTGAAGCATAGTGTACAAGCTGCTTTGAAGGGTCTCCTGGTACTTGCTCAGTTGTAGATTCCTGCAATGTGAATCTGAATACTGTGATTGTAACAGACAAAAATCTGTTTCAGAGCTAAGGGAAACCTTCCAGCAGACATTAGAATAATGGAAAGAAAGTATTCAACTCAGTATTTGTTTTACTGTTCAGCCCATAGATAGAACAAGAACAGATTGCCAACTTAATGAAGAGCACATACGAACAAATCCTTCAGAAACCTGAGCACCTACTGAGAGTGTCACTTTTTATTGAACCTGAGCTTTCAGAAGCCAAGTAGATCTTCTGATGTTCAGCCATGGAGATTAGACATCACACGCCACAAAAGGAAAAAAAAAAAAAAAAGACAAAAAAATGTATTATTGTCGTTCTAATTTATCAGCATGGAAGGTGGATGGTAAGAGCTGCAGTAGAACTTTGTTACATTGTACCCATAAAGGCAAACAGGCTTAAATGTAACAACATAGATTTCGAGAGTGCCTTCTTAAAAGGAACACCATCAACATGGCTGGTTCTTGCCAGAGTAAGGAAGGTTTTTTTGCTAGGGATGCTTTGACCACTTAAAGTAAATGGACTTTGAAATTAGTCAAGTGTGCCTTAAAAAGGGACCATTAAATGCAAAAATGCAGAGTATTTATCTCAAAAGCAGCTAAAGAAAACTTCTGAATTTTTGTGGCTTTCCTTTAATTATTAACTAACTGTTAAGGCCCAGCCCAATTACTTTGAAACAGATTTGCTGTCATGTCTAAGTGGAAGAGCCTAAGGCTCCAAGAGGGAGAAAATACCCAGGGAGACACAGAATAGACAGGCCTCTGATATGTTATTGAACACTGTGGTTCAGAATGCCAGCTTCCCTCTCAAAGGCACTGTCATAAAAAGTCTAAGTAGAAGGTCGCTGGAGAATATTATCAATAATTTTTTTCCTTATCACTTGTCATGAAGGATGGGCAGAAGGAAATGCATTATGAAATTAGTCACTAGTGAGCTCAGACAGGAGACAAACTACAGAATTGACCAGAGTATTCTTGCATTTACTGATTTAAATTGGAACCATAGTACCAGGTGAACAAAGACTGTCTCAAAGAGTACCTGATTATCTGTTTAGAAATAGGCCTTGCTCATCATCAAGAGTCCATCAGCTTTGTTGCTGTCCAAGAAACAAGGTATCTAACTACTTGTTTCAGCTGCACCTTGTACACTGAAAGCCTGACATACAGCAGCCCTTGTGTCCACCAGTGTGGAAGCTGAAGTGTCTAAACACTGAGAAATGGAAGAGGGCTCTCAGCACTTCCCACTGCTAAGGCAGCCATGATAAAAAGAGTGCATCAAGGAAGCACTTCTTTTGAGTCATAGTTCATTTTGTGTGCTGTCATGGTTTAACCCCAGCTGCCAGCTAAGTACCACATGGCTGCCTGCTCACTCCCCATTCTGTGTGGAAAGAGGAGGAGAATCGGAAAAGGTACTGGGAGATGTTCTCTTGACAATGATCTTTTGAGGCTGGATTTAATTTGGTTATCTGGGAGCCTTTCTGACTCTGCCCTTAAGATAAAAGCAAGACTTGTAGGAAAAGCACATCATTTAGTATTTGCTCTTGCATGCTTGGTGCCAAGCTATGATTAGAAGGATAATCCTGTTTTGGTATAGACTAATCTCTTTTAACCCAGTGTTATCTTCATGTAGTTATATCAGTGGAACAGTGTTCAAACCATGGACTAAAGCATTCCTTACCTTAAATATGGGCAGAGTAAAATTTCCACTGTTTTCTGTTGTGGGATGTATGTAATTTCAAGGCAAAATATCTATCAAACCTATCTCTAGGCTACGGTTCCTGCCTAAGCTAGAAATTTCATGGGCAAACAGATAGTGCAGAAGGATAAGCAGAGAATAGAATAGTTAAGACAATTTTTTTTGCTCCGCCCCTTCCCTCTGCATTCAGTGACCTCATTTTTCAATGTTACTCTACATTTTAGGCCACCTGACCCAGTTTCTGGAAAGCTTGGATCTTTGATAAGGAGAGGTCTTGTGAAAAGACACATCTTTAACCAGCAGATTTAGGTGAAACACCTCAGAGTCCCTGTACTCAGTGCAGCCAGGCTCCAACTTTCAGAGTTTCCAGTCAAGACTATGACTCCTAATGCTGCCAGCTTGTCTTTTCCCCTCCTGGGTCTGACAGCAGAGCTGTAATAAGGTGACAAACCACAGCTTCCCTCCACTCCCAGGGGTGTGGAAACACCCGCATCCATGCTCCAGCGTTAGTCAGTCAGGCATGCCCTGACCGAAGCAGCCATGTCTCCAGAGTGGAGTCTTGCTAATACTTTTATTAGATTATCTGCATCATTCACAGAGTATCTGGTTTTATGACCTGTCACTTCCGAACTCCGCCGCCCCCCACACCACACACATGGCTGGGAGCCCGGCCAGGCTTTCCCCACACAGAGGCCTGGCCTCGCTGTGGAGGGGCATGGGCTGGGCCCCGCACACAGCAAGGCCCCGAGGGCAACAGCCAAGTGCCACCTTCAACCTTGCCAAAAGGGACTGTGACAAAAAGGATCCACAACGTGATTTTCCAGGTTGTGTGGAGTAGGCAGAGGTGTCACCAGCTCTGGGACAGCCCCTGTGTGACATCTCAGCTTGGCCTGGACCTCTGCCCGCCACAGCAGCAGCTCCCTCTGTAGCTGGCGCAGGCTCCCGAGAGGCCACAGCCCATCAGAACAGCGAATCCAGAGACACTAAGTCAAAGCAGAGCTTTTACTACTTAATCCTGGCAGCAAAGATTCAGGTTTCCTGAAGGAAAGCATGGCAGCTGTCACCAGCCCTCAAACAGATTTGCCAGGCCAAGAAATAAGCCTTACGGATCATTTCTGCACCACTGGAACAAAAGGCTGTTCCTTCCATCAGGCAGTGAAACAAACATTAGGGGACATCTGACACCCACCCAAAGAGGTGTGTGTGGGTGTGAGGGGAGGGTGAGTGTTCTCCAAACCCCGTAGCAGCTCATGTGCCCCCCAGGCTGCCCAGGACATCGTGGCTGCCCCTGCTTCTGCCTCAGCACTGACCCTGGTGTCCAGTGCAGCTGAGGACAGGGATCAGTGTCAGGCTGGCACTGATGCATTTTCCTAAGGGGATCTGAGACAAAATCATGTCAGGAAGTGAGTACAAGGGTGGGCTTTTTTTTTTTTTTTAATTAAAAAAGGTAAGTCTAAAGGGACATTGAGTTTGCTTGTCGTCACTTCAGAGTTGTGCACAGCTCCAGCTCTATCCAGCTGCAGCCTCCCCAGCTCACCCTTTTCCTAGTTTACTGACAGATTCTTCACCGTGAAACTGTTTCATTTCTTGTCATTTATTATTGTAACAGCTGGAGATTACCATGTAAGTGAAACAGCCCTTGGCCTAACATGAGCAATGCTGCAATTCACCATTCAGGCAAGTACAAGCACTGGAAGGCCACAATATTTAATAATACTAGGAGTATTTGTTCCCCCATTTCTGACCTTTTCTGAGACTGGGGCTCTGCTGGGGCACTGCCCCTCACAGGTTCTATGAGCCTGTGTTTGGTTTTAAGTTAAGATACACATAGTCATATCTCACCTCCTTTTTAGCAGATTATTATTCCTTTAAAATGTACTCAAAAGGAATACCACTTACATGTTGTGAATCTCTATTCAGTGAGAAATTATACCCCAGTTTAATTTTTGGTTACATCTTTGGTTACAAAATCAGAAGAACAGCATCACTTCACCATCAATTCACCCCTTGTTAACAGTGTAAACCTGGGATAGAGAAAAGGGTCATATGGACCATGATGATCACGCATGCATGACAGACATCATGTCTGCACTGGAGCAATAACGTTACAGACATCTCCCATGGGTTATTGTAATGGTAGCATTGATGTATAAACTTGGTACTAAACAGGCTACTGAAACAGCCACTGAAAAACTCTGGATGGAATTGTGTGTCAGAGTCAAGAGTTTTCACGAGATACAAAGTTCACCACCCAGGTAAGAATTGCTGTCATGAACTGATAAATTCTCCATGTAGAAAGACACATATGTGAATGGCCATGCAGTGAAGTGTCTGAGCAACAGATTCCCTATCACCAACCTCCTCGTGTTCAGGCACTGAGCAACACCCAGAATTCTCACCTCTATGGATCAGAGAGCCTTCCAAAGGTTCTTCTGCTGGCATGGAGCACACTATGAAGATGCTGGCAATTTAAATGGGTTTTAAAATGTGTTAGTTGTGGTAATTGTCTTCGAGGAGAAGGGAGGCTTTTTGCCTAGGTGTTCAAAGCCAATGCTTGTGAGACAATCAGAGGTTGTGATTTTGCTTAAAGCAGTATCACTTCAAGAATGACTTAAAGACTCAGGTAAAAACCTTCAGCCAAGTTCATAAAACTGTAAGACTTTTGGAGAGTTTTCACTGCTTTGGTGTCACTAGTACAGCACAGAGAGAGAGATCTGCAGAGCAAAAGAGCCGGTGCTGACAATCCAACATTACATGATAGTGCATTCCAGGTGTGCTCCCAGGAAACATCTCCCACTTTGATTTCACAAGAAAGGAATCCAGACCACATACTCTTAAGACTACAATGACATGAACCAGAGCACATCAAAGGACAACTGGGAGGTTCACATCAAAAGCACACTCCCATTGTGTACCGAAACACTAATAAAGGCAATCCAGCTGTCCCTTCCCAACTCCACAGTCCATGTCTCCCTTCCCTAAATACAGCTGTTTGACAAAGAATCTTGCCTGATCCCTGCAGATACGCATTTAAGGATGGACACGATTGTTCAGGATCCTACTGTGAAACTTAAAAAATTGTATTTAGCACATTTGCTACTGATATTTGCTGCAGAAGTGATTGGATTACAAACAACTACAGTAATTGGCATTGAGACAGAATCAGCATTTGGCAGCAGTGCCAGAGTAGGCTAAAATAACACAATGTTCTCCACTTTTATCCCCAAATGGTTACCACTGCAACTCAGCTAACATTTAATTCCACCTTACAAATATACATAATCTGGCTGTACAAACCATCTCACTCACATAGGCACACATAAAAGATCTGCTGCACTTGGACTCATAAGTATGCTGTCCCTTGCAAGTGTGAAGAACAGAGACAACAGCACTTGTTTAAACTACAGCAAATAAAGGTTAGATTCGAAATAGAAGGATTTCGCATAAGCTGAGAGCAGTTCAGTGGAGCACAGAAAGTAATGCCACTGCTCTAGTCCGCTGTGACTATTGCTGAGAAGCAATTGCCTACAGGGGCTGCTGGGCCAGAAAGTGTCTGGCAATGTGTGGTGTAGGAAGAGTTCCCATCTATGCAAGTCTCACACAGCATTCAAAGTCTCCATGAGAATTAAATGGAACTACCTGCACACCTACTGAATATCCATCTGGCACCAAAACCTAAATACCTCTCCAGCCAACCTCTACAATGCTTTAAAAGCGTTAAGCTACCAGTTTTGCCCACCACACCCTATCCTTGCAGAATCCCCTCATCTCTAAGCTTAAACAGTTTCTTGTTTAAGCCAAATTTAGCTGAACAATTTATCCTTAAGCATGTCTTTAAATTAAAAAAAAAAATGGTGTGATCTACAGACTTTTTTACAGGACTAACATAATTATTGAAAAGCTTTATGTCCCTCCCTTGTTATCACAGATTTCTCCAAATCTCTCAGCATTGTAGTGAACACATACTACCTAATAACCCCAGCTGGGATTGCAAATGCAACCACAGGGTTTCCACTGCACACTGACAGCTGGAGTTTGGATTTTGGTTTTCTAATCATTTATTTCCCACCATCCATAGCCCTAGAACCTCTTACCTTCTTGCTCACCAGTTATGGCAGGGTTTGAGCCTCTTTGGGAAGCTGGAGGGAAGAACAATCTGCTCATCTAAGAAAACATCTCCTGCAGCACATACGGAGCAGTGGAGCAGGGCTGGTGGGGGCAGGACACGCCCTTTGGTTCCCATCCTTCACAGCCACAAACTGGAGCCACCAGCTGTGTGAGCTCAGCCAAGTGCGACTGCAAAAGCCTTGGGGTAGCCATGGTAACTTGTACATCTTCACCTGATGCACTGTGGAGTCCCTGTGTCCTGCTTCTGGGAGAAATACTCTTGTCTCTAGAAGTATCTTAATATTTAAATTCACAGATTTGAAAAAGCTAGAAAGTTCTGAATTGACAAGAAAAAGAAAATCTTTATTAAGCTGACACAAGTAGTTATTCTATTAGAACAGGGCAAAAATACGTCTGTTCTCATCCAGGTTGGACCCTGTCTACTTCTGTATTCCCTGAAGGGCTGCCAGACCTTCTCACAACTGGTGCTGAACAAAGGCAACAGAGCAAAATGAAAGTTTGGGAAAATTATAAAGTAATATCAGGGCCTCCTTTCAGGACAAGTGAGAAATAATTCTATCTAATTTTTTTCCTCTTGCTATTAATATGAAGTGTGAGCAGAGCCCTTGAGAGGTCATCTCTGAGCCAGCCTTTAGAGGACAATGTGACTAAGGCACAAATCATCAGGAAACAGTAGCCTCAGTCACCATGTCACTAAGATGATGTGGATGAATCATCCTCCACTTCTGTACTGCAGGTTCTCCCAGGTAAACAGACAATGACACTCACCTTTGGAAAGGAAGTTTATGATCAGCAATATGGAGGCATTACGCTGAAAATAACGAATAGTTGCTCTGCACAGGGAACAGGATTAGAAACATAGTAATTCTCCTAGATGTTTGATATTCTCAGTGTAGGAACACCAATGCTTTTGCCATTGGACAGCACGTAAAGGTTGATGTGGGAAATGTGAAATTAAGCCTCAGTGACATTTGCTTTTTCATTTTCCACAGATACATAAAACATAACTCTCTAAAGTGTCCACCAAGAGGATTTCAGCATTTTCAAAAATTGTAACACACAAAGCCTCCCTGTTTTTGTGACACTTCCAGTGTATACCAACATCACTGTTAAGTATCTAGAATTAAAAGCAATTTAACTCAGAGTAGTAAAATTGGAAGATTTTTAGTTTCAAGTGTTTCTCCTTTTGAATAAGCAATTTCCTATCTCATTAGTCCTTTTCCAGTACTTTTGCTTCTGCCTATAACTGTGTAAAGACATTTTAAAGTTTTAATTCATTTTGCAATTCCAAATAGCTTTCCTTAATCACTCATGTCATACACCTATTTCACATTTTTGAAAAATTTATAAAACAATTCTGTGCTGTCAGGAGGAAAAAATTCAAATTATTAATTGCATGCAAGCTCCCCATGCTAATGTGTTTCCTGTCGTTCACTTCTGGCAGGAAACTATTTACAAAAGGCTTAACATTCATGTTAGTTCAGTGTTTGCATTCATGGTACATTTTCATGCCACTTCCTCAGCTAAGGTACAGAATTCATCAAGCTACCCAGCTTGGAGGTGTTTCTCACCACCAGATGCCACACTGAATGTTCCCTGTCACAGAACAATGGTAAGGGCAGCAGCACACAAGACAACCGAGGCGGTGTCTGTCAGCTTGACTGATGTCTTTGCATCTCCACCGACACAATTCACACGGCTAAGGGAAACTAACAAGCTTGCAATGTACTGCCTTGTACTTCCATTAATAGCTGTGTGATTAATTGGCTACAGCCCATTATATTAGAACATACCCAGTTAGGAATTCTGCTTAAAGAAAATTAATCAGGACTGGGCTGCAGGCCAAGTTTAGCAAGGATTTTCAGAAATTCATAAATTTTTAAGGTGAATGAAATGGAAGAAAAAAAACTAAACTGGTTTCAAGTAGGTCTAAGAGATGGGGATTCGACTCTAGTCTCATAGAACTCAGTAGACTATAACCCTAAATAAATATATACTTTGGCAGTCTGTGGAAAATAAGACAGCCTAATTCTGCAGTCCTTGATTAGACAGCACTTGTAGCCATAGCGCCAGAGAGGCACTGACAAACTTCCCATCACCTCTTACAGGGTACAAACTCTCACAGGAGTTCTTGTTACACAAGATTCCAGGACTTAGTTCATTTATGGCTTATGGGGCCTTGACAACCCTATTCCCTTTCCCACATGTATTTATTTCAGACCAGATGACTACCTGACCCTCTAAAACACCAGCTTTAAACTGGGATGGGGAAACCACAAACACAACTACTGATTAGGCATTTAAACATTAAATCCTTTTGCTCTAAGTTTAATGTGGAGTTGCATGGCTAGGTGCAGACCCTCCACAAATTCTGAAAGAGGGATTAAAAGGTACCATACTACACTGCAAAATCTCACACATCTTCACTACCTTCCACTGGCAATTTCAGTCTCCAGTTCTGAGGAACTGAAAATCTGTTTCCTTTTATGATCAAGTATTTTGTACTGAATATAAATGGGAATATTTTTGCCTGTTCCTTCCAGGTGGAAACATAAAAATTACTACTGGGACTCCTGCCAGAAATTTGAGTCAGAGAAGTAATACGATGTCTTTTGAATAAGAAACATTTGTTTCATAAGGCTTTCATATTTGTGGATTGTCATGAGTGCCTTTCTGTGTACAACATTGAAATGGTGAATTCTTGGGCCTTCTAAAATGCAAACAGGAAGAAGCAGTCTGATGCTGTTCCCCTGCAGTTTCACAGGACTGCAGTACCTTCAGCTATTCCAATCAGTACTGGTGGTATTATGTGGACACCAGTACTAAAATACTTTACAGTGATTACTTTTGATTTTGAAATCCCAGACAAGGTGTGTGCACAGTACAGACATAACCAGCACAAGTCCTAACAAGTTTTATATTTGTCCTTATGTTTTCTGAATTGCAATATATTCTTGGTATGTTCTAACATTCAGAAAGCCCACGTCAGCTTCTTGTAAAATCTGAAGCACCTCCATCTTTACTGTACAAAATAGAGATGAGGCCAATCCTGGCCAATTTCCTTTTCTAATTCATCATGTATAAATCCCTGGCTATGATGTTACATGCATGAGTAAAGTCAGACTACCAGTAGGCTGCCAGGCCTGTTCAGCCCTTACCAAAGCTGGCAGGAGACCTTTGACATACAGCAAAGTCAGTCTGAAATACTTTCCCTATAGGTTTGACCTACAGATCTGACCTATAGGGACTGTATCCTGCACTAGAGGAACTTCTTGTACTATATACACTGTGAGGAGGAAATTTATCATTCACATACATGTCTGACTGGTGCATGTGCCCTCTGTAAAAAAATCCACAACAGGCTGTACTCAGGCTTTCTTCCAATACAGTTGTCTTTAGGAATTAGCAATTCCTGCCTTCTTGAGGTGCTTATTTCCTCCTAAATACTTGAGTTCGTTTGTGGGGAGAAGTATTCTGAAAGCCTTGATGGCCAGTTTCATAGCAACAGTCAGCCTTGGGAGTAAGCTAAAAAAGGAAGACAAACAAAACAAAATACAAATTCAAGGCATCTCTATATTCAGTACCACCAGATGTACAGAAAATCAGAATTATTCTAAGACAAGTGAGGTAGTGGGATCAAACCACTTCCTAGAAACCCAGACCTTGGGCACCACTAATCTAAAAGCACACTACTAATTTGGTTCTGTTCAATATATTATGTCTTAAGTATATCTTCCAGTGATTACTGGCATTATGCTATTATAAGGTTCTATACAGAGTTCTTGTCACATTAAACCTTAAATGTTAGCATGGTATCTTAATTTTGGAAGGTATAATGACGTCTGAAGAACAAGTAAAACCATTATGAAGCAACCCATATCCCCAGCAGATTTTGCTGGGGTACCTTTACAGTACCTTGTATTTAATAGCACTAGGTAATCATTGGTACTTGTTGGAGTCAGCATGAATTCTCAAATGCCTGTGCTTGAAAGGGAACATCATTTTAAGTCTTTGTGGTGTTGTCAAGTCAAAATCCCAAATGGACAGACTGCTGACAGCAGAAACTCGTTGCTGAAACCAAGCAATAATGAACATAATTTCCTGGCAAAAGTAGCTACATATGTTGTACTTCTGATGCTTATTCTGTGGCACGACTAATTGAGACGAGTAAAAAGCATTCTCATGGGATATTAAAATGATATCTGGCATTAAAAGTGGCTCTCTGGATGCTCTGGTGCAATTAAGGATGGACAAAAAACATTTGTCAAACTCCCAAACCGAACTTTGATGAAGTTGCCTGGTAGAAAGCATTCTTTTAAGAGGAGACTGGAAAGCCTCCATGTAATACACGAAAACCCACATTCTACACTGATGCACTCAAATTGCCTAAAGTATATCGAGCTTTTTTGTTGCTAGTTATTTTGAAGCACTATAGAGGCAAATTAACCAATTTTCCATATATTATCACACCTAGGCTCCTAGAATACACCTCAGGTCATTCCTGCACAATTTCCAAAAGAACGGAGTTGAGATCCAAGAGGGCATTATTCAGTGATGATAATCAAATTAATTGATTTCTATTTATTCTCATTTAATCTAACAATTTACAATTAGTTCCCAGATTAAACTCTAAATGTATCATTGATAGGGGAACCAAAAAAGTTTTAATGTTACCCTTTTCCCTGGTACAGATTTCAAAGTGGAAATGCCATGTACGTTTCTTCTACTAAGAACAATACAGCAAAATGTAATTACGAAACTGCTTCCTGTGGCCAAAATTAGGGCTCAATTGTACAGAAGGAAAAAGAAAAATCAAGATACAACTACTATATGTAACTATTTAATCTGAATCACTCTTATCATTTATGCAGCCAGTGTTTTGTCCCAGAACACACCTACACATTTTCAGTGGTTACTTACTGCAAGCCACTTACTGTAAGCATATACATAAGCTCCAGTTACTTGCATGGTTTTATCAAAATATCTTTAGCTTTTATATTTGGGCACTTCTGATTTTGCTTTTCTTCCCCCAAAACATCACAGCCATCTTTTGGAAGCTTCAGTTGGACATGGACTTGCTGATCATTGCCTAAGAAACTTAAAGCAACTCTCTAAAGTTCTATTTTAGGAAAGCACCCAGTCATTAAACTTCATATTTTTCAATCTTCATATTACTGCTTTAGTCTACTGCTACAGCATGTGCACTGGAACAAGTGCACTCTCCTTACAATGTTCCTTAAAGGTATGGAATATTCTGACAACTACAATACAGCAGCTTAACTCTATCCCTTTTCTCAACTTCCATAATGTTCAATAAATTGCACAGCTATGGAGGTGCCTGCACCAGCGACACTGTAAGAACTGATACACCAGCACAGCAATTCCTGTACTGCACATGAGAGCCAGAGATGTCAACTCCAATCCCAGCAGCAGCAGAGCTGTACTAACACACTGCTGTTTGTGGGCTAATTATGCTCCCATTTCAGAAGACTAATTAGTTTGGGCTAGGTTATGCTAAGTTCAGTATCTTTGCACAGTCATGGATTTCACAGATATATTTCTTCCCTTCCTCCACCTTCCCACACACATTTGTTTGAATTAAGACACTACATTAAGATGGTTTACCTATAGCCAAAATTTCCATATGGTAAAGAATTTTCCTCCAAGATGCAACACTACTCTAGAAAGAAACAGAAGTAACATAAAAATTATAAAAATCTCATGGTTGGCAAAAAGCCCAAATCAGGATTTCTGTTAAGAATCAGTAGAAATTAATTTTCAAGCTTGGCCTGACTAAGAAAGCATTAAAACCAGCAGTTATGGTAGAAACTATTTAAAACTAGTATTTAGTTTTCTAAAGGCACTCATTTACTCGCACTAATGATGTCTTTTTACAACCTTAAAGTCTGCTGTTTATGAAGCACTAAAGGGCACAGTGTTTAGGAAAAAGTTATTTTCAAATAATACTACCTTTAATAAAGCCATTTTTAGATTCAAAATGGTTTTTTCCTTCCCATATTGAGAGGACATCCTCTTGCAAAGCAAAATGCATAACGCTAATTGAATCCAATTAGAACATGACAATAAACTGTTACATAAGAATTGGGGATGCAGAATTTCATTACAACCCATAATCTGAAAAAACGTATTCTCATCTATAGAACTATTTAAATGTAGGGAGACAGTGCATATTTGTTCAGCAAAATGCAGTGCTTAATTTAACATAAAGGCTGATTTGCAGTTGAAAGAATCTGCATCATTACTAATCAAACTGAATTAGGCTCTTTTCTGGAAAGCAGTTAAAGGGGAAAAAAAATACAAGGCAAGGTTCAAAACAAGTCAGAATATATGTCACTAGCTTGTGTCAATCCACCTAGGTGCAATTTAAAATCTCAGCATACTGGGAACTCGCCTAAAGTTTTCAAAGATGACTAAATGCACAAGACACTCAGCAGACAGCCAGGAATGCCTCAGCACACCTGAACTCCAGAGAGAACCATATTGTTTATGTTTCACATTTGGTTTTGGTTATTCAAATAATGTGCATTACACCTGCATCAGTTCACAATAAGTTTATTTTATGTGAAGAAAAGCTTTGCCATTAATGAAAAATTTCAGTAGAAAACAGTACCTCCTGCTTTCAATCTAGATTACTCAAAAGTAGAAGCTTGTATTAGTGAAAACTTCAGTAGAAACAAATCTGTAGGAAACGTTCTTGGCACATGAAGTAAAAGCTTTAAACACATTAAGTTTGAATAGAGTATTGACCATGCAACCCTGCTGGCAGAAAAGCCAGTTTTTAATGGCTGGTATTTGTCCCTCAAGACAATAACATGGAAGACACATAAACCTGCTTACATAATGTTAATTGTATATAAATATGGTGTTGCCATTATTGACAGTCTCTATTCAGGCCAACCATTTAGTTTAGCAGTTCTAAATAAGTAATAGGCACTTTGCCTTTCTGATTTCCCCTTTCACCCATCAGCCAGTCTGAATCCATGCCAGCGATACTGTACACTGTTATCACCTAAAAAAAAAAAAAAAAAAAGGAAACAAAACAGAAACACATTCTTATAAACTTTCTTTGCATGGAGAAGAGTAACAGTCTATCTTCACGTGATTTCCAGTGTCTTAGAACTGAGATTAACCAAGTTAAGCAGAGCATTTAATATAAGCATCCATGGAACACAGTCTAATACTCATAAAAATTATTTCACTGGTCCATGGAAAAGAAAGGACATAGTAGCGTATTTTAAAGTCCCATTTTTCTGATGAAATTCTATTCATTACTGCTTCTTTTCTATTACATTTTATCTATAAATCTTGTGTATCACCCTCAACTTTAACAGAAGACCTGAAAGAAAGTTCATTGGATCTCCAAGTGCATGACAGAAAGACAGATGGTGTTGATGTGCCACCTCCTCACAGAAAATCTCAGGCCACAGAAAAAGGTCAAATGGAGATATTTAAGTAACGCACATTTAAAAACCCCAAAAGTCTGAAATTCTGGGTTTTGGATGCTCTTCTTCAGAGTTAAGCTACAGTTACATTACCAGGTGGAACTCTGTTCCAGCACTCTGCTTCACCATCTACCTCCACCTGCTTTGTGTGGACTCTCTGACTTAAGAGTGCAATTGAATTGGAACAGAGATAAACACAATACAACCTCCACCATTAAAAAAAGTAGTTGTTGTATTTTCATATTCTTTCCAAATTACAATATTTAACATTTGAAAGTCTAATCATATTGATAATAGTGTTAAAGGTGTGATGACAAGTAGACAGCAGAACAGTATCTTGATTGTCCAGCAAATGTTCTTGCAAGCTAAGCTGGTGTAACTAATGTTAACTCTCACTATGGAATATTAGGATATGTAAGTACAGGACAATGTTCCAAGAGTATTGCTGAAGTTTAACTTTAAAAAATCAACTACACAAATTTTTTGATGTAGCACATGTGAACTGGCTACTCACAAGTATTTTACTTTCAAATTATGAAGGTACATAGAAAACTCTTACCTCATCTGCAAGTAGCGATAATTCACTGCTGTTTGCAGCATCATAATCATAGAGAACTCTTGCTTTCCTGCTGCCACTTGATGACTTCAGTTCACTGATGCCTGAAGTAACCACTGAATTGCTTACTGAAGGCAACGAAGCAGAGGCTGAGGCCAAGACTGAGGGAGTAGCAACACTCTGCACAGGAGTTGTGGAGGACTGATTGTTGTTAGAGAGGAAAGTAGATGGAAAACTGTGGGAGAAAACAAAGCAAAAAGACCTCTGAGTGAATCTGTTTTACACAGCGTGTTACACATGCCTCTATGCCTAAATTAGCATTCTTATTTTTATCAGCAATAAACATAAGTAGACAGCAGTAACAGAATAGTACTGATATTTGTATAAACTAAGTAGAGATATTTGTTCCTGATCTGCAGTATAAATCAAACCAATATAATTTAAAATAAATTCTGCAACCTTAAAAAACTTGATATTTGCCTCTTAAAAAAAAGGCAAAACCAAGAAAGCACTGTTGGTCAAACTTAATTCAGACTGTATTTTCATAAACATTTCTTTTGACAGCTCTGCCAGTAAAAGTAGCCTCCACTCACTCCTGCTCATTCCTCAATTATGTGGTTACACAAAAGATTGTGCTGACGAACCAGGGATCAGGGAAATATAATGCAAGTTAAAAGCACAGCCTCTCTCTGAAAGCAGAAAAACCACACAACTACTTTTTGTAATCTAAATCAGTTCACTGATTCAGCTAACTGCATGCTGTAAAACAAAATACTTGTTACACTCAAGATGAACTTATATTGACTTAAACTCCTCCCTTCTAGGTCGGGCTGCTACTTGCTCAGTGCCAGCTGTAGTGCTTGCCAGACCCTTCCATGAAGTCAATTAAACTCATTAACCTGACAGAAAAAAAAAAGGGGGAAAAAAGTGTATAATCTTCTACTTAGTTAATGAGCTGAATCACAAAAAACTGTGATGGGTGCCAGAGCGGATACAAGCAATAGGACAGAATAATATGGCTGAAAAGTGGAAGGAGGAGAAAGGAGAGGAAAGCAGCAAGAGATTTCAGGGCAGTGGGGTAGAAAGAATGGAACAGCATAGGAGGTAATGAAGAGCTCTGAGATTGTCTCATGTCACTCTGCCCTACATCCTGGGATGCAGTTCCACGGCAGACTAAATTTATTTATTTAGCAGCTGATACAACAATTTTTTGTCCCTTTGCCATCTTACTTTGTTGTAACACTCATCTGATTCTACTTGGAGAGTAGGTCAATGAAGGTTTTGAAGCTGGCAGAGCCAGTGCAGTGAAAAAAGGTCAGCTACTAGGAGTTAGATTGAGTCACGGTGACATGGAACTGTAGCTGCACTTTTATCTTTTGACCAGTCAATTCCCACATTACTTCCCTTATCAGTCCTTCTACATATGTGCTGGGATATGGACATATTACATCCCCCCTTTTTTTTTTTGCCTACTTTTGATATAACAGAGACCTACCCATATCGTGCATATGAACCTGCCAGAAAGTCTCATCACATCCCACCTATGCTCCCCAGTTAGATTATTTCTGAAGATGCAGTTCAATGGCAACTGTAACCATACAAAGCCAGAGCAGGACATTCCCATAACCAAGTCTGCAGCATTATTGGTGCTCAAAAGAGGAGCTGTTTTAGGGAACTCGTGCAGCTGAAAACTAAACCCATTAATACAGCAACTGATCTTTGGCAAGGCAGCTCAAATCTGTAACAGCTGCAGCAGTCCTGCACACAAGGTTACAGCTTCACCCTATACTTAACCTGGTAAATGCACACTGCCACTAAATAGGGTGGACCCACTCCTCTACCCCATTTTAGCACAAATGTTCATTCTCTGTCATTTGAGTCAGATCTCTTGCTTTTGATTCAATTGGATCTAACCAAAAAAATCAAGAAGATTGTTAACTTTTCATCAGAACAGCTTTTTAAGCATGTTCACCTTGCAGTCATGCAATTATTGTATCCAAGGGAAGGGAAAGAGCAGTGTATCATGAAGGACAGCACTAGCCCCTTTACAGTCAGACTGAATTGCATATAAAAATTGGGAAGACTTTAGGAGACCGTTCTGAGTTTAGTTAGCAGTTTACTACTGTGCAGAGGATGAAGTACCACTTCCCTGTCTGGCTTACCTTGACTTCACTTGATCATAAAGACCTGGTTCAACTCACCAAGAAGAGACTCCAACTCCACAAATTTATATTTTTTCATTTGCTACATTAATTTTTCAAACTAATTCACCATGTTCCCTTACAAACCAAATGAGCAGAACAAAGGGAGGCAAAACTAGACCCCACATTTTTGTAAGTATAACTCAGCTGTACTTCATCATGTATTTATTACTTGATTAGCTGGCATTCAAACAGAGGGATTTAATTTTAAATGACAATCAGCTGTTTCTCAATATAGCTAAATGATTGTTTAATATTCTGCTAAACCTGTTCTCTGTTAACACAGTAATTACTTGTAAGTCAATCTGCTCAGTTCAAAGGGTCACTGGTTTGTACAGTCAGTGGAAGAGAAAACCAAAACTTTATAACCACTCTGTCAATCAGTAAAGCATTAAGTCTCACTCTTTTTGCAAAACCACATGTAGGTATGTTACTGGAAAGCTTCAGCTATACAGAGGTAGTCTGGATTTTTTTTTTTGTTTGAATGCTTGAGTAACACAAGATTCACAGCTTGTAGAGTAAGGGACTAGTCATGGGTAATCTGAAAAAAATAATTGTGCCGAAGTCTGTCAGGGAAGCTGAGAAACTTCAGAGCAAAAGCAGTTATTAGGAAGAAAAAAAGCAGTCAGAGTATCAGAATATTTGAAAAAGATTTGTTTAGTTCATTCTGAGGAACTTAAAAAAAAAAAAGGGGGGGAGATTTGATTTAAAGAATCAATACAGTCCCACAGGAGGAGGAGGCAGTACAGAGGTAAGCAGCTGGTGCCATCTTGAAGAGAAATACCCAAAAAAACATGTCTATTTATATAAAGAGAACTGAGCACAAGTTTTCTCCCCACCTTCCCTATATCTGCCTCTGGAGAGTACCATCAGTGCTCAGCTTTGGATCTTGAATAGTCTCAGCCCTAGATTCTGACCCAGGGAAAACATAATATGCATCAGCTCTGAAAACCATGTTTCTGTCTCAAGTAACGAACTGTGTCACTTAGAGGCTGAACACCTTTGGTCCATCAACCACCTCAAAATGAAGCCAATCCTTCATAGTTCTTGGCTTTCATATGAGAATATTGCACAATATCATTCTTAGATGTGTGAAAAGAACACGTGTAACTCAGCACTGTGTGGTAACCACTGGCAAACACAACCAAAATGTAGCTGAGCTGCCTAAGTTCATTTGGAACTGCATCTGCCTACACATAACACAGGGAGGGGGCACAGCACACAAACCCTGTTCACCTGTTTATTGAATGCAACCACTATGCACCACATACCTACAAATGGAGAAGCTCTCCCAAAGCAAGGAGCACAACTTGAGCCCCTGTCCCAGTGCTCTCTGTTACAGTTCAGTGGCATTCCCTTGCACCAGGAAGGAAAGACACACCCAAGATTTAATACCATAACTATTTCAATCCACATAGGCAGAGAAATTTCATTTGACTGTTTGAGGCATTTAGAATTTTGCAAAGCTTCCATGCTTTTGTTTTCCAGCAGTCATAGTAATTTTATTAAAAATACTAATCAGACCACAGCCACAAAAAGACATATTCTTCTGTTTTTCTAAAGGCAGTATTTTCTTCAGATACACTTTTTTATACCTGGTAGCCGCTTACACAAATTTTAAACAAAGACAGCTGTTCTGGGACAAGCTACACTAAAGCAGATTTTAAAGAGGAATATGTTCTTCCTTAGCATAAGGGCATTATGTTTAAGGCTTTCTGTTTAGTAAATACACTAGGATAAGAGTACACATTCTAAAAATATCCTCTCAAAATAGTTGCGTAAATATATTTCACTTAATTTCTAATTTAAGAGTTGCTTTTCCTTAATACAGTAAATATTTATTTTCAAGCTTTCAATTCTACAACTTGTTTTTGTGTGTTGCCACATTTTGTAGTTCAATACTTCTTTCCATGGAATGTAACTTTAAAAATGTAGCTTTTTTTAAAGATCAAAGTTTTCAAGACTTTAAACTACAGTTTAGTAGATTAAAGTCTTTTTCAAGACTAAAAACGTCTTTAAACTACACGTTCAAACAAACTGAGGAAAGGAAATCAAATGCCACAGGAAGTTGCAAGTCAGGAAAAGGATAAGACTCAAGAACATTTTTGTTTTTACTTCCTTGCCATGGAAAACATAAACAGAGATACCTTAGAGACAGTTATTTAGAACAAACACTACAGTAAACTTCTAAGTACAGACAATCCTTCAATGCATACACTCACCTAAATAACATGATCTGTATAACCCAAAGAAAGGCTGATTTGTGAAGAATTAGAATAGGGAAACTTTATGAAAAGCAAGTATGTAGATCTCTCTACATCCCCACCAATCCCACAGAAAGGATTATGAGCACTAACTAACATCCGTTTCTTCTCTTACTTTAAAAATGCTAAACTCATGAAACAGTCAAACTACACCAACTTGCTCATTCCCCTGTGAGTGCTCTGGATTACGGTATTAGATACAATATCTATGCTGGCAACTCACAGTGGAGAACAGGGTTTCACTGAAAATCAGGTAGTGCCCTGTAGCAAATTAAGAGGCAAGAGGAATTTATAGGCAGTATAAAATGTTCCCACATTGCACAGCAGTTCAGTAGCGTGAAGCATAAGACAACTGAATGATTACAAATAAATCTCTAGAAATTGCTTTTTGTGCCATTAATTGAGGTTACCAAGGACTCACCTTCCTCAATTACAAAATACACAAAATCTCAGTAAATCAAGCCTCAAAGGGCATTAGTGCTGTGTGTATGCTTAGGGAAGCACTTGCACTTAGGTAATTACATATCCATTACCTGAGAACAGATATATTTCCTTTTAGTCCAGCATGCCTGTGTGTTCACCACTGTTATATCAGTGTAAGTTTTTCTCCTATTCATAAGCACTAAAAAAAAAAAAGGTGGTTTTTTTTCCCCGAAGTTTATACTGTGTTACTACCTTCCAAGCTGTTTCTGGAGATCCAACATATATTGGTAACATTGTGCATAATAGGTCATCTGAGCTTCAACAAAGTCATTCAGACAGCGGAGATGATGTGCCTGTAACACAGCAAAGAATTCAGGGTTTTAGTCTATAAGAGTACGATGCTGCATTAGAGAGAGTAGCCGCCTAGACAGGTGCTAAGGCCAATACTGGCACTTAGGGATTAACACCAGATAGGCACAGTGCCTGGATTCACCAGGTAACCAGGACAAAATGCCACGAAAATTAACATATTTGAGTACGTGTTTTTGTCATTTCAACACTTAATTGATCTGATGAATGGGAAGCTGAATATAAAGGATGAAAATGAAAGCTCCTGCATTCTGAGTGTTAATGAGAAACTAAAGTTCAACTCAGTGGATGCTAAATTAGAATTCAAACAGTAAAAAACCCCACAGTTTCATGGTTTAATGCACTGAAGTGAAACCTCACAGCCCAAAGTTGCCAAGCAGTTTACTGTAGCTATTTTTAGAAAGTGCCCTGACATCGACTTTCCCCCTTTTGGGTACTCACATGTGTGCTGCTGATTCCTTCCAGCAGAAGTCTGGTAATCTCTGCTTGTCGGTCAAATTCACTCTGAGTAATTCGTACTTCCTGTTCAGACTAAAAGTAAGAACACACATTAGGTATTTGTACAGTGCTCTGCTACACCTTCCCATGGCAACAGTCCCATTTTATTCAGAACTGCTCATAAAAATGCATTCATCACAACTTTAGGTGTTTGAAATGTGCTTTTTCTTTGCAGACCTTTACTAGACAAATGGAGTAATTGCATTTGGGTTCAAAAATGTTGAGGCCCTGTACATACAATAAGAACCTTTATTATCAGACACCTACTACATATGCGAAAGAAAGGCATTTTTCTGCCAGCAGTATTATCCCAGTAAGTATTATAACAGACCAAACATGCTCTGGCATCAGTGACTGTGTTTTGTCAGCATACCAGTGGCAGCCATAGTGTCATTTTTTCCTATATGTTAACAGGTCTCTGATGAAATAACTTAGATAAATCTCATTATTTTTGTCAGATAACTAAACAGCAATCAGCTGTATATAAATCTTTGATATTAAGTTTTATCAGGATATCTAATAATTTAATATCTTATTCTGGCCACCAAACTACTACAACTATTTCTGAGCTTGTAACTGAAGTCTTTGAAAATAAATAAATCTGAACTACACTTAATGTTCTAACTTCAATTAGAGTAAAGGTTCTATTAAAATTACTAGATATAAGTCTCATATTTCAATAATTCAAATTTATTCCTTGTTACATATCCTTCTCAGCAATTTTTAAATAACTTATCAATGTTACAGTAGTTTTAAACAACTTCAAACCTAGCACAAGCCAAAATTACTTTAGAGTACTTCTTTGGGGGCAAAGAAAAAAGGACACTAAGCACACAAATACATAATATGTGTTCTGATATCTAAAATTTATTGTTCCAAGACAGAATGTCCTCAGCCTGGAATTTGGATTACCATGCTTCAATGTTCACACACATTTAGGGCCTTGCTTCTAAAAACAAACTCAAGGGCTAAAATCTGCATTAAGTCCAAGGTGCAGCAGTTGCTATTCACAACAAAAAGGAGGAAATATATTTTCATGCAACTTAATGAGGTGATACCAATAAAACACTGGTTTCAAAATAATTTTATGTCCTTTCAAACATTCTTGCATTCAGCTAATGTTAATGAAAAGGAAAAGTCACATGGAATCTCAGAAAAGAGCACAGAAGAATGATGCAGTTACCCAAGAAATGTTTTTCCATCTGAAGTCACTGAAGCTGGGAAGGTTTACACAATAATTAAACAGTGAGGAAGCAGCTAGAGAGAACTGTGTGCTTCTTACTTGAAACTGAGACAGCAGTGTTTGTATGAAGTTACAAACTAATCAAGTTTTCTAAGTTTGTTAAGGAAAGAATCTTAGCTTAGAATTTTCCCATTAAATCCTTTACAGTTCAATTTCTAAATGCCTCCTTCCCCTGGAACTCACACTCCCCTGTTTGCACCATAACTCACAGAAAGCTGGAATAGAAAGTCTTCATTTATTTTCTCTCTCAACTCTCAAGATTTCACTCAAAGCTGCACATCCCAGCTTCTAATGGCAATTCCTACACCTCCCACAGCTACCTAGCTAGTCCCCCTCTAGAAACCATACTTCAGGTACCCCACCATCCTCCTATTGACTTAATTTTAATTACCCCTCCTCTACAAAACTCCACTAAGAAATCTCTTCTGCACTGTTAGCACACCCTCTTGCAGCCTGCTCCCAATACTGGTTTGGCAGAGCCAGTGGCCTAAGAACAGGCCCTCTCATGACACCAGGGCAGCTTTGCTGAACATTCCATTAGATCCGTGAGTTTGTCCCTGTGCAAAGGATGGCACGACAACAGAAGGCTGCAACCCCCATCCCAAGGCTAATGCTAAGCTTAGGAACCAGATTTCACTGCAGGTGGAGTTTTCAGATGTGCCTACCCCCAACTTCAGTTGCTGAAGATCTAGTGACACTGGGGAGAAAGGTGGAGTGTTCCATGTTCTAGGTGAAAGCTGAAGATCAGTGTCTTCAGGACAGTTTCCATTACTAGACCCAAACCTTTTGAAAATTTTCAAATAAGCTCATTCTTAACAGGTCATTTTTAATAGGGCATTATACCAGTAAATTTTGAGGGACAAGTCCTGTAGTTCTTTTTCTATTGTATCTTGTCACATGAGAATCATTTAGTACTGGCACTAAGTGACAGCCAGAAACAGCTTACTATAAAACAAGCCCCAGGCATTGTTATGCCACTGAAACCTGAAAGGCCCTGGAGGGAACAGTGAATTCTGATGTAAGGCATCAGGCTGCCAGCACTAGACTGAAATCAACAGCATGTAACATCCTTTATTACAGTAGACCAGCACAAGTTATGGTTTCAGAATTCTGCAATTTTTAAATTGTTTACTTACTTTTGTCACTTCCTCAGCCCATATCTAGTCAGCATTAAGGGTGGGGGAGGGGAAATAAAAACATACACACTTAGATATTGGTGGTACTTTATTACAGTATGCAACCATACTTTGGCTTTTAACTACTTTCCTTTCCTCAGAACTTGACAGGGTTTTGAGCAATGCTATAAATCAGTCACCCAAAGTCCTTCATACACAGGGAAGCTATGATGAGTATGGATAGCGCTACATCTGTGAAATAAGTTAGATACTGAGCAGAGTGTGACTTGTAGAAGTTACATATTACAAGAATCTATTTAAGAAGCTATTACAACATAAGACATAACTACTTAGAAAACGACATGAATCAGACAAAAAAAATTAAGGATGAATTTAAGTTACCTTAATGTGTTATAATAACGGAAAACTATGGAAAAGCTATTCTCATTTTTACACTGAAACAGATAAATGCTTTCTCTTGCTATTTTCATTACCAGTTTTCTATTTCACAAGCACTTTTATTGAAACCTAAATTTAATTAAAAATGCTACAGAGGTATCTCAAACTGAGTAATAAAGTAGTAGCAAGCTGCACAGTAATATCATAGAACTGCAAGGGATTTACTCTAGAAGTTAATTACTTCAGCTTGCTCTTCCAATTCCCTCTTGCAATGTGGTTCTCCTTTAACCTTCATCTTCTGCGGTTTTAAGATGATGACACAATCAGGAGTTTGTTAGGAAGAAATGTGTACAGAGGTTGCAGAAGCAAATTGTAACAAACAAGTTTATTTGCTCTTTTATCTGATCACAACTGATGGAGATGAGACCCAATATGCTGTGCAGATCTAAGACAGGCTGGACAGCACAGTCTATGCTGTACATAACTAATTAACACCTTTCTTTTCTGGTTTCACAATTATGGTGTTAAAACCAGCTGCACTAATGAGTCCTCGCTACAAGTTTAGGATATATTGTACTCTAAGTGAAGCCATTAATTTCTGTGACTATTATTCAGCTGCAGTTATTTCTAACACGTTGCTTGAAAGGAGTAATTTCTCCATATTTCCGTCTATTTCACATAATTCACTTGTACTCACATTAAAAAGATAGGAAAATTAAATAATTCCTTTCCCTCCAATGGGTGAAAATAATTTCAGAAGTGAAAAATCACCTTTGTATCTTAAGTTTACATTCACAGAAATAAGAATAACTGTATTTAAATTATCAGAAATAATCTGATAAAAACAACATCCAATGCTGTACTGACTTAAGTGCATGTAGTGCACTGTACCAATCCATTTTAGAATGGAGAATATCTGAAACAAGACCAAAACAAGCTGGATAGCAAGAGGAAACATTTGACAGGGAAATGAATGAACACAGGAGGCCAACAAACCTTTAGCCATTTTACATGCAGCAAGTTGAGCACGTAAGAGACATTTACCATAATGTTATTCTCTTCAGGCTGAGAGGTGTTTAGTTGCTTAAATGTATAGATAAAAGACAAAAGCAAGTTACAACACTGTGAATATAAGCAGGTGAATAGATTATTGGCACAAAGCACTGCAAGTTTAAGCTAACCAAGACTGTGAACTGCATATAGATATATAAAATAGTTTAGATGTCTATTTTAAATACTGATCTAAGCTATTTCAGTTGTGCAGTAAGCATGGGAGAGGTAATTTTCAAATATTATGTATTTTTATAACAGGGAAAAAATAATAACATGTAAATGTAATTTATCATTTTATCCTGTCTAAGAAAATAGTAAAATGTAGGTTTTCATCCTAAGTCAATAGACTTAGTTAACCTATCAGTCCAGACCTGCTTATTATGTCTTTCTTTATAAATGAGCCAGCAAAATATGAACCATTTACATCACATTCATATCCAAGTTAATTCTCATTTCTATATAGCAGCAGATAAAGTAGAGGTACAATTTTTTCTCCTGAAATTCTACAATCTGATACTTCTTAAACATGCATACTGCTCTCAAAAGGTAACTAAAAGTGTAGGCAAAGTAGTGAAGAGGCTTAGAGTTTCATGCTCTACCAGCACTAAATTATTTGTGCATAAAACTGCAAATTACTTGTTCTATGATACTTTGGACTGGTCAAGTAGTAACTGGAGCAAACTTTCACTAGGTTCTGGATGATTGCACTGGTGATGGAACTAAAACTCAAGTATAATATATATATACACACACACAATTTTAATACAAAGCTCAAGAGGAACAATTTCCTTGTGGTCTTTTTATTGCTTTAGAAAGTAAGGCTTAGAGGCATTTAAAGAGTTTAAAAAGCAGTATTTTTTTTTAATTTAATCTCCTTGAACGAGCATTTTTTAAGGGAATAGAATGGTTAAGTGATGTGAGTTTAAGAGTCTCACCTGTTTGGTGGTGTGAAAGCAATATGTAAAGAGTAAAACCACAAATATTTTTGATATAGAAGTTCAGTATAGATAGGTTCATCAGTTGAAAGTAGTTATACATATGCTCCAACATTTGCAAAGATTCAAGTATTTATATTTACACCTATATTGACAGATTGTAGCAAGTCATTTTTGGCAGTATAGATTCATCTAGTGTAGAAGTAGTAAATTCAACCTGATGGAATATTTAAAAGTAGAAGACTTTTAAAGACCTTGATCAGTAATTTGCTTTTATTTCCTTGTGTGGTTCACTGAGGCATTTCTTACAAAAATATCTAGACAAATAATGAGGGTAAGAAGCTGTGACTGGAAACATAACCAAGCAGTCAAGCTGATAAATATAAATCAGTAAGTTTCAAAGTTATGGACAAGTTTAAAAAAGCCTCTACTTACTGCAGCTCGAGCTTCTGCAACTTTTGCCTTCTTCAGTCTGGTTTTTGCGGCATCCAAATCCAGTCTCTTATTTTGTAGCAGTTTACGTTCTTTCTGAAAGTGATTTAGATTAGTTTGTGAGAATAGGTAAACAAACTCACAAGCAAAGCCTGTCTACTTTGAAATGCTTTTAATGAAGTATCACATACAAAAAGGTTCTTCAGCTGAAGAGAGAGCATTAGATCCTAACTATTCTCACACATTTTATACTAGAAATACATACTTTTAATAGAACAACAATTACCAAATGCAAGCTTTCATAATTATTTTGATTTTAGCTGGGCAAAAGAAAAGAAAATACACCAAAAGGCACAAATTTTACTCAAGTTTTTCTACATTAGCTTGAGGAAAGCAATAATGCACCATTATCAACTACTACATTTTGAAGACTGATGGTTACAACTGGTGTGAGATGCTGAAGAATGTACAATTCAACTTACAGTAATAGTTTTGTAGTCCCCTTCAATAAAGTTTCTTAGGGGAGTGAGAAAGTTTATAGCAGACGTTTGAATTAGTTCTCTGTCTGCTGTCCCAATTCGCTTTTGTGTTTCTCCACATTTAATGAGTGCATTTCCTGCAAAGGAAAAAAGAATATTTAAATTTCATAGTGATTCAGGCAGGTGGTTAATACAACAGGTTGATACAGTCAGAAAAGTTTAGGCCAGCACTTCGAAAGATAATCCAATGCCATGACAAGGGATTTCAAAAGAAAACTAAATCAGGTACAACATAAAAAATCATAAAAACAAACAAACAAAAAATCCCCACCAAAATAAACAACCACCCAAACACCAAGCCAAACCATTTTTACTAAGGACAATCACAGATCAAGGCAATATTTCAGTGAGAACAGATGCAGCATTGTAGAAGTGACACCAACTGTGGTAACTCCATACACCTATTTCAGAACCAAATATCATACCCACTTCTTTTAATCCAATAACTTCCTTCTCCCATCAAACATTTTTGTTTAAGTTAAGAGTAGTTGGTAGCAAGGAAAGCGCTTATTTAGCTATTGTAAAATAATGTACTTCTTGTCCCCACCTGCTCCACCTTCTAAATATGCATTTGAATAATAACTGAACAATACTTTGAAGTTTGGTTGCAAGTTAGGTATTGAAACTGAAGTTGATGTATCAGGAGTAATTTCAACAGGATGACATGGCTTAGCTAGAAAGGACACTAAGTTTTCAGAGAACTAAAACACTTTGTGACACTGCATGAAACCTAACAACGTATCTATCTTTATGCTAATAGATCATGTTATTTGCCTGAATTCAAAAAATTCTGCAACTGAAGGGACAGTGTGCCTCTAAGTACAACTCTATTTGATGTTAAAAAGCAAGACTTGAGGCTGATGGTCAGAAGGAAAACCACAGACACATAAAACCACGTGGAAGTAAGAGGAACAAAGCCTGCCATTCTTGATTTTGTATCCTTAAGACTTCTATAAAACATTTAACTTTTTTTAATGGCACTTTCCTTCATTTCAAAAGGAAGATCATTATTTGCAGATAAAGAACTCATTCTTCACAGAAGAAAAGGTTTCCCTCCCACTGTAATTTTGAAGAAAGTAACTGAAGAGAGTGAACTATCAAATTTTGCAGACTATTATATAGACACCTATGTTTTCCAGTTGCTTAAGTTAAATTAACAGCTAGTTATCAGGAATTTTAAGAGTTGTAGAAAACATTAGAATTAGACGGTATAATTAATGGCAATGTAAAAATATTAGATATAACATCGCTAACCCTCCTGTCATAGATATATAAGTTTACTGGAGAAGGAAAAAATTTAGATTGTGTTCTACACTCCTATTATATATTAAGAAAAGCAGGAATACTGTACACTTAAGAGAGGCATCTTACTCCAGAAGTTAATGTCAGATAACATTTTCACTCCACACCACAAGTAAAATGAATAAATATTGTCAGATGTGCAAATGTGTTCCTTTAACAAAGAAATGAAATTCCAGAATCATTTGTTCTGGTAAAATTATCCATCTACGAAGATGGATACCATTCCAACAGCATGTTCTATTTTTAGATTTGGAAAGAAACATCATCACTGATCTTCTAATGCTCAAAGTTACACAGCAAGTCATCTCAAACTGTTAAAAATGTCATTGAACTGTTTAATCTAGAGGAAGACAAGAAATATCAATTTATATTGTTTAAAATAAAAGCACCTCTATCTGTGCTTTTTTTTGCTTCTTCTTACCATAGGCTGTTCCTGGGCCAAATTCATTCCCAGCATCAATCATATACTGGCCTAGTAACTCTGGATTATTCATGCGACTCGGTGCTTTGCGATCCAGCTTCTCATAGACAAATTCTTCTATTCTGGCATCTAAAAAAAACATGTATTTTAAATAATTACTGTCACTCAAAGCACAAGTTAGAAAGAGAAACAAACCAACCAAAAAAAAAAGAAACACACAAAATTAATTTCAAAATCCAGTCACTGAACTCAACATTAAGTGAACAATGTTAAGCTGAAGATACTCTTCTTGGAAAGCAACCCTGTTCCATGTTTGCCATGCTCTGTTCAGGTGTTTCTTAGAGCCACCTGTGAAAGTGAAAAATTATACTTTTCCTCTCCCTTTTCAGCTTTTTTGATCAGAAGTCTTCATTGCAAGAGCATAATGGAATGTTTCGCCTTTAAAAAAAAAAAAAAAAAGGCTTTTGTTCCCCCTTCAGAAAAAAAAATTGCCAAAATTGTTCACTAAAATTAACAGGGTAGGAATTAAGTTCAACAACTACTGTAGGTTCCCTATTAAGATGCTATGAAAGTTTGATAGCCCTGGAAATTATAGACTCTTTCCAACTCACCCTGCTCCCTTGAAACACTCTGAAAGAAACCATCAAAGCTATAAGAAAGTGTTTTATTCCCATTTTTCTTAGTTTGAACAGTAAAATTATCAGAAAAACTTGCTGAGACTGTATGAACATGAATATCCATTTATCATAATATTATGCCACAGTGCCTTTCTTAGGTGAAAAAAATCTCACACACATGAACAGGGATCCTGTTAATTACAAAATCAAACTCCTCAGATACAATACCTGATTTCTCTGACCACTTGCTCTGATCTCCCATCTAGCTGGCTTTATTTATACAGTCGGTATGAATTAATTTCAGCCTGCCATAGTACAGACAACCACAAAGAAGCTTTCCAATGAACAAACCTGCCATTCTGATGCAACCAAAATAATACCTGTTAGACAACTTTCAACACCACTGGAACAAATAACTAATCTCTCATGAAGGTCACAAAAATTAACCTGACACAGACAAACACAGGTACCAGTGCATTCTCTGGCACCAAGGGTGAACTAAAAATAATAAAAACTTGTTTTCTTTGCTGAAACCAGAATATTTATTTTTGGCTAAATCACAAAAGAACTGAAAAGTGATCTAAAATTATTGGAATATTACATTGGTCTGACTTAACAATACAATTAAAAATTAGATTGAAAGTGATTTTTCCTCCCTGAGACAGGGTCACTCCATTGAACAACCACCAGAAGCAGCTCTGCAGTGTGTGATCCTTCTCCCCAGCAGGCCACCAAACAGCTGAAGTTACACTCACAGACGAAGACTATTGCTCAGCACTGAGTATTTTTAGCCATCAGAAAATGGACTGGTCAGCATAACTCAGACACTACCATATATTATCCTTCTACTGAAACTTCTTCACCAGTTCCACTAGCTTCCAGTTAGTGCTTCAATATTCTAAGCTTACAATTTTCTGAAAAAGTCCAATAGATATTGCAAGTACTGAATTCAGTGAAAAAGACAACTATTTCCTCTGACCTAGACAAACATAGAAATTTGAGTTAGAATATTCTGCAAGTTCTACCTGCATTCTTCCCACAGGGTTAGTTGGTTTGTTTTTTAAATACTGTTTTTATGGAACTAAAAGATGCAGTAGACTTCCAAAGTAATACTTCAAATATCAGCATTATAAAGAATTTACCTACCTGGCATTAGAGAAGTGCTAGCAGTGTATGATTTACCTTTACAAATAAATCCAAGTATGTCACTATAAGAATATTTATGTTTTCAGTGCAGAGGTAGTAGCACTATTATAATTTTATCATTTGAGCAAACCTAAAGGAGGTTTAGATTTTTCAGTAAAGTAGTTCACCCAGTGACCAGAGACCAGGTCTTGACTTGAAATCTAGATCTATATATTAAGCAAATTCCTATAGCTCCCAACTCTGGTACAACTGTAGGATGAGTCTGAGACTGCTCTCATCAAGATTACCACACACAGCAGCAGGTTTAGAAACAAAATTAACACACCACAAAACTGCGTTTCCTTTACACATTTTTTTCTGTTACTATTACAGTAAGAGATTCAACAGTGAAAAAATCATATTTGACACTTTTCTGTATTGTCTAAGCAGGGTGCATCAATGTAATCATTCTTTAGTAATGGAATTGTTAAAGACAGGTATTTCAGTTCATCCTGCCTGCTTCAAGCTGAATTGCACTGTGCAGAGTTTAAAGTAATGAATTAGTAATGAAGTTTCTTGAGCCATCATATCTACCCCATGAAGAACTTCAGAGTTCTTATGGCTACCCAAGATACCTGGAATCAGAGTGGGAAATTCAATTAAACAGGAAACAACTAAAAAACCTGTCAGCCTGAGACTGACCAGAGTATGGAACCAATACTACAGTTTGAAGAGCTGTCTAAAGTTTTTCCCATGTGAAGGGTTAAGGACACACCAGCAATTGGTACAGTGTCTCCAGTTCTCACTAGCTCTTCAAAATATGCTTTCCATAACACCATAACACTTAAAAATTTAAAACTGCTACAATTAGTCGTTGCATTAGTCATAACTTAAGAAATAGCTATTGCAATAAACCTTTACATTGGCAAATCTATTCCTTCAAAAGTTGAAAACAAAAACCTAAAGGGCTCCTTACTTGGATTTGGCTGCAATAATACTTCTGTTTGTTTCATTATTTTTTCTGTCCACAATTTAGTGCATTCTGCTTTGCTGAGAAGGTTCTCCAGGTGGGCATCCAGTTCAGTCTTCTCCGCCTGACCAAGCTTTTCTTCCGTGAACTGCAAGTTAGTGAGGTTGAAAATACTGTTAGTTCACAGAAATAATTTTCCAGGACAAATTTAAAACAGTCACTTATATTACTTTGAAGATCATGTTTTAAAAGATAAAACCATTATCCAGTCATCAATAAAAACCTAACAACAAATTTAGAAGTTGTGAAGTTCAACAACACACCTTCACTATCAGAAAAAAAAGAGGGTGTGAGGATGTTAATCAGATCAAGATGAGGAAGGTAATTTACAAGATTATGAAGAAATCTTCTGCTCAACATGGTACTGCTCATGTGAAGCATGAGATGCATTTTGTCCAGTTTTGGAGTGTACTTTAAAACATGGGCCAAAATGAAAGGCCAGAGGTAATGAAGAAAATTAAAAGATTACTTCAGTCTTGTATATTTTGAAGTTGTTTGGCAACTCTTCCATAGTAAAACCTAAAGACAAAACAGATTCCCATTGCAGTTACCTTGGATGTATTGAAAAACATGTCCTGTCTACAGTAACAAGGATAAAAATAGTGAGTTTAAATTTCAGCATCAAGATTTAAATTAAAATTACACATTAGAGAAAGCTTCTAAAGACAAGGATTAAAAGCTAAAGAAAACTTCCTTGGGAAGCTGTGAAATAAATATCTCTGGGGTGGGAGGTGTTTTGCTTTTTAGAATAGGACAAACAAATGTTTGATAAACTGTTTAGATATCACTGATCCTGTTACGCCTTACAGAAACAGTAACACAACCTCTGCTGTTCTCATCCAAGCTGTGATTTCAGTGACAGTGAAATACAATCTAACTCCATTTAGCTAAATAAACACATCAGGCAATTCATTTCACTTCATACAACATTCACGCCAAGTCTTATTAGTCTGTGAACAGTTTGGACTTCAATCAGTGTTCTCTGGGAGAGGGGAAAGCAACACGTTTCACATCAGGGCACCGAGCAAAACCGGAACTGAGGGTTTAGCTGCCTCCCTTCAGAGCAGCAGTTCCTCATGATGATGATCTCATCACTTGACAGCCTGTTGTTCAAAGTCAGGCATTTTCAGGAGAATTTGGCTTATGATTAAGTCTCTAACAAGCTTACCAATTAAGAACATAACAGGACTGGAAGCATTCTGACTGTCAAACTTCATTCTTAACAAGTTCTTTGGTGGGCAGTAAGAAACAATACAATACAAGTAAATTGCATTGTTCAAGTTCATCTGAATTTTCATCACATGTAGAATAAACCCAACTTTGACAGTATGCACATCTAAAGTCTAGATAAATGCTGTGGCATTTGCAGTTCCACATAAAAGAAAATTGCATTTGTGAGAAAACTGAGTTGCAGTATAGGGAAGAATGGAATTTATTCATTAATGTATTACTACTATTGTTTAAAGGCTTTTAAAAATATGTCAGGTACTGTAGGTTGTTCTCAGAAACTTCATATAGATTCATTATAATACCGTAAAAATGGTTTTGGAATTATTTTTTACTAATTACAGAGAAGAATATTTGTATATAAAATGGGCTTTCCTATTAACATTTCCATAAATCTTCTCAGCAGTGTGAAGATTGCTTGGTGAAGACCACCATGTTAGATTTCACACATATACACTTTAAGGAAAAGCTTAATCCTGGCAATACCAGGCAATGTGTTCAACAGTAGTTTGACAGAAGTATTGTTTCCAGCATCAGTGTAAAGCAACAATGCTGCCACTCTGATTTCCCATCTCACTTACTCCAAAACCTAAATATGAACTCATCTTTCTGGTTTATGTCCTTTTTCAGATATTACTCCATCTCTTGAAGATAAGAATAAGGAAGGTGGTCCTATGAGTCAACAATTTTATTTCTGCTTAGAAAAACTACAAAGACTAATTATTTTCTACTTTGATTGGAGTTCTAAAAGTTTTAATTTTCTTTTTGTTAAAGCTTAGGACAGGTCACAAAGAGATACCTAATGTAAGCACTTGCTGGAACAAATCATATCAGTAAGCCACCTAGACCATATACATCCGTCTGTATTAAATTCAAAATATACACACAAGCTGCCTGACTCTGACAGTTCACGCACATGGAAATCGTACTGGATTGTACACAACTGGGTTATCACAGCCCCATCACCACTGCAAATCTACTGCAAAATCACTAGAAGGGGAAATTACAGTAAGACAAGCCTCTAACTTTTACCTGAAGTCATGGACAATAAAAGTGCTTCTGCTACCAAAGAGTAAAAGCCCAACTCGCTCCCAACTGCTGCACAGGCATCCTGTCAATTACCCAGCCTGGCAGGAGGAGAGACTCGCATTCCTATTGCTACACTCAATGGCAGTACTTATTTCACCTCAAATACCACTAACTATAACCATTTGCTACTTTATTCCACAAATTGCAACTACTGCAAGACAGACTCCTTCAAGCATCATCTGTCTGCCAGAAGGAAGGGTAGGTTTTGATTGAAGATGGCCATTCAGCTTGATTTTTCTGCAGATTACTAACTAGAATGTGGCAGTCTGAACACAGTATAATCTCATCCACAGAAGGAACAGGTTTCTTGGAACAAGTATCATTGGTTGTGGGTAAAATAGCCCCAACCCCCTTGTAAACAAGTCTGATATGCCTGTGAAACACTTACGAGACAGTCACCATCTTCTAAGTTGAAATGGAAATTTTAAGTGATTTTCCTACATGCCACTTCATGCTGCTGAACTGTTTCATAGGGCTTGTGGGGGCGGGAGCGGAGTTTGTTTTTAATATCCCAAAGTGACTAGTGTCAGGTAACATCATCCAGCAATGCCTCAATGTAAGAATTACACTCAACATACAGAACTGTAATTTTTATTCAAGGATTCAAAATCTGGACCCATATGATATTTTTTAAAATATATGAAGTTATTTACCTGTTCATAATATCTGTAGGCCTTACATAGCACTTCAAAAACCCAAACAAACAAACAAACAAAAAACCTCAAAAAAGTCCCAAAACAACAGGGGAAGCAACAGTTATGCACAGAACATGAGTTACTCAGACCACAGGGATCTTAGGGATTTGTTCCCTTCAATGGCTTCATTAAATTTCTTGGTTTAGGGGGAAGTGGTAGCTGGTAGAGTAAAATTATTGCTTCCACATAACCACGGAATTTTTGTTTTGATTAAACAGATAACTAATGTAGCTATTCAGATGTAAACCAACAATACTGACAGGGCATAATGGAGAAAACCCCAGTTCACACCACCTTTAAACCATGACAGACTGCAAAAATCTACATTAGATTTAAAGCAGTCAATTGATTGGAACGGAAAAAGCCAAGATAAAGTGATGAAATCACAAGGCCCTATCACACGATCTTACAATGGTGAAACTCCATCTCCTTTTTTCCCTTGTCCAACAAGAAAAGGGAAAGTGGAGATTGGAAAGGAAGAGTCAGTCTGGGATAGGTCTGGGATACAGGTAAACCTGGAAGAAGCCGGGGTAGGGGGCGGAAGCAGGGAAATACCTCCATCATAAAGACAAGCTACAATGACTGCTTTAAGTTCATTTAAATTTGAACAACGTTTTTTGACGTTTTTCAGAGCTCTGCTGTGGTGCTGATCATTGGTTCTCCTTGAATATTGAGGTTTAGGGCAATACATTAGACCGATCACACGAGATAACGTTAATCACGCTCCAAACCTGACTGTGACCCAGTGAGAACTCATGAGACACCAAAGTGGATTACTATGCACTGCTTGGATGTCCACCTCCCTACAGGAAATCTGTATGTTCAAGTTTGATTATATAAAGAAAAGGGATTATGGCTCAAGACAAGCGCTAAGGAACAAAAGCCAATTATAGTGTCCTTATAGAAAAGAAAGGGGAAGACCGATTCGGAAACAATAGGCTATCAAACAAGCCTAAAAACGATACTAAAGCTCTAACCAAACAAAACGCCTAAGCAGACTCATACTGGGCTTTTATGTGCAGCATCAGAGCTCGACTTTAACCGAGCAGGTAGCGGGATGGATACATTTCCACCAGCCAGTAAAACCCGCAGCTTATTTCAGGCGAGACACACCTTTGTCCTTTGCACGCACAAAGTCCGGTCGTGTCTCCCGGCAGCTGATGCCTGCGTACCCCGTCTCCCCAGCCCTGGCTGCCTTCTCCCCTCTTGCCTGTCTGACCTTGGACAGTCTCAGCCCCCCGAGGCTGCTGTCGTGCGCTCCGCCCGGAGAACACCGGGCCCGCCCCGCCCGCAGGACCGGCCTGAGGAGGCCGCTCGGAGCCGCCCATCGCCGGCCGGCCCGGCCACGGCTCCGGCCTCGCCCCGTCGGTGCAGCCCGGCCTGGCGCTCCCCCGAGCCGGAGCCCGCGGCGGGCCCCGCACCCAGCCGGGCCCCTCCCGGCCCCGGGGCGGAGCCCCGCGCCCCGCGCTGGGACAAGCGGCAGCGGCGGCCCCGCGGAGACACCCGCGGCCTCGGCCCCGGCCCCGGCTTGGGCCACCCAGCGGAGCCCCGTCCCGGCGAGGCCCCGGCAGGGCCGGGCGGTCCGTACCTGCACGGCGCGGCTCAGGAAGGTGCCCGCGTCGGCCGCCAGCTTCTTCACATTGAAGTCCATGATGTTCATCTTCGGCGGGGGCGGGGGCGGGGGCGCTGACTCAGCCCGGGCACCCGCAGCGCCGGCCGCTCCGGCCCGTCCCTGTGGGCGCCGCCGGGGGCGGTGCCGGGCCCGGCCCGGGCACAGCGGATTGGCGGGGCCGCGGCGTCAGCCCAGGGCCCGGATCGGCCGGGGAGCGGCGGCGGTGCCCGCCCCGCCCCGGGCCTGACCCTGCCCCGGCCCCGCTCCGCCCCAGGCCTGACCCCGCCCCGGCCCCGCTCCGCCCCGGCCCGGCCGGGACTGCGACCCCGCGCCGGCCTCGGTCCGTTCCGTCCCGCGCTGTCGTGAGGGGACGGTGGGCGGGGCAGGATGGGGCGGGTGGTGTGTCCGGCCGCGGGGGGATCCCCCTGCAGTGTCCTCGGCCTGGGGAGTTCCAGGCGGTATCGTCGGCCCCGAGGCTGTGGCTGCTCTGGGGCGAGTGCGGCTGCCCGCCAGCCCCGGGGGAGGGAGGCTCTCGAAGCCGGTCGCGGCCTTTACCGTAAGGACTCACTGGCGGGGCGGGCGGCACAAGCAGGGTCCCCTCATGCAGGCGGAGGTGACCCCCCGGCACGTCTGTCCGCCACCCCACGCGGGGAAGTCCCGCCACTCCCGGGTCTGCGACCCGGCCTGTCCCGGGTACTGGCACCCCCGGACCCGGCCCTGGGAGGATGAGTCCTGACCCTGGTCCCGTTTATTGAGTCCTGACTTTTGTAAGTGAAACCTTGTCTTCACGAAAAATAGTTTTCGGATAGACTGTGAAAATGAAAGCTGGGGATCAATATCACAAAGGGAGTATTTGAAAACCTTGAGTAGAGTAGCATAACTTAATAAAAGTAATCAAGCAAATTAGGAGAATATGATCTCTAGTTTTAGTAATTTCCATTATTTTAACATCTCTCATCATGATTTCTGAATGTCCAAGAATAAAAGAAAGTACCTTTGACATGGGCTAGGACTTAGATTTACACTGTCACATCATTGGCAGCAACTTAATATACCCAGCTTGAAAATTATCCTGGTCATTCAAGAAAGTATTTTACTTCATAATCCCAATAGAAGTAATGTTTGGCTGAATTTGATAAAGTCAGAGGAAATCCTATGGCATTATGACAAGAAGTGAATTCCAGAAAAGGGAAATAACTAACAATCAGAGCAATCTTGCTTACATGCCGGTCAAATTCCAGGAATTAAAACCAAAACAAAACCCAGGCTGCACAAAGTTCCCATTGTACCTTTTATTATGGTAAGAACAGGGCTTAAAAGGTATTGTGTGCATGTGTTTCCTTTTCTTCAATCATTTTACCTTTTTCAGCTTTTATTGTCTCACTTATACATGGGTAGGAGCCCCTGGTGGTCTAGGGGGTAAAGGCGCCGCGCTATCACCGCGGAGACCCGGGTTCGATTCCCGGTCAGGGCCACTCCCGGGCAGGTGGAGCTCGTTAGCCCTTAAAGGCAACCCACCTACGTCCTAAGGACCTCGCTGCCACCGTCCAAGCTCGCTTGGCCCCGGCAGATGAACCTTAGGATTAAAGGGTGGGCTCAGTTCCGCGCACGCTGTGTCTCACCTAAAAAATCCAATGCGCAGGCTGGAAGGTGGAAAGACCTTCCCCGGATCTTCGCTCGCGAAGACTGGCCATTATTTATACATGGGTATAAGTGTTTGCATATAAAACCTATATGGCAAGTTTGTTTCCATTTCTTAAAATTAGTGTTACTAGTATATAGAAGTCACACAAATCTCCCTTTCAATGCTCAGTACTATATGGTCTGATGAGAGCTGATTACAGTGATATAAGAACTGATTATGATTCCTTGTGGTATCAATTAAGCATATGTTAAAAGACAACAACATCAAAGATTTTAAATTTGGATGTACAGATGCAATTATTTCACTTCATAGCTTCCATTGGCACTAAGTTTCAGCAGTGGGTGGAGTTCCACAAAAACAGATGCTAAAATACAGAAAGCAGTGGTGCCTGACCATAAGAGAGAAGCACCACCTCAGGTGAGATGCACCCTTGGGAGAGTGATATATTCAGGCTGGTCAGCCACCAACATGGTCTAGCTTTTCCCAAATCAAAACACTGCTAGTTTTTCCCTGAAAATTGCATCCTGTGAGCCTCACCTGCCAGGGAGGAAGGTGCTGCTTTCTGTGTTACGTTGACTGACATCCTTAACACTCTGCTTTTCCTTCAGAAAATTATTAAATACCTCTTTTTTCTAACCCAGCCTGGATGGAAGAGGAAGAAGGCTCCCATCCTTTAAGCCCCCATGGGTTAGAGTGCTCTTGCAGGATTTGCAATACTTACTTTTAATTGCTGCTTTCTTGAGAAGCCCCAAAGAAAATGGTACTACTCCTTAGGAAAATGCCTTGGTAGCCAGTACTTCCACTGTTAGCAAATGGGCTGCTTGGCATATGAGCAGCACTGGATCTGGTTTTTCAGTTCTCACTTTTAACATCCTTCCTGTTTTTATGAATGCTAAGCAGTCAGAATGTGAGTGAGAGGGATAAAATTACTCTTCAGACTAATGATTGCTGCACTTATTCAAGAGAAAGATCTGCATGTTTTCATATTTCATATAAAACTCTAGTTTGGATAATTTTTTCCCTATTTTATCCTGTAATGTAAAAATAAATTCAGTTATTGGATCACAGTCTAGAACTCTGTGCTTCCTGAATTCCATGGTGTCCTACTGCTCTAAAAAAACTACTGAATTACTCCCTTTCTTGACATTCTCTGCATGCTGGAGGCCTGTTACATACTGTTCAGGACAAACTCTGGGATTTCTTTTTGGCGTCCTAGAAGGAACAGGCATTCAGGTGTTAACAGCTGAATCTTGCAGATTGCTGTCACCATTTTAGGATATTACCAAATGCAGGCTGTCTGCCCTGTCTGTTGGAAGCTTCAATACCTGGTTCTAATAGGAAATGCAGTCCCTCTCTACAGCTGCTATTCAGAGCCAAAAGCATGATTGCCGGGGATTTGGCTTAGGATAAACTGATATACCTGGCTCAGGTAAGGAAAGCCATACCTAGCACACAGGCTTAGTTACAAGGCAGATACTGACATGGAGATTGCTGAAGGTGTATTCAAAGAATGCACAGTGTGTAGAGATGCCCAAACTCACTGTGATAAGCTGCAAGGACTGAGGAGCTGTGCTGCAGTAACACTATCGAACAGTAGCTGCCCTCAGAAGTGCAGGGTAGACAGCAGGGATGGTCATTTGTAAAAGTACAGGTGCCATAAGGTTGTCAGGCTGAAAAATTGTCTCAGGCCAAAAAAGAAATTGAAGCATATCATGTCCCTGATCTCTGACAATTAAGAAGAGACCAATGCACCAGCAGGTGTGGTGAACACCACATTTTGCTTACTGTGTGATCTTCAGCCTTGCTTATAACATGTCCAAAAAGAAGAAATAACCTTTTACAGCATTGTGCTGTTGGATATAAACAGACCTTGAAACATGACTTTCCTATGACTAGAAATCGAATTCATATAGAAAAGCCAAACCAACCAACGAACCAAAATTATATTAATATAAAGGTTTATAGTATAATTAAAATAAAATATTTTTATATAAAAAATAATACCTTATAACTGAAATGATTCTCAGTTGAATCCCAGTCCTGTTTTCTGACTGTATGGGAAGGTGGCGTTTAAACCAAAGGCTTTGGAGTCAAAGATTTGTAAAAGGCAATCCCAGAAATGCCTTCTTAAGCCAGTTTATATCCTGTGAAAACACTTTAAATGAAACAAACACATTTTGGTTGCATGTCTAATCCCAATAATGTAGTGCCCATGTTGGAATTCATACTTATTTAGTTCTATAATGCACTGAGGTTTATGGGTCTCGTGTCACTCTGTGTGTATACACTACTTCTCTTCCCACTCATGAATATGTAACTGCAGCATATATTTTCATAAAACAAATGTTTTATTAACATTTATGTATTTATATAATCTTTTAAACAGTATAACAGTGGGAAGTTAAGAATTCTGGCAATGTATTACCAGTCACAACTCTGCAGAACTCCACCTAATACTTTGAAGAATAATAGGAATCCTGGAGCCAGATTTTCAAGATAAATGTGTGTAAATTTGATTTAACATTTATTAATGTATGGGAAAGATATATAAAAATAAAAGGAGCAGAACAGTCAATTTTAAATAAACTTATTAAATTTTACCTCTTTTTAATAACCAAAAACTGTTTTACTAGAATAGGTAAGGACATTTATTTGTGTGTGAGTCTACAGATTCTTTGCCAACATTAACAACTGTGAGCTTAGCTTGATAATAACCAGGCAAAGATTATAAAATCAGTTGTTCCAGCTGCCTGGCCTGTGTACAATTAGGCTTTCATGAAAAATCTGGTTACTGGTTTGACAGAACCAGAAAGCAGCTGTTCTCAACAGCACACTTCCGCTCAGAAACTACAGCTGAGTGAGAATTAATGCTTCTTTTCACATTAGTGCACTCTTTCAGTGGTCCTCGTGGCAGCTGTTGCTGTGCTTCCCCTAAACACTCAAACTGGAGTTGTACTAGGACTGCACACAACAACTGGCAAAACATTTAGTAGGCAAAAGTCCTGAAATTTCAGGGAACTGGTCTAGGTAAATCATGTGTTGTTTTTATGATCCTTGTCCTTTCAATATCATACTTCCTGGAGCAGGAAGATAATAATTTGGTCCCACATCGCAGCTGTCTATCTGATACTTGGAGAAACTGGCCTCTGTGGAAACTGAAATAAACTTTTAAACTTTTACTGTGCAATAGTAGATTAATGACTGGAGGTATATTTGCAGCTTTACCACTTCCCTAATAATTACTTTGAGAAAGTAATTTTATACAAGGTACTACAATTTCTCCACGTGTGGCATAGGAATAATTAAACTTATCTTCTTCATGGAACGTCATCAAGTCTGTGTAGGAAGCTGGAAGCTGAAATTATTTTAAGAATATTGGGAAGACATTGAGAAACATAGCTTATATGGTTTTAACATCAGCTCTCAGGTTTTTTCTATCTAGTTTGAACTGGCATGTGGCACTTGTGTCAACCACTGGGACTACAGCCTATGTAGCCTTTAAACAGATATACTGTTCATATAAACAGTCATGGAAATCCAACAGTCTTACCCTGTCATTTTGCACTTGCTTTTCAGGGAGCACGACAGAGCAAAGTTTTTCTCTCTTTTCCAGAGGGGTCTGGGGGAGTGCTGAATCCTGCACTACTTGAACTGACTTCTTCAGAGCGTTTAGTATCAAGAGAGCTCCATAAACCTGAGCTCCTAATTAAAATAAAACTTCTACATGCTCCGAAAGTAAAAGTCAGCCTTAATTACTAAATTCAACCTCCGACTATTCATATTTGATTGTACTTTTAAATATGCCTTTATAACAAGGTCAGGGCATCCTGAAAAGAGATGCTTTGACCGATTTTTGGAACATCTGGGAAAACTGGAAGTGTTGTTGGAGCCCACTAGATGTCACTGCCACCACACAATAGACTACTGCAGAAGTGTTGCCATCACTGCCTTTGAAGGATACATATTTCTGTGTAAGGCAGCAAGTGTCTAAGAACTGCTGGGAGAAATAAATTGTGGTCAGTATTGCACCAAGCAGTGCATACAGGGATGAGAAAGGAGGAGTGTATTAACAGGATCACAGCAAATCTGCAGCTTTTGCAATAGCGGGCTACTGCCAAAATTAACCAAGGAACAAAGAAAGGCATTGGAGTCTTGAATTTCTGACATGGAAATGAAAGGTTCAGTTATACCTTTAGAGCAGATGAAATCATGAGCTGTGACAAACACTGAGCAGCATTCTTGTGGTATCTAAAGAAGCTTCTATCCACCATATCTCTTTCAGTAAGGCCTGTAATTATGTCATTGTGGAAGTATGTGTCATATTTACTCTAAAGATTTTCCACTCTGTGGATTATTCCACTGTCATTAAAATGTGGTTTTGAGAACTGAAACCTGTAATTCGTTCTTTGTTTGCCATATACAGACTGCAATGCTACTTATCATGCTAATTAGCCCTCAGTGATGGATAGTTCTTGCTTTATTTTATAAGCAATTACCAAATTTTTAGAAAATTGCAACAGTTTATTCTTTTCTTTTAAAAATAAGTCAATCTTATAGCAAGTTCTGTCTGAGGTGACTATAAGATACCAAAGCCACAGCTCATATTGCAGTGCCAAAGCAAAGGTGTTTTGGAGATGGTGAATTCTCAGTTCAAGGCTCTGGGTCCTATAGAAACCAAAGCATTAGGCCTCTTGCATATGCAAAGACAAAATCTTCCTTGGAATTCAGGTACAACCAGACACTCAATCTAGAATGGATGATGGAGTGATTTTATGTCTACTGGTATTAAAAAATTTAGCATTTGATTTTTTTATTACTGGGCACACATGACTAGATAATGTTCTCCAAAGACTGTATAAAGTGAATAACTGCTCTCTGAAATTCCATTGCCAGCAATAGAAGAAAATACAAAGACACTGGCACATTTAAAAATGATGCCAAACAATATGTTTTATTTTGATTATTTCTCTTACGCTTTTTCTTAATATATGTTGCTAATGCTGATATTTACTTGGCCCATTAAAAAGTAACATTTCTCTCAGTATGATTTTTTCTAAACAAAACTTGCAAATTATAATCACGTCTGGTCATATGTGCCTATGTACGTCTATATATATCTACATATGCATCTACATATGCATCTGTACAAGTGGTCATATTTATATTGCATGATCATTCTGTTTTGCACACTTCATTATCTGAAGGTGATCTTTCCATACATCTATTGCAGTGTCTCCGATATTCACTGGTGCCACCTCAAGTGTCAATAGTGCTTTCCCCTGTGATGTGATGCAAGAGTAGTTGGTTCATTCTTCAGCAGAATGTGGTTATTTAAAAATACATGGCTTTTTTATATTTGCCAATGTGTGCTCAAAACAGCTTCACATACAGTGAGGTTACATGAATGATTGGTGTTTAGCCTCAGAAAAAAATAAAACAAAACAAAACAACAACAAACAGTGGAAATACCCGGAAAGAAGTGAACTAGAGGATCCAAAGCTCCCCAGAGGTCTCCACGTTTCTTGCCCAGCTGGGTTTTAGAGTAACCTCCTGGGTGCACTGGGACACCGTCACCAGCCGATGACGGCACAGCCGCTTCCCGAGGCACCTGTGGATGCCAGCCGCACCACCGCCTTCTCTCGGGGAAGAGGCGATACCGCCTCCCCAGGCCCGCGGAGGTCGCCGTCCCTAAGCGGGAGCAGTGGGTGCTTCTCGGGGAGCGTCGGGCAAGGCCGGCTCGGGGAGTGCCCCAGCGCCTCCCGCCCGAGAGGGGCTGGCACTGCAACGGCAGCGGCAGCGGCGCGGCGCGTTACTGCGGCAACGGCTCCCGGCGGGCGGCCGCGGTGAGGGGCGGCCGTGAGGGGCGGCAGTGAGGGGCGGCGGGCGCAGGTGGGGACGCCGGGGACACGGAGTGACCCGCGGGACGGGCGCTGAGGGCTCACTGCCCCACAGAAGGGGCACTGAGGGGCACTGCCCCACAGGAGTCGTGCTGAGGGCTCACTGCCCCACAGGAGGGGCACTGAGGGTTCACTGCCCCACAGGAGTCGTGCCGAGGGGCACTGTCCCGCGGGGGAGGTGCTGAGGGGGCACTACTCAGAGGGAGGGGTGCTGAGGCGGGGGTAACCCGCGGGAAGGCTGGGAAGGGGCTGGGAAGGCTGTCCCGCAGGAGGGGTGCTGAAGGGGGTCACCCTGGGACACCCCAGGAGCGGGAGCCGCAGGCGGTGGGTACAGGGCGTTTGGCGAGGAGAGAGACCTCCAGGCTGAGCTCTGGGCTCCGGCTGGCGTTGGGTGTCCTGTGCCCCTGTGCCTCGCCCTCTGTGCCGGGATCCGTGGAAGTGGGAAATCACAGCTGCCAGTTTTACTACCTCCTTCCTCTGTTCAGTTTTCTGCCGTGGAGGGATTTGATTTCTGTGTACCAAGTCTGTGAATTCAGTACTGTCTAAGCGATTGCAAAGTATGAATATGTGTGCAAGATTTCAGTTGCATTAGCTGCGTTGTATCTCTAATGTGTATGGGGTTTACTTGGTCTGGTACAGTGGTACCACTGTAGTTGGAACAACATGGGATGCAAATCATGTTTTAGTTACTGATTCACAGAACACCAATATATGTTAACATACATTGTCTTGTTATACAGCATTAAAACAAAATGTCATCGTCATCACAATCATCCTCGTCTTTACCTGTACATGACTGTACTGCTCCTTTAGCGGACTTTGATCCTCAGGAAAAGTTTATTCTTCCTCATGCTACTGAGGCAAGTTCATTCTGTTCCTGTTAGGCTTGATATTTTAAATTCTATTTACTTTGTTAATATTCAAAATATACTTCCTAGCTTTAGATGGGAAGTAGGTGATATTTCAAAAAATGGGTGGCAGTGCTGGACACAGCAACAGTATACTGAAACTATGTATAAAATTCTTATTTGTTCTTTTCTGCTTACACAGATGGGCTATGATAAATGAAGCATGTTGTTTAATCCTCCAAGATGCTGTTTTCACAGGAAGTAATTAAATTCAAGAACTTAGTTTTGTTTATATATCCAAGAAAAAGCTACAGAGTTGCACTGTGTTGCACAAGTTGAGGTCTGCTGGGAAATGTAAGCCTGTAATAAAACAAGACACACACACACACATACCTATATAAAATAAAAAAGATGCTTGGAGTGTACTTATTTGCCTGAAGACAACAGTTGGAAGCAGAGTGGTCTGCATTCTGATTTTGTGAGAAGTGATCATTTTAGTTGGGAACTCCCCAAATTCTGTTATTCATTTTCTCAATTATGTGAAGGAGAATATGGAGGTAAGAATATAAACCCTTACTCTGACGAATTCTTTTGATGGAGATGCACCTGGCACAGGCTGAACACAGGAGAAATGATGGGTGGAGAAGGCAATGTAATCCACTTCTGAAAAAATAATGATTAGTCAGTGGAGCACTGAGTACACAGATAACTTTGTGCTTGGTGAGAGCATCAGTTGTGCTGGAGTGTGAGGGGGAGGCGGGAGAGAGGTGTTTGGAGAAGGACTGAGAGTCCTTGATAAGGAAGGGGGGTAACGGGATGCATTTAGGTAGTAGGCCTGATACATGGCTTTGGTCTTGCCATGACATGAGCATCATAATTTTCCTGAGTGGCCCTGCCTGGGCCAAACTGGGAAAAGAGGAAACCCATTGCCACCTCCAAACTGGAAGAAGTCTGCTGTGAAAAATAACATTGGTGTCTGAGCAGGTCTCGGCCTTCACCTTCACGGGAGGTAAACTGTTTGCCTTTGCCTTGTAGATGAGGTGTGTTCTGTGAGCAAAGTTTGAGGGTACATCCTGTGATATCACAGGCCTTTACCCTTCTTGGAAGTCCTAAATGATTCTTTGAACTTTAAAATTTCTCCTGAAAGATCTCCTGAAGAACTGACTTGTTTTATGTTGCTATGCTTGAATTAGCAAGATCAGTGACCTAACTGTGAATGAAATTAAATGCTATGTAATTATGAATGCCATTTCAGGGAAAACCATATGTACCACCAGGAGAAAGAGGAAAGCTCTGTTCACTGATTCAGCCATATAAAAGGTTATCATAGAACTACAAAAGCCTTGCAAGATGAAAAATACTTTACTGATTAAAGTAAAGAATCTGACAGTCTAGAACACCACCTAGGAAAATATATAAGACATAAACATAGAATCAATGCAAATGTATGTTTCTTACACAAGTGTGAAAAAAGCATTTAGTCTTGTCATTTTCTTTAATAGATGTATTGGGAAGATTTTTTTTTTTTTTGTTATGTCCTCGGCACTAAGAAAGTTCCTAAATATTTAGAAGGATTTTGGCAAACTATGTATGTTAAAACAGGAGGTGGATCATATTGAATTCCTGTATAACAGAGGAGTCATACAGAACTCAATGGAGTGAAGAATGTGGATTTCTTTTAAAATTAAATGTGATTTGTCATTGCTGACTTTCTTAACTCTCAGAAGCTAATGAAGATGGATGTTTATTCTGAACACAATTTTTTAATTTTGAAGATAATATTTTTGGGTTTCAGGTTTTCATAAACAGTACTAGTTTTCTTACAGCATGAGGCTTTTTGTTGATCATTCAACAAAAAGAAAGTTGACAAAGAACAAACTGTGGGGAAGACACTCTCCTAAGAATGGAAAGACGGTATGAGTAATTTAGGTTTCTGGTCACTTCTCAGTTCTGTGAAGTCTTCTAAGTACTTCAATTTTTGCTGATAAATTACTGTGGGGTCAAAAACACCATTCCTGTTTATATATTATTTTTTTTGCTCATAGCAAATCTGACTCACTTTAGTCAGGAAAGGTTAGGACTGGTACTGAATACAATATTTATAATTTTGCAGTGCATGCAGAGGTTGAAATCTGGATGCAGAATTGAGGTCCATGGACTGACTTTACAGATAGGCATGGGATTGAGATTACAGAAAGTTATAAGAAATTACATGCAGGATAGGATAAAATGAAGGAGTTGTGGTAAAACTTTTGATTCTGATGTTTCCAGCTTGAGTAAGTTGCTATCTTCCCATTAGTGAAATTGAAATGGAATTTACAATCTGAAAGTCACACAAGTCTATTTCTTTTAAATAGGAAACTACATGCACACACACACACAGTTGGACAATTTAAAATGACAAGTTTAGTTGACAATATCACAATATCTTTTGAATTTCTAGTAAGAGCTAATGTAGATTGATTTTTGTGATCTTTCATCCTATGCTTTCTGGTTCAATCTTCAAATTCTCCTATCCAACTGAGGTTCCTGAAAGGCTTTAGTACTTACTATTAGTCTTTGAAACATTGCAAGTTCTACATACTTTTATCATTTGATTATGTGCTTAAATAACACTTATTTATGACATTTAGAGCCCTTTTGGCTAAAATTAAGAAAGAAGTAGGTGTGTGGAATAAACCTAGTTTGTTTCCTTCAGCTACAAAGTTCTATGCACAAATTAAATTGAATCTTTAAGGTTTAAACCACCAAGTAGCTTGTGAGTATTTGAGCTTTTATATTCATATGTACCAGATCTGAAAATGCAGCAAGTGACATGTAACCAATTTGAAACCATTGAAAAAATGTTAAATTAGTTATTATCAGAGGTAATTATCAGAGGTAATTTTTAATGTTTCCTGTGTTGCAGTTAAACAGTGAAATCATTGACACTTTGATACAGAAGCTAAGTGAAAATGAAACCCAAAATACAGTAAGTAAATTAAAATGTTATTTTTTAATCTATCTGAAATTGACCACATCACAGGGTCATACTATTTCCAGTAACAGTGGCAAAGAGGGAATATTTGTGGTTTATCATCACAAAATGAAATCTTAGTTTTACAACTGAAATGTTCATCAGTGTGCTTTATTGCTGCATTTTATTATTATTATTGTGTACAGAGGTTAAAATACCTTCTTTGTTACTTTTTTTTCCATGAAGAATCTCAGGAAAAAAATACTTGAAAGGGAGAAACAGATTAAAGAACTTTCATCCATGCTTCAGTGCGAAAAAGTGAGTGACCAGTTCTGTCGAAATGAGTGTTTCCTTCCAATGTACTAGATTCTTAATTAAAAATTTAAATTTTGAGAAAAGTAATTATTTCAAAGATCTATGAAAAAAGTAAAATCCTGAAAAATGTTTCCTACAGAAATATCATAAGACCATCAAGACTGAATCCAATCCTACTAAGGATGCAGGTTATCCTTAACACTAATGTCCCAAGGTTCAGGGAAGGGCACACATCCAGACTAGTGACTTTTGACCTCTCATATACTGATTTGCAATAATTCTGTAAAAAAGGCACTTATAAGGAAACATCATGGGGTAAACTAAACAGACGTTGTTCACAGTTAGGCATGTCCTTGTCTTATCTTGAAGTGAAGGAGCACATTTTCATAGAAACATCTTTTTGTTTTAAAATAGAAATGTTGAACAGAAAAGCCTATAAAGATTCTGAAGACCACAATGCTAGCAGACCTTAGTGCTGGTGGAATCTGTGTAGCATGCCCTGCTCTGACTACAGATCTACCTAATGTTGAACAATTTAGGGTATCCAGCATCTGAGGGGATAAATTATTTTCTATGCTCCTTCTTATGTTATCTTCAATAAATGGTATTTTCATCAATACTTGATTGAGTCTGAGTCTACCTTTCTTACTGGTATCTATAATAAACACTCGCAAGGGTACATTCAATGTTTTTTTCTGGTCTATACTGATAATATGACGATTTTCTACCTGATTGCTTCTTGTTTAGAATGAGCTAAAGGAATCAATTTGGAAGAAATTTCATAGAATCATCTGACCCGAGTTCTGATGGCATAAATTGCCTCTTCTGTTATAGTATATGTATTTCTCCAAAATTACAGTTTGAATTAAATGGATCAATACTTTTAATAGCAGATGATGGTCTTTGGAATTTAATGAAGATCAGTTCAGGTCTAATTAATCAGAGTACAGTTAATCAGTGTAGTTTAATTTTAGTCATCCTGCTAGCTAGATTTCTGTGTTCATGCTTCCAGGCCATATTCATACTACTTATAGTCAGATTAAATATGAGGCATCAATTATACATATAGTGTTTCAAGTTTCTGATTTCTGATTAATATTAATACTACTAGTAGCAAGCTACTGCTTGTAAATATACTTGTAGAGCATGTTTTATCTTTTCCAGCTTTTGAGGACATTCAAATGTCAGTTAGAAAATATGGCAAAGTAGAAGCAATATAGAGAGCATCATACAGTGTATCTCCATAGACCAATAGATTTGTGTTTATTTCTCTTTCTTAGCTCAATACACAGAAAGGAAACCACCTGTCAAGATCAGTAAAGGAGGTACAAGCTCACCTGCAGTGTCAGATTCAAAGAAAAGAAGTGAAAAATGATGAATTAAAAGTAAAAATACAGGTCAGAAGATTTTTACTTGTGTTCCAGTTTACTGGGAAAAAAAAGCAAAACTATTTCAGATTTGAAATCAAATTCTTGGTAAAAGAAAAATCCCAAACAGTAAAAATCATATGTATTTGTATTTTGCACGGTCTGCCTGACCACGCTATCTTAATTGCAAGGTTGTTTTAGGGGTTTTTTTAAATTATTTTCTCAACTTGTGCACATAAGTATCTCTGGTGAAGCAAAGTTTAACAAATATAGAAGTGTTTGCACTCACTTAACTGTGCTATCTAGAGACAGTCTCAGTATAGTCAAGAGAAAGATAGGCAAGTTCTGTTTCTGTTCTAATATAGGGGTGATGAACACACCCTGTTTCTCCTTGTCTATAAAGGAATCAATAAATCTCTTAATATTGACTAAGAGTGAAACACTTAAGACTAGTGCCTAATCTCTCTTTGCTTAAAGTAGGTTAAATAATTTCCATTTTCTATTCTAGAAAACAAGAGTTAAATTTGGGCATTTGAATCAGTTGCTAGCTTTAGGAGAAGACAAGAAAGAGGTCATATGTGAGAGGCTAGAGTTGTATGTGGCCTCAGATTTCAGTATTTGAAACCTGTCAAGAACATAGGCATGAATGAGAAAACACTGTCTAAAAATAATGTATTTCTAATTTCCAAACTTTTTACTACCATATATCTCCTATGAATTGTATCATTTGAAGTTGTTAAGCAACCTATATCAACTCAAGCCACATATGCCTATTTCTGCATAAATACCTAATTTTCTTCTAAAAAAAAATTGCTTTCTTGTTCCACCTAATACAGTTATAGAATTCCAACGATATTTACATTAAAGTTAATGGATATACAACTGTATTTTCATTCAATCGTTATTTAAAGGTTTTGTTTGCTTTCAGAAACTGCTGAAGTCAGTGGCTAGCTTTAATCCTGGTGATGATTTTATTAATATCTAGACAAAGCTTGCAAAAGCTTAGCATTACCCTTCGGAAATCAGTTCTCAATTTAAATTTACCGCAGTCACTGACTAATGCCCAAAGCACTTATTCTTAGGGTGATTGTGACCCCCTGTGGTCATAACAGGGGATAACATTTGTTTACTTATACCAACAGTTAAAGAAATCCATACATAGACTCAGATTTTCTATGTGCTGCATTTATTGAGGGTGTTCATCTGGCACCCCATCAAACCACATCTTTGTTTATTAAACGCCCTGTAAGTATTTATATAGGAAAACTAATTCCTGCATGTTTGAGGGGGGTTTTATAATTTTATATTTGAAGTAGTACTTCTACTGTTTGGTGAATGCCAGTACCTGAGACCATCTTTTACTTGGAAACCCACATACATTTTGCATTGACTGTGTAAAAGTTTCGAGGCCGTTAGCAGGACCTATGCTGAGAGATATCCTCTTGTGCATAATATGCATATTTTACTGCAACTGGCAAAGTGTATCTTGAATAAGGCTGGCACATTAACATAGTCAGTATCTAAGTAGTAGGTCTTTATTCTTATAGAACATAATTTAGTGTCAGACCTAGACTACAATGAAGGAAAAAAATGCAGTAATCATTTTTACAATTAGGATATTTATCACTGATTTGAGGAATTTATTTACACTGGTGGAAGAATAATAAGTGATATGAATGGGATTTACACTTGTCTTTATTAAAGTAGCTTGGTGCAGCATCTGGTGTTGCTTTTATTGTACATCATCATGTAGTGTTCTAATGTCCAATGGTTTTTTCCATTCATATGTATGTGATATGTAGATGAAAAATACAAAAGTCATGAAGTTAGAGGTCACCTTCCTGCAATGAATGGGACCAGTATATTGCTTTCATCAGTGATATAAAAATTTATTAGTCAGAAATAATAACAGCAATAGAGAAGATAGTATGATGGCAGTTGTAGAACCCAGCTCTCATCTTGACTACTTTGTACATGTTTGATAATTAAAGGCTTTAAAATACATTTAATGTGAATGTATTTTATTTCCTGAGTGCTACAAAATCAAGCACTCAGGAAATGATATTTAGAAGTTACCCTTAATATGTGTAATTTACCACTGTGGTCAAGCTTTATGATAGCCTCTTTTAATTATCTTTAAACAACTGTCTGCTGTAGGCAAGACAGTGCTAAATCTATTCTTTTTGCATTTTCTGCTTCACTAAGAAATAATTTCTTCACTAAGCAAATCTGTTTTATTGATAGAGTGGGGCCATTTTGTGCATGGAAAAAAATTCAGTCTTGCAAGAAGGTGGTATTGTCATCTAATCCGAACATATCATAATAAATATATTCTAGAAAAGACCCCAGCCTATCCTACCTTCTTGACTTAAAAAAAGCAAATACAAGACAATAGCTTTCATATTAGAATTTCATGTACAGTCATACAGCCTATCTGCAGACCTGTAATGTGTGTGTCCCTATAGACTCAGAGCACACGCTCTAACACATCAGTGCATATCACTGGTAGCATCATTAAGGTAATATTCTTTACAGATCTCAGTCTCTAGGGATGATGAAACCATGCTACTTTCCCCCTCATAAATGGGTTTAACATCCATGTCATGCCTTCTACAATGAAATTCTGCATTAATTTCCAAGAGACACAACAATGTTTAGATTGCCATCTTTCCCCTTACTCGTGTCTGCTTCTGCACCTTCTCAGCCTCTTCTCCAGACCTTTGTAACGAGTTTCCCAATATGTATTTTCTCTTGTCTACTGCTGTATGTATCTCAGCTAGCTACTCGTATCAACCACCCCATTTGAGATACAAAGATATCATGGAAACAGATTATATATGTAACTGCTATTCTTGGTTATATCACAAAAATGTCTGTGGGGTTTAGAATTTGAAGAGTTGATGTCTAATTCTGTTGCAGACTCTAGAAAAGAAAATAACAGAGTGGAAACATCAAGCTGGTGAATACAAACGCCAGAAGTCAACCTTAAAGGAAACAAGTGAACAAAACAAGATTGCTCTGAAAAAAGCAATGAGGTCTCAGATACAAAGAGCTCAATTCTTTGAAGAAGCTGCAAAAAATTTAACCTCCAAAATAAGAGAACATGTGAGTGACTCTGCTGTGAGCAATGTTGTGCTGTACTGTTTTAAATTGAACAGTTGGAAGACTTTCACCTGTGGAAAACAGAAGAAGTTGTTTGGTCATGCTGTCCTTGTATCTCTTTAATTTTGTTGTTCATTGGTTAAGGAAAGGGTCGCTATAAGTGAAATGCAGACAGTTATTATTCCCTACCTTTGTTTTGTTAAAATTTATGACTGTCTTAAGTCATGAGGTTGTACACTTCAAACTGTAGTAAGAGGAGTCTCATCAACTTTTGGTTAAACCTCTCCTGATCTTCCTGTTAGTCATTTATGGATAAGCACCAACTAACTCAGAGAATAAAGCAGTTTTATTTATTTTACTTTGAGACAAGACAAAATTTACTTTGCTTCGTACAAGGGAGATCCAATAAAGGCGTCTTATATTAAATAGCTCTTGTGTTCAGAAAAACTTGTAGAATTAAATGGCATTCTTCAGTGGCATTCTTTTGTTACATAATTTATAACTTCTACATTCTCTAGGAAGCCAAACTGTGTGAGATATGGTCCACTGCTGATGTCTGGAAAAACCAGCATGATAGAATGATTGAAGAAAAGACAACGTTAGAAGTTCAGACAGAAGATCTCAAGAAGTAAGTTGGACTGTTGATGTATTTTCTTTTTGTTTCTGTGGTCACACAGTGTTGATATTTATTAGTGCAGTACTCAGTGTTGACAATGTAAATGAATTTATCAATATTCTAAAATTCTTAGTAGGATTTAGAAATTGGAAATAAGAACAAATTTAAGATTTTTAGACCTCTCTCTGCAGCATTTCCCTTCTTTTAAAGCTTTATGTTACTTACTGATAAAGGGGAATATTCCTGCATACTTCTTATTAGCTTGAACTTGCTAGTAGCTACTAAACTGCCTCTGCATAACCACTGATTTAATAACTGATTCAACAGCTTGAGTGTTAACCCCTTATACTACAGTATAGAAGAATGTTCTTGGGGTTCTAGTTTCTACTTCACATTGATGATGGCAAAATTATTTCAATTCCACTAATGTCTCACCTCACCAAAGGATAGAGAAGGTTTCCTCTCAGGTGCCCATTTGAACAGTTTATTCATGTAAGGAAAAGCAGCACAAAGTTATTAAACCTTATTCAAACTATGCAGTCAAATCTTAATGTACTCATATGAAGGATACACAATTTTCTTCAGAGTTCTTTTTTTTACCTTTTCTGTTGGTAGAAATATGGACTATAATTCAAATCAGCCAAAGGAACTGGGAGGTGCCTTTATTCTAAGTCTCAGACAATGTTTATTTTACAAAGAACTTGATCCATGCTCAAATATTTAAGAGAAGGGCAGGTACATGACATCAGTCTAGAAATCTGTCTAGCCCACTGTTGGTTCAGTGTGTAAGACAGCATCTAGGAAAGAACAAGAAAAGGGAAGCATTTATGATACTTCCCTCAAATACTCATTCTGCTTCCAGCTGGTTTTTTGCTGGTTTTATTTCAGCTGAAAATATAAGTCTTTGCTTGAAATGCACCATTTGAACAAGACCTGTTCTACTAAGCAGTGTATGACTGACAGTAAAACAAATTTTGTTAACTTTATTAACATGAAAAGCAAAGAGTGAGGCTGTAAGACCCCAGCCATGGAACGACAAGCTCAAACAGGAGCTTTACTTTTTAAAATATTCATAAGTCTCCAAAGAACACTCACTGCACTTTTGCAGAGCCTTCAGTTCTTTAACACCTTGAAATGGCACAAAGAGAAAATATTGCACACATTTTTTCAGGAGACACTTTTACTGATAAATATGGATGAAAATACAGATCTTGGCAAAAGTTTAAAAGGGGTAACATACAACCAAATCAAAGCATTCTAGCAAAGCTATGGCTTAGCATGTTCTACCCCACACAACCTAGCAAAATCCAACCCACTGGTTTTAAGTTACCCAAAATATTAAGAAAGCAGTAAAGAAAGAAAGACAGAGAGAGAAAAGAGATTAAGAGGAAAAATAGCTACTGCCAGAGAGTCCTATGGAAGTCTTCACATGGTGGAAGTCAGTCCTAGGAAACAGAAATGATCATGTGCTGCTGTATTTATGTGTTCTGGCCTCTGTGACCACCCCCCTGCCAGGTGGGACTTCCAGCTCACTGGCCACTCTGGGGCTCCAGGCTGGAGTGAGGGGTGGTGTAGCCAGTCAGAGGCTGGGCTAGGGATTCCAGAGGGCATGGTGTGGGTGTGCTCCCAGACTGCTCTTTGGATGGACAGCCACTCTGGAGCTTCCCCATGAGGTAATGAATTAATTTGTAATTGAACTAGAATGACTTCCTTGGAGTAGAAACTGTCCTCCTTTGGGGAGTATCTTATTTCAGTAGATAGTCCTTTCTTTGGATACTTAAATGCATTCTACCTTACATATGTATATATATTTATTTTTAATAGATATGTTATATATATATGTTATATATTTATAATATATATAACAAGAGCAATGAAGGAGAATGTGTTATGGTTCCAGTTGATTTTCATAGTGAGAGCTTTGGAAACATTGTATATTATATAGAAGTTCTTACCTGTCTAACAAGTCAGATCACAAGCCTGTTGGAAGAATTGGAAAGAAGGAAGGAATGGAGAAGAAACTCAGAGGAGGAAATTCTTGCAAAGCTAAATTATGGTAACTCTGAAAATGAAAAGATTTACTATGAAAATGAAAAATTAAAGGTGAGACCATTATAAATCATTGTTGAATTGCTCTACATTTCTGATTCATAATGAACCATGTTAATTCCCTTCCCAGTGATAGTTGTTATTGCTCTACATTTCTGATACATAATGAACCATGTTAATTTTTCTGTTTAGAGATCACAAACCTGTAGAATAAATTTTGCCATTAATTTTTTATTGTAAGTGTAAATGAGACATTGAAAATATTTCAGTGGTAATCTATGGCAAAGCTAGGAACAGGGTTGTCTGATGATCCATCTGCATAACCAGGATGCTATTTATTTTACTTTCAGTAGCTACACAATTGCTTAATTAGAAATTGTACTTTCATGTTTGTAAAAATTTCTTTCAAACTGAAAGAACTGAGTTTACCTTAATTATTTATTTCAACTTCTAAAGAATTTACAGGTTTTGCATTGAATTTATTCTCCAAGGTAAATGTTCTTGTTAGCTGACAAATGAACTGTGGACTATCATTTTTGTTTGACAGGTTAAATAACAGTGTCACTCTTTCTAATGCCTGCAGGTCACTTGTTAGTAAAATCATATTGTAGAATGTGTTATTTTAATAACACTATTGCAATTTTTATATTTTCTATGTTTTAATCAAGGCTTCCATTGCTACATTAGAGAAAAGTGCTGTTTCTGTTGAACATGAGCTGCTGCATCTGCAGGAAAAGGAAAAGCTGCAGGAAAATCTCGTTGAACAGCATAAAAATGAGGTGTTCTGAAATCTTTCAAGTTGTTTTAAATCTTCAAATATGTTTTTTTTTAATTTGTTAGCAGTTTCGAGGAAATTATAAAGGTTTTGTTTGTAATAGATCAGATTTGTTGTCATGGTGATCTTAATATTGTTGTAATATTGAGCATGACAGAAGAGAGTGCTATTACAAACCACATCAAAGAGTAGTCTCCACACTGTCACTAGTATACATAATCCTTACTGAACTGTGTGAAGCCCAGTTAAAGCTCATTTAAGCAAAAAGAGCTGATTGCATACTGCTTAGAGAAGATCTGCTTCCAAAAAGCAGGTTAGCAACCCAGTAAACTGTATATTTAAAAAGCTAAGTTTGAATCTGATGTCTTCAGTGGACATATCCAATGCTATTTTACCTCTACTGGGTCATATATTTATTTCTGTATTTCTAAGAACAGTATACAAATATTCAATTAAGTTCAAGAAATTCAAGTTCATTCAAGAAATATACATTCTCATGTGAGCCTTTTTATTTAAATAGGTAAATACACATTGAAAATACCAGCAAAACAAACAAAACTTAAAATGGGCTTTTTATCAAATTTTTTTTTTTCAACTGCTCTTTACCTGGTTATCCATTTATACTTACTGTGGTGAGTAGGATAATGAAAATAAATAACTTCAACTAATGACAAATATTAAGATACTATTTAGAAATAAAAGGTTTTCCTTTATGCTGAATACTAATGATTCTATCTTTTCTATATTTAAAAGAAGGACCTTGCAAATATATGTGAAAAATATATGTTGTCCTAGGTACAAAAACTACAAATAGAAGTAGAAGAATTGAAATCCAGGTATGAAAGAGTCTTAAATGAAAACAAAAAAATAACAGAAAACAAATGCTTGGAAGAAGCTAAGGTAAGTTTTGCAGTAATAAAGCATGTTTCCAAACAATTCTGTAGGACACTGATCTTTCCTGCATTATTGGGATGCACTTATTAGAAGTCACAAGGTACTGTCTCTTGTTTTTAAATGAGAGTTTTACTGACTCCTCTCCAGAGCTGGTGGTTTTTTGGATACCACACAATTGCAAATAGGGGAGAAATGGTTCCTAGAGCAGTGACTAAGTAGCTGGGCTGCTATTTCAGAATTCCAGGATTCTTTTATCGCTTTCAAAAATGTGATTTGTTGCTGGTGATTTTGAAACTAGACTTCTCAACAGAGCAGCTGTGAAAGCTCTGTATGGAAGCAAATGTAAGGCTGCCTTTTCCTTTGTTCTTTTTTTTTTTTTTTTTTTTTTAAGCTGGCAGTTAAAACTGAGAATACATACAGAGGTGATTTTTAAGTTTTTCAGCAGATGGAGCTAAATACTGGAGCACAGTTGGTACATTCTTAAGCATCCGAAAAAGATATGAGGTTAGAATCAAAATCACTTTCCCCAGTTCCACGACTCATCAAAAGACTTACTTTTTAAACAATAAAGCTGAGACAGGGACAGGTTTTGCCTGCAATGTTCTATTTCAGAGAACAAAATTAGTCCTCGCAGAGAAGCATCTTAGGTGTTCTTTTTATTTCATACTGACTTTATCTTTCCATGATGGATATTTAGAATGCAGAAAAATATTTTCTCATCTCACAAATAATATTTACACAGTATTGTATGTGGCTTCAGATGGCATGAGGTGCTGCTTTCTTTTCAAATACTACAATAGTTGTATGGTCAGAATTTTTTCTGTAAGCTACTTAGTGTGTCTGTATGCCTTCTCACAAAATGTATCGCCCAAGTTTGGGTATTGCATGATGAACTGCTAAGATTTGCATAATTTTGTTCACTGTGTTACCGAGTCTTTAATGAAATGTTGTCAGAGATGGGAATTTCTCCAAGGGTTAACTTGTATCTCTGTCAGTATTTTATAAACAGGTAATATTATGCAACTTGCATAGAATTTCAGCTTTATTACTCACATGGACATCCATAAAGTACTACAACAATTAATTTATGGTTTTACACTTACATTTTTCTCCTGTGATGCTACCATGCAGGTGAGGGACAGAACAGAGGCAGAGTTAAAGGAGTTAGAACATGTTTGTGACTTGCTGAAAGCAGCTGAGGAAAAGCAAACACTTATGTTCTGGGAAAGGATCCGTGCACAGAAATGCAAAGCCCTTAGGAAGCTGCAGGTTCAGGTGGTTAGAACATGCTGATTTTTAAAGATAAATGAGAAAATTATGTGGAAAAAAGTCTCGGGGACATTTTTTTCCTATTAGCATGTGTGACAGTTTTCGGTTTCCTTTGTTATTCGCTTCATAAATCAAAAGCTTCTTCTGTAGAAATAGCACAATGCAAATAAAACTGTTGCCAACTGTATTCATGTGAATTCATTATGTCACAAGAGTAGTTATTTTCAGAGTAAGCATATTCTTGATCTTTTTGAGTACTTATGTCCTGAGATGCATTGAGGAATTCTTCCTTGTAAATAAATGTGCAGGTCTCATTATTGTTTGTTTATAGTGAAATAATTTAATTCTACCTTAGTTTTTAATGACTAATTTATAAACCATACAATATTTGATCCAATAAATTACATTCTTGAAGTAGAGTATTTTATTCATTACATTATCTTAGTTGATTAAATATTTTAAAAAAATATTTTAATAGGATAATTTCGATTTTTGACTGTATTTAACACTAGTACTTGTATTTTCTCTGAAGTCTGAGTATGAATTTTCTTCAGCCTTTTTTTTCTGTGACATCAATTTCAATGGCAGGGTAAGTTTAAGGTTTTTTCTTATTCTCTTCTGTGTGATTTTTTTTTTTAAATGAACTTTTGAGTTAGACGAGGATACCCTGCTAACACAAATAACAAAGGTTTTTGGATCGGTAGGGTGGGAAAAGAGCTTAACCCTTTTCCTGTGTTCCTGGAAAAGCTTCAGCTGAAGCACAGCGAGGCTCTGGACTCCCATAGACTTTATATGTTTATAAAAATCACAGCTCTTGATTTTGTTTTAAATTTCATGTCAAGATGATCTTTATAACATCAACTTTGGTGCTTGTTTGCCTCATTTTAAATCATTCTTCCAGGAATGCTCATAAACTTATAAATCCATCACTGCTTAGTGAAGTACTTAGGCAACAGGTAATTTTGGGGTGCAAAGTTAGTACATCATGTAAAATGATGTATGTCATTTCAGTCTAACAACGTTTTCCTGAAAAAGTGCAAAAGAACCTCTTAAGTATAGTGAAGTAATTGGGCATAAAATCACTAGTCTTGTGGAACCATAATTAGATTTCAGCATTAGGTCTTGGTGATGTCCTTTAGAGATTCTGACCCTTGAGCCTGTGACCAGAATTTGGCAAAATTCCTTTCGAAGCAATTGCACATGTACAGAAATCCTCTTCTGGGTTTCAGGTGGACTAGTTTCTGCTCCTACCAGTCTGCCAGCTGAGCAGCCTGTGATTCACACAACCAAAATCAGGCAGACTAGCTCAAGTTGCTGGATGGGACTGCTTGAGGTAGTCCAGTGAATGATGGTGGCTGTCCCTTTAAATAATGGTGCCAGAAGGCTCTTGATGTGGCTCTTTATTGCTAATCTGCTGTTGATGAGGGGTAGCAAGCGCAATAATCTCATCACTGATGAGATGTTCTGAGATTTAAAAGAAAACACGTAAAAGTTGAACCATCTGGCTGCTGGGCAAGAGGAAATAGTTTGACTTCTTGCTTTCTTCAGCTTCCACTGCTGATACACCTCTTTTCATGAAGCCGGTTTTCTTTTTTGATAATCACTTCTTTCCAAAATTCTTTGTCTGTGCTGCATTGTTTATCTGCAATAACCACATATATGTATGCAGTGTTATTTTTATGCTTTCTGTGACTCTAGTGTGAGGGAGCTTATTTTTGCTGGGAGGTAGACCTGACCAGCTCTAATACATAAGGCTGCATGAGCAGCATGTGAAGTTTTTTAGGACTTCATTTTGTTACATAACAGATTTTCAATCTTAAAGTGTTCACACAAACTTTTAGACTGCTTCTTTGGCTGTATTTTATTTGTTTTAAATACAAGATAACATTTACTTGAATTAAATATGTCATTTATCTGAATATAGTATAACATTTATCTGAAATTACAGTTAAATTGTTTGATTGGATTTTAATAGGCAAGCTTACTTTAGTCTAGCAAGATACTGCATATAGGTCTCTTCAACTAGAAACAAATTATCCTTTTCACAGGATGACAATAGTGTAACTTCTATGGGCAGTCTTTCCTTAGAAGAAGAGAACTGCAACATTCAGAGGAAATATGAAGATCTTAAAAGGTAACCTTTAAAAAATCTGATTGAAATTAATTCCTACACTTTTCTGCTATAGTGGATTATAATGCATTGTCTCTTTTGTGTAAAGGCAATTAGGAAAGATGGAATTTCAGAATGAAGAACTTGCTTGTCAGCTCAGAACACAAGATCAGAGTCTTCAGTACAGTAAATTGAAGCTTGAAGAGAAAATTGCAGAATATAATGTATTAACCAGACAACTTGAATCTGCTTTGGAGAAAGGGAGAAAAATGGTATTGGTGATTTAATACATCTCTCAGTCTTGTTTGTCACTTTCTAGTTAAAAACAGCATTCAAAACAAATGTGTTCGAGAAAAAATGATGGTACAAGATAAGCTTAGTCTTGCCTTTTATTTTCTTTGGAATAGGAAGCCCCAAAGAACTTTGATATTGAAATCCTTCTCTTTTTAAAGGAAAAATTTACATGCTTTCAATATTAAGTTCAATTTTGTCATTGGTAGAAAAGATGCAAACAGTAAATCAAATGCAAGAGGAAGTGTAGAAATTTAGATTGTAGTAATTGTATTAGTTTAGTCAGAAAATATGTATGAAATTGTAATTTCAGATTAATCATGTTGAAATAAATTATCTGATTTTTTTCAGTACTCTCTGAGGATATTTATTTGGTTTTGAAAAAATTACAAGTTTGGCTTAATTAAAAAATGAGTTAAAAAAGGGTTCCACTCCCAATAATATTACATTTTTTTTTCAAATTGAAATATCTTTCAAATTTATCCAGAATGTTTCTCAGGTTTTTTTCATTTCTGTGCATGGGAAAGAAATAAAGTATTAGATGAAAGAGTATGAAATAGAGCTATTAATGTTATATAAGAAAATAATTTAATTTGGGCTTTAAGAAAGAGTAAACATACATAATTTCTCTCTCCTTACTTTTATAGGTAGCTGAAGAACAGGAAAAAATGTCATACAGAGAACAAGCCTTTCAGATAAAACTGCTAGTTCTTGAATCTGAAGTGAGAGAGGGGAAAGAAGAAAAAAACCAACTCCTCTGCATATTTCACCATGTGAGTAAATAATACTGTTTGTGATTTAAGAGATTACTTACCACATCACCATTTACAGAAAAAGTTCCTTTAACCGAAAGCACACTACTAATACAATTGATACACTCTTTTCAGAGCAGCAAATTAATTCAACTTGAAAACATACTTTGTACATTGACATTTCCCATTGACTTAACAGTTGTCCATAATAGTTTTGAGATGCCAGGAATCTTTCATGATAAAAATTCAGGAAGTTGGTTTTTATGTTCCAAGGCCTTTTTGGACTATAAACCTATTTAAACATGTTCAGTTTGATCCTTACTTAACATAACTAAAAGTTTCAATATTTTTGAGACCTTTTTTATCACCTTTGGTTTTGTGGAGCCTCTGAAAAATTTTACAAGTAAGTAAGGCTATAAAAATTAGGTACCAGTTGTCTTAGATAATTATGTTGATTAATTTACACAGTATTTTTAAGTTGCTTTGCATTTATCTTTTTTTACCAGAATGAAAAGCACCATGAAGTATGTTTGAAAGAGCTGGAGAACAGCCTGCAGAAATCAGAGAACAGGAACCAGAGCATCCAGAATTATGTGCAGTTTTTGAAAGCTGCATATGTAACAATGTTTGGCTGAACTCTTTAACCTATTTTAAAGTGAAGAAACTTTTCAAGATTTGGCTCTAAGGAAAAGCTGGAGAAAAAGCTGTTGAGTTCTTATAGTTCTTGTAGTATTTTTCAGGATTGAGTACTCCAATGTTAGTTCTTCCCTAGCAAAATATCTGTTGTGGGCAGGAAGAAGCAGGTCAGTCATTTCTTTATATCCTACTGGCTGGTCATATAGGAAGAGGACCTGGTATTACTGATATAAACAATTATATTATTCATGGCACAGAAGTGAAAAGGCAGACTGCATGACAGCAGTGGCAGGAGTGTAAGTGTGGGGTAGGCACACAAAGTTGTAAATTGGTCTGTGAATTGACTACCTTTGTTAGGTCCTGTGCTGTAAAACCTTCCATGTGTCCTTTTAGTCCACAGTAAATGCAGTGATCACAGGCTATCTTTCAAATCACATGGAGGAAGAAAACACCCATGGGCTGGTTGAATAGTAATTTGCATATTTTAAATATCCAGAATTATATAGTGTTTATCAGTCATTGCACTTCTGTTACTGTAGAAACCTAGTTGCCTGAGAAAATGATATCTAAGCTATTAAGACAAGCAAAAATTTAGAGCATTAGGTTCCCTTCCTTTCTTTGCCTTGTAGTGTAGCACCAATATATCATGAACTGCTGCACTGCATGGGAGGGTTGCCACCACAAGGCTGTCCCATCCAGCCTTTTTTACCCTACATTCCATAATGCTCAGGAATATACTAAAGTAATATTTTATAAATATAAGTAGGAAAGTATTTTAGATGCATATATAATTTAAGCTTTGAATGTGCCACCTTTCAAGGTGACACAGGTCCAGTAAGACAGATATTTAATTGTTTGTGTTGGAGCTCAAGAGCTGCTGTTGAGTGAGACTGATTTGTGCCTCAGGTTAAACACATGTGAATATTCAACTGATACAGGTATAATACAAAAAACAGTTCTGATTTTGGTTTTAATTCTAAATTCTACTTGGTTTTATAGATGTATGCTGTGATATATTTTTGGAAAAGTAGTGCATTCAGTTAAATATATGTAATTTACAACGTGTCATTAATAATATGTATTTTTTGATAGAAAACAAAAGTTAGTTCATGCATGGACAATACCTGTTCTGTTTCATTTTTAGTTATTAGTAATGTGTTGAATATTGATGTTTTTTCTTTTCTTTTTTTTTTTTTTGGCAAAAGCTTATCTATCCCAGCAAATACTAATGTGTTAATGATCTGCTTGTGAGCACTTTTTAAAAATAAAATTATAATTTATTATATATGACATGCTAGTAACAAATATTTCTGTTAAATGTGGAGAGGAGGGTTGCATTACAGACACACTCTTAGAAATATTTGTATTCATTTAGTTCTGCTTGTGCTACTTATGAAATATCAAAACATTTCTGAAAGTCATCATACATGAAGGAAAGATTTTGGAAATAAGTGGTTCAGTCCATGAACGGTTTTTAAAAGGTTGTCATGAAAAACTGAACACTTTTCATTGCTACATGATACAGTGATGTACAGTGACTTGATTTCAGCCTATCTTTTGCTATCCAGGAAATTAGATAGTTTTTTCCTTTTTAGTTTGTTCTGTCTGGCTTTTATGGCTCTCCATTACCCTTTTGTTTGTTTGTTTGTTTGTTTGGGGGATGGTTGCATGGTAGAAATAGGGCTGCTAGTCACAAACATCACTTGATTTTTCTCAGTTTCTTCTTGAACTGGTGTTAGCTGATGATGGTGTTTGCATTTTAAAGATCTCTAACTCATTTAGAGAAAAAAGATGATGTTTATTTCCGTGTTCTTTATTTTATTTCTATGAAACTTCTTTTAAAATAATAAATGTTTTATTATTAAAAAATTACAGTTTCAGAGCTTTAATTAGGTTAAATTGTGGGCACGTAGAGTCCTGAAACTGGCAGATCTTAAAGAGCTGACTTGGGCTCTCCACTCCCTACTGCAGTCTGCAATATGCTTTAGATGTGTTAAGGCATGGCAACACAGAATTTAAACCAAGAAGCGTAAGTGTTAGGGCTACTTGGGACCCTACCCTATTTAATCCTGTCTGCCAAGAAGCTTATTAGTGGCTTAAGGTTGATAGAAGAACTTTTTCTGTTTCCTACCTATGACACAAAAACTGCTATAAATTCTACTGTAAGAAGGAGTCTTTCCAGTAAGAGCACAAATACTCAATAATTTTGGGCTAGACATGTGCCATCTTAAGGGATATCTTTATAGGAGACACACAGCAATCACTGAGCACCATATGGATGAGTCCTCAGTGGAGTGTGATTGGTTACTAGCACACCATGCCTTTCAAGAAGTTGTCTATTTAATGGTGAATGAAATCAACACTTGGATATCTGGGAAAAGTTTAAGGAGGGACTGTTATCATGCAGCTCAAAATGTTTTCTACTAGAATCCTGTCTGATGTCCTGACTCAAAAAAGAGCCAGATTAGACTTTTTGTAACCAAATCACTTAGTTGTTAATTTTTCTATAGAATAAGGGACCTGTTTTACTCTGCTGACAAACTGTTAAGCAGTGTAACATCTGTGTGCAACCCTTACTGCACTGGGGGGCTGAGAGCTGGCCAGCACAAACAGGGATCAAAGCAGGGCCCCATAGGAAAGGGCTGTGCAGGGTGTGAAGGAGACACAATGATTTCATACAGATTTTTTTTGTTTTGTTTTCTTTTCAGTGAAAGTTTCCTGTGGATCACTTTGAGGCTGACATAGCGCAAGTATGGTTCTTAAGGCCAGAAAAGTGAGAGCACTGTGTTGGTGTCTGCTGATTGGGAATTCAAGCAGTCAAAAACATGAAATTATTGCAGTCACACAGGTCAGTCTGTTATGCATTTGGGTTCAGAATATTTTCTTGACTATGACTGGCTGAACAGCAATCCCATAGCAGCTGTCACTCAGTAAATGAAGTGTCAAAAAGTTTGAAGGTGGCATGGTTTTTACCTTGCCATCTACATCTGTCTATCTGCACCCTTCACTCAGGATTTCTGATATAATGCTGTTGGCTTGCAACCTTGGGATAAGGCTTTTTACAGCTACTAATAGTCCAAAGGGTTAGTGATAAGTATGTATTCCCTGTCTTCATCCCCCTCCCTGCTCCAGAAAATCTAGTGTCTTTAAAATGCTGAATTTATTGAGGACATTAGTATTGTTTCCAGGGAGTAGCTGACTTTTTTGTTTAAGCCTTTGACATACCAGATCAAATAGCTGATTAACATATTATAATGCTTTCATGGCAGATCAATCTACTTCATTTACAAGCAAAAGGAAGAAAGATGCTTTCATGTGTAGAGACTGCTGCAATCTTACCTCCCTCTTGCAGCAGAATAAATATAGGATTTTGTTGGCTGTAAAATTGTACCTTACAATTTATCGACAACATAAATATTTCATTTGCTGCCCTGCCTTTAGGTGGTGCTGCTAAAAATTGAAACCAGGTCTTTCTGGTTAAGCTTTGCATGCCTTTCATCCAATTCAATCTTTCAAACAAATCTTTGATAACATCTAATTTCTAGAGCAGCTGTTACACATCCAACAAACATCTCCTGATCTCCCATCAACGTTTCAGGCAGGCCGAGCCCTTGTTCATTACCATCATGACCACATTCCTATTCTTAGCAACGATTCTCCTTTGCAGACCAGCAGCCTACTCTGCTGTGGCAGCAGTCCACTTACTAATTTACAACTCCACCCACTAAATACCACTGTGAATTATAAACTACTGAAGTAAACCATATATTTTTAACAGCCTCAATTTTACCATCATGGATGTTTATAAACGTCAAAGATATTTTTGAAGCGCAAAAATGCTAAGTTGGCATTTCAGGTTGTCCTCAGGACATTGCCTGTTCCTCCACAATAAGATTTCCTCTTCTCTTGAGAAAATCAGTATATTAATATGATGCAAACCCTGAACTGTTTTGTATTAACATTTCATTCTCTTTCTAGAGGAAAAAATCTGGAGAAATATGAAGAAAGAAACAAACCTAGGAACTTCTAAGCATTTGTGCAAATCCTTTGCCGGAGTGCAAAAAATAAAAAAATAGGGTTTTTTCCATTTAAAATAAATTTCCTACTTTTATTAAGTCTTGTTTAATTAAGATTGTGGTTTAGGAGAAATTTCACATGGATATTTATGAAGAGATATAATCTTATAATGTCTCCATAGACAAAAATGGAGCTCAAGTTCTCTGAGTGTTCAATTATTGTTTGACATTTACTGGTGTTATTCCAACCCTTAGTAACTCAATGCAGTTATACTCAGGCTCTGACATATTCTGAAGCCCATGTGATGCAGAAATAGACATTTAAATATTTCTTCCTATGCTTGTATTTCCCTGGAGATTTCCCCAACCAGGAGCATTCAGAGGTGGCAGTCTTGCTGATTCTCTTTTGCACATATAATAATGGAGGGGAAATGTGGTTGTCTTCTGATGACATGTTTCTAGTAGACCCGTCATCCAAACATCGGAATCAAAAAGAAGCTCTACAGAATGAAATAAATCACACTAACAGAAACAAAACCTCCATGCTGCTATGTAGCAGAAGATATCCTTTGAATCCTGCTAGGGGCTGCTTATTGATGGCATTCTTGGCATGGTTCCAAACTCCCAAACTTAGTGTGTTTAAGGAACTCACATCTGCTAGGGGTATTGGGAACAGTGGTATCAGCTGCAGTTCCTATTTTTTATAAAATACTGCTTGCTAGGTTTCAGTTCTTCTGGCCTCAGTTAGCAAGCTAATGTCCTGAAATAGGGAAAATTTTATACAATTAGTCTTGTTTCTTTCTAGTAATCTAATAAATTTCTCAGTTCCTGGCATTATATCTGGCTTTAAATGGTGAATGTCAAGTTTTTAATTTCTCTTCTGCCTCCTCACTGTCTTTAATGAACTACAATTCTGTGTTAAAATACGAACTTTTTTCCATCCATCCAATTCTGCCCATTTTGGAGCACTTTTCAGTATCCCATAATGAAAAATTGTGTCTCTTTCTGTGAAGGTGTCTTTTGAACAGTCAGAAAAAGTAGAAAATTTTCAAGTGCCCAAGCATGATTTCTCACAAACCCTCTAAGCATTCTATCTTATTATGCTTTTTGGTGAACTCACGTTACTTGGTCCAATCACACTCCACAGTTTCTAAAGGACACCTTGGTGATGTGGTTGTCGTTTCTTTGAACAACATTGAAACTCCTGAAGTGACTTCTTTCCTTCAAACTTTTTTCCAGGCAGAAAGAAGCATAGCTTTTTTATAATTTTCTAAAACCTATTTTGGAAGTCAGATCGTAATTACATTGGAGATACATTTGCACACATTAGAGTCTAATGCCTGACTTTTCTATTCACTGCAGCTGCAACAGTCCAAGTGAAGATGTAATTTAGCCCCAAGACTTGTTGCTCCTTTCCATTTTGTCTTTGCTTTATATCTTAGTATTTACATTAGCTGTGGAATTTTCAGAAACTCCAAATGATGTACTTCATGAGGATTATACAACTCAACAGCGAAGACCTTGTCTTGAATAACCATTTCATTTTTTTCAAAAATGACATATTGCAGTGACAGCTGTAATTTGGCCAATCAAGTACAGGAAACAAGGCAATTATGCCAAAAAGATGTCAGTGTGAACTCTGTAATTATTCTCTGGTGACAATTTTCCTCTCTGCCTCTAGCATAAGTAGCCCAAATCTTACAGGAAGACTACAACAGCAACTGTCCCCTACAATTTCTTCTCTACCAATATCCTTACTTATTCAGAAACATCCTAAATTTACTGGGTTTTCCTTTCTTTTTGACAAAATCTTATGTTTTGAAGCCTTATTTGTCTCACAGTATCCTTTACTTAAATAGGGGGAAAGTGTGTTTTATTGTAACTATTACCTCCTGGATAAATATCGATTTCTAGTAGTGAATCTCATACTTCATTTTGCATGTCAGAGTTCACTTCCCAAAATATGGGGATGCATCTGAGAACTGTACACTACATCTGGTCAAATTATTTAAAGGTATGTTCAAGGTTGCCAGATTTGATTCCAGATTTTAGTGATTTGACATTCACTTTGATCTAGAATGATATAAATTGAGGACTTCCAACAGGAGATCAAAATGAAGGCTCATATATACTGGGAAAGTCGTGTGAAAGAGCATGTGGGTTACAGAAATCCTTGCAAGATGAATGCTCAACCACTATGTTTTGGATGGATGGCTAGATGTGAAATGAATAGTTTCTGGTGCAGTGTCTGATTGCACTGTCAAGTTGCTTCAAGAATGAGATTATTTCTTTTTTGATAGATGAGGCTTCTGGCGGGACATGTGAGATGTGATCAGACTTTCTGCATTATCTTACACATTATATTATGTGTTTGATTAACCATGCAGAAGCTCAAGTTCTTGAATCTAAAAATCTGGAATTAATTATCCCTGCTTAACACTTTATCACACTGGAACGGATTAATCATCCTTTGAACTAGATTGTTTCCATACCAACACATTACTCAAGATCAACTTGGACTTATCAAAACTTTATTAAATAAAAAGCCATAGGCCAATTAAAGAGACTCTCTGGATCACTAGCAGTCTCAGACATTTCCTTCAAAGCAATAAAATGCTATCAGTAAAGTGCTCTGTTTATTCTGCCGCTTCAATGGCTTTTGATGGTGTCCTGGTTGTTCATCGAAAATGCTCCCAGCCACTGCAGCAGAGAGTGTGTTCCCATGCTTAGAGATGGAGGCACACATGGTGGCAATTTCCAGTCCCACACTTGTATAAGAAATGTGTGGACATGTAACACATTCCAGGCATGCACACAAACTTGGGAAAAAAGGGAGTTGTGAGCAAAGTGAGAGTGTGAATGTTCATGGTTGCAGCGAATGTGCCCTCATGTCAAAATATGCTCCTTTTGTCCAGCATGCCCCCTATTTCTGGCTAAATGAAATAAGACTCTCATACAGGAATACCTTAGAATGCTTGGTTTCATTCCTCAACTTCCCCTCCCTTTTTTAAAAAGAATGTTTGCACATTGTTTCATGGAAAAAGAAACTCCACGGGAACTTCAATATGCACTTTGAGGTTCCACACAAGTTCTTCCACACATGCTCAGACATGTTGCTGTTCTTAGCTGAGAAGAAACAAAGACAAAAAGTAAGTTTTAATTCACACAATGTGTTATACTAAATGAAGCAACTCCTACTTCTATGCTCAGTCTCTATCTAATTCATTTTTTGATATTATAATAGTACCATTTAGAGTCAGTGGCCAGAGTTTAAAATTCCATACGAATTTTGCCGTTGATATCAACATGGCCAGGCCCTTATCATATACTTTTCTACTTACTGTATGAAAAGTAAAAGTCTGAAGCTGGGACTTTATTTTATTCAGAACTATAGAATAAAACCTTGTTTTATTCAGAAAAATTGTGGATCTATTCAACCTGGCCATAAAAAGGGGGATTGCAGCACTTTAGCAGGTGACCTTGTTCAATGATCCTTAGCTTGTCCACTTCAAAATGTCTATATTAAGTGCTCACAGAGCCCATGGGACAAAAATAACTTCCATGCATGAAACCACTTAAATCTGTCCAGCATAAGAAATTTTACCCTACATAATTCAACACCTGAATTTGGCAATTTCAGTGACATATTGTACCAGAAATCATGCCCCTAACAGTGTGAAATTCATGGTGTAAGGCACCTGGTAACCATCTGACAGTGTCAAGGCATTTGATATTAATTTTAGAGCTCTTACTGTTCCACTGGGTAAAATTCAGTATTACCATCTTCATACTTAATGTGCATATGTGCTGGCAAATACAAAATTTATATTTGGACTGCACACCTGTCTACGGTTGACTGTTGACTGTGGTTGTATTTTTGAAATTAGAAACAACAGACTTAGTGTTCACATGAACGCCTCTCAGAAGAACAGATTGCTGACAGCTGTTTTATTCTCTAGGTACAAAAGCATTAGAAGAAACTATATTTGGATTCCTTTAAATAAATAATCAGGGGGTTTGTAGTTCTTAACATAACCTTAAACTCTGTGAAACCAAATAATAAGTTGGGAAAGACTCTTTGGAACATTTGCTCAAGAAATAGGTTGTTGAATAGCCTTTCAATTAAATTACCCACATTAGCTGAAACCATTCTTATTGAGCATACTAATCTTATAAAAGAAAGGAGATAATGATTGAAATTAGTAAAATTAGATGGAAGTTTTACTCCTGTGTCAAACAGTAAAACTTTATGTGAGGCACCCAGAAAATCCCAGATTCAAGGGCAATACCCTGGAGGAAATTACCTTTTTTTATTCTACTTTATTGTTCCTAAATACTCACTGTACATCAGACTGCTCATTTGCCTCTATTTGCTTTGAGACTATTTATGGTTCATATGTTGGACAAAGAAACTCTTGTAAAACTGTGCTTGCAGTGAACAGACCCTAATTTTTGTAAAATTTCACCTAATGCACATTTCAATGTTAGCAGCTCAGGCACATGTCATCTCCTGTGTTTTTCCTACCAGAGCATCAAATTGGAAAAAAAGGGACTGCAATGATGCAAAAAGAACAGAAAATCCTGCAGAGGACCAAATGCCCTCTTGTCAAACTACTGAAGTAAGTCCAGTAAAAGTGCTGGTGAGAGATATGAACACTCATATTCCTGGTGAACTCTGTTTCACCCTTGAGAAACTGTCCTGCCCCACAAAACTGTCCTGCCTGGCTGTCCCAGGCACAGGGACAAAACCCCCAATCTTTCTTCCTGCCCTGAGGATCGAGTAGAGCTGGAACAATCTGAGCAGCCCTTTGCTTTTATTTAGCACAGGATATTCTGTCCCTTGCATCATCAGTGGTGGTTGGGAAGTTTTCCTCAAGAAAGGACAGTTTGCTTGAATCTGAAAAGCTTCTTTGCCTTCCTCACAGTTTCAAATAGACTTTCAGAGCTGGAGACCTTGTGAACCAAACCGGGTAAAGCAGATGTATCTCTGTGCTGTTTTGTTGACAAGGAGTTCCTTGCAGTCAGTAAGGCCAGGAATCAGACCTCAAAAATAAATACCAAGCACTTGGCTAAACCTAGAACCTTGATTTCTTCCTTCCCATCTGCAAGAAAACCCAAATTTTGAGGAATTTTTACGTTCTTCAATCACAGCCATGTGTTAGGTGCTCAGTGGACATTTAATGCACATATACAAGATCCAGTTTATAGCTTGGAAAACGTTGGTATAACTTTTCTTTCAAAAAAAAGTATTGTCATTCAGTACAACCTTGGGAATGATTTCTATGCTTTCTTCAGCTGTGTGTTTGTGCCAGTAGTTCTCTCAAAATGTACCTCTACCCATCCAAAAGCAGAAATACAGCAGACTAGGAATGAACCTACTGTGGCTGCTTGTTTGTTACTCTCATCCCCAAATGTCTTGTTTGTCATGGATTTGCTCATTAAAGCTACTGCTTTCTACACAGATCGACAGTCTGCCTCATCCGCAGTCATTTCTCCTCCAGAAATATTTGCAGGGGCAGAATTACTTTAGAGGTGCTAATAGCCTGTATTCCCAGGAGGAGTAATGAAAGCAACCAACTTCCCATAGAAGTATGACAGCAAAATACCTCCAAAGGGAGGCTTATGCAGGAATATTCTTGGAGGTATTGTTTGAGTACTAGCACTGGAAATGGGGGAGGAAATGAAAGAGCACATTATTATTTCTTTTAGCTGATTTAATTCTCAAATCAGATTGATCCTGTTCAAATTTCTGAATGCAATTGCTCTCATATGGGTATCATAATTAAACTCTCCAGGCTACTGTATCACAGCATCCAATTAAATAATTGTAGTTTCATATTATTAATGATTTTTTATAACAGTGATATCAAAAATGGCCATAACAACTCTTAGATGAAAGATGGAAGCTGTAACATCAATGGAAAGGTCTTGAGGCAAATGGAAAAAGTCTGGTTATTCTCCATTCTGTATTACACTATATATCAATACCTTTCCTATAGTAAGTAAAAGCTCACTCCAGCTAGATGTGATTTGTGTCATATTCACTTATACCAGATGTTAATTTTAAAAAATTATTTGCTTAACATAGTTTCCTATAAATTTCCTTTAACCATCATATGCAGTTACATACATATATATATGTATGTATATATTCAGAGCTCTTTCACTTTTTTCCCCGACATAAAACAAAGGATGTATTGATGTGAAAAAATCCTCCCAAGAAGTCCAGAGAATACAACTATGTCAAGGAGTTCCTGAAGAAGTAGGGTCTTCATTTATGATTGGTATTCAAAGCAAGTGCTTGCATACATTTTATATTTTCAAGAGTTTTAACCAATTTCTTTCTACAAAACTGGCAGGCATTTTCAGCAGCACCCAGTTTTTGAAGATATATGTGAGCAATGAATTATGTATTTTTACACCAAATTCATTGGAAATTGTAGTCCTGACCAGTTCTTTATTATTTACTCATTTTCCCAGATCTCAGAGTTTGAGCAGTGTGACAGCAGGACCTGGGCCATGGATGGTTTTTGCACTTGGAGTGAGTGAATTCCTCTTATCAAGCTCTGTAGAGGTGCTTTGCTTTGCTCCTGAATCCCCAGCTCCTTTCTGTAGGCAGATTTTGCAGAGATGTTTGACTGAAGGTAGTCAATAATGGGCTTTTGTTGCTACCCCCGGTCAGTAGAGGCACATCCTTGGTCCTTTGGCAATCAGCTGGGGACAGCTCCATATTAGATGAAACTTGCATCTTTTTCAATGTCCCCATCATCTTATTTCCTATTTTATTTCTGGCATTCCATAGTAAAATGCTTAAGTTTATTTCCATCAGTAGAAATGGTGCTCCAAGGAGAGACTAAACATTTTTGTGACCCTGTATGATTCCCATTGTTGCTGTTGTTATTCATGGATGCAGTCTTGCAGGAATTACCATAACCAACAACCATATCTGATTGAATGATCTATATTTAATTAAGTAATGACAACCAATTTCTGTCTAGTGTTAGCTTTGAACTTCCGTCAGTCTATAAAACATAATGAAGCATTCGTGATCTCATTCTGATGGGGAAAACCTCCAGATCAAAAGAAACTCCTTTTATGTTTCCTTCATTTTACTATTCACAATTTTATTTCTATAGGCTGTGGCCCACCAGATGAGGATGCTTAATTAACAGTTTAGTAAGCTGTTTTGATTTCAGTGAAATCATGAAACATCTTACTTCAAAGATGCCAGATGTATTATGTTTACAGCCAAATTAGCACGCTTGGTCTATTTTTAGTAAAGATCCTCAAAAAATGTATGTACACTTGCTAGAGATTTAAGAATAGGCTGAGATAAAATTAAAAGGAGTAATAGTTATCAAGTTTGCTGCTGCACTGTGCTTTGAGCTAAACCCCACTGACTCCATTTTAGCAGACAGTGAAGGTGCTCTTTCTTGCCTACTGATTATGGTCAGTGATACTTGAATAAAGCGATATGATTCCTAACAACCTCCTATTTCTTTCTGAGTGAGAATGGTGCAGAGGAAGCAGGCTCTGCACAGAGACATAATATATAAACAGCAACAGCAAGTTCAGGAAAAGTGTAACCAGAAACATCAGATGGAATATTGTAAGTCTGGCCATTGCAAGTGCCACTTCTTTACCCACTGGATGAAAAACCACCATCAGGTAAAATGGAAAGACAGTCAAAGCTGTATAGAAACTTTTTCCATTGAGTGGAATTGATCCAGTGATCAACACTCCCCATGAGGGTAGCCTGAAAACCACTTCAGAGAAATAGCAGAATATTCCCATGTTTATTTGTTCTGAATTGTATGCCTAATTTACTCACTGTTGACTTTTCAAAGTTAATTGCTGCCCTATTGTTCCCTCCATTTAACCAAAGGCTCAGCTTCCTCTTATTCACCTATGATTTTGAAAACATACTACTGGATTACTCTCAAAAATTCAACTGGTGTAAAAACTAGAAGTCACTCACTTCCCCCAGTTACTTATGCTGCATGGGTACCACTTGAAAACATATTCACTAATAGAAAGGGCCAGCAGAAATACACCTCTGTCAGTAAAGGAAAAGACTCCCCTCCTTCTCAGGCACAAGAAGGATTTTGAATTTGTCATGGTTTTGCTGGTTCTTGGAAACTGGGCAGGAATTTTTTCCCTTCCCTCTGCCCACTTTGTGCAGGGTTGATAAGTGGGCACTTAAAGGACACAAAAGAAATGGCTTTCTGGCTAATTGCTCAGAATCTCATCTCCTAGGAAACGGGGAGGATGAGCTCCTCTTTACTTTTTTCTCTCATCTCCTGGGAAATGAGGGGAGGAGTTTTGGGCTTGCTGCGGAGGCTGGAAGGGGGTCAGAGTGGAAGCTCGGTGGTTCTTTCTGTTCTCAGCCTGCTTGCCTGCTGTAGATCCTGCTTGGATTTTTCATCAGAGAGGAGCTGTTTTCTGGAGGGTTTTTTCCCCTTCCCCATTCCCATTTGTTTCTTTCCTGGCGGTGGTCCTTGTGTACATCAGGGTGAGAGAGAGGATTGTGCCACACGATTCGACCAGCCGAACAGAGTGAGGTTTTGGGGTTTTTTCCCATTGGGGAGGACTTTTTTTGTTGTTTCTCTCCCCCTTTACTCTCTCCCCTCTCTCTCTCCCCTTTCCCAGTGTGTGGGGGAGAGGAGGGAAACCCATTTTTTTTTGGTTTCTCCAGCACACCCTGGAGGGTGTTACCCCCATATGGCAATGACCAGTGATTCCACAGCACCCCCTGCTGGCCGGCATAAAGAACTGCAGGCTCTGCATCTCCAGTGATCCAACAGCGCCACCTGGTGACTGGCACAGGACACTACAAGCTCTACATCCCCATGACCCAACAGTGCCCCCTGTTGACTGTGGTTAGAATTGCACCAAAGGGTACAAACTGAACTGTTTACCTTTTTTTTCTTTGCTTGTTTATTGGTGTGTTTTGAAGGGGATTATTTGTGGGTATAGGAGCATTGTTTGGTTGTTTTACTTGTTTTCTTTCCTTGTTTCTGCCAATACAAACATACCTCTTAATAAAGGGCTGTTATTTTTCCCTTTTCCATAATTTTTTTCCCTCAATTGGAGCCTCCTAATTTCAGATTTATAATTGCTTAGAGGGAGGAGTTTGGGTCTTTTTCTCATAATTCATCCTCAGCAAAACGCCTGTGTCTCATTTAAACTGGGACAGAATTATTTACTGTATTTGCAGGAGTGAAATCTCACTCATAAATGCAAGAAAAGCAGTTCCTTGGTCAATCTGACATTTATGTGATTCCAGATTTTTTTTTCCCTGGATCTTTGTGGCTTACTCTCTAATTTTCCACTGTATGTTGAAGTATAGACTGTCAGTCCCGTTAAGGAGGCCAGGAGGAATGTAAAAGCCCTTCTGTGGTGGCTGACAGTTTTAGCCCTTCACTTCAGCCTGTTTGTGACAGTTCATGCTAATTTATATTAATATACTACTGCTGCTGCAGCTTCAGGAGGGTTGATAACACAAAGCTTGCTGCTTCTTACTAAAATGCTTACTCCAGAGTGTCCCAGGCTATCTGCTGGAAACATTCTCCAAAGGAGGTTTTCTCCCGAGATTAATACAGAACATCATCAGAAAACCATTAATGTTCCATATTCCTTGCGTCCTCCATTCTATCAGGTCAGGTTTCAGGAAATCAGGCTCATCAGCAGCAACTTTCCTCTATTGCCAGAGATCAGATAAAAAATTCAAGGAACACGCTATTCGGTTACAGATTGCCACAGGAGGACGATCCCAGCTGTGATGAACAGCTATGACACATGGGAAGGCACAGAGCTAGAAAGTTGCTTGTGCTCGGCATCTATTAAAAATGTTTTGCAGGGAAAACTGTAAATAAGAGAGCATATGGCACAAATTATACCAATTTTGCTAAACAAATTATATCAATTTGGCTAAACAAATCTCAGACTGTAAACATCCTCTTGGGTCAGAGCTATTTAGCAACTTTCTGCTGTCTCTGGTATAAGCCGATGGCTCCAGTAAATGTTACTTTACTATGAGAGATTGTTTTGTTTAGAAGATTTATGTAAGAAAAGTGACTCGGTTGCTGTGAGAAGTTACTTGGTAGTGGCATTTCTTGCATGTCCCCATGTGCAGGAGGAACAGTCTCTGTCCCGAAAGGCATTGGGCAAATGGGTGATTGTGTGACAGCAGAAGATGCTTCAGTTTCAGCTCTGCTGGAAATAGTCAGCAGGAACTTGTCTTCAAGATGGAACTCATCTGTGAGTTAAATATGACTTTCTATGAACATGGATTATGTCCTCCTGTGCAGAAGAACCTTTCTCAAACCTTTTAAGCTTTTGCCAATTAACTGCAAATCTTATTTCTTACATATGTGGAGTTCCCAGATGGACTCAATCAAATAAAGGCACAAAGTGTTCTGGAGTACTCTTGATGGATTAAGTGTGTCCTGTAGGAAGCAGGATCATTACCTGCACTGGGAATTATGTCTAAATACATTCAATTTTCAGCAAAATTATCATTACAATTTACTAAGCACAAGGAACCTTTATTTGTGGAATCTTTGCAGACCATTTGGTATTAGTAGCATCTCTCTAATAAACAGCATAAACAAACTCCTGTTGATGTTCTTCCTGACTTGAATGATTTAATTTTTTGTTTAGAGCATTTTTTCTTTTTTTAACTTTTACCTATTGTGAATAAAAATCTTGTGCATGGCAAAATATCTCTATATAATGTTCTGGAAAAAAAAGACACATGCTCCCTTGAGAAAAAAAAAAACTTTACAGCACAAGGAATCCCTTTAAGAGTTTTGTAACCTATAAAAATAGAGGAAAATCCATGAAGTAAAAAAAAAAAAAAAAAGTGGTGTTAAAAAAAGTTATTAAAAAATCCCTAAAATCTTTAGATACTTAAAACATGGTCCTTCAGTAGACATTAATAACTGTAAATGTGCTGAGTCGTCTATTATGGAGTACAAAGTTAATTTCACTAGACAGATAATAAAGAATTAAAAGGAAATGTAAGACTATGAGAAAAAAAGTGAAAATTTCACATAGTTCATAGTATTCATTAATAATTACTGACAGAATGTTGTATGACATTACCATGAGAATCTTGTCAAGGCAAGACTGTGATCTATTCTTCACTTTGGTTAAAATGTTCATATCACTTCTGTCTTCTGTATTTGACTTTTTAAATTTACTGGTGCTTTAGTTCTAGGAGGCTGAATCCCAAAAGGCATGAGCTGCAGTGAAATACATCTTTGGGGTATCATTCTTAGGACAGATGCTCTCAAGTCCTTGGTGGTGAAATCATGAGAGAGAGGTCCACCCTTGACCATGCCTGGACACAGAGCTTCTTCCTCAGGGCCCCATGAGTGGGACCCAACAGCCGGTACCAGCCAGTGCAAAAGCATCCTTAGAAGTAGCTGAAGATGTGAAGGCAGGCTCTGAGATAGCTTTTCACTGTCTGACAGGAGTTCATCCCCTCTCACGCACATCTGGTGTGTATTCATGTGCTCTAGAATGTAGAATGTGGAAAATAAAAGCTAAACATATGGATTTAACCCGTTTCACCTAAAGAGGTGAAAAGTAGGTGTTTAGGTATTATCAAGTCTGTAGCTGGCAGTCGTAATACACAGTGTAAATCTCCCTGCAGCGGAGGCAGCTGGCTGGAAAGGCATCCTCTGAGAGCAGCCAGCAGACACAGCAGACACCAGACCGAGGGGCAGCATGAGGAGGAGGACTCTCACAGATACACAACATTTCCTAACATCCTGGCATGCAATAGCCTCATCCATGTTTTTAGAATGCATAAGTGCAAAAAGGTCCAGGGAAAAAGGCTGGGCACGGCTTCTTACGTACAGCATGTGTTTCAGGCTCCGCTGGGCACTGTGCAGTGGGCTGTCACTTCAGAAATCTCCTCAGTAAATTGTGTTTTGGGTAACAATGTCACCTTTAGTGAGACAAACCTGGGTTGTCAACCAATTGTCCTATTTTAGCCCCAGATCTGGTTTAGCTAAGCAAACTCAGGACTGGTAGATGTAACAGTATTTTTTTTGCTGTCATTCAGCGCAGCAAAGTGTACTAAGTTTAGGAGAAGCATTTTTGATTTTTGCAGGTTCCAGAAAGCCAGTATCGTAACATATATCATATTGGAAAACACTGTGATGATGCCCAACACTGGATACAATTCTGAACCTACTTTGGTAGGTGACACTTACAATGACCCATGCTCACCATCGGTACAGGGCCTCTCTGTGCTGTGGACTGACACTGAGCTGCATCTGCTTGCACCAGTGTATTTATCCGTCTAAATAGCTGCTTTATTATCAGGGGTTGATTCTACTTTAAAAGGTGCTTAAAGGCAGGCAGTTTTACCTCATAAATCACTTTAGCATAAAGATGGATGTGCTTTATGCAGAGGTGGAGTTTGTGCCCTTTCTTGCTTACTCATATTAACAGGAATGTGTATGCAAATTTCTTGTCCCCCAGCAGCTATGATAAATTCCTCTTGGGCACTTGAATTCCTTCCAGCTTGATTTAGAAGTTCAAAAGACCTGTAAATATATCTATTCTCGCCCCTCCAAAGGAAAAACCAGCTAGGGTAAGGAAAGTTGACTGCTGGTGTAAAAGCTTTAACCCCATGTTAGCAGTTTTTGAAGGTGGTGTGGTTTTGATGACATAGGGCTGTGTTCCCTCAACTACTTGTATGTGGGCTGCTGATCAATAAGCCAGAAAAATGTAAATAACAGATATGAAAAAGACATAAACCACCGACTGATGATTTAATACATTATGACTTTCTACATGAGGCTCCAGCTGAGATGTATTGTCTCTAATTATAATGATCAGCCCCAAACAATCACCTGGTGTCCCTATGTACTCTCCAGGCCTTCAGCAACCCTGTTTCCTGTTGGGGGAAGCTAATGAGATGTTCTCCTACAGAACTTCAGCTCTTCATCTGGGTGAGTACTGGTCCTAGGTAGCTGTTTTGGGTGTCTTTCTGAGAAGTAGCAGCGTGTAAGTAAGGCTGTTATACTGTGTTGTGAGTGCCCTGCTTAGCAGGATCAATATGTTTGAACAAAGTTGATTCACTGTAGAATGATGTTGGGGTTGTTTCTGTCTTTCTGAAAAGAAAGGGATGTGCTTAATCCTGCAGTTTCTGGTGGTTGGTTGAATGCAGCTGCTATTGCACATGGCTGGGAGCTTTGAGTCTTATTTGGTTCCTTCTCCAAGAGCAGCTGGAGAGTTAGGCATGCTGCAGAGTATTTCCACTTTGCCTTATGCCATGTCCACTGTGAAGGGGCAGATAGAACCACACCATGGCCTTGGGAGGCACATCTTTATCTTTCTTTCATGCTGTTGCAATACAATGGGCAACATTCAATGGCAGGTGATCAGGCTTACCCTACTGAATTGGTAGCAGGTGAGTTGAAACTCTGGCATGTAGGTAACATTAAGGTAATTATGCTCACCAGTGGCGATATTTCCATTCACTGAGCTGGTAATAAAAGTATCTCCCATAATCTTGAAAAGACAGGGGAAGCAGTCAGTGAAGAGCTACAAAACAACTAACTCATTGACTCTGCAGTAGCAACATTGTTCTCTCCACCCCCTGCCACTGATAGAATAAAAACAAGTTTGAATTTACCTCGTCCTCCTTTAAATTCATTTCTTAGCAAGAGACTCTATTATAGGAAAGCATTCCCACTGTTTTGGCATGGCTGCTGTATTACTTGTTTGTTCTGGAAGTATCATTTTGGCAACATAAGAAAGGAGGAGTGTGATCTTTGGAGGCAGAGGAACTCGAAGGGAGGGGGAGCGATCTCAAATGTGTTTTGGAGAAAGGAGGCTTTGTCCTAAATGACAATTTCCATCACAAGTTCACTTTTCTGATAAGTAATGCATGTCTTCTACTGACTTCCTGCAAAGGTGTCCAAGCACACTGTTTAATTCTCCCTCACAGCATGGGGATTGTGCAGGAATGACCTGGCATTACCTGTCCCAGGCATAGGAAAAAATGAGTTAAAAGGTGCCTTCTCTGTGCCTCCCACCATGTCCAGCAGCGATGGTGTCTCTGCAGCTGTGACCATGGAGGCCAGGAGAGCTCAGGGAGAGATGCAGAACTATCAGCAAATGCTGGGGCAACCCCAGGAGTGGGGAGCTTATGGGAGGCAGGAGGTGCCCTTGCAGTGCAGGGGCAGGCATGAAGCAAGGAAGAGGCCAAGTGATACAGAAGAGAACAACAGCTATTAAGTGCAATTCAGTTGTGTGCCTCCATCTCTATTTTCCCACCCTGCTTTTTCACACCTAACCAGTTAAAAAGTGCTTTGGGAGACAAATACCCCATGTCCCCTGTGCTGTCAGTGCATGTGGACGGACTCTTCCAGAAGTTCTGCTGTACTGAAACCAGGATCTCATGGTGAACTGGAACTGCCTGGTGTGTCACTTTGTGCTCACTACTGGTGTTAGATTTACTCCTGAAACAGCAGCAAATCCAGGATTCGCAGCAAATGGGTAGCCTGCACAGAGCCCCTCTTTCATCCAAACTGATTTCCTTCAAACTTTGCAAACTGCATGTTTGAGAACTGCATAATACAGGCTTTTATGTAAAAGAAGAAAGCTCTCTCAACTTTGATGCTTTCACTGGCCTTGTCAGCCTACACCTGTATAAAGAAGGAAAATGGCAAATATCCACAATATCTGCTTTCACAGAAAGTCAGACTTGCCAGGCCTGTAAGTGTCAGAAGGGCTGCACACATGGTTTCTTTGTAGCTTCATACCTTGACCATTATGCAATCGAATTTCACTTGAAAGTAGTGATGTACTGGAGGTGTTTGGAGCCTGGCAGGTGTGTGGGTGCTGAGCAGGACTGTGCTGCAGGTCACAGCCCCACAACTGCACACTGAGGAGTTTCCCAGCACTACCACTCTGCAAACACCTGTCCCACCATGAAACACTGGGTAATTTGATAGTAATTTGTATTGCAGTGAAAGAGTACAGGCCAGTGATCCCCCTTCCTCCCGCCAGACTATGGAACGAACTCGAGAACTTGTATTTGAGCCTCCAATCTGTCTATGATTGCCTCGCTGTAAGCCTCTGGGAAGCTGTGGATATGACACTTCAGCAACGCATGAGCCTCTGATCACCCTATCTAAATGCAGAAGGTGTTTCTTCCTGTCCTTCAAACCTTGCCAAGGGCTCTTGGGTGAAGACAGGCTCCAGGCAGAAAAACATGAGGTTGCTGGGAGGGGGAGAACGTGTCACTTGTGTAATGAGGGCATTGCAGGTGCAAGGCCACTACATGATATGTGGGCAGACACGCCATGCCCCCTCATTCCTTCTATAAATGGTTTTCTGCTTGATTAGCGGTCTGTCTTACCACTTCTGTTTCAACAGCCTAATTTAGAGCAGGGCTACAAATTTGCATCCCTACAGCCAGCTCAATGTCCTTAATTATATGTGTCTTTATATGTCTAAGGAAAATTTCAGGCTTGAAAATGGATGGAGAGAGGAAAGATTTCTATCTTTGTCGCCCTATGCATTTTTTCCCATGTAGTATTTCTTGTAAAGACATCTGAGGTTGATTCTTGTTTATGGTAAAGCTGCTTTACGTGAATGCAAAAGGGAGTTTGAAGCCTGAATGTTAAAGCAATGTGGGGGGACTGACAGAAATAGGAAACCCACCAGAGTGCCAATGTCTGAATGTAATGGCTCTTGTTCTGAGACACGGTCACTGGAACCATCTCCATTCTCCCCGTCTGGGATGCTCAGGTGTATCTCTTATGGAAGTCATGTTTGTAATAGTGAAGGACACAACTTATTTATCCTGTTTTGAGAGGGATGAAAGGGGACAACCTCCCCCAAAACACAAACCAGTAGAAATTTCTTCCTCTGAAGGGTTTATTCATTGTCCATTACAGTGTTTCTTACAAGCTTCCTATTGTATCTGATCCTTTGAACAGTCCTTGACCATGCAAAGAAGTGTCATAATAAGATGTGTTTAATTAATCATGTTCTTCTGGAAATTTTCATGTTTCCTGGATTTCCTTATAGTACCTGCACAAATACTTTTTTTCACAAATAATCCATGCAAAGGCCATCAGCCACAAACTGTTCCTGTTTCCAGAATATCTGTAATACTTGCCCATTTCAATAAGCTTCTTACAAGAAAGAGTTCATCCTCATGTAGAATAAAGAGGGAACATGACAAAGCTTACACAGCTTTCCCCTTGCTTTTAATGCATCAACCACAGTGTTTTCCATTTCCTCTTCTAGAACGAGGCTGGAAAAGTCATCAAGGAGATGCCTTCATTCATTTCAAAAAGGTTGTTGAATCAGGAAAGGAAATGGAAAATTAATTAATGCCAGTTTTCACTATGCAACATTCTGGGAGATGGCTCCTTTGCTTTGTCACCAGTTCGGTTCTGTCCAAGTCCCAAGCCAGACATCAACATTTAATATGCTTTATAGATGTCAACTGTTTTTGTTGAATCATTTATTACCTTTCTATTATGGACATAACATCCAAGTAAATGATGAAAAGTACCTGCTGGCTAAATGAAAACACCAGATGTAAAGGATTTTTTTCATTTGCAAATGTATTGTAAAGAATGACAATGTTTCCTTCAATTCTTCTTGTCCATGTCAGTTGTTGGCCAAAGAAGTGTTACTGAGTAAGTCTGTCACATATCTTGTTACTAGATGAGCTGAAAAAAAGCCAAACCAAAAGAAAGACAACTTTCAGGGAATTCAGCATGTCTGGTTTTATTCTTCCCATTAGTGTAAATCTAGGATATCATCATGGAAATTGATGCAGTCAGTGGAAAACAAATTTAAGTGAGGACAGAATTGATTGAATGTACATGAGAAATGTAAGCAGCTGACCTGAGTAGTGACTGCATTCTCAGTTATGTTTGCCTTGGACTCTGGTGTCCAAAGGGAGTATTGTCCACTAAACCAGCCCTGCACACCTGGGTGCAGCGTTTGATGTGCAGAAGGATTGAGTCCCATTGGGAGTTACTTCTCTCTAGCTGCTGTCCTGGGCAGACCAGGGGGAGATCCTCACCCCAGGCAACTGCACTGTCATGACTGACCTGTCTGGTTGGGAGACCCCAGGGCTGATGAAGCCCTGCCCAAGCCTCTTTTCAAGTGCTGCATGCCTGGGGGAGAGCTGCTGAAGGTGAAGCTACTCTGCACAGGAGTCCAGGCTGCCTTGGTAGGCAGGTAGCCCAAAGGAATTGCCAAACCTGCTGCACCTGGGACCTTTTAGCACTCAGCATGAGGAAAGTGTGATGGTAACCTAAAACTGTTCTAAAGTTTTCTCCTCTTCCAGTGCTGGTATTTCTCAGTTTCCTGGAGGTGCATTATTTCCATGTGACTATAACACTGACTAGTCCTCTAAAATTCATGGAGCAATGGTGTGAATCCTACTGCAACTATACTGGCAGTGCATCCACCTGATCAACCTGCAGCTGACTGACCTGTCCCACAGAGCAAGGTATGAATGAGAGTCCTTTGCCCAGCTAACTGTCCTGCTGCCTCTGCCCTGCTCATGTTAGCACAGCTCCCTGCCTTGGCCCTTCAGGCCTCTCCCGGCAGGGCTGATGCTGTTGTAGTGCCTGTGTGTTTACTCCATTTCAATGACGTTAGAATCCAGCAGTAAAAATACACTTCAGCACAGCTGCTTGGTACTCACACTGGTCAGATCAAATGAACGGTGTGTGTTGGGGAAGATAACACAGCCCCTCAGGCAGGACAGGTGCTGCTGAATTCAAAGAACTGCTGTCCTCATGTTAGACTCCATCACAGTGTTGACCTCTGTTACCCCGAGGATGGCATGACAACATGATTCACCTGCAGACTGGCATTGGAAACATGCCACCAAATCTGTTTCACCCCTATTAGCCCATGACACAGCAAGGTATGCCAGGCTGATACCTCAAGTTTTCTCATTTCCAGTGTTACATCAGCCTGATAGACTTCTGAGTCTTTAAAGACTGAGGTATTTTGATTATTAGTGGAGTTTTCTTCATGCTGTTTTCCATATGCAGCTTTAATGTTCAGTGAAGGGAAGGTCCTGGTTCAGACTTGGCTTAGGCCAGAGGCTGCTGAGGGTGCAGTCCATCTGTCTCTGGATCATCACATAAGCCAGATGTAAAGCAGCCCTGGCTACAAGCTCCTGGAAATAAACTGCCCATGATTCTTTCTTCCTGAGAAAGCACATCACCAGGTTCAGGGTGAGAAATCCTCCTTCTCGATTAAGTGATTGATGTACTATAACATGCCCTAAATCCATGTGAGACTGGAACTTCTGTGTTAGGTATTTATCTTCTTCCAGATTTAAAAGGGTCTGAAGTTGTTTGTATAAAGCCATGGAGTCTATTAACTAATCTTTCAGAGGCTTGGGGCAGGCGTACTATTACAATTTTTCTTCACTTCTGTGGCAGGTCTGTGAAAAAAAAAAAAAAAAAAAGTCAGAAAGGTTATTCTAGCACAGAGTAACACCCAACAGTGGAGTTAGCAGTTCTCTAAAGCAGTCACATTTAACCATAACATCTATAAAATCTTGTCTTAGTCCCTGAAAAATCAGAGAAAGAAAAGTATCTTTTCAGTAGATATTCATACTTACATGATCTCTGAAATGTTCCCAAATAAGCTGTTTAAGCAGCATTTTCCTGCTATTTTTTCCCCTGTGGTTGTTCAGGGGTTTTTTTCCAGTTCCTGTAACATGCACACAAATATCTCACTAAAACTATCTTGCTCTTCTTGACCTGAAATTTTGTTCAGCTTTGGATGGTCGTGTAACTGTTGATAACACTGGCACCAATTGCTTCAGTCATGATGGCACAAAGAAAAGTACTTTTCTCCTTGGTTTTATCTGAAAAACACTGACCCCTTACTCCCCTCATGGGCATTTGCTGTTTATTGTAATATATGACATAAGAAAGAATTGAAAAGTGCCCTGGTGAGATGCCTCTGCAGAAAACAAGTCAAAATCTGTCTCTTTGAAGAGAATATCATAGACTACAATTTTTCCTTAAATATTTGTATCTTTGAAAGTAATAGGTAGTTTTTTGCAGATAGAAATACTATAGAAAAGAAGATGTGTTTTCTCAGCTTGATTTAAACTTCAAGTAAAACAGGATGAAGAATTTCAGGTTCGCTGCTTACAAGGAGCTGGAGCAGCAGCTTACAGCATTTTACTGTCAATTTAGGATGCAGTATGAAACCAGGGACTCATGAATATACCATGTTTAGGTAAAAAAGAGATGACTTGCAAATTATGAGCTATATTTATGACTATCATTCCAGAGCACGGTTTGACTTTCTCTACTGAGAGACTAAAACCAATCCCCTGCAACTGATTTATTTGTAAGTACTTATTTTACTCCTTTGCAGCATCCAAGTTGTCTGTGGAAAATTTCTAAATGATTTGCTATTCCTCTCTTGCTGTGAATTCTCACTGTAGTACCTTCAGGGCTGCACAGTTGCAAGGTAAATTAAAACTGAAAATATGACAAAGGAAAGTAGACCAAAGCAAAGCCCTGGTGTGAGATGTCATTACCTGCTGTTGGGAAAGCAACTCAAGACTTTCATACAATTGGTTGTAATATTTCTGGAGCCAAATTATGCTGTCAGCAAAGAGTACAGAAGAAATTTAACATATCAGAAAATTCTAGGGGAAAAAAGAGAACACACAACACATAAACACAAGGGCATGTGAAGATATTGTATCATCTGTCATGAGAACATGGTGTGTTTCAACCTCTGAATGACACTGTTGGGCTGCATGTATGTTCAATATTAAATATTACAATAACTTTTTATTAAATAAAAATTCCTTTTCTCTTCTAAGCACCTATATGTAGTTCTATAGCCTAATATTTATTTAAGAAACCTTAAGATAGATGGGTATGCAACAGTGGGAGAGGGAAAAATTCATTACAGTGTGGAACAGATGCAGTCTGTGCTTGTTTACAGCCAAGAGACAAAACACTGGATTGGTTTGACAAAGAAACTTTTCCTGGTTATGCTGAAATCTTTAATGAGAGGTTATCGAAGTACTACAGCAAGGCTTTTGCATGAGTACCCGTAACTTAGAAACAAAGCCACATACAAGATGCAGCTTTATGACTCACTGTGCACCTTTGTTTGGTTCCTGTAATTACCTCTAGTTGAGTTCTTTCCCTTACAGGGAAAATAGGGAAGCTCAGGTGCTGATGAAAGCAGAATACCAAACAAGATGCCAAACCACCTGTCTTTAGCATAAATGGAGGGAGAAAGGGCAGGAAAAGGGACAAGACACAGGGCCCAAGCTCCATGTAGAAGTGAAATGCAGAAGAATGGGGTTCCCAGGGGGTTTTGAGACGTGATCAGGAGCTGCAGCTGAGTTAAATGGGAAAACTAAATAACTTCCAATCAGTAGACTATTTCTGGTTTTGTTTTAAAACTGGGCAGCAATATCATCAGAGTGTGATATGCTGCTGTTTGCAAAACTTTTGGATGTGTGAGCTCAGGCAGACAATAGCAAGCCTATGCTGTAGAGTCTAATGTGGTACTGGCAATGTCAATCCAAACAACAGAACTAAAAAAAGTTATTGTAACACAGCTGGTATTGTTTGGGAGAATAACCTCTTCAGATTTTATACACTCAAGGGACAAAAAAATAGCCTAATGCAATTTGAAGTGCCACCATCCCCCAAGTTTTTGAATTTACAGCACTTGGAACTACACAATGGACTGGAAAGGAAGCAATCCTGTGTTAAGCAACTCCATGCCACTATGCCAGAGAACGTACAGGTGCAAGGTAGCAAAGGGCCAGACTCTGCTATGGTACATTTATCTGATGTTATCACTGGGCAGAGCTGTTCCTGCAGGAGACAAAGGTATGGAATGAGATTAAACAAGTCTTAAAGCCCATGGAGAAAACAATGTTACTGATGGTTCCTAATTGAAGTTGGCAATTCAGGAGAGACACTGGCAGCTGTCAGACTTGTCTCGAGCTCTGAATGTGCCTCTGCAAGAAGTGTATTTCTGAGAGTAAAGAGGGATCTCGATGGCCAAAAAACCATGGAGGCAACTATCAACATTTATGTTTTGCATGCATTTGATACTCTGCTTTAAAAATACCCAAGTGGTGCTGAAGGCTGGATGATAACATACCCCCTGAACTGTGTCTACTTGCTCTGCATCCAGCTTCTCAGTCTGTGGCTAGAAAGGGCTGCCTGCTCCCCTTGGTATCATGCATTGAGACCCTTAGCAAAACAAAATGGATCGAACAATATCATTGAGGGGTTTTTTTCTGTATTATATTCTGGGAAATACAAAGTGAGAGGGTTAATTCATATTTTAGACTACAACAGGTAAATCAAGAGAGGTGTGTGCATGCAGTGTGTAGGTTCAGGGTGCTGCTGTTTCATGGACTGCAGTCAGATATTGCAGCATGTGTACATGTAATTGTCTCCTAAACTGGAGACTGAATCCTTAAAGGTTCTCTTGCTACACATTACTGCTCCAAACAAGGGACAGCAATATAATATAGTATGACCAAAGTAGATGATTCATTCTGATATGCTACTTTAAAACATGCCAAGGACATTAGCTATAGCTCAGCCAAAAACTCTGTCTGAAATAAACATTGATCTGATGGAGTCCTGCATTAATTTTTAAAACATAACAGCAGGGGGCAAGGAGGGACAGGGTTTTTCACTGCGAACTCGCTGCTTACACAATAGAAATGAGGTATACTTTCAGTGCTTACTGTCTTTTTTTCTAAATAATTTTCTCCAGAAGTTCTAATTGCAATGGCCAAGTTCTGAAGAATTCTAAGGCTTTTAAAGCTCTTATTTCAGAATAAGTTAGTTTTCAGTACATAGTCTGGAAAATGCATCCTGCCTTGTACACTGTGCATAAGATTGCAGAAATGTATTTTTAGAGTCATGAACTAAATTGTCATCTGGCTCGATGGATATTTCAGCTGCATTACATGTATTTGATCTGAATGTAGCTCACTGCTTATTTTTTTCCCTCCTCAAATTATGCAGTGGCACTTTTCCTATATGTTTATAGCAAGCAACCTCTCCTTAACATCCGACTAAATCTTGGATTTTCAGTCATCTGGCATACTTATAAGTTCTTCACATTTTTTATTGCTTTGCTTACAGCTAATTATTCTGGATACAGCACAGTCTATTTATATGCTTTGTAAACACTCTCTCTTCCAAATGTTTTGTGGTATCATTTTCTTCAGGCTCTTTATGGTTGACTGTCAAATGAGGGAAGCAGCTTAACTAGAGAGGCACAGGAGAGAATGGAAAATAAATCCCCTAACATCAACAAGGGAGCAATTGTCAGTGTTAGCAACTATTTTCCTCATAACTGTTCTATTAAATTATTTACAAATCTGGCGTACTATGTTACCTGCTGTTATGCAAAATGAAGATTCGGTTTTACTTTTTTTTCCTGTCAGAGTTCTAAGTGAAGTAACTTCAGTGCATAAAATCCCACATTGCAGAACCAGCAGCTTTTTCAGAATCACAGCATAATCAAAGTTGGAAGAGACCTTCAGACTCTCTTGTCCAACCATCAGCCTAGCACCACCACGACTCCTAAACCATATCCCCATGTGCCACGTCCAGATGCCACTTGAACACTTCTAGAGATGGTGACCCCACCATCTCCTTGGGAAACTTACTGCAGTGCCTAACCACTCTGTCAGTGCATCCAGGAGAGATGCTGCAATCTTCAACCCTACACTTCCTGGAGGTCCTAGAGTGCAGTGCCCATCTGGAGGATGTAGAGCACCAGAAGAAGGTTGCAGGCCTGTGAAAAGTAATCCAGGACTCTGGAAAGACTCCAGTGTGCAATGTGAGGTTGCAAACAAAAATTAGTGCTGGTTCTTTGACAAGTTCTAGACTTCTCGGCTTTGAAGGAGTTCATTCATTAAACTGTTGCATGTGTGTTTGGGTCAACATGGTGCAGTTACTCATCTGTTGTTCAACTTTTGATTATGTCTAAGCCAAAACTGGATAACTAAACCACCATACGGTTTTTACAGCTCTCTGTAATTAGAGTGATCCAGGCACATCTGGCTTAATGAGCTTCTTTGATCCAAGCAGAAAAAGAAGTCTCATCTTTCAAATGTATTCATATTTTCTTCTAGTGGTTTTTTTTTTTTTTAAATTTCTAAATGAGTGTTTATGGGAGGATTTATTCAGTTTCTTACATGACATGAGTGGGGAGGAGGGAAGGGTTATCTGAAATAATTCAGGGGAAAGACCTGGTCTTTTACCTTCCAGCAACAGCAGTTCTTTCTTACACACTTAATAAATTCTAAATAACGGAAGAAGAGGATGAAAATTTCATCTCTAAAAATAAGGTGATGAAACAGGCTATCAAAAATACTATGCTATATTGGTGGTACAGCTGTAAGGGATTTAAGAAAATTAATTATATTACTATTGTAAAAATATCAGCCTTGAAGTTAGTGCCAGTGTATTTGAGTCTTCAATTCCACATATTCATCTGTCTGGTATTTTCAGAAAAAACAATCAACTTAAAAACTCTTTCTCTATAGAAACATTTTTGCTGCCATTATACATGCCTGATGTAAAATTCTTAATCTGGAAATTAAATGTTCATCATACAAAAATACCGCATTGTACTTGACAATACTTTTGGCTTTGTTAATCCAGAGATTCCCAGAAACCAAATAACAATAAGCCCCATTTTTTTTGGTTTATTGGGAACTAAAAAGTAGTGAAAAAATCCTATGCTGGCTTACTCATATGAGAGAAGAAAAATGTGGAAAATAGTACAATTTCTATTTTCATTGATAATATTAATACCTGTCTGGAAATAGTCTGGAAACTCCTGTTTTGTTAAACATCATCAACAATTGTCATCAGTTTTAAATTACTCCATTATTCTGCATAATCTAAGTAGGCTGTGTGTTAAAAGACTCAGGATATTTAAAAACCACTAGAGAGAATTGGTGGGAAGTTGGAGGAAACTTTCTGACATAACAGAGGAATCATTTATTTTTAGTGGTTGAAATTGGTCAAATTATTTATGTTTTTGTGATTAAATTTCGCTCTTTGAGAAGACCGAGTTCATAACTATTCATAGTATGATGTTTCTCTTTTGAAGTTCGAGCAGGGAAAATTGACTTCTTGTGGCCATCTCAAATAAATATATTTTGCTTAATTTTGAAGGTCATAAACAGGAACCTCATGGAATTTTCTGCTTTTGTAATTGGGGAGAAAATTCTGATAAGATTTTCAATGTGAGAACAAGTCCTCTTACTCTAAGGCAGAGATTTAAGGTGGTGTTAGCCATTAAGCATCAGTATCTCACCTCTCATCAGGTGAGAAATGGGGGCCCAAGGCTTCTGCAAATTCCTCTTGCTGTTGCCAGAAGCCAGTTTGGAGAAGCAAGAAAAGCTCTACTTTTAGTTATCGCAGAAGGAACACGTATTTTTGGCTGCAGGGTAGCAGTGTAAGAACCCGCTCAGCCCCAGGGCTGGAGACAAATGATCAGGAAAGACTTTTCTAGGATTGATGAACTGTACAGTGAAGCATCTCCCACAGTTGCTGAGAAAAGAAAGGGAATGTCTTCAAAAAGGACTGGCCTGATGCAGAGTTCTCTGTGGCTTGGGAATGAAATAATTCTCAGATGACTGCGCTGGTTCTTCCAGATGTGTGAGCAATTTTTAGTGCTGATGATATTTTGCTAGCAGGCTAAGAGCACTGTATGAGTGTGGATGGTTTCACTGCAAATGGGCTCCAGTTTTATTCTTTTACAGAGAATGGCTTTCAGGAAATACCTGCAGATTTTATCCTGCAGTAAGGTGTTCTATAAGATATCTCAAAGGGTTTTTGACCCATATGTGAAAAGGTGCAACAGAGCATTACCAGTGAGGTTAATCAAGTGTCCTTGGGTGCTGTGAGCTTGTGTTTTTTCATATAGGCCAACCCCAGATTTTCACTCTTTTGCAAAAATAGTTTTTTGCTTGCCTTTACTAATGGAGACAGAGCATGTTTTATAAAATGACAGAGAACTGGGACCTTTTGGGGAGGGCTCCTGTGATGGGCAGGAGGCTTTGGGGCTGTGGATGCAGGCGATGCAGCATTGATGTAAGGGACTCTGCCAAGGTTTCTGAATGTCCATAGAAAGAAATTACAGCCATGCTGGTGTGGGAATGCTCCTTAAACATGCCTACTGGGGCCTGTCTTACTCTCTGTCTCTCAGCACACAGCAGTAGGGATGGTAGGAATCAGACCCTTAGTCATATTTATGGAGTTCGCCTACAAGGGTTTTTTCAGTTCAATGAGTATCCCAGAAAATACCTCATGACTAATACATCTTAGTGCCTGTAGGAGTGGGTGTCTTCACTTCCTGCCTGGATGGCAAAAAGGTCCATCAATGATGGAATAAATATTAACCAAAAATGAAAGTCATTGAGTTTTCTCTAACTCTTCTTGGGTTTAGTTTCACCAGTTGTTCTTAGGCTCCTCTTTGAGATGGAAATTTACTGTGCTTCTCTCTTGGCAGTTTGGCCTATTTGGTAATTAGAGTCTCTTGCTTCATGAGCTGTTCCCATGGTCCTTTAGTAGTGCTTTTTCTTGCTCTTGTATTTTCTGTTCCCTTATTACTTTCCTAATAACTGCTACTCAGGCTCCTCTCCTCCTTTAATATTTTCCTGTGTGTTTGGCTTTGCTTCTCTGCATTCCTGGTATGGCATATGATGTGCCATCACTAGAACAAGATGTCACAGCTTTTCAGCAGATGGAAGTGGAGTTACTTCTCCAGAAGGCTCTGCTTTAATGGCCTGTTTCAGCTCTCTCCATGTGAGTTTTTACTCTGCTTCATGGTGGGTCTCTGCTACAGCGGTGACTTTCCAAAATTAATAATACCTGGACTTGTAAGCAATTACAAGTATCTTGGCTTTAGCGAGCCACCTTTCCCAGCTGAAGCCACTGGAATCTTGTGGTCTGGAGTCTCTACTCTGGCTTGCGGTTCACTGAGGCTCTCTTCTGTTTCTTGCTCCTGGCTGGATATATTCCCTTGTTTGTTTTAACTAAGTATCTAAAGGAATCCCACTAGTCTATATGGTTATTTGTGGCTTGGCATTTTTTTCAATCCTCACTAAAACATGCCAACTTTTTTTGCTCTGTGTGCCAGGACCTCTTGAGTTTGGTCCCCAATACCTACACCATCTCTCCTTTCCTCCCTCAGCTCCTTTCCCTCACAGGTTTTTTATGTGTTGGTGTTGTAAGGTAGAAAAGTCCTCTTCACTCTGAATGCTTCAGAATGTAAATTGATGTTAATTTTCTCTTTATTTTTCTAGTTGAAAATTAGAAGGGATAGGATTAATCCAAGCAGTCATCATCTGTGCTCTTTAAAGGCATTTCCAGATTTTTGGCGTATTGAAAACTGCCAGAATGTAACAGGCATACGTAGAGAGAGAAGACAAATGCTGGTCATTACAAGTTTTTTCATTTTCTACAGTGAATAGGCATGTCTAATCATTTCAGATCTGAAGGTCCCCCTTCCTTCAATTTTAGCCGATTATTGTCAAAGATATGCTGTAATCCTTTCCATTTCTTGTATTTCTTAATCACATTTGATAGCTTGGTAACTTTCTTTAACCAGAGTAATGTGTTAAACTTTTTTTTGGCTGCCACAGAGAATTCTAAGTGATTTTGTTGAACTGGATTCCAGCAGTTTTGGTATGTAGCCTAACACCATATACTGTGGTGTGCAGAGAAAAATCAGTTCTCCAAAGGGAACTCAATAGCAGTGTGGACCTTCTGCCAAAAATTCCTAATTCTGGGACAGTACCAGGAAACTTGCGTGGGTCCCGTTCTGCTCCTGATGAAGTCAAAGTCAAAGCTCCTCCCAGTTGCAGGGGGATAAGGTTCAGGCTCCAACACTCAATCCTCACATTCCCATTTCACACATTTTCCTTAAAATTCTTTTTTTTCCTTTTGTTTTTAGGCTCTGGCAAGATATTAACCTTTACTCTCTCTTGTACATTTTCTGGAAGGCAAATTACAGATAGGAACCATTTTCCTCATCTCTTACGCTGTTTAAGGGTAGCTCCTGTTTTGTGCCCCAAAGCGCGGCTGGAACTCAGCAGCTGTAATCTGGAGTGACAGATGAGCAAGTCAGATCATGAAACGAGGAAAAGGCTGCTGGAAAAGGAGCAAACAAACAGAAGAAAAGCTTGTAATCATATCAGAAAGACAAGAAGTGATGTCTCGAAAGAATGAAATTTTTATTTCAGTAATCCCTGAATATACTTGGATTGGAAAGATGAGGAATCAGGGACAGGCTGTGGACAAGGAGGAGATAGCAGATGTGAAAAGATGGGATCTTGGGACATTTGCCATAGGAAATGAAACTCCAGCATTACTGTGTTGCAATAAGTGCTAATAGGTTTGGAGCTCGACCATGTCTTACGTGTGTGTAAGTATACACACTGCTATATATAGCTCTGGAAATAAACACAAGTAATCTGATAGCTTTAAACATAGTCAGTTTTCTTATTAGAATGTAAGAACAGTTGCAAGAAGCAAGTGTAAGAATAGAACCGACACTGATTTTTGCCATGAAGCTTAGAAGAGATATGGACTTGATCTTAAACACAAGGTGATGGGCAGCAAGTTGGGGACTGTTAGACTGTTTTCAACAGTGCCACACAATCACTGCCTGACATCGGGGAAGTAATTTCATTTTCTTTTGCTTTTTCATTTGTTTTCCTCATCTGCATTAAATGGTGCTAATTTCTTCTGTTAGGAGCTACTGAAGGGTGTTGATATGAAAGGAAAGCAACTGAGCTGCAGAGTAACAGTCACTTTTCAACAAAACAAAGTGCAAGAGTTTCCAGGTGGAGAGACACAGGGAAGGGAAGAAGGAGCATCCCTTGCACATTGCCAACTCGCTTGTGGACACATGACTTGGAGACACATGAACTGTGTGCAGTGAGGAAATGGAAGGGCCCAGGTAACCCTCCTCCTGGCCTGTGCCTGCCTGTGGCCTGACCAGCCCCCTGGGCTCCTTACTTGAGCACAGCCAGGGACCCTGTCCAAACAGGCTGTGTTCAACTCCAGCAAGGGCTGTGATAAGGACATAAGGAACAAAGTGCTAATAAAGAGTCGAGTCTTACTTTGTGAACTTAATTTTTTTAGTTTTGAACATAGAAAATGGAGCAACCAATGCTAATTTTTAAACTTATGTTGTTTTAAGTAACTCCATAATCAGGGTCAGCAAAGCGTTATTTACACGCTGTATGTGCAGCTGGCAAGAATCTCAAATTGTGCCTTCTGTAGTACAAATGCTGCTGGAAAGGGAGATCTCTGCATGTAATGTCCCCAGCCCATCTCACCATGTGTTGCATGTTGGCTCCTGTACTTGTCAATGTGCAATGAAACAACGGCAGGATTTATCCAGGGTCACTCTCAGGGCAAAACTCTCTCCATAATATCCCTAATGGTGATGTTAAAAGGTAAAGGAAACAACTATATTTCTATTGAATACTTGACATCTTATTTAAGAGAATGATAGATTTCAGGGAATAGCACCAAGCCCAATCAGTAATGTACATATTAGCATCTTAATGCTAATAAACAAAACCTAAATGAAATATAATACGTCTGTTGTTGGAAACCATTCAAGTGTGATTTAAAACAGAAAACTGACAAATACTTTATTGCAGTAGTGTCCAATATCTCCCTGGGCAGGTACCAACATTTTCACACCTTGCTGTCTGTTTGTTTAATGTAAGGTACTTAGACAGGAAAGCAAAATGTTGTCAGCTTTTACCTTTGGCTTTCAAAAAGTGAAGTGAATAGGAAATCCTATAGCCAATGAGACTATATAGATTCTGAATGATTCAAGGTATTGAAAATTAATTTGAATGTGAAATCAAACACCCTGTTGCATTGCCTGAGAATATTTTTTCTCTATAACTTTGGTTTCTTATCCCCAACAAAATTGAGTTTGTTGTTCAGATTTGATCTTGGTTTCCTCACAATTTCCCCTCCATCTTTTGGCCAGCTCCTAGCTACCTAGATCACCCAGAAAAGTACTTTTCAGCTGAGTGGAGCATCCTCAGTGACAACACTACAAAATTCTTGTCTTTTAGAGCATTTTGTCATGTCTTATCAGTTCTCTTATGTTTTGCTCTTTGGGAATATGTTTGGTTTTACTTCATGACATTTTTCTCCAACTTACCTACAACTAGAAGGTATTTGCTGCATGTTTGATGGGAAATATTTGTTCTTACAGCACCCAGTAAGAGCCAAGTACCATAACCCTAACCCACACCAGATTTCTGCTGAGGTTCATGCAAGTTTTGCCCAAGTTAGGCTGTGGGATTTGACCACGGGTGCAACCTGTGGTATTGCTTAACTCTACCATGTTTGTTTTTAGTGACAGTTTGCATAAAGATGTCTTAAAGGATAAAGTTACAATAGGTTGTGTTACAGGGACAAGGTAAGAAAACCGGAAATTAAAGCTAAAAAGACCTTTGTCTCTCTAGGAAGACAGTGAATGGTGTGGTATATCTTTTGGCATTTTAATGCTACTAAATTATATCTCCTCTTCAAAAGTGGTTCGGGATGTTTCTGGACCCAGCTCCAATTATATTGGAGATACAAACCCTCCAGCGCACTCAGCTTTTTCTCTTTATATCGTTTCATCATCTCCCCCAAGCCGGTCCCCACATTTTAATTTAACTCGCAGCTTCCTGCCGAGTCTCCCCAGCTGGAGCCCATCGGCAGCCGAAGGCTCTTCTCGCCCTCCGGTGCATTAAACGGCATCACCTGTCCCAGCGCTGCCGCTTGGGCCGCCCGCACCTGGGCTGGGCTGTGCTCGGCTCGGCACTGCCCGCGGCGAGTGCGGGTCCGGCTCCTCTCCGGATGCGGGTTCGGGTCCCGGTGCGGGTCGGCGCCGGGGGGAGCGGCGCGGGGAACTCGCACCATGCGGGGCCGGGGCCCGGCCCGCCCCGGGGGCCGCGTGTGCTGATGTAATCGCCAGGCAGCCAGCGCTGAAATTCAACACCGCGGCGGGCGGGAGCTCCGCTGGTGCCGGGGCAGGCGGTGCAGCGCCGCTCCGCCGCCCCACTCCGCGGGCAGCCGCGGGGCGCCCCCGCCGCCCGGCCCCCGGCGCCCCCTCCCCGCCGCGCCCGCCCCCGCGGGCCGTACGCGGACCGGGCCGCCCCCGGGCTTGCGCGGAGCTCGGCGGAGACCTCGGGGCCGCCGCGGTTTCATGGGCAGGAGCTGACCCTGCGGCGGCGCGGCGCTCGGCTTTCCCTCGGATCTCCGCTGCCCGGGCAAATGCATACAAATGCATTTGGGAGCCGAGAGGACAAGGCGAGGACGCATCTCTCCCGCGGCACAAACGTAAGCGGGAGCCGGGGAGGCGTGACGGCGGCGACGGGGCGCATCGCACCGCATCGCCACCCCGCCGCGGGGCGGGCAGGGCACGGGGGCTGCGGCTCAGCTCCCCTCCGGGGGCAGCGGACGGTGACCCCGACGGGCTGTGTCCTCAGCCCTACCTTCCTTGCTCCAGCCGTAACCCCGCGGGGTCCCCGGTGCCCCCGGCGGACGGCAGGGTGCTGGCACCCTCGCACGGACACCGTCTGTGCCGCTGGCTGTGCGTCTCTCCCCTCCGCACTCTCCCATGTCGTCCTGGATGTGCCCTATCCCGTCCAGCACCCTGGTGTCTTCCTTCCCTCGCCCGAGTCCACACCAGGCAGCCTGGCTCTGGAGTCCCCGGGGAGCGGGGACAGCCTGACCCTCGAGCCAGCGCACCCCTGATCCCCGAGGGGGAACGAGGATCCCGGTGGCCGCAGTGCCCACAAGGAACTTGGAAGTTCCTGTGCCCTTTTGGTACCCAGCTCTTAAAACACAGAAAACAACCAAAACATGTAGAATTTACGTTTAAGAGCTGAAGTTTACTCTCTTAATAACAGAGATGGCCAGATAAGGTGCTTCGTATTTGTGTGTTTCTACAATAGGCTGAAGTGCTTCCAATGCATCCTCATCTGTGGTGCAAAGTAGAGCTCCTCTCTCTACAGTTGGCCTAAAAGCAGCCTAGGCAAGATGACTGTGAATTTATGGTAGTTGTAATATTAGAGAGGTTACTATTGCAGACAGGTTTGGTTTTGCAAGGCACTAATTTTGTTCTGGCTGTGTCTTAAACTAAGTTTACTGAGTTCTCCAAGCAGGACAGAAAGATTTGTTTTGTTCTGAAGTGAGGATTATGCTGCCAAAGTGTGCCTGGTGTGTACACTGGGTGCACCAGAATGCTTGTGAGCAGTTACGCTGCTGCCTGAAGGTGGCCTTCCCAGGAGAACTGTGTGCTTAATGGATGTGTTTGTGGGACTTGTTCAGGAATTGACTGAATACAATTTAAAAAATGGTTTTATTTGATAACTGTAAATGGGTGTTGTTGATGGAGAAACATAAATTGCATTGCAGGAAAGACAGACAGTAGCAGAGATGCAGTTTACTCAGATTAAAAATCTGAGATAGCTTCAGAATATATATTTATATACTTCTATATTGTTTACCTAATTCACTGGTCTAGAGAGAAAGCAATCTGGTTGATTGCCTGTGTTAAGAAACCGGAACTCCTTGCAAAAGATCAGGTTTCCTTAGCATATGTCAAACCAGTAAATCCCTTGCAACCCTGACCAACTTTTTGTTGAAATGCCATTAGGTCGGCCCTGTACAGGGGTTTCTCTACAGGTTAAAAAAATAAAACAGCTGCATAACTTCTAAATCTCTCACCAAGTTTATTGAAAGAATATTTAATTTTAAAATAAGAACAGCCTTGAGTCACCGTTGTTTCTTGCAAGCACTGAGTTGTAGAACATTTGAGGAATGATCTCCAAAATATGTAGAGACAAACCCAGTGAAAGAAGAGTGTTTCATGTGAGTGGGAATTTGAGTTACATAATTTGCCTTAATACAGAGGAAAACAGAGGGAAATTATGTACACTATCTAGAGAAGAAATCTAGTGTAAGAGATCACAGATTTACCCATAAAACAACTTTTCTTAGGTCACTTCTCCTCTCCCTCTCACCTTATTTTGTATTTTTACCATTTTCATTCAAACAGTGAACTTTGGCTAAGTGTTCAGGAACTTCCCCCCCTCGATGGCTACTTGCATGGTGCCAGCTGTACCCAGAGGGCATGCGACTGTCACCCTGAAGAGGCTGTTGTTTCCCCTAAAGCCATGTAGATAGTGGGTCTTTTAAATTGAGAAGGAGCACTGAAGCCACTGCCTAAACCTCCTTATAGTAGCAAAGAAAGTTATCTTTCTTTCCACATCTTGAAAGATAAGGTTTGTAACAGCTTGAGGTCTTTGAGAAGCCCAGGTCCTCTCTGTCTAGAAGGTGCTATGACCTTTCCCAAAGCCCTTCTCAAGCTGGATGGACCCAAACTTGTCCATTCTCCTTAGCAGTCCCCAGAGGAGATCCAGTGAAACAATGTAGATGGGGCAAGTGCTGATATTTAAACCATCATCACTGATGAGTGCAGGGTTGAATGCATCTGTGGCAGTCACATTGGGAACAAGTTTTCCTGTCTTCTCTAGCAGCCAACTAATGGCATTTCTTTCTTTAAACTGGATATTTAGGAAACTAGGATGGAACACTAGTTACACTGTAATGCTGTGCACTGACCAAACCTGAGCTCTGCATGCTCCTGAAGAGTCTTCAGAGGATAAAATTTTTCATCATTGCTTGCCAAACTTGCTTTGAAGCTTATCAGTTTCCTCATCCATCCATCACCCCTAAGGCAAAAAACCAACATGGATAGTTGCTGTCCACTCTGTAGGAAGAGGCAAACAGCCACAAGATGTCAAAGATTATCAGAAAGATAAACTCAGTTTTAAGTGGTAGAATAGCTCAACCACATTTGATAGTGCCTTCCTGCAAAAGATTTATAGTGGCCCTCAGCTTGTGCTTGCATGTAAAATAAAGAGGATTAAAAGATAGGAAAAGGGGAGGAAGCTCAAGAGATACCTAGGCTTTAGGACAGGATATAGCCAAGGTGTATTGTAACAGCTTCGTGTGTGATGTTTAAATGGGGAAAAAACAGCCAGCATTTGAGTCAGCTGGAGTCCTCCTTGCCACAAGCTTTTGTATTTTTCTATTGTTGTGTTCCAACAGGGCAGGTCTGCCCAAGATCTGTGGGCTCAGCCAAGACAAGGAGCTAAGTTCCTTGGAGCTGTGGCAGGTGATGGATCAGGTCGCATACATGTTGTTATGCAGAAGGGAGCCTGAGGTCTCCGTGGCTATGCTGGTGTGAGAGTGGAGACTGAGAACTGACTAATCTGCAGCTTAAAATCTGCAAATGTAAAGAGTAGTGGTCTTGATCAAGAAGAGAGGGTTGCATGAATGATTTCTCTCAAAAAGGCAGAATTTCACTCTTTCATTTTCAGCCATGGAGGGTTCACATTTACAACTTCACTTTAGGTTGCACATGGTTTCATTTACAAAAAGTTTTACTTATGAAAAAAGACAGAAGGAAGACTAACTTTTCCCACACTTTAGAAGACCTCCAGCCCTGTGTTTGTCTCTGGTCCCTGTTTTTTCTCTTAGTTGTTCACTCATCTGTTCTTGACATTAGCTGGAGAGCACTGGAGAGGCAGACACGTGTCTTTACCTCTCACTAAATGTTCCTGTATATCCAGTTACATCTGTGTAATTTGCAGCCCTGGGAGCATTTTGGAATTTCTTGCTGTCCTACAGTATTTGCTGGGAGGTGACAGAGGCAGATACCTGACACACACAGCTTTGTACCTGGTTGGTGTTGTGGAAGAGGCTACTGTAAGAGGAGTCATCTTTGGATTTTGTGCTCTGGAATTCTTTGAGCATTCTTATTTTGGAGGTAGCTAAAATATCTTATGTGATTTTTAGTTGTAGATCCGCTTTACACCTTTGAAAGTCAAATAAAGAGTTGTCCTAAGTTTTATCTTATGCAGTGCAATGCATGGACATTCTTTCTGACACAGCTATCTCCTGTCACTGAGCTCATTAGATCAGAAGATGATGCATCATGTGATGCAGAAACTATGAATTTGAATTCTGGCCTTTAGAAGTGAAAAAACTAAAGTGAGTGTCCTGGAGCTGACGAGCTATTTGGACAACAGTCAGTGATAGGGCTTTTATAGGAGTTGCTGAACTGCCCCAGTAGACATTTCATGGCTGTAGCAGGAGAAAGCTTGAAGGGAGAAATAGCTACGGACTGCAGTGGTGGTTAATTAAGAAACATGCCCTTACAGGCATGTTGGTATTTGTAAGGTGTAGTTTCCACCCTTCTCCCCTTCTATAATAAGAACTGAAACACTGATACATATTTTTGAATATCCCATACTTTCTGTGCACTTCCCTCTAAAAGACATGATATATCTACAGTTTTCCAGTGTCTTAAATGTTCCTTAAATTATTCATTCTGATGGCCAAAATTTAAGCTCTCACAATATGAAGCTCCACTTGATTGTTTTGCTCTGTGGCTTTCATGCACCTGGTTGTTTCTGGCATGTTTGAATTGCAAACCCATGAAAGGAATAGTAAGATATTTCACTAAATACTGCTATAGACCTTGTCTCTCTCTTTGAACCATACTGTCCTGTATAAAGTGGTAGTGTTTTCTTCCTGCCCTGGCAAAGTTACATCATGTGAAATTACAGGTGTTTAGTTGCAACTATGTCACTTTTAAATGCTCTTCATTCCAGATACTCGAGTGTTGTCTGACTTGGTCCAGCAAACACTTTTAGTCACTATACCATTTGATGTTGTGAAAAATCAGTGACATTACACACCTTAACGAGCAAGAGGGCTGAGCTGTGGCTTGAGCATGAGTTGAGTAGTTGGTGTCAGAACTATATTTCTGATTTTTTAAAACATTTCTTCTTAGAAGTAGATATAGGCTACTATAATTGTTACATACATCTGTACCTGGATATGCAACATTAACAGAAAATATATTTCTCATTTATTAAAAGATTCAGTCACTGATGAGAGTGTGATTGGATAATTAATCTGGCTAATGTGATAATGGGTAAGAAACAGCAGACAGTCTGTTCTTAATCATGGAAAAACAATGCTCTTTGTACAACATTCAACACTTCCAAAGCAAATTTTGAGCACATAATCTCTATCAACCTTATACATATTTGTTGGAACAACTGAAACATCAGTGTGCTATCAACATTATTCTCATATGAAATCCAAAATACAGCACTCTATCAGCTACTAAGGAGAAAATTATCCCAACCTAAACCAGGGCAGTGAGCCTATGATACCCATCAGTTCTGTATTTTTCTGTCCGAGCATGGAGTTTTAAGTTGCCATCTGATGGGATTCTTTTTTACTCTGTCAAGAGCATGTCTTTCTTAGAGCATGATAAAATTTTATAATACAAGAAAAAAAGTGTGACATAACATTTTCATTTATGGGAATATGATGTGATATAGTGAAAAGACTGGCAGCAGGTCCAAAGTATTTAATTATCTCTATAGGCATTAACTTGTCATTTATTTTATGGTTTCTTTATGTTAATATTTTTTCTTTCCAGGAAGAAATTTACTACAAAGCAGCATTCATATTTGAAAGCTGCTGCAAGAAAATACAAAGCAGATGCAATTGCTTTATTAATAAAAGCCAATGTAAAAATATATGTACTGTATAAGTTGTACAATGTGGTGGCTTTGATTCAGGACTATCACTGAAGTCAGTGATATCCTGCCATGGACTTTGGATGTTGAATCAAGCTTCTAATTCCTTGGATTTCTAAAAGTGTAGATGTTTTCTCACATGTTGGTTTTTTTTTTTTCTTTCCTTCTTTCCCTTTTAGGAAAGCTCTCCTTTTTATTGCAATATGTATAGCTGTGGGTGTTGCACAAGTACCCAAACAAGGTGAGAATGCTTTGTTTATAACAGGACATTCGTATAAGATGTTACTAGATGAAAAGAGTAAATGGCTGTTGTTACCAGTGACCTTAGGTTCAGTTCCTTAATTCATATGACTTAAAGAAAATACCAGCTACAGCAGAATGAGAGCAAAAGATTAAAGTAACCAGTTTGGAAAAGATGACCTTTTGAAAATTACTTAGATTTTCTGTCTATGAAATTGCTTACATATTTAAGCAAGTTCTTCATAAAAATGAAGCCTTGTACAGTGAAAAGGCTTTGATTGTGTCTTCATTGCAAGTGGGTGTCCTTGGGGGTGGCAAGCTATGACTGAGTTACCTTTGCACTTAAGACTTTAGGCAAATCACTGTGTATAATAAAGGCTTAGTCTAGGCTGGCATCGCTAAAAAAAATGTGAAATTTGGTATTCATTTGGCTGTGCATTCAGATGCAGATGTTAGTGAGGAAATAAGGTTGCCTTGTTTTTAGTTTCTTTTTTTAATCTGCCAGCTGTTATAACAGCACCAGATGTGCTACCTTCTCTGTGAATAATAGCATCCTGAAGTGGTAGAGGCTAACATGCCATTTAGTCGTGTCTTATTGCCATGAGAGTGGCAGCATCAGTTCTCTGCCATGTTCCTTCACTGTACAGGTGAAGCAAGAAATAGGTCATCCTTGGCTGGTGTGTTAACTAAAAATACTCATCTGAATACAAACAGCTGGGTTGTGTGGTTAAGACAAGACTCATTCCTGATAGTGTTTTGTTACAACCCTTTGGGATATCTCAACAGCCTCCCACCACTATTCTCACCAATGCCTTTTTCCAGCTCCTCATTCCCAGATCTTGGCAAAGCTTGCGCTTCCTTTCAGTTGTGGTTTTTTGTTTTGCTTTTTCTCCCAGTTGACTTTGTATTTATGCCTTCCATTAGTTGCCTGTTGTTTGCCTGGTAATATTGGTTGTTGATTTTTCACATCCAGCTCAGTGGAGGCCATATGCTTTTGTGATGGGATTTTCCCAGATTTTTCTAATGGCTGAGCCAAGTTCTCATCGGAGGAGGGGCAGTGCCATTAGATGTGTGTGGCCTGACCTGCTCCAGGCCTGTGGGGATGGAAAGGGAAGAGGCTGTTTTAGGGAAGCAGTTTGCAGTTTCCCAGTACAGCAGGAGCAGGTGAGGGATGCCAGCAGGAGTGCAGGGATGGTTTAAGTGTCTTCATGCCTCCAGCCCACCTTCCTCTGCAAAGAAATAAACTGTTTCTCTCACTTTTCATGTGCCTCAGCCTGAGAATAGTTTTTCTACCAAAACTTCAGGCAAGGACTGTGAAGGCTACAGGTCTGGGGGCACAGCGACACAAGCAAGTGGGTGCAGTCTGAGGCTTTCTTGCCTCTTGGCTGAGAATACCTCCATGCACAGAGCTTTGCAGAAATGGGGTAAAGTTTCCAGTCTTGACGTGCTCATATGGAATTATTTTTTATTTTATCACCATCAGATAAAGGAGCTTTATTTTTGTTGTTGTTATTGTTATTCAATAGCACTTCTAGAGAGCCATGTGAGAAGCCTTACTGAATGGAAACTCCAGTGCACAAATGCCACATGCCATATATTACTTCATTTTCTTTAAGTCCTTACTTGGGATAAAAATGATGCATTGAACCTTGATGCAATTTGCTGCCCATGGGTAAATTTGGTCCCTCTTGCACTATATTTGCACAGAGTGTAAAAGAGGTTGCAAAAGCAACTCAGAGAACAGCAGGCTGAGGAAACCTCCTCAAAAAAAAAAAAAAAAAAAACCAAACACAAAGCCCCAAAACTTTCTTAGCAGTTGTGTTTTGAAAAAAAAAGAGTATTTTGCCAAATACAAAGATGCTAGCTAATGAACACTCATTCTCTGCCTGAGCTGATGAGACAGCCTGATGCTTTAGCCTGGGAAATTATGCCTTGTTCACTTTGGTAGGCTGCTAGTAATTGTGTTCAGTCAGATATATGTAAAGATACAGTCTCAGTCTTTAGAAATAGTACTTTGAGTGTGGCTCAAGAACATGCAGAACTGATGTATCTCATTAGCTTTCCTGTGACAGACCACTGGACCTAGTGCCCAGGAGAGCACTGGTTGCAACCAAGTGTCTTAATTTACTCAGTTGCAGATGTATCATCACTTAGAAAATGGGCAACCTGATGAGTACTCTCAGTTCTGAGTGAGCTGACTAACGAATGGCCCTTGTCTTTCCCTTACCCCTATGTCTACTAGGATTGCTGAAACAGAGAAGGCATCTCAGAGCTCTTGCCTTCAGAGTAGTCATGAGTACTATTGGAGGAATGTGGAAAAAGAACAAAAGGGACTGAATGAAATATGGGTGCGAAACAATCAAATAGCAAATCCCCTCATTCCTCCCCAGTTCCTTTGTGGGATGTTTTTTTTGTACCACAAGAGGGTCAGAAGGTTTTTTGCCAAAGGACATGTTAGGTTTTCCGTCCCCTCATGAGGCAGTAAGGCTGTGAATTTTTAAAGTCCTCCTAGAAGGTAGAAGGGGAAAGCACTTGATACCAAAAACCTAAAAAAACTTTCCTTTCAAGAAGCTGAGCTGTTACAATTTGGGGGACTAATGGGTTGAGTAAACAGTAAGTGAAGACAGATGTTTTGCAGGCATGGGTAAACAAAGAAAACTGACAACTGATAGGTAAAGAAAATAGTGGTTGTCATGCTGGGAGGAAAAATGAGGATTGCCTGCTCCCAAAATCCTGTGTGCTGCCAAGAGCTTCTGAAAGCCTTAAAATAAAATAAAAATACAAGTTGGACCAGAAATTAAATGACTGGCCAAAAAATTTTGGAACAGCCTTTTGGCTTGACAGTGGGTTAACAGGCAGCAAGTCAGCAAGGAATAATTAGTTTATACTTACTTATTTGATGTCATTTTTCACATAACATTTATTTGTGTCTAGCTCTCTCAGCACCTGTCATTGTTCACAGAAATCTATTTGCAGGACGTGGAGAACGTCTTATTCCTCATTACACTCTCTGATGATTTTCCTTTCATTGATAACTTTTAAGTTATGCACTGTTTTCAAATCAGAAGTGCCAAAAATTTGGCAATTTTGCTTGCAGTTTGAGATTAGTAGTGATAGGCTTGAATGTGATTTTAAACTGACTATTTTAAGACAGTTTAAGGTTTTATTTTATGCATCAATTTATAATATTTTGGACATATTACATGAATTGTTATTTTTAAATACAAATATATCATTAACAATTTTTAAAAATACAAGTACTTGCCAAATGTTTGAGGTTAAGATGTGATATTTAGGCACAACCTTAGGTTAGTTTATAAGCTGTTCTCCTCTGTGCAGTCATCTGGCCCAACCAGTGCACAGAAGTGCCGGACCAGTGAGTTCAGCCTTGGGGATTATTTGCATGTGTAAGACTGCACTGCCCAGAGCACAGGACCTGTGTTTCTTCCTAGCCTCCCTTTACAAGAGCAATGCAAGGACAGCTTTCTCCCCCAGAGCTGCAGGCAGACCAGGCAGGGCTGAGGTCCTGGGAAAGCGTGGTGGTTCATTAGCAGATGCACTGCGCTTCGAAGCTCTACTGTAACCTGACCTCTGGTATCGGTCTGACAGATAAAAATACAGCCATAGTAAATTAATTGCTCTGAGGCAAAACATCTTGAGAAATTGGCACACACATGACTTTCCGTAAAGATATGCTTTCTCCATACCTCTGTCTGCTCTGGCTACTTTCCAGGATAATCTTGGCCCATCTGCAAATCTCAAACATGACTAGAAACACTACAAGGTGTGTAATTAATTTTCAAGATGTACAGTGCATTCAGGTTGGTACTTCTGGTTCCAATTTATAAACTACTCTCAAGGAAATCTCAGGCACTTTTCGTAATTTACCCCTGAAACTAAGCCAACATCTGTCTATTCTTAAAGTTTGCTATGAATACGTTCACTAAACAGAGAAAGGGAAACTGGGAAAGGAGACCTTTTTTCCACTGAAAGAGTAAACATCCATTTGTTTCAGTTGCTCTCTTAATATAGTAGAGAATCCTTAACTTTTCTTTTGCCATTTAATAGCTTCGTTTACGTAATATAGGCACAATGTCCACAGTAAAAATATCCTCAGCTAAATGCTGTAGAAAGTGACAGTGTCTGCCTGTCAGGCTTATTTGATCAGTGGAACTCTTAGATACTACAAGTAATTTTTAGTGTAAGTGCTTTACTGAAATTGTTCCAGTTAGGGGAGGAAAAAAATGATACAGTACACTGCTGTGCAAACCCACCTGGGTTCGGCTTCCCTTTGTGTAAAAAGCCCAGAAAATTTTGGTTACAGGGCCCTTGAACTTATCTGTTCCTGGCTCCTGCTGAGATCATGGTCAATGTTGAAGCAAGTTCAGGTTGTTGGGTCCTGTCCAACTGGGCTTTGAAAACCTCCAAGAATGGAGATTACACAATGTCTCTGCTGCCCTGGTCCAGCACTTAACCACTTGTGTAGTGAGAAGGCTTTTTCTTTGTATGGAGCTGGAATTTCTTGTGTTGCAGCTTTTGCCTGTTACTCCTCAGCTTTTCTGTTTTCCCTATGGTCTTAACTCAGATAATGGAGAGTTTTAATTAGATTCCCCCAAACCTTCCCATCTCAAGGCCAAGCAAATGTAGTTCCTTCAACCTTTTCCCATATTTTAGCTCCCAACCTTCTTGTTCCTTATTTCCATGATTGCGTTTTGACTCAATCTCTGAAATATTTAAGTAATATCTTTCAGAAGAACTCAGACAAGAAGTTTTACTAATCAATCAATGCCATAAATGCTGTCATATTTTGCAACCCTACAGAAAGGCTGCTGGGGACATGTGCTCAAGCCTTTGCAGTGTTTCAGCTGCATTATAAGGCATCTATCAGTATCTTTATGTTCATCCTGAAGGAAGAATGTGTCTATGCCCACCAACTCCAACATGCCTAAATCTTATTTAGGCAATATCAAATAAATTGGGTCACCTTGGAGTGTTGATTGATCTAAAGTGTCTTCAGTTTCTTGCCCCAGGACAGATATGACTTCAGTTTATCAGGAGGCTAGAAAACTGTGTTTCTGTCCAGTAGTTGAATATATTTAACCAAGTAAAAGTTGGAGGCACTGTAAGGTCCAGGCTAAGGAAAAGGTTAAAGCACAAAATTCACATTGTGTGAGACAGTAGAGAATCCAACAATGAAAACACCACTGCCCATTCTACCCCATAGGAAGATCTCTCCAGGCTTCTATATGCCAAAGACAAATCTATTAGACTTAAATCAGTAGGATAGGTGGCTTCTCTGTCTCTTTAATGTTTCCTGCTGTGGAGTGCACTCTTAATTCAATGTTTTGTCAGGGTAGCTGCAACCTTGTGTTCTTTAGGAGGACAGATAAACCAGAAGATGGAAGCACTGACCCTTGGGTCCTGACAATCTCCTCTTTCCTTGCTCCTCACCACTCCCACTGCTGCAGAGTTCACTTCATCAGTACAAATAAACAAGTGTGGAGTGAAAGGAGGCAGTGTTGGTGCACTCTGTTGCATCTCCCCTTCAAAAGATTTTTGTTTTCTTTCAGTCTGACTAGCTAGCACAGGTATATACAGTCATCCTACTAGGAAAACAATTCTCTTTAAAGCCAGCTCTGTAGTGGCACAGGGCCTTGCTTGGCAGGCAGAGAACTCCCTGGTGGAAGCACAGTAATTCTTCCCAGGTACCAGCTGAATTACCCCTGCAACACATAGTAGCTCCTTGGCAAAACCTACCTTTGTATTTTGCTTTGAACCAGTGACCATCTTTTGATGCTCTACTGGGGTGTTACTGTGTTATAAATAGTTTACCCCTTCTTATAAACAAAGCAACTCTTTCCTTAAATGCTTTCATTCAAACTTTTCAGATAAAGAGCAAAAGCATGGTCTTATTGCAGAAGATTTTTTGCAGAAGAAAAGGTTTAAAAAAAATGTGTAATTCTCTGCTTAAAGAATAAACAGGGTTATCCAATTAAATAAGAAACTAACCAAAGTGTGTTCACGGATCACTGTGAAAGTTTGAAGGGAGCAAACTCACTTTAAGTGAATTAACCTATGATGTGCATTGTGTGGGCCTTTGTGTGTGTTTGTTTTGTTTGCTTGTTTTTGTAAGATGGAAATTTTTGTCTTGACTTAATTATTTGTTTGACTTATGTGAAAAATCCACGTGCCTTGCCTTAGGGATTTGTTGGTCTTGCTGTGTGCAGAGAATATGCTTAGGGAGGTACAGATTTGTTAAGATGTTGTGTGTACATTTCTTTATATAGATCTGAATTTATGAGCTTGTAAATGAAATCAACAGTATCCCTTTATTTCTTTTTACAGCAATAGATGTTCTTCATCAACTGGGCCTTGTGAAAGATGTTCAAGAGCCCTCAGAGACAACAGTGCCTTCTACATCATCTCTGTTACCTCAGGGTGTTCGTCTAACTGTATCGGGAGTTGTACTAACTAGCGATGCACATATCGAGTCCCCCATCATTCAAGTCATACCATCAAATCTAGGGCATCAGTTCACCATATTGGTTGGGTTGTACTCTTACAGAGTCAATAATGCTTTCCTTTTCAGTATTAGAAACAAAAGTAGACTGCAGTTTGGTGTTCAGCTGCTACCGAGAAAGGTAGCAGTATACACTGGAGGGAAGCAGTCTGTACACTTCAATTATAGTGCTCATAATGAACAGTGGCATTCATTTGCCATTGGCATTGGAGACAAGACTGTCTCAATATTTGCTGAGTGTGGAAAGAAGTACTATAGCAGTGAAGTACTTTCTGAAGTGGAGACGTTTGGTTCGGATGGTGTATTTACCCTGGGAAGGATGAACTCTCAATCTGTCAGCTTTGAAGGAGTTATCTGTCAGCTAGATATTATTCCCTCTGCAGAAGCCTCTGCAAACTATTGTAAATATGTGAAACAGCAGTGTCGCCAGGCTGAAACTTATCGATCTCAGCCAGGAGCTCCACTTGTGTCAGATGGGTTGGATATTTTTTCAAAGATGATCATTGATGAGGAACACCAGGAAGATATATCAGCTTATAGATGGAAGGAAGCATCAAACATGCCTGTTTCCAATGTTGCTCAGATTCACTTTCTACCAGACCACTTTGAGTCAAGAAATGCCTCTGCGTTGGAGATTGCAGAGACCAAACCTCGATTGCTGGAAGCTTGGCCTGGAACAGAACTCCAGGAGAACGTCAATCTGCCTCTTCAGCAGCAGGAGATGAGCAAAAAGAGAAACACCACTAAAACTCCTGCAGGATCAAATCCAGATAGTTCAGCTGATACCACAGAAGAAACAGGCAGACAAAGTGAACTTTCTCTGATCTCCCCTGTAAAACAGAGTAAAACTAAAAGCAAGGGAATGGAAAAAGCAAAACAGCATTTAGATGCACTAAGCAAAAAGCAGCAAATCTTCAACACAACTGTGTACAGTTTGCCTGCTGAGCTCCCTCTGGATAATCAACTCAGTGCAGGGCAGGAAGGTGCACTTGATGTAGATGAGACTTATCACACAGAAAACAGTTATGAAATTAGTATTAATAATTATGCTTATGACTATGAAGATCTTGGCAAAATGTTTGAAATGGGAAGTGTCAGAGGTCCAAAGGGGGAAACCGGACCTCCTGTAAGTTATCTTTATTACTCTTCTTACTATAATGCAGCAATATACATTTAACAGAGGCTTAGAAAGGAACCTCTCAAAGCATGCCAAAGCTGTGACTGCAGCTTCTCCCAGCTGTACTGTACAAATGTTTGTCTCCTTAAATATGTCTCTTTCTCGCATGTAATTCTGGTGTAAGTGCCATATACTTATATTTACTGGGAAAATATAAAGACATTCAAGACATTCACATTCTGGTGAAGTGATAGGCAACCCAGGCTTCTTTAAAATTTGGAATGTAACCAGATATTTGTAACTGCTAATTGCAGAGACTGCTCACTTAATAAAATTACAGGCTAAATTCATACAGTTCACAGATATAGATACTGATCCATGGAAGAAACAACTGATCTACTTTGAAAACTGAGTCGATTTTCTTAGGTGAGCAATGCTATCAAAATTTATAGTACTAGAAAGAGACCAGCTGCAGAACCTAGTCTGGTAAAACCATTCATAACCCAAGGTTATTGGGATGCAAAATGGTTTTTAGAACAGTGTTTTGAGATTTTACAGCATTTTTTTAGTTCATAGGGTAAGTGATTCCTGATCCAATTGCAAATGCACAGTAGTGTTTCTCATAGAAACCAGTTTATCCTTTTCTTATTGTGTGCACAAGGCTCATAAACGTTTTAATACGTATAAATGTGGGCAGTGTATATGAAGCTACAGACCAGAAAGAACGTCAGTTCTGCTTAGCCTGGCAAGTATGATAGATTGTGCTTCATGCTTGTGTGAGCTTTCAGTTAAACTTTTGAAAATATAGCATGGAGTAGATAATTTCACCTACCTTTTTTTTTTTTTTTTTGCTTTGTTTTGATTTGTGTAAGTTTTCACCTGTGTGGTTATCACTGAAAAGCCATTTAATATGTGTTAAACAGTTTCTAATATATATTTTAATATGCCCATAAAGTTACTGTGTTTATTCTTTCAGAGCTGGAATATTTTTTCTTAAATTAGTCAGCAATCAAGAACCTATTCAGAAGTTCAGTTTTTACTCTAAACAGGATCCAGGCACAAAGGGGTTGTTGTATGATTGAAAAATGTGTTAATAAGTAATTCACACTAGTTTAGAGGTGCTCTTGCTTAATCTTTTTTTAATGTGAAGTCAGTCTTTTTTTTCTCTTTTTGTACCTTACAATAGTGTTTATGGTGATATATCACTAAGTGTGTAACTGCTACCAACATGAGGTTAATTTCCATTTTTGGAGCTTAAGATGTTTGGTAACTGCTAATGGAAGCTTTTAATTTTAGTGCACAGCTTGTTAGTTTTGGTTTCAGTCAGGCACAGCCAAGAATGTTAAACCTGTTCTTTTTACATGGCACAGAAATGGCTGCTGGTAAGGCTACTGGCTGTTTGCATTATGAAGAAACTCCAACCAAATGCTTTAGTTTGTGTTTTTTCTTACATACAGACACTATACACACAGTGACAAAGATGGCATCTCATTATTTGGAGGGTTCAAAGACCTTCTATGCCCGTCTTACAGAGTGGGGATGCAGAAGTTTGTCTCAGCTAGGAAGGCAGATGAAGTCTGTAGCAGTGAATATAGTGCATTTGTGCTGAGGTGTTTTGCTGGATCAGGATTTAAATAACATGACCACGGTCTTAAAGATCAGAGCTGGGAAGGTAATATAGACTTCTGTGGGCATTAGGTTGGCTGAAGGGGCCTGGAGCACCCACTGTAACAGAGGCAAAGTTAAAACTGCACTGCCAGAGAGGCTGACACCAAAGGGAGAGGAGGTCTCTGCAAGAAACAGAGCTGTGCTCTGTGGAGATTCTGTGGCACAGTGCCTGACACTGTTGTTGGCCTCAGACTTGAAGAGATGGTCTTGGTTTGCTTTCTCAGTCTAGTACTGCCACGTAGAGAAGACCAGAGATAACACAGCTTTTATAGGTGTGGCTCTAACACTTAATATGTAAGTACTCACAGAATCTTTACGATTCAACTAAAAAAGCAACATTGAGGAACTTGAAAACTTCCCTTGCAGCAAAAAATCGTGATGAGGCATGAAACCCCTCTCTTTTTACTTCTTTAACTATGTTGTGGTTGATTTGGATCTTCTTTCAAGATTTGAATACAGAAGTAATGTTCGTTCTATTGGAATTGACAGGCAAGAACTAGCTTTTGTGGTTCTTAAACTACTCAGCTTCATTTTAGCTTTTAATCATCTACCAGAACTGATTCTTGCCTTCTGTAATTAGGCCCCTTGTATTCCATGATCCCACAGCTGTGGAATTCACCCACCACAGCAAAGCAGAATTCCAGAATTCAGGCTTTCATTTATGGATAGTGTAGAAAAAGGGGTACCTATTTCTTCAAAACTATTAAGACCTTGATTAAAATTCTAACTGTTGCAGTTTCCCTAGGAAAATATACATGGAGTGTAAAGTTGGAATAGTGTGATGTCCTGAAACACTACTTTCAAGAAAATGCTGCTCTGTTCGTTGGAAGAGCCACTCCTTTTTTGTGTTGCAGAGGGTGTTTACACTGTGTAAAGATTACCAAAATAAATGTTGGTGTGTGATTTTAACTGTTTAATTTTCAAGCTGATATTTTTCATTGTACAGTCCTAAAGCAGTTTGCAGTAACATGATGCACAGTCCCACACTGGTAAAGGGAGGGGTCGATGTGAGCTGAAGAGCTGATTTAGGTTTCTTGCTGGTAGGTAATTGCATCTTCAGACCTACCTGCACAGGATGTGGCCTTCCAAGAGAAATGAGCTAGGAATTTGTTTCCTCTACTGGAAAAGCTTTGTGGATTTTTAAGACACTCAGCTAGGAGGAGGAATGGTACAAGACCAAATGGTGGTATTCCCTCTAGTTGGTCAGGAGAAGCAGTCTGGAGGCATTACCTAGAGGAATGGGAGATGGCAAGCCCTGCGTTAAGCAGAGTTGAGTCCTGGATGAGATGGTCGTTTTGCAACCAAGAGGTGTGAGTGAGAACACTGAGAGGGCAGTTCAGAGAAATCTCAGTATCTGCTGATTCAGATAAAAACTAGATTCTTGCTGGTTAATTTTTAGTAGCAGAAAGATAATGTTAGTCTTAAACATTCAAACATTTCATATAATTTCCTTAAAACTAATGCAGTTTCCCTGTCTTCTGCACAACAATATTGAAAAACTTTAACCCATAATCCAAAACCATGTATATATACTGCTCTGATGTGGATGACATTGCTTTGGTTGTTGTAGGAATTCTTGACAGAGAAATGGAAAGACTTTCATGGCTGTAAAGAAAGAAGGTTAATCATACTGAAGTGACTGCCTGCTCTAGGGCATTTCGAAAGAGAATTGTGAGAGTTTTATCATTTCCAGTGAAATGCAAATGAAACAAGAAGAAAAAATAATTGGTGGTCATTCATGTTTGGTAGAGTCCTTATTGCTCAATGAAGTCCTTAAAGAAGGTGAAGGTTAGGAAGAGCAGGTTAGGAGCACAAAGAAGAATTCTGAGTGATGGGATCAGAATTCCAGGAGGCCAAAACTGATGGGATGAAACTTAGTGTGATAGTACAGAAATTAAAAGTACAAACAGAGGATGGGAGAGTGATTGGTTTGACAGTCACATGAGGATCATAGATTGATGTCACACTGCAGTAGAGAATAATGCATCATACTGCTGTGATGTTTGATTTATTACTAGGCATGGTGAGTATCAGACAGGCTACTTTTTATACTGGTTTGGGAATGATGACATTGCAGTTTGGAGAAGTGTCCTCAGTTTTGGATGAGGAGCTTTAAAAAGGATGTAGATTTTAGAATAGTTTGAAGCCTGATGCATCTGTTTACTTCTTTGCTGTACTGCAGGTATTTTGGTGATGTGTAGAAAGAGTCATGGGTTTTTTGCTTTGCCTGCCTTAGCTATGTGATGGTTCAAGTATAACCTTTCTTTACTTTAGTCTGTTAAAAAAGAAGTGTTTGAGATGAGGTGAGTTTGAATGGTTGGGATGTGGTCAAGTGCCTTTTAAAGAGAAACTTTCTAGTTGTTTCGCAGGAGAAACTTCAGTGAATAGCATTTAGATATTGAATGGCTACAGGATCAACATATGCCTGTGCAGAAGTTTTAACTACTTAATGCAGAATTTATTGCTATCATAGGGCCTTGCTATATGTAAATTAAATGTTTCCTATTACCTTTGGGTAATAGGGCAAGTTCAAATTAAGTGCATTCATAGAAGGGCTTCAGTATCCTAGAAAATGACTATGAAAGTTCACCATTACATTCATTATAGTAACCATTTGAAAGGTAGTGAATATTTCTGGAAGAGTAGCATCTACTTTTATTATTTCATGATTAAGCAATGATTATTTGAACTTGAGCTCTGCTGTTCAGTAGCTAAATGACATTTTTACAATCCCTAAAGGCAATGTTATGGTATCGTTCTTAAGGTACACATGATCAGTTTTGAGCAAACTGATCTTATTAAATAAATTAATTTTAAATTTGCATCTGTAATAATTATACGAAGTTACTTTTTTTCTTTTGGTGGTGGTGGTGATTAAAATTTAAGAAGCTAAACTCACATTAACATTTCTAATTGCTTCAGGTTTGTTTAATTAATGTTTCCAGCAGTCGGAGGAAAAGCTATTCAAACAAATTACTTATTTCTTGGTTTAAGAGAGATTGGCTCACTCTCAGATGTTGACTTCTGTGGCTTACATGGATGCCTAAGAGGCTTAAGTAGCTTCCTAGCTAGTATAAAAATAGCCATGCTGATTTGAAGCTGTAGTTGCTTTCACAGATTGTAGAAATACATACAATGGAATAACTTCTGATAGCTAGTTGGAAAAGCATTTCCAGGAAGACTTATGTGTGCTCTACTAAAGTCTGCTGTCAGCAGACACGTTGCTTGAATCGCAGGGAGGACAAACTCTGGTTCAGGAGAGTCCTTGTTAACACTTTAGTCAAACAACAAGATTGCTGGGGCTAGTTGCTTATTACTGTTAACCAGAGACTTCATCTGCAGTTGTTGACTTGGTTTTAGAATGCCTGGAGAAAGCACTATTAATATCTGTCTGAATAGTTCAAAATATATTTCAGAGGGTGTTTGTGACTAGATTTTCTTCTTTTTGGGGTTTTCTTTTTGTATGAAAAGGGATAATTACTTATGATTTAGTGCAATCTAAGTGAAATTGGGTTGGATTTGGGTTTTGTTTGCTTGTTTGTTTTCTTTTGAAAAGGAGGCAGGTGTTATTTAAAAAAAACCAAACAACCTAGATGCTACATAGGGAAAAATGTTTTCACTGCCCTCATTCAATAAATCAGCAGTAAAGATCAGGGATCTTAATACTCAATGAGATTTCTATTAGGACAATGGTGGGGTTTGACTACTAATGGATTTTTAAGGAAATGTAGAAAGCATTTGAAACAGGGATATAGAAGACCTTTTTACAGCAAACTGCAAAATAGTTGCACTATTCTACTTAATAAAAATGTTTTTTCTTTTGTAGTCTCAGGTTAATATTCTAATCAAAGCTGCATCTTTTAAGTTACAACTTGAGAGGAGATATTACAAAGCATACTTCTTCAGCAGGGCAGGGTGGGAGCTCTCTGTGCCTCTCTGAGAGCATTTTTGAACCTGGACAAGAAGGCCAGGCCAAGAGTTTTCCATGTGCTGCATTTCTTGTGCTATTAAACATGGGGTCTTTTTACTTCAGAAAGATACGAGGATGCCACTGAGCGTTTACGCAACCATGGTGAATAGCAAACCTCCTGTGCTAAAAGTATGACATGTTATGGTTTGATCTAAAGACCATGGCTATTACACAGATTTGTGTCTTCTAAACTGCACAGAGAGGGAAGTGCAGGTATGGATTTCAGCCTGATGTAATGTAGTGTGTACGGACATACAAGTATTCTCAACCACAGTTAGACTCCTAAGATAATTATGATTAATTGAAGAGAAAATGATTTAAAAAAAAATTTCTCAGAACAGCAGTGGTTTTCTCAGAGTTGTCCACATGTGATCTGTATTTTGGACAAATGAATGTAATTAGCTTGACAATGCCTAAAGTCCGTAATCAGCGCTGTCTGGCTCTGCCAGTGACATTACCTATCCAAGAAAAATGAAGTATCACTTACACAGAACTGGAATATTTTAAAAATGCAATTTTTGTCAGAATGAAATGATTTGCTCACTGCTAATAAAACCCCAAAAGGTGTTTGTCTTTTTCCCTTCTCTCTCTCTTTTTTTTTTTTTTTTTTTCTCTGTTTAGTGTTTTGCAGAACCTTTGAGCTGGCCATTTCATCCACCCTAATTGCCTTTCTGATTTTCCTGGTATCCCTGCCAGCTTTCAGCATTGTTGTTTGGTATGGGCAGTGTGACAGTGCTTTGCCCAGTGTCTCAGCTGAGAGGCTGTTGTACGTACAGAACACGGGAGCACGAGGAAGTCTGTGTGAAAGAGCAACTTGAATCCCTTCCTCCTGTCCTGACTGACCTCCTTCATGAGGTCTGACTTTCTTGATGCCCACCTTCCCTTGCAGAAAGTACACGATTTCTGTCAGAGCTGGGGCTTGCTGTGCAGGCATTTGGATGGGAGCTGAATTCACCCTTAGGAGTAGCTCATCCATCTGTAGAATTCTAATTTGATAGATTAAATATAATATAGAGTAGTGCCGATTTTAGTGTAGAGCTCTTATTTGTATTTGAGTACAATGGAGTAGATCTTGGGGTTTTGAATCTGAACAGTAGTCACATACAGAAGAGGAGAGGTTTCTATGGTCAAAATAACTAGATATGCAGGGGGTGGTACACTGTCCAGTATGGTGACTAATAACCTAATTCATTTGCAAAAGATACATGTGACTACATACTAGCATTTGAAAAAAGAAATCTACATTATCCTTGAAGAGAATTATATTCATTATATACAAGGACAAATGTCCTACAAGTTATTCTTACTAGAAGCTTTTAACAGGAAACTGAACAGTCATTTATCCACACTGATTTTCTTCTATTTCATATCTGTCTTTTCTCTGAGGTGGTATCTTATTTTTTCACAGTTACTCCAACTTTTCTAAAGTGTTTGGCATGCCAGCATGCTTATTAAAAAGGCTTAATTATTCTTTATTCTTTATTTAGAAATACACTGCACTTTCTTGCTTCACCTGATCTTTTCTTCCCTTAATACCAATACACTTAAGTAAAAGTTATTATCCAGATTTCTAGCTCTAATTTCTATGGTATAAGATACTTTCTAAACAGAAATCTGACTTGGAGTCAGATTAAAAACACACTTACCTGTAGTTTGGGAATTTGTTTTCAAATTGAGAAGGTCTGCACAAGCAGAAGGTTGTCAGTTAGGAGAACTGGTCTCATTCAGACTTGTGGTACTGTCCTTGTGTCAGGTTTTGGGCTCAACTGCTTTGATTTTCTATCACCAGGGTCCTCCAGGTCCTCCAGGTTTACCTGGTCCTTCAGGAAAGAGAGGTCCTCGGGTGAGTATATACACAATGTTCTTCTGCACCTCTAGGCAGGTCAACAATAATCAAACTGAAGTTTGCATAAGTTTGTTTTTCTCGACTTCATTCATGTGCTTAGTGATTATGAAAGTGAATGATTGTTAATACTTGGCACATACATTAAAGTAAAGCAAAGCAAACCTTTTCTTCTGCTGTGAGCCTCCAGCATAGTTAATTCCATGTATGAGTGCATACACTGAGCATTGTTACATTTGTACCTAGCTTTTGCTGCTCACAATATTAACTTCTAGTTTTTCCATGCTGCTCCCATCTGCTGCAACTTAAGGTCACATTCATTTGTTTTTGGAATGAGGGGGAGTGAGCAATGCAGGCCACAGCCACAGAGGAGCAGGCGGTGGCTGTAAAATTAACCACTGCAAGACGGAGGTGGGGAAAAATACTCCTAAAAATCTGGTTTAGTCTCTTGCATGTGGCAGCGTGGTAGGTATCAGGGCACTTTGCCAAAGCACTGAGCTACAGTAGCAATTGTTATTTATGTTGTGTGACTGTGCACCCCAACAGGAGCAGGGACAGTGGCCTTGCCCTGTGCCAGGGGACAGAGCATGGGCTTTTGCCACAGTGAGCACAAACCTCAGCTCCAGCTGCCATGAATGTGGGAGGCGCCTGTGCCACTGCATGGACTAGTTGATGAGGCAAAAGAGGGTGAATCTGTTTGCACAACTGAGTACAAAAGAAATATGTCTGAGGAGTCCCTGGGGTTCATGGCTGATTTTGGGGGCTTTGGGGAAGGGCAACTGGAAGGATGCGTAGATGATTTTGGTCCATGGTATACGGGGATGTAAATGGTTGTGGCTGGAGCACCCTCAGCTACACAAACCAAAGGTGGAGGAAAGAGAGTAATTTATATGCAGGCTCTGCAGATGTGTGGGAGGAGTTTTGATTCAGCCTTTGAGCAACTTTTAAACAAACTGCTGCTCAACAGCATGTTGAAAGCCAGCAAAGCACAGGATGTTCTAAACTTGGCCTGACTGGGTAGGAAAGTGCACTGGTCAAAGAGGATGAAAACCAAACTGATACTTTAGAGCAGTGAGAGGCAAGGGAGTAGGAGACACATTTAAAAGTACAAAATGAAAAGCATTCCTTCAAATCCCTCTCTTCATGACTTCTTGGATCCTTTTTTCAAGTTATCTTTCTACATAAGAGCTGACAGTTCTTAAACTCAGCTTTTTATGTTGCATACTGCCTCTGCCAAGGATACATCTGGCATCAGAGGCAGAATCCCACATACCCAAGTAGCTCATCAGAACTGGGCAGTTATAGTCTTTGTTATAGAGGAGGCAGTCCATATATTTAAAGCCATGCCTGTTGGTGAGATTACTCTTGCTCAGTTGTTATTTGTTTGGGATTTTTTTCCTACAGGTCTTTTTTTATAGGTATAGAGTACAGAGATACATAATGCTCTACTGTATGAATTTTCTGGATTAATTATTGCGTAGGACATGCTTACCAATGTGAAAAGACAGCTTACAGTAGGGTGCCTGGAAAATATGAGAAAGGCTGAGATAAATATTTACCAGTAGTTCATAGTTTAAAATATTTTTATATGGGCCAAGAAAGTCTATAAAAATGTTTGATCAAAAATAAATAATTTTGAAATATCAATGCTCTTTAATTTGTATAACACTGATAAATTCAAGCAGGTATAGCTAGTGAAGATATGTGGTGTGTCAGGAGTTTTGTGAGCCAAAGAGCCTGTGAAAACCTTGTTGACACAAAGTTCATTTCCTCATCTGCCAGCTTGCCCTGTGACTTCTGTCTTCCTTCACATGGACTTCCATATGAGCTATCCTAAAATGTGACTCAGGGTGTCAGAGAAAAAAACATCAGAATGCAGAGGTGCATTGCCTGAGCCTTCATCAGGGTCTCTCAAGTGTGTGTCCAAACCTGATCCTGATGGAGGTTCACATGGTTTGGACACTTTGGGAATGTGTGATTTCCATTAAAAAATCGAAAAGATTTATGATTCTTGTAATTTTATGATAAAGAAGTCCATATCTTACAGTTAAGTTTTTCTGAGTGTCTTGGCTTGTTCTGAGTTTCTCAGTAATGAAATTTCAGCAATTTCAGAATTAATGGTGACGTGAAACTCCTCTGATGCCTCTCATTCCATGAGAATACTTTTGCACTTCTGTATTGTGGTACTATGACCCAAGACAACAACATTGCAAGCATCAAAAGTAGGAGCCATTTCAGCACTGCAGCTATGTTGGCACTTTCTATTTGTTTCCTTTCTCCTAAATCCCTGAGAGTGCCTCCAAAGTTGCCAGTGTGCAAATTAATCTCTCAAACAGCACGTGGGATTAGCATTTCTATGGAGTTATGTCAACACTGTCATTAGTGAAAGGGAGCACTAACAGATGCAGCTTTCAGTGTTACTGCAAGGTATAACTGGTAAATTCAGCCTTGTGCGATGGAAAGACAAACACTGAGTTTGTGTTGTTCGACCACTGAATATACAAGGAAGTTGAAAAGTGTTCTTATTGTATTTGGTATTTGGATTAATTGTTTGGGTGGAATTTTGGCGTTAGTGAATTCAACACAAGCTTTGTTGCCAATTTACCAGTGACAGGTTTTCACCAGTTTGGTCCTTCAGCGTTTGGAAGATGAATAGCTGCTGACAGCCATTGCAACAAATTATTTCCCTGATGTGCAGTTTTTCAAGGAGTGAGGATTGCTGAATGTGTTGCAGGAACAGACACTTATACTGGAACGTGTTGATAGTCTTGATAGCTTATTCTGTTTCTGGAGTGGTTTAAGTTGAATTCTTTTAGTAACAAACCCATTTTCTACACTAGCTGTGGGACAATCCGTGATTTATTTAAAGAAGGTGGAATGTGTTGCTTTGAGTCATCTTTTAAGTCATTGAGAACTCATTCACTTCCTTCTCTTTGCAGTGTACAGATGGGTACCTCAGAATGTGATTTTACTGAATTTTTTATCCCATGCCTCCAAGTGTAGTAGTTGGAAAGCAGCATTGCAGTGACTGTATGCCAAATACCTGTTATGAATTACCTGGAAAGACAACAGAAACTGAGATTTTGAGAAGAAAAGGAAGTACTCAAGTTCACTTTAATTTTTTAGGAAGATATGTATGTTTTATGTCTTGTGAATCCTTTGAAAATCCTAACCCGTGCTTCTAAAAGTAGCAAAGATGCAGTAAAATTATTCTCTGCAAACTTTTCACATGTGTTCAGTGGAGTACTAAGTAATCCCATTCCTTGTTCTTTTTAATTTGTTTGGGGTTTTTTTAACAGGGTATTCCAGGACCACATGGTAACCCAGGTTTGCCAGGATTGCCAGGTCTCAAGGTGAGTTAATTTATCCATGTTGCCATGTAAATACATGAAATTTTTAATGGCTTTTTGGAAGGCTGAGAATTGTTTCCTATAATAGAAGTAATTGGCTTTCTTTGGTTTACAGATGGAGAGTGCTACTATAAACATATTTTAATTAAATGTAATCAATCAAATTAAATTTCACATCAAAACAGAAAAGCTGAATATTCGGTGGAAATAAAAACGCCTGAGCATGCAAAAGTTTACTTGGAAACTGCTATTCATACAAGTAGTCTGTACTTCCCAAAAGTGTTCCTGTAAATCATCTCAGCCTCTTTGATAAACTGAAATTTAAATGAGAATAAACACTTAATTGCCATAACCCTTTGGTTTGCCTTAAAAAAAAAAAAAAAAAAAGAAAGAAAAAATATAGACTGTCATTCTCCATAAATTGCTATTTTATTGTCTGTGTCCAACCTTTTATATTGAAATATTCTGATATTGCAGACATTATTACTCAGTTAATATGCTAGAATAATTTTCTGAAGATTTATGGATGTGATATTTACAATAAAAGACAAAATACTGGACTGGAAGCCCAAATAACACCTTCAAACTTGTGTAACATAGGTCCTTTAAATAGATTTGACAGATTTGTGCAGTTGCAAAATGCCTTCAACTCATATTTAGTTTGAACCATTTGATAGATATGTTAGGAAAAAAGCAGCACCATGATTTGTTTAGTACAATTCCTAATTGCAGGAATCTGACCTGTTGTGACAGGTGTTAAAATTTGCTTGAGGACATAAAAAGAATTTTAATAAAGCTTTCAGTGTCAAATGCTGTAAACCCAGGTTACTCTATTTTATGTGTGTTTTCATTCTTATATAGTTCTATAGGAACAATAAAACTTAGAGATTCATAATTAATTTTTACCATATTTATACTGGCTGTATAACAGAATATATTGCTATGATAATAATTGTAATCAACTCCTCCTAGGTTTTGTTTTATAAAGTATTTCCTCCTCCACTGGATGATAATTCTGATCAGTTCTGTAGCTCTCTCTCTGACTTTAAGAGCGGAAAGAATTGTACATGTGTGTATGTACCTATATATATTTTATTTAGTTATAAAAACATATATATTACTAGGTCCTTAGTGATCTCTTTCAGTTCTGTTAGACTATAAATTATCTTCTCAATAGAAGTATATTTTGAAGCAGTTTTCTTTAAATAAAAATTAGCTAGGTGCTCATGAAGTTCTGACTCTGAAGATCCTGTTGACCCACACTGAGTATGTAAACTGAAACAAACTTTTGTTTGATCTTAAAACATCACAAATGAGTTGTAACAATTTTCTGGCAGAAAATGAATGCAGAATTTTATTCTGTCTTTAAGATGCTGAAGGGTCCTTTACACCCTTACTTTTGAAATATGAACAACATTAACTGGTACCCTTACAGCAATAGTATCCGGGCCTGAGTGAGGGCCAGCAGTTCCAGTCAATACCTGATGTCCTCAGCATTTAATTTCTGATAAGCAGTCGAGGGATGTTTTTAAAGTAATTTAAAAGTGTCCATGAGGTTTGGCTTTATTCCTGGCTTTCTGAAAAATAGATTAGTTAAGAAAGTCTATTTTATGGATTCTGTCACTGTTTTAATCACACTGTAATGTTACATTGATTAAATAATGAAGTGCTTTTATTTTATCCTCACATCTTGACTTGTGGTGATGAATTGTTAATCTGCAACTGAAAACCATGCATAGCAGTGGCTGATTGGTATTCTCTGTGACCTGACACATTGATTTAATACAACATTTTGCCACACTTTCAGTCTTTATTTAGTATTCAAGAAGCTTAGTTTCTCAAGCAGCCTCACATGTACAGATCTGAACCACAGAAGGGAGGAGGGGGGAGCAGACCCTGGAGCTCTTCCCTGTATGTTGCTGATGAGAAAAGTCTCACTGTCAGGAAGCCTCACACGGCTACTCCTGTGCTGCCAGTGCTGCACCTGAGAGTGGTGTTGTCCCAGCAATATCCAAACAGCCAGTTTTCCCGGTGTAACTGTTTCACTGAAGGGCACCTATCGTCTTTAATCTAGCACTGCTGTGGGATGACTTTAATAGCAACATTTAGTTCCTTGGCTACATAAAACCTTTTTGAGTGAGGAGAAGTCTTGATGCTTGTGAGTAACACTGGGCCTTGTGAGTAACACTACAAACCTTGGAGTCAAGAGACGGTTGTAGCCTGATATGAATAAATCAACGAAATGTTCCCATGCCTTTTCAGTGCAGTTTTGGGGTATGAATTAGACCAAGGAATTCCTGATTTCCTCCTCAGTTAAGGTATTTTCATTTTTTGGCACATGAATGTGGTTTTGGCTTCTGGCTCAGGGAGCTCCCGATGAGACTTCTTGGTTAGCATAGAATCATAGAATTAACTGGGTTGGAAGAGACCTCCGAGATCATCAAGTCCAAGCATAGAGCTGTTCACCTGGGGCTGTCTCAAGTGTCATTCACTGGTGACTTCTGTTTTAAGGGCAGTGACTGTGACCCTGAGGGTGTGTGTTTGTGGTGGCAGAGCCCATCCCTCCTGGTTATTGGCCCATGGCAGGCCCCTGTGGCACGCTGGTCTGCAGTGACTGACACTTTGTGTGACAGTGCACTCCAGCATCAGGGAGTCCAAACAGCAGAGACCGGTGTGGCAGTGTCCATCTCCCATCTGCTGCCCAGTCTTGGATGCGGACAGTAATACCCAGCCAAGAACAATCATCTGTCTCAGCTGCTAGGCACAAATTCCTAATGGAAAAGAGGCCTTGTCTGCATTCACAGCTCTGTCCTTCCCAATGCAATGTCTGTGCTACATGGGAAGGCTGGGCCTGAGGAAACCTGGACAAGATTGTGGTCCATGCAGTAATACAACCTGTTAATTCTGCACATTCTTTGAGGAACAGCTGGTGTTCTGAAGTGATGGAGACATGGGCAGAGCAATTTGGTTGGGATGTCTGCCGTAATCCTTCTTGGAATTGCCAATAAAGCTGCTTTTCTAAAGTTTGTGACGTGAAATTTGGAAAATGTAAATCTCGTTTCAATGTGAACTTACTTACACTATTGCATTCTTTATTGCTCTTTACTGAAAAAGGTGTGATAAAAATATCTGTACTAACAAGTATATTTGATATGAACATTCTTCCTCCTCTTACTTTAACAGTTGAGAATACTTGTTTGCACATATATTACTAAAAACTCTCTTCCCTGATGGTATTAATGAGCTTAATTTCTCTGTGACAGGGTCCTAAGGGAGACCCAGGATTCTCTCCAGGACGGGCAAAACAGGGAGAAAAGGTATTATTTTCATAATTATAGAAAAAGGTTTTGTCTGTGTCCCATTCTTTTGTGAAGTCTTGTTTATTATTGAGACAAATTATGACAGCACAATGCTGATATTAATATTTGTCCTTTCACTTCAGAGCTTTTTCCTGCTAGTGCCTGCTAAGCCACTTCAGTCAAAAAAGTGGTTACTTTCTCTGCCCAAAATACTTAAGTATAAATATTCAAATATTCTATTCTTCATAGTAATTGTGAGCTTGAAAGCTTGTGATTATTTCATTTTTTGATTGCAAATGTACTGAGTATGTATGGAACTTTAGAGTTAATGTGATAACACTAAAATATAGTTGGATGTTTGCATTCTAATGTGTTAGGCTCTGCTACATATTTTAGAATATCTTGTATTTATGCTATATTTTATTAACAGCATTTTCTAGTAGGTCAATTATGGAACTATGTGCTAAGCAGAAAGCACTATAAGAATCCAGGACCACTCTCTGTAATGAAGAAAGCATTAGCAAATAACTATTCTTTAGTGCTGATATGTACATAAAATAACTTAATTTTTAATCAATACATGCTGTCAAACCCTAAAATTCACAAATATATATTGTCTATGTTAAAGGGCTGCTGAGAAGAAATTCAGAAATGCATCTGCACTAATGGGAAATGGAAGTGCAGCTTTTGTGGAAATAGCAACATTACTTTAATCTAACCAGCTTTTGCTTTTGGCAATCTAATCATAGTGTTGTTAGCTGTACGTGTCTCCCTGAAACTCAAGCTATATTCTTTGGCATGAACCCAAGCAGTCACAGAGCAGTCTAAAGCTCACCCATATATTTGTATGACTATACCTAAATACACTTGGAATGCATCTATAATCCAAAAACATGGTGTTGGTCTGCATTTTTATAGTTCACGCTATTTTGCATTCATAATTCCCCCTCTATCCCCCCAGTTTAAATTTGCTTGCCCTAATTAATGGAGTTAAATTTATTTGGATTCTAACTCACTTCCAGAATCCATTTCTTGACTCACTGAATATGAATTTGGGCACTCATCCTGAAGGAGTGAATCTCTTCACTCCTGAACAAGGAAAAAGAGCTGAAACAACCTTTCTTCCTTCCCTATCCGCAACAACCATAAAAATTTGCATCTTTTTCCATTTCCCTAACATTTTAAATGCTCTAGTTCTTATTCCCATCTACCATCATGTAGTTGTGAAGTTTAAATTACCTGCTGAGAATAGCTGTATCCCACCATAACACTTTTGCTTTTGTGCATCTTTCAAGTTGCATTTTACACAGATGAGATTTGTGCTGTGTTGTGTGCAGTGCATACCGTAATGGTGTCCTAGTTCTTAGCTGAGTACTGTTAGCATAGCAGTAATATAAACAATAATAGTTAAATATAGATATTAATTAGAGGAAAGGGTTACCTCAAGAATTGTATAGCTTCTTCACTCCCATTTATGTTGGCTAAAAGTAAATGTTGTGAGGTTATGAACTGAGACTGTTTTAGCCATGATTTGGCCATGTTGCAGGAGCACATGGTGATCACAATTGAGGAACTGTTGGCTTTTCAGTTTTCTTCCTATAAAAAATCCACTAAAAATCTATGTCTAATCAAACAACAGCAGCTACCTCTTTATAGTAAACGTCCAAGAATGCAGAGAAGATATTAAGTCCTACATGTTTATAGGCCTGTGCCATGTTCCAGTGAAGCATATTGATTCTGGATGTTTTTGTCGTACAGGGTGATCCAGGCCCCATAGGCTTTCCAGGTCCACCTGGGATCAAAGGCCAGAAGGTAAGATTCTGTTTCCATTTTCTTGTAACTTACCCTTGCCCAAGTGACCATCAGGTGGATGTCTGATGGTCAAGAGGCAATAGAATGGCTTTAGGCTTGCTGTTGGTACTGTGACTGTCTACTGTGCAAAACATTCCCCTGTAACTAAATTGAGATCATCGTAACAGGATGTTAATCACAGCTACTTTTGCTGGTGTTCTTCAATAGGCATATCAGATAAATAAATTGCAAAGCAGTACCCATGGCAGTATCAGCATTATGCTACCGAGTGTCTCCCACTGTTTCTTCTACAGAGTGCAATTTTCCTTCAGCAGAAGGAAGCTTCGGTTCTGTGAGAGAATAGTGGTATTTCCATTCCTTAGGATATTTGGGCTAAGAGTTGCTAGGTGAAATCTTAGTTGTGGAATAAACATCAGCAAATAAGATAGAATGGAACTATGAAAAAAAACCAACATTTGCTGTTGAAGGATTTTTTCAAAAACTGGAGGCAGTTTTGGAGACTGATACACCATGGAGCTGATAAGCAAGCATTGCAAAGGCTCATGTGACAGCACATGGGAGTCCATTTGTTGGCTAGACTTGCTTCATGCCCAGCAAACCTTTTAGCTGATACTTTCAAAGATAATATCTCTTGGTAGCTGATGGTTGTAGCATTAGTCATAAAACTTCACCTACTGATTTTTACAAATTAAAGAATTTTCTTGACTCTAGAATAATTGACAATATTGTGCTAGATATATTTTAATATATTTTAATAACAGTGCATAGAAAACCTAGTAAAACAGAATGGGTAACAGTAAGATGGAAAGACATGGCTTGAATAGTCCTTGCTGTTATATGTACAGACTGTCTGCCATATAAACACTTCACTCAGTCTGGGTCCCACTGTGCTGCATATGGTACAAGTCAGACATTTCAACTTGCTACGTTTTAGTTGGCAGTAAATATTTTTTCTCTCATGCAGACCAAAGTATTCTTACAACTTGCTATGTTTTTGAAATGTGCTTGAAGTCTGTATTGCTGTAATTGGAAGCTTCAAACCGCTCTCTTCCACACTGAGCTTTAAAGTCAGAGAATTAATCTTCATTAGAAATTGGAAGGTAACTAATTTTTCAAACTAGTGCATGTGAACTTTTATTCTTCTTATTTATTTCCATCATAGCTCAGAGTAAACTGCATCTAATTTATATGGATACGTTCAAGAATACAAACTCAAGCTAATAAAAATCTAAGAATTTTAAGAGGATTAGCTAAGCCACAGGGAAAGAAACCCCTGTGTGAAAACTGTCTCTTTGGAATTATATTCATGTTAGCATGGTTTATCTTCATTCCCAACCAGCACTAAGTGAGTTAGAATGAATTAAGGCCATGTTAACTCTGAATAAGAATATAGGCATACTACTCTAAAGTATGAGTTCAGAGGAGTTTTGCTCTGGCAGAAGTAAGCTGCTGTTGTGTAGAAACGTGCACACCAGTAATCAGTCTTTCATCTCACAATTTCTTGTGAGCCTTCTTTTGAGACTGTCCTTGCAAGTGTTAATCAGCTAAACTGACACACTTTGAAACTAACTTGTGATAAAGTTTTCTTTGAGTGTTTCTGTGTGTAGCAGAATTTGCTTTCCTTTTTTCCTACTACAAAAATAAGAAACTACCGAGAGTTCTCTTCTAGCAGCAGCTTCTTTAGTTGATTATTTAAGCATAGAGATGGGATAAAATTCCGTAATGGAGAAAATTCATGAAATACAGAGTTGACTGGGACTCTAAAAAACTGTCATTTTCTGAGGCACATTTTGAAAGCTAAAGAGGAGTTACTAGCTTTTTCCAAAATTGTCACCAAGGAAAATAATTTTATCTTTTAATCTGGAATATGATAATAGAATTAATGTCATGCAAAAATACTGTCGTGGTCATGCAGACGCTCATCCAAAAATTTGAAATACCTGATCTGCTGAAATCAGTTGCAGAATTTCCTCTTAGAACAGTGAATCTCAAGTCTCTACTGAGTGATGAGTATCATCATGCCGCAAGGCAGCCAGATGTTTAACATCAGCCAAGACACTCCTGCTGCTCAGTCAATGTCTTTGAGTCCAATTTTGTGATAGATTTCTATCCAGAATAAGGATTGTTTTGGTCTTTCTCTTTCAAGATGTAGCTTTTGGACTTGTGTGTTCCCAGCACCTCTTGCAAAGGAAGTGGAGGCCAGAAACTTGGCTTTTGCGTAAATCATGCAACTGTTAGAGGCTCCCTTTTAGGCCAGTTTGCCTGGGTATGTTTAGTACAGTGTGAAGACATTCAAGAGGAAAGGTCCCCTTTCAAGTGCAGATAGCAAGTTCCAGCTCTATTTTTAATTCTTTGATTTTTTTCTTTAAGAGGTAAAATATGCTTGAAATGGTCTATGCACAGGGAATAAAGTTCAACAAACAGTTTCATGATTCCAGCACCACAGGGAAGATTTCTGGGATGAGACTATTTTCCCTACCAATAAAAATTCCATAGTATAAGAGCTGAAATTTGTTCTATGTTAATTTCAAAAAAAGATGTTGTGTGTCCTGGAAGGTCTGTCTCTCTTGAGTGTGTCCTAGAATAGTCTGAGTTGTCTGTCTACTTATACCTCTCCTCTGAACTGCTTTGTTGGGAAAGGTCATTGTGACAAGGATTTGGAATGGGGAAATGCACTGTGTAGAGTCTAGTTCTTCAGTTTCAGTGGTGACAGCATCCATGTACTCATTTGTTTAAAAGAGAACAAGTCTGGAACTGTCTTAAAGCATGCTGATATATTGAAATTGTCTAAACTGCCAAGAAGATTTCTTACTCCTTTTCTCTCACTCAGCTTTCATGGGAGCTGCTGAATGGAAACCAATTCTGCAGGCAGACAAGTCTAGATATTTTTTTTTCTTGATAAAGGGAGAATAGAGTAGGAAAAGAACGTCTGTTTTGTTTATTTGACTGTATTTTTTGCATCTCTCTTTCTCTACCTGCAGGGTCTTAAGGGTTATCCAGGACTGCGAGGGCCGCGGGGAGAGCAGGTGAGTGATGAAAGCACAGTACTCTGTACTCTGCAGATGAACAGTGGATGACAGAAACTTGTATAACCCACTGTAAGTGTTCAGTATAAGCTATCAGTGTAAATTACTGACTGTTTAAGGAAATACTGGGCAGTTCTTGACCAAGAATTCAGTTTAGGGATCTGTATGGTAAGAAAATGGTCTAAATTAAATGGAAAAGACCAACTTGTTTTTCAACTCCCATACTAGCTTGGCAGATGTTGGTGTAAAATTCTTTTAAGAGGCACATTTTGAATTCTCCCATCTCTACTGATTTAATGCATTTTAAATCTCCTAGCATGTAGAAAATGCAACAGTTATTGAGTTATTTTTCTCACTTCCATGTCAGTCCAAGAAGCAACCTGAATGTAAGTTTCAAAGATATCCAGTTGCTGATGTCTTGTTAGCATTGATAAGACTTCTTATGGCAGAGTAGATAGAAGCATGGGTCTCCTTTTAGATGACTCTGAAAAGGAAATGGTTATGATAATAGATGGTAAACACCTGAAGGGAGATGAAAACTCAGGAGCACCATCTAGGAGTTTCGTGGCTTTTGTACACAGATCTTAACTGAATGAATTTTTACTACAGGATTGTAGGAACTTTTTTGTGTTGATTTATAATATAGCAATGACAGAGAGAGAACCAGTGGGGAAAAAAAAAGGGTTATCAGCATCAGGAGAAGATGGAGACAAGTTCTATATTTCTATAATTAATCCAGTGCTATATTGACCTGATTCTGCAAGAAACAAAACAAAGTGGATTTGTAAGGATACAAGGATTCTTCTTTAATGAAAAATTCAATGTGTTTGTTCCAATACAGCTAAGACTTGTGCAGTTACTTCATTATAAGGATCTGTCTCCTATAGCCCTCCTCAATTATTTTCTACAAATATCATCTATATTTTCTCTATGAAAGTAAGGGGTGCACAGTTGTATTTCACAAAATCTTAGACTCTTTTCAAAGGACATGTAACTGAAATTGGTGGAGTTACTTATTTATGATGGGTGAATTTTAGGATATTACTGTGTGTCTTGCTTAAAAAGCGTTTTTTCCATGAGCTTAAGCTGCATCGTATGACTAGATGTTGAATGACAGAAATGATAAAACAAACTTCAAACCATGACATTAAATGTGTTTTTTGTTTCTTTTCTTTTTTCTCTCTTCCTCCCACCCCCCCCGTTTTTCCACTTAGGGAATCCCAGGAATGGCTGGCAGTATTGGGGCAGTTGGTTACCCTGGCAGGCAGGTGCAGTAACTATACTAATGTCTTTGCATTTTTTTGGTGTTTCGCTTTTTTTTGTTTTTCCTTTCGTTTATTCTCTTCAGAAGTACCATATCTAATGTGATTGTTTACGTCCTGTCATTTATTTTTGAAACAACCCCTTTCTCTGGTAGTGCCTTCGAGGGAATATTGAGTCTCTTGGCTTTTAAACTTCGATGGGTTGGATGCAGTAATGCTGCTCCTTTCTAGAATACATAAATGGTATTACCAAAATACTGAATGTGTGAACACTTCATACTTGTCCATAAGCCTCATGTGGTTCTATGTGGTTTATCTTTTCTTGTATTTCAAGTTCAGAAGCAATAGGAAACTGCCTGTTCCTCCTGATTTTTCACCAGTGTGTTTACTTCATCGCTGAAACTATTTCTTCAGCTCTTTAGGGAAATCAAAGATTAAAAGATTTTTTTTCCCCCATTGAGATGGTTTAGGAGAACCAATAAAGCCAGAAAGCAACTTTTTTATAACACAAGCACTTACATAAATATTGAATCTTTTTTTTAATTTACATATAAGGTAACAGATATCTCAGTGCAGTTATAGGAATAAGACATAAAGCAGAAATGCTCGTTATTTTCCCCAGATAGATTATATAAGACAGGTTGACAGCAATTGACTTTGTGGTTTTGTATTTGCTGAAAGGGTGAATTTGACCAATACTGCAGTGTTTTATTGGATTAGGTTTGTAATGGCTATATATTTTAAAATTCCATTACAATATTATAGAGTAATGGATGATAACATTTTTGTGTAGAATGGTGTCAAATGTTTAGAGCATTTGGACTACATTTGCTATTCTGCCATTAGTAATTGGAAATGTGTCCAAATATCAAAACTCATGAAGAATCCTTTGAAATTATGTCACTGTAATGCCAGAGCACTGGGTCTGGAAAAAAATTTCCTCCCAGAAGAAATAATTTTAATGTAATGGAAGTTTCAGTCATTGTCTGTGTTTCAGCCATGCATTAATGGGAGACCTTTCTGAACACGATCCCAGGAGACTACTGGATGACACAGTCTTCAGTTCTATGAATTTCAAGAATGTGTTGCCAGTTTACTGTTAACAGATACTGTTGCAGTTCTTTCACATAGATCATATCTGCCTGTTTAAAATTAATTGCATCTCATGTCTTTTTATAATAGGGCTTAGCTGGACCACAAGGTAACCCAGGTCCTAAAGGTGTAAGAGTAAGTAAGCATTTTAAGCATTTTGGTATGCATGTCTATTTTTACCCATACAGTACCTAAGAAAGGGGATGAGGAATTTAATTTGTCTCTACCAGTTGTATGCCTGCTGAACCACTCTGCCTTTACAGAACCTACAAATGAGAGAACACAGTGTATCTTTCCAAAAGAAGTTAAGAGTTTAGTTTTTTTCCCGTGGTGAGCTGCACAGAGCAGGCTTCCATTGTTGTCCTTCTTCTCACTTGCACGCAGGCAGGAGAAGAAAGCAGCACTGGGTGTGTGAGGACTGGGAGTGAAGAGGAGTAGACATTTCCTGCCTGAAGCATTATTTCCATAATGGAAGTTGTCAAGAAGGGAGACATATCTGGCATTTGCAATCTGTAACAGCTACAGAAGTTGATAAAGGGAAACAGTCTTGTCCTATAAAAACCATGAAAGTGATCTTAAGATTTTAGAACGGTTGAATTGTAGTTTTACATATCCCAGGGACTGAAGACTCTTAATGCTCTGTGCTTTCAAGGTTTGCTTTTGTTTATTCTTGGAAGTATAATAAATTGGGTTTTTCTCTATACATGCTGGTGCATGTATAAATATTTTTTCAGGTTGACTCTCACCATCAAGCAGTAGAAACAGGTTTCTAGAAACTTGCATATTGCTGGTTGCATCTAGGGTTTGAAGGCGGCTTCTGCTAGGTGTTTTCAGACCCTCAGTTCATGTACAGGGTACTGAGCAGTGTTCTGTGTTCTCAATTATATATTAAAATAATTTAAGTAACAATTCATTATTATTTATTAATTGATAATTGATTAATATTTTATTACTAATTTATTATCAATATGCTTTTCTCTTTTTTTTTAATGTAGTTACTAAAAGTCTTTACATGCAGCTTGCTTTTTAAACATTTGCCTGCTTTTTTTGGGGTGGGGTTTTTTATGTCAGTTTTCATTACAACGATGGGAAAAATTAGTTTGTCAGGATCAAGTGCCAACAGATATTGGACCCTCAGGGGTTGTTTCTTTTATGTTTCAGCAGTTTATTTTTGTTCAGATTCTTAAGCATTTTGTCTTGTTCTCCCTTCAACCAAGACATTTAGTGATCCCAGTCACTTCCTGAAAAGTTACTGCTGCTCTGTTTACACAAAGCTAAAAATGGCCAATGCATGAGTAATTTTAGGAAAAAACACCTGTCATGTCTTAAGGCTAAGTCCTGTATATGAGTTCTAAAAACAATTCCCAGTAAAAATGATGACACAGCCCTCTTGAGCCATATTACTGTGCCATGGAGGTGTATAGCAGCATGATATTAAGTGTCTTTAGAGCTTTATGTTTTAAACATTCCTGTAATCAAACTGTGCTCTGCTTCTCAGCTGTTTTAAGAAACAGTAGAAAGTAGAAGTACCCTTGTTTTCCTTCCTAATTCTCATTAGGCTGGATGACAAGAAGGGCACTGTCTTTCATAATTAACAAAGAAAATAGAAATTACAATTGGAGGACTGGAGAGAGTTATGAAAGCAAGGAATTCTTTTTTAGTAACTAATAATATTTTTATTCCAGTCTCAGGTTGAAGATGGTAGTGCAGGACCCATCTCTCCATACAACTGTGAAATGGTGGCAGAGAAATGTCACCACTGAACTTTAAGACATTCTGCTTATATTAAGATAAACTCTTGACTTTCAAGAGCTCTTACATATAGCAGTGATCACACAGTGTTGTTAAAGATAAGAACATCTTTTGTGATGTATTTCATGAATAAGATTAACTTACGAAAAAATTTTCTAATTCCATCTGTTCTAATAAACAAGGTGTCTGATGCAACCTTGTCTTCTTGGACCACTTTCTTAGGACTTCTCGATTAACTGATTCTGTACCCTTATAGCAGGAAATTGGTTTTGCTGTTAGTTGGGCAGTAAATCCTAGTCACATTTAAATTGCTAGAGCTTCACTGGTACTTTAAAATCAGTCTGAATTGAACCCCTTTATCGTGAACCCATAGCTGGCCAATACTGAGGGACAAGCAGTGCTGGTGAAAAGCATTGTTCTTTTGTTTTTAGGGTTTCATTGGACCTCCAGGTGTGGCAGGACAACCAGGACCTGAAGGAGAAAGGGTAGGCTTAATGGAACATTAATGAAATGCTGATGTTTGTGTGGTAATGCAATATACTTTAGAATGAGGGGAAAATGTACAATGTATTCATTTAAGTACTTTTTGCTAAAAGCAAAACTGATGTGAAGAAAATCAGATAAATAGGTCATATATAATTAGTCTAAGCACTGAAATGCATTAGTGCTAAAGATAAATGGGGAGCAGCTGTAAATTATTATCTTAATTTACTCCACAGCTGCAAGGATTAGGGTTATTTTTTTTCCTACTAACAAGGCCCTTAATGAATATTTTTCATTGAAGCAATTTCATTCAGTTGGTAATTAATATTTGTCTCTTCTTAGATGATCTTTGAAGTAGAACAAGCCATGGAAGTCTCTCACTCTGTGCTTGAGCTTTTTCTTATTTCTCTTGAGCACAAAACTGCCTGGCCATGTACTTGGATCCAAGCAGGATATGGCCCTTTTTCACAGTTGTTCTGATATGGCCACAGTAAACAAAGCAAAGTTTGTGTTTCTGCTGTAGGACGTCTCTGCAATTCTTTGCTCAAATATTTTTTTTAATTAATTTTTTATTTTTATTTAGTGGTAGTGCTTCTGACACTGTATTTTTCCAATCAAATAATCAAATACAGGCTGAATTACTCGAATTTAAGTACTGAAGAAAAGAAAACTTACTTTTGATGGGTTATTTCTTTCTCAGGGCATACCAGGCTTACGTGGGAAAAGAGGTCCTAAAGGGAGACAGGTAAAGCTTTTAATACTTGTTATAATTCCTGCTGCCAATGTGAATCCACCTGTAATTAACTCTGTAACTTTAATCACTGAAAAAGGTTAGGGTTTTTTTGGCCATAGATGACTTCCTATTGTTTTCAGCTAGTACATAAATAAATTCTGTAAAATCTATATTAGCACAAGGTGCACATATGATGCAAGCTTTGTTGATCTGATTTTGGTGTTGGTTTGGATGAAGATCTTGTAATGTGTGATGTTTCTGAATTACGGTAAATTAAAGCTGTCCTCTACTTAACATAAATTTCTACAGCTGAGAATAAACACAAATCTGCCAAGGATACATTATCAAGGTTTCCATATTTCCTGCGGTATATCTGCAATGACAAATGATTTGTTTTCTGGTGCAACCATATTATCTTAGGTCTTTGAAGCTATCCAGGAGTTTCTAATTTTAACTTTCTTGTGGTTTGAGATTGAAAACCACGATAGTGTTCTGCAGTTGTGCAGTCAGTCGCACTCAGCAGTTCAGATGACTTTCAGCTAGCATGTTGAACAAGCTTGTTCAGCAGTAGTAGTGTGATTATCACCGTTTGGCCCTTGCTGTATGCTAAGAAAGTTGTGGAGGGCTCTGTTTAATTTTTTTGTTTTCTGTGTGATCCAACACCAGCCAAAATAGTCACTAGCCCACAAGAGTTGCTTTGATGTAAAGAAAGGCAAGCGAAGTGCCCTTAGGTTGATAGACTACTTTCTGCAGCTGCTATCAAATAGTTGAGATATAAAATCAAAGGAGGAATCTGGTTTTTAATTATTCAACCAGAAGGACAGGGTGTTCCTGTGCTTGTTGACCATATTGTCATTTGCTTATAACTTGAATTGAATGCTTTGTGCATCTGCGTGTTGGGCAAGAAGGGCTCTTCGCCACTAATACCTTGCAGTAGTTGTCAGTGTCTCGTGCTGATGAGTCACATGCAGTATTTAAGAAGGAGGAGAACCAATGTGGAAATCAAAGGCTTATGCTGAGTGTGGAATAGGAAGAAGAGGTGACAGCAGAGTACACTGAAAATGTGTTTTGCATTATACTGTCCTTCCCCGTGGCAGGTTTCACTGACTGCCAGTACAGTTGTTCCAATCTGCAGCAGTTAGTTGGTGCTGTGCATGCTGTGGCAAGCAGTTATTTTTAATTTATCGGAGCACAGTGACAGGCTATGTTCTGATAAGGACTTTTATTTATATAAATCAATTCAGAGAAGATGCACATAGCTGACAGAGCACCAAAAGCCCCTCTGCACAATGTCTGTGATCACCTTCATTCAAAACTGATTTCTTTTAATGTTGTAATTTCCTCAATCTCAAGGTTTATTCCAAATCCCAAGACTCATTCCAAATCCTTTCTGTGATCTATAAAGTGCTTGTTTGACTAAAGGTTACGAATGTAGGGCCAGAACCAGGAGAGCAATCACATGGGAACCTGGCTTGAAGGACTTTACTGGATCACAGTCTTAGAGAAGGTGTGTTATTTTAACCCAAAACAATGATAGCTGTAATGACAAGGTCTTTTGGCACAATGCCTAGAGTTAACAACGCTGGTGCTTTGGGGCAGGGCACTGTGCTAAAGAAAATTTGGCCTGGGAATTCTGTAGTGCCTGAGGTCAGGCTCCTCACCTTTTGTTCTAGGGTGCAATTTATTTCTTTGGACTAAACTTCTGTCAATAATAATACTTGAGAGAAAAAAACCTGTCTGACTGGCAGGGATCTTTATGAAAGAAAACAGGTCCCAAACATAATCTCAGTTCTGGGAAGTAATTTTAAAGTATAAAAGAAGTGGATCATACAAGGGATTGTACACTTATAATTCATAAAATGCTGCTAATTAGCAGGTTTCTTGAAGAGTTGTTCATGTTTGTAACATTTCTGGCATATTTAAAATGGAACAAAATATTCAGTTGCTCAAATCAGTATTGTGAAGATTATAAAGTGAGGATTTGGTTGAATTTTAGATTAGTTTTGCATATAATATGCTTTTAAGCAAATATTTCACAGTAGAAGTATATGAATTCAATTTCTTTCCCTTGTATTATCATAATACAAAATTTGGCTTGTTCTGCGGTATTTTTAATGCATTGTCTGTCCTGTTAGTATGATGCATTTTGCTTTTATATGCACATTTGAGGGAAGGTTTTCTTCTACATAGTTTTCTTCTATCTGTGATTAGTTAAAACCAGTTGTCAATGTGTCAGAGCAGACCCTGGAAATTTTACCAAGAATTTCTTAATCAAGTTTTTTGTAACTGTAAAAACAACTCAGGTTCTGTTTTATGTTAAAATTATGGATACTCATCCTTTGTATGCTTTATACTAATGTTAAATGATAATATTGACTTCATAAAACACTTGTCGCTCAATAGTATTATTATATTCCTTCCATTTTTAGACTTTTCTGACTCTTCATTTTGCTTTTATTTTTCTACTTACTAAGACAAGGTTTTTTTAGCATCAGTTAAAGGACACATGCTGTTGGGAATGGGGTTATGATGTAACTCTTGCTATGCTGGGTTTGTGCTGTATCATTTGTAACCTGCATCTATGATTCTATGTGACTGGTAAAATTGTCCCATTGCATCCTCCATTTCCCTTTTGATGCCTCATTTGTGAGTTTAAAAAATATATACTTGTGGGTTATGGCATCAAATTACTTTCCCCAGCAACTTATATGTTTCCACAGTGGGCAACATCTGAAAGAAGAAAAACAATCTTCAAAATCCTTAGAGGAGAAAGAAAGATTAGAGCCAGTAAAGTGGTGGAATTCCATTTCATTTTACTTTTCAAGCAAAAAATGAACAATCTGTTTCAGGCTTCAATGCTTGACTTGATAAATCAGGTTTCTTTCCTTTCCTGATAACCTAGTATCTGAAGTCAAAACTCTCATAAAATGAATGAGGTTTCACCATGTCTCGAGTTACTGTTTCAGTCTCTAGATGCAGGCTAAGGCAAGTGTTCGTGTTGGTAAGGACCACTCTTCATGTCTTGGATGATGAAGAACAGCTATTTTCTCTTCTTCTTTAGGGTTTTCCAGGTGACTTTGGAAATAGAGGCCCTCCTGGTCCAGATGGAAGTCCTGTAAGTATTGAATTGTGTCTTGATTAACGTGATAAAATTTGTAACACTCAATATTATCTCTCCTCCTAAATAGAAAAGGAGATTTTGCCTCAAAAGAAATGTCTTGAAGTCCACAGGAAAATCGAGGACTGTTAAATTTTTCATGGAAATTGCTAGGAAAGTACTATAATAAGTATAAAAAAGAGTAACAAAAGACTCAGAAAGCTGCAGTTTCCAGTGCTACATGTGCTGACTACCTTGAGAATCAGTTCTCTTACTGTCCTCATTGCATTGCTGATGAATGTTTTGTCTTCAAAAATTCTTGCATTGGATTTGATCTTGCACTGTTTATTTAAACCATTATTCCAAGATCACCTTCACAAAATAGGATTCTGCCTACGTGTAAAACCCTAGCTTTTGTATGCTTATGCCTTTGGTAGTTGGTTTCATCCTTTGAACTGTTACTGAAAACAATTATGCTAGTATGTCATTCAGTGCATTATAATCAGTATGATAACAGCTTTGTCCTTGGCAGTGTGTGCAGGCTAAAGTGCTCTTGTAGTATGATATTCAAACTGTGCCACAGTCACGTCTCTCAAAGCAGCTTTGCTGTCTTGCTGTATTTGTAGGGAAACTCTGGCTGCAGACTCCAAACTCAGGTTTCCTTTGGTGTCAGAAACCAGTGAAAGGCTTTGGGCAGAACAAAAGAGCAGCAATAAGCTCCGGGTAAACTAGCTGATGATTTAAATCATCTTGTATTGTTGGATGCTTCTTTGGAAACTGCTATCAGTTTGCTTCTAAAGATTTTTCTGATATGGACCAGAGTCAACAACTGGGCATAGATTTTCTCCTTTTTGAAGGCCTGCCCTGATGCCCATTTTAGAAACTTGTTTTAGAAAAGCTTACATGAATTTTGCTGGTGGGTTATAAACATTTGGTGTTAACGTTTTGGAACATAGCAAAAAAATTATTTTGCATTTCTGGTCCCTGAGGCAAAGTTTCCCTTGTTGGAATGTCAGGTGATGTCAGTGTAGTGCTTTTCATCTTGAAAACCCTCTGAGGCTTTGTGAGTGTCACCAGCTGCTTTTCAAATGATATTAAAATGTTAGTTCTTCCTTTCCCTCCTGGTACTCCCAAGTCTCCCTCCATTCCTGATAAAGCAGATATTGTCTTTGCACCAGATCTGCAGAACAGTACTTTAATAGAAACAGGCTCAGAAAGCCTGGATCTGAAATTACAGACTTGTGCTTTACAAAGAAGCCTGTTTTAATGCAAACGTTTGCAAACAAGTTCCATCTAATCTGCCAAGACAGCTGCTGATCTTTCTGCCTTCTTAGACAGGCAGCAATCCCTCTCCCCTCCTCCCCCAAAACTCACCCTGCAGGGCTTGTTCAGGCAAGGGGCCAGAGCTGCAGCTGCAGGGGGCTGCAATGCTAATGGGCTATTTACAGAGCCTGTTCCTGAGCTGGCAGTGGAGAGCAGGGGCTGTGGTGGCAGGAACTTGAAGGGAAGACATTTCTTCCCATGTGCTGACTTGACACTAATGACACTTGTCTCCATGCCTCATTTCTTCTGCTTAACTGACTGATGCCATCCTTCATTTCCACAACACCCTCCCAATTCTCTGAGGATGTTGGTCTGCCTTGGAGGATGTTGCTAGAGCATCCAACTTCACCTCTGGTTAGTTTGGAGCAGGTTGGAGAAGGTGTGAGGGCACCAGAGGAGGGAGGAGAGCACAAAGGTGTCCTCTGGGCTGTGTCCAAGTCATGCCCAGTTGGACACACTCAGAATTGGCTTAGATTTGCTTGCATAAAACTTACCCTGCACCTTGAGTGCCAACAGCCTGCATGAGGCATGATGATCTGGAGGGCTACAATACCTGTTTCATGACATGCAAAGAGACTTGGCAACTGTTTTCTGCAGTGTTTTAACCTCTTCTGAGTTAAACATGAGTGTGGCAGAGGCAGTAGTAGAGTACTGTTGAATTTGTAACTCCTTTTATAGTACCAATACTGTAGTTTGTATCAAGAAGCAATTTTTCATAAAGAGTGTGTTCATTTTGCAGTGATCCTTCTATGAACTGAGCTGTTGTTCTATTCATCTTTCAAAGAAATCTTAATAAATTCTTTTTTCACCCTCAAAAAATTGTTCATTCTTCCTCCCGTTTTAAGTATTGCGGTAAAAAAAATCTCGTATCCCTGCAGTAGCATCAGCAGTGATTTCATATATGAATATCAGGAGATTGAATTGCACAATCCAGAGATTTAAGTAAGTGTGTTCCTCTATGCGGTGATAAGCTCTCACTTTTTGGGAACTCTATAAAAATCCCAAATAACTTACTCTGTAGATCACTTTTGTTAATCTTATCCCTGGAATTTCTTTGCAAATGGTAACATTCAAATAATCTAAATTTAATTTTGTTTGAAGGGAATTGTTGGTGGGGTTGGTCCTCCTGGATTTCCAGGACTAAGAGTGAGTACACTTTTATTGCTTTGATATGGTTTCATTACAATATTTGTCTTGTGTGATTTTAATGAATACCACTCTACACAACTGCTGTCACATTGCCAGTATGGAGTACTTTTGTACTTGGTGTGGATTTGTATGCTTATTTCTGATCCAGTATGTCTGGGTTTTTTATTTGAAATGACCAAGTTTACTAGTTCATAGCATTAAAGCCAGTGTTACTTTTTCATGAAGTGCAATAGTCTCAAACACTTTAACAACTCAGCCCTCATTCGTTCCTGAATACGGCTACCAAATTCAAATCAGAATTAATTTCTAAGCGAAATTACTTTAGCTTGTTTACAGTATTATACTGATTTTTTTTTTTTGGTTAAATATTCATAGAATAAGGTTGTAGTGCTCAGTGTGGAGTTGCACACTGTAGTTGTATCAATGCAGTTGTGCCAGAGAAGCTCTGTGACATCAGTGAGTCCTACAGGAGGCAGGAAAGAGTAATACTTTCATACCATGTAGTCTTACTCCCTTTTTTAAAAAGTAATTCATATATTTACTCATAGAGGACCTCTATTTTGTTCTTGACATTGTCTCAATCGTGCCTGGCCACGCAACCATGTTCTCAATGTGGGAGAGAAATAGCATGTTTACATTTGAATTAAGAAAGCCGTGATTGTCTCCACTGTTTGCTTTGTGGTTTTTTTTTTGATATCTGCAGATCTGAAACATTCTTGATAAGTTTGTTACTTTACACTTATGGTCATCTGACTTTTCCTTTGAAGTACAACAGTTGAGTTCAATTACTATTAACTTTTTAATTATATGTTTATAACAAAAAAATATTCCTGTAAGTCATCCCTTGTTGTCTGATTGGGATTGTTATGGCATTGCCATAGTGAAAACACAAGCTTGGTCAAGAAACCTCTGCAGCTTCCAACCTCATCATGCAAACATGAACTTACTGTGTTCTTGTCAGTTGACATATTCGAGCCAACTGAAGCACTCCTGCTACCAGAGGTTGCACTTTTGATAATTTGCTTAGAATTCCAGTTTGCTTTTCCTTCTTACGTGACTGTCTTTGGAATTTTATCTCAAGGACGTTGATAATTGTACTAATGTATCTAGGTTTTCTAAAAAAACCTACTATATATCACTTCTAAAGTGATATTGTTGCTTATTATTTTGACTAAAACTTAGTCAGCAGTTTTGTCCTACCTAGAATTCGTAAGCATAAATGTCTATGGGGTCAAAGCTCCATTTAGCTTCTTGCTGAGTTGTGGTCATTGACAGAGAGATTGAGTGTCAATAATTTTTTGTGATATAGAGAAATAATTTTCCATCACCAGTCCAAAGCTTTTACCATTTGTACATAGGTGAAATATAACCTTAATGAGAGCTATTTCTTGGGAGAAAAAAAAAATCAATGGCATATTTAGATTTTGAACAGCATGAAATCAACAATTCTTTTGTGTGTAAGCTCCATTTGATTGGCTTCCTTCTCTTCTTTATGTGTTGGACTCTTTCACACAGTTCCAGTAACATCATATTGGTTTGTCTGATTTCCTCTTTCCTGGTCAGGTAATTGGAAGATCTGTGCTTTGTTCCAGAGTTTCTTTACAAGGGACCATTGCACTCTTTAAAGTGTAGCAGGATTTCACCAGGACCTGGGGGAATTCCAGGTGACCCCAGCATCCCCAAATTCAGCTTGTATGGTGCAGCCCTTTTCCTTGACCACACCTGCTCTCAAAATGGGTTTGTGCTCCCTGGCCTCAGCTCACACAGCTGTTACTCAGGCAGATGCTAGTGGTCATCCATAACTGAGTAAAGAACTGCAGCCCTCAATGTTTGCTTTTAAATACTTAGTCCATTATAACACATTATACTATTACAAGATGCAATATTGACCATGAGATTAAATATATTTCTCCAGCAGAAACCAACAGCATTAATTCAAGTAGCTTGTCTAGTCCAGCTGTATGCAAGAGCTAGCTGTATTTTTGCTTTGTTCATGAGGACAATGGCAAAATAAGCAGCATCAGCTGAGTCCAATAATTCCTTTATTTCATGATTTTTTTCAATATACAAAGCACTTGGCAAGTCCAGAGTTTTGGCTGGCTGAGCCATCAGTCTCTCAAGACTTAGGAAGGCCATTAGTGTTAATAAGATGTAGAGTTTCAGAAAATTTACTGCTATGGTTACCAGAACTAGTTTTTCTTTTTAATTTTTCTTTTCCTTTAAAAACTCCACCTAATCCTAGGAAAACACAAATTTTCTTTTTCCGATGTCTTATCTTTTTGACAGTCAAAAGCAAATTGATTTTAGTTTCACTTGTCACACAGAAATGGTGGAAAAGCTACAGTTTAGCTGAGAAAGTTTTGGGTTTTATCTATGAGCAAACTTGAACCAAACTGATAAGCATGTGCTAACATATAGCAAGGTTGTTGTAGGTGGAGGATGATTAAAAAACCTGATAGACTCACTAAGTCAACATTTTTCTTATCAGTGAGATAATTTTTCAGTTTTATTTTTGTGTACTTGCAGTTCTTTGCTCTTAATTAGGTTGCTCAAAATGTCTGGAGACTGTGACAAGAGTTTAATGAATCTGAATGCTGTAAAGCTGTTTGGGAACTTTCTCTCATTGCTTTTATAAGCTCTATTTCCCATCTCAGTATCCCTCTGTGATTTTTCAATCAATGCTCTTGTTACCTAAGTGTGCCTTTCAACATACAGGATCATTAATACTGAAGTGCCTTGCTGAACTAGAATATGTAGCACAAGTAAAAGGCAGCAATGTAACCAATTTGTCTTGATTGTCTAGCATGACAGAATGTGTCATTTAAGCAGTCATGGAAAGCCAAAGCAATGCAGAGTGGCAACTTTCTTGGGAACTCTACCAAGCACCATTGAGACACTGAGTGATCAGTCTTCATTTTTCTTCAGTGAGCCAGGAGTCTGATGATAGCTGCAGAAGAATATTATTGCTAACATTGCTGAAAGAGTCTCCAGGGAATAATGTGAATGTGTGCTGAACTGGAAATGCATAGATGACCATCTCATCTTTTCCACATCGCTCTCAGCAAGTGGCAAAAGATTTGTACATTAATATGTGTTGCTAAATTTTTGCATTGCCACAGAGATACAACACTGCCTTTTTATTGTTTTGTTTTGTTTTTCTTTTTCCCCAGAGGTAGAATAGGCAGGAAGTAGATAAGACTTTTCTCTTTTTAATATAGTTTTAACTATTGCTAAATCATGTCTTTCATTAATATTATTGCTGTTGCTGTGTTGATCTTGTAAGATTCTTGATTTATTTCTTGTTCACTAGTGGTTCACTTTTCTTTTTCCTGTCATAAAATTTTCCTTCTATCTGCTATATAAATCCCAGAGAGGAGAGATGTGGTGAGGTACATGAGAACAGAAGAAGTTAAGATGCCCATCATAACGTAGGCTTAATTTTGCATTTTGCACACTTGGTATTTCGGAAGAGTCACTTCTTTTTTTTTTTTTTTTTAAATTGTTGAAGTCACTGATAGATGAGAAATCCTTGTAAAAGGACCATAAAAGGCCACTTTTTATGGCCCTACTCATCATAGAATAATGTTTTTAAGCCAAATTCAGTGCCTACAGAGAGGTGTTGTTGGTTAACCTTAAGGACAGCAGGAATGGCCACTGAATGTGCAGCTGCAGTACAAAAGAAAGCTTCCTTATTCTGCATTGCCTAATGCACTGTGATCTCCTCTTGAACATATAATCTACAGGAGAAGAGGCAAGTTTGGTTTCTTGGGTTTCTGTTGGATGTTGTTGGGAACTGTAAAGGTGAAGGACTTATGACATGGATACCTTTTTTTTCCCAAGTTATTAGCCTGAAAAAGATTTTGGTTTCTCTCTGTGGTGCAGAAAAATACCACATTCTGTTACCAGTCCCTAAGTTGTTCCATTTTATCAAATGTTTAATGCAGTCACCTTTCTTGCTGTTTGATAGGGAGGCATTGGGCCAGCAGGACCGAGCGGACCATCAGGAATTCCAGGGCCCATGGTATGGTATTAAGTGATCCCATAGCCAGGTGCCTATGCTGCTTTCCAAATTATATTTGAACATGGGATTTATGTCTTCTTTATTTTAACAGGGTTTCCCAGGGAGTGTGGGACAGCCTGGAATGAAAGGTGATAAGGTGATTTAAATATTTTCATTATCTTAGAGATATATAGTTCTTTCAGACTTCCTTCTCTAAATATTAAGCCCAATGTACTTGGCAAAACCTTCCCTTTTCCCTTTTGATTTCTTTTCTTTTCTGACTTTTATTTTTTAAAATTACTGAAGTCTCATGATCTGATACTGTATTTCTGGAGAGAACACTTACTACTGGACATAACAACATCCAGGTCTGCAAGGTTTCCTGGAGGGTTTTTTTCAGTGCAATATCTTGCATTGTCAAATATCTGTTTTAGATTAATTTAATATTTAGAATTTATTCTGAAAACTGCCCCATTTTAAGCTACATATATATGTCTGTATAAAATTATGTGTTGTTTAGGGTGAACATGGCCTTGCAGGAGAGCCAGGAGACCAGGGGTACCCAGGAGATAAGGTAACTTATGACTGCATTCTTTTACAAAATTAGCCAATGTCATCAGTCTTCTGAATCTCTTAAAATGCAAGAGGTCAATTGTATAAAAGTAGAATGCAGTAGTAAAAATTATTGGATATCACCAAATTAACATTTTTAAGAAATGCTATGCTAATTAAAACCTAGTTATGGAACATGTGAACAAAGATAAGGAAAGGGCACAGGCAGAATTCTGGCAGATCCATGTTTAGAGATGCATCAAGCAAGAAAAGAATTATGGTGTGATCTGAATCTTGCTAAGAAACTGTTATAAAAGATATCTTTCCTTGAACCTTGAGGTTCATCTGCAGCTCACCTGGGCCTAGTGTGGTTAGCAGCAGCACATGGTCTGACATGCTCCTTCTTATCATGAAACTGAGATAAATAAGGATCTTCTTTCCTGTTTGGCTAGTACATCAGAAGTCACTGAAATAGCACATCCTGTGAGAACTCTTTTGATGAAAGTTCAGTGTTAGAAGATCTTTCTCATCCTGCAGAATTATTTTGAAGTCTGTTTCAGGCGGCAAAATACAGCAATCTATTGCTTCAAACTTCACAATTCATTTTCTTGTATATATAATTGTTTGGGTTTTTTTTCAGGGCGCTCTTGGTTTACCAGGACCCCCAGGGATCAGAGGAAAACCAGGACCCCCAGTAAGTTTACACATCAAATTTTGCTCTCAATATATCACTGTATGTTGCTATGTTTGATGCTTTTGTGAGATTATGTTCATATTACATGCAATCCTGTAGAAGTGACCTAATTCAAAATGTACTAAGGTCTAAGACGCTCTTATTTCTGGTGACTGATGTTAGTGAGTCAGATCTTCAGATATGAGGCTTTTTTACACAGGTCACTGTAAGTATCAAATTTTAACAGAGGAGTTCTTAGGATATTAGGTATTCTGTGGCAGTCACTTTGTGAGGGAATAGACGTGTTGGTAATATTTGAAGGAAATCCACTGAGAGCTTTGGGAACTGCCAAGATGACCATTTGGACTAGCTGGATTTGGAGAGAGTGTGTGAAATCCCATGAATAACGACCAGTCATTTCTCACAGGGAAAAGTTGTCATGAATTCCAGTATTTATTGATTCTTAGCAACTTTAAAGGCATCTGTGCATTGCTGCCACATCTGCTGGGTTTGTAAATGTTGAGGCAGAAGAGGCATGCTGCACAAGGTTACTTGGCTTTTTCCTCACCTGTTTTTAGCACTAATTTCTCTCTTTTTGGTTTATAATTGAAAGCTGTCAGTGCTCACTCCACTGTCAATTTTCATATCGACAACCAAGCCACTTAGACCTAATGAATGTCATAGGCCCTTAAACTCAATAAAAAATACTTTTTGTCTGAACAGTGGTGGATTTTAAGCACAAACTGAATGTGACCAACTGTGTGACTTGTGTTATATTAAGCTTTGAGAAGTCAGTCCTGCAAGTAATATAATTCTAATTTTGTAGAACAAATTTACAATAAAATTGTTTATGTTGAAAATGAAAAAATAGTTTCCAGGTCAGACCTTAATTTTGCTCAAGGAACAGCTAGGTATGGCCTGCCAAAACTTGTAAATATGTGGAAGAACAGATATAACTTAGAGAAATATTCTGACCCATTTTTAGAAGTGTCAGTATTTGTATATAATGGACTTAACGTAATGTGTGGATAAGTCCTAATTTTACTGTTATTAATCCCCAAACTACCATTTCTTTGGTTATGATTGGATACTTAGAATATATAGGTAAGTATGTAAACCAATATCTGTAACAGTTACTTCTTGGACTTTTAAATAAGATGTAGGTTTTATTGTGAAAACAACTATATGTTTGAAATGTTTTTTATGACTACTTATACTGTCTCAAAACTCCCAGTTTTCTTTGTCTAAAACTGATTTGACTTTGTTGTTGTTGTTGTTGTTGTGACTTCAAGGAGATATGAAGAACTAGTCTGAATTGAATTCAAAGACAGCCAGTTACAAAAATTCCTATTTAGTGAAAAAGTAATCTCAACACTTCTGTTGGCTTTCTTTGTTAATAAATGTTTTTAAAATCTTGATAGCAAACTGTTGTTAAAAATAAATTATAATCAAAAATCTTAATTGTTTGGATTTTTTTAAGGGGAAAATTGGAGATCCTGGACCCCATGGACCATTGGGTCCTCAGGGACCTGAGGTAAGAAATTTCTTGACAGAGATAAATTTATGTCATTTAGTTCTAAATTACAAAAATCAGAGGTAAATGGGTTTGCTTCATGAAAGAATGTTTTTGTAGTTGAATTAGAAAAAACTTTTTTTCAGTCATAATTGATGAATTCATTCTCCTCCATAAAGTACAAAAAATTCCACCTCATAATTTTTTAAATGCAAAATATCGATATATAGGAGCTTTGAATACAAATTAGTTCTTTGTTTGTCTATGTGTTTAGGATTTGCTCTGTTTTGAATCCTACTGCCATGGATTACACTTTGAATGAGGCTCACGTGATTTCTCAGGCACACTTTTATTCATAAATTCTACAGCATGTTTACAAATAGGATTTTTCAGGCCTGGTTACATATTTAGCTCTTGCAAAATAGCATTATTTGCAAGGTCCACAAAGAATAAACACCAGTTACATGGAAAGTATTGCCAAGCAGTTGAATCAAGCAGTGAAGTTTCCTAAGAACTCTGTAGAGCTATGGAAGTCTACACAGAAACTGTCAGTCTCCAAATTGTTCAATTTTGATGCTTTTTGGCATTTATACCATGGGCTTTAAGGAAAAATGCTGTGGTCTGTATCAGAAAGATGTGTATACCCATGTATTTGCTGGAGAGATGAAAGCACAGATTGCAATTTGTTATTTCTTAACTAGCTCCCTGCAATGAGTGGTTTTTAGGTTTTGTTTGTATTGGGATGGGGTTTGTTTGTTTGTTTGTTTGGCATTTCCCTTTTTTTTTCCTTTTTAGTTTGTCTGAGGGATGTATGTTTGAAATCATCATTTTTCTGGCTTTACGTATTGGAGCATATCTCCTGAAACCAAGGCTCTATATTCCTACCTTTCATATCAGAGGAGAGCCCTCGCTGAGACAAACTCATGTTTTGTAGCATTGTAGCAACACAGCAACAGAATGAGCCCATCTGTTGTAGTCAGTTGGTGTGCAGAAGACACAAAGCCTGTGCATGCTGTCCACAGTCCATAGCTGCCTCCCTCTGTGGCTTGGGATTTTAGATTTTGTGAGCCTCTTCATTATTAGCAGAAGAGATCCTTGCCTCATCTCTTCTCTTTGTACAGCTTTCAGCAAGGGACACCTGTGGCAGGTTAATACCAAATTGCTGGTCTTGAAGGCTGTGTCCTGCTGACCCTGATGCCTGTGCTGGTAGTCCTTCGTAGATCCTTATTCCAACACAAACATATTCCTTTGTGTCTGGGGAAAAGATCATCGTTCTGGGCTAGTACCCTCAGGGCAGATATGGATGGCAAACTTTCCGTCTGAAAAGCTCAGCGTTTCCTTTCGCTCAAGAGTGCAGAATTACTTCATTGTTAGAAGGCAAATAAAGTGCATTATGCTAGGTAATGAAAACTTGAGTGTCCAGGGTTTGGTGGTTTGTGGGTTTTTTTGGGTTTTTTTTTGGGGGAGGTGGTTTTTTTGGTAATTATCTGTGAAATGTCAGGTTTAAAATGACAAAGCAGCATTTCTCTAAATTTCCATCATGCAAGACACATCCAAATAAAGTAAAAGAGGTTTTACCACCTTTTACCTCATAAAAATGTGATCACCACATGAAAAAATAACAGAAATAGAAGGGGTGTAGGATAGTAGCATACTGGGATTTTTGACAAATTGAAGATACTAGGAGTTCTATAATAAAAGGAATTTAAAATAAGCAGCTTAAAACTGAAGATTGTATCTTGCTCTCCCTGTTACTTTGTCATTATAAAAATAAGCTAGTTGTTGTTGCCAGAAGCTATTTAGACACAGCTGAATATATGGAGTATGAGCAAATGGTGTAGATTTGTCTACAAGAAAAGCCTGCTGTCACATATCTGATCACGTCTGTTCTTCCAAAAACAGACAGCTAGCTGGTCAGAAAGGGCTGCTCTTTCCTTGCTCATATTTATTATCTGAATTGTCAGACTTTCTGTGACCCCATGTAGAAAACAGACATTACATCCTATGCTACGTGTTCCCTTGATGTTTCTGGAAATAGAAGAATGTGATGAATTAGTGTATTACGAGGGGCGTACTTTGAATTTGGTATGGACATGGCAATCCATACCATATGCTTCCTAGGAAAGGTTTTATTAAAAAAAAAAAAAAAGGCTAAGTTGGGATTTGTTGGGTGTTGCTATGAGCAGGAAGAACCTGTCAGATCCTACTTCCAACTATTTCTCTCCTCTTTTGTCCAACACTTAAAACAGTGAGATTTATAGGTACCTGTCCCCATGGTCAAACTTATTCGGGTACATGTGAAGTAAGAAACTGGGGATCCTTTTGTCTTTCCAATTACAAATTTGAGTATTTCAGTTCCAGTGTAAAGAATAAGCAGTTATATCCCTGATTTTCTTCCCCTGCAAACTGCTGTAGATCTGGCACTACAGCAGCTGAAGTCTGTGCACACAATAGTGAGGAGCAGGGCTGGCAGGCCTCAATCATCCTCGCAAGGTTTTGTTATTTTAAGTGAAGCTCAGCGGTGAACTGCTTCTTAGTTCTTTCCTTTGCAGTCTAGGTCACCGGATCAGAGTTGAAATGAGTCACCTACCCATAGCCAGGGCTGATTTGGGAACTGCAATGCTGATGGGCAGGAGAGAGTAGAGGGAGGGACAGATGTTTCGCGCTCGCTCTCCAGGTTGCTGTACGAGGGTTGGCTGCCAAGCACATTTTTTTTCAGTGCAGAAGTCTTGCAGTGTTGAGCCAAATTCTCTTCTGGGTATGTTGCTGCAGAGCCAGGGTCTGTCGCGTGCCTGAATGTGTGCTGCTCACAAACCACCGGATAGATTCAGTGAGCGCTTTATGGAGCGTGTTCTTCATCAGTTTACACATTTTGCTGCTTTGTCATGCATCTGAAAATGAACCGCCAAAATGTGAACTTTCTACGGAGCTTTATTTTATTGGTATGACAACTGGAAAGTGCTTATCTGACTATTTTAACCCATAATGTCTGTATTTACTGTGTACAATGAAGTATGTAATGCTTACTGTTAATGTGAATGAAATTAGACACATTTTTAACAGGCTTTCACATGTATTCAGAATATTTTATAGTTAAATTTTGCTCTAGGAATCACATTTAGTTATCCCTCCAAAATAAGGGTGGTAGTTTTCTTCAGATGTGTCTTCAGATGTGCTCTGAGTGTTATAAATAGGTTTCATCTGGAGCAGAGAGAGTATAAGTCATTATCTTCAATTGAACTTTTTTCATCTGTGCAGTATTTTGATCTGAGTTTGTTGGCTTATTCCTTCAGGAGGGTGCTCATATGGAATTCAGCTGGTATGTCTCATGCTCAAGACAGTAGCATTACAAAGGAGAAGGATACATTCAAATAACAGTAAACAGTCAAAAAGACACACATTTTTAAAGTGAATCACTGACTACAATGAGTTGTTCATTTAAGAAAAAAACTTTATTTTTAGTGTACATTTTATCTTATCACATGATTTTTTGAGTTTGTGCAAAAAATGCCATGAGTAGTGATAACAGTTCTTCTGTTTCAATATTGCATCAACTAACTTGCATGCAGATGAGTTGAAGGAAATGTAGGAATAAAAACAACTTAATAGCTGAATTAGCTGCATGTTCTGGCATACATCTGAAGCTGTTCTTATTGTAGAAATGCTTATACTTTTCTACTTGCTTTTGCACAGAATCTTTAGCTGGTTCTTTCCCAAGGTTACTTAGGTACATACCTTGGGGTGGTTTTTTTTTCAATGAATGTGTATTAATTTTGCAGAAATATTCATTTTACTTTAACTTTTTACATGTCAAACAATGCTTGTTCATGCGACCCTCCTGTGTTTTGTGTTTTCTTCAGAGTGATTATCTCTGAGGCACTGAGACATGCACTAACATAATAACAACCTGATCATCTCTGCATTTTTTTAATTAAACATTATATAAATGAGAGTAATAAATATGTTAATTTTATATTTGAATGTTCAGTACAAAATGCAACATTTCCACGGTGAGGTTAAAGCACATTTGTGCTGAGATAGCTGGGCTTTAGATTTTTCTGATGTCACTTCTATTTTGATTAAATACAGTGAACTCTAAAGTGCTTTCCTGGCAAAAGGCCACATCTGCAACAATATTTTGAAAATAATTTGTATACTGTGAGCTGCCAGACTTCTGGCTGACAGGAAGTTAAGAATCTACGCTTTGCATTTCCTTAGCAGAAGTCATAATATCGAGTGATGTTTTGTTTTGAATGGTCTCTGCTGAAAACTGTGCTGCAGCTGGAAACTGTATGTTAATCTCCCGCCTTTCACTTATGGAAGAATAATGAATTTTTAATCTGGAGTAGCTTCACTGGGAGCTGGCTGCTGAATAACTCTTGGCAACTTTAGATAGTGATAGAAATGTGAACCACTTCACTATTAGGGATCTGAATGGCAAGTGCCATTGCTGAGGTGTTTTAAGAACTTCTTTCTGGTTCATTCTTTTTCTGTAATTGTCTTAAGTGGTTGTTTGTGCCCTGGATTATTACCATTATTTCATAGATTATTAATGTGAGAACACTTTGGAAACAGACTTGTAATACTGCCATAGCATCTGTATTTTCTCCATGGTTGTACTTGAGAAGATAAGTCTTAATCCAGCTTCGCAGAAAAGATAATGGTGAGGTTTTCAAATTTTTTAATGCATTGCTAGTGTCTGCTCTCAGGCCAGTAGCCCTCTGCATTCTAAGACTTTGCCTGACGTGGAAAGTTTTCAAAATACCATTATTGTTCTGTGATAATATTTGTCAACACTTATATTTCATGGTCCTAACTGAATTCTTTCTAGAAAAATTCATACAATTAAATAAATAAATAAAGTAGATGTATTCTCTTATACAAACATGAGAATCTTTGTAAATTAACATTTTTCTTGACATACTGTTTTCTGGAATGTTTATTGCCATGAGGGGAGTTGTCTCTATGTCGGCATTTTGGACTTGTTCACGTATTAGAAACTTAAAGGTTTGCAGACATACAAAACAGCCCGCCCCTTGGTAACTATTTGATGTCTGTAAATAAGCAAATTTAAACTTAAGAAAGGATGAGTTAGAAACTTCTGAAGAATTGACCTAACTCCTCTTCAGTGTGTTCTAGTAGATAATGGTGGTCAGGATTTAAAAAAACCAACCAAACACCTCCTCTTATTAACTATATAGAAATTTAGGGTGATGCAAGTGAGCGCTTTAGGTATCAGTCTCAATGCCTTGGTCACATGAAAATAATATGCTCTGTGCCACCTAGAGGCACACTGGAATTGTTACACAGCTTTACTAGTAATTGCTGCTTTATGGCAAAAGAAATGAAACCACTGTGATGTTTTGTGAAATACTGAGTGTTAGAGTCATTCCACTTACTCAGAAACTCAGAGGGTTTTTACTCTGGTTTGCTTTTAACATTCATTAACATTCAAATACTAGGCCTGATTTTTTAAAAATAAATCGTAATTCTGGTTCATATTTTGGTTTATAAATTTATTTAATATATAAACGGGACTAAAAACGTTTGCATCCCATCCAAATCCTTGCTGTAAAGTCTCTCTGCATCCTGTTAAGACCAGGTTATAGAAAGCAAACATGTGGTAGTTGAGAATAAAATGATATTTACTTTTACATTTCTTACTCTGATATGATTTATCTTTATCTTTCTAGTAAGTTTTTGGTGATTAATGTCAACTAATTATGAATAATCATTAGAAATGTTTACCTGTATTTGAAACTCAACTGTTCTTGAAGAACAGAGTGTGGTTAACTATTATCCACCTGGGGAGGCAATTTTTTTTAAATACCTCTTTCCTGTTCAGAGAAGCTAGAGTGTGGCTCTCAAAGTTTTAATGATGACATATGTTAACCTACATTATGATGCTGGAGAGAATTTCATGCTGGATGTTCTGTGTCAGATGTTCTTTAAATTGTTCTGAACATGTCTGATACTTCCATTTCCATTATTGAAAAGAGTATGCATGCAAGTAGGGATGTTTATAAGTTTTGATCTGTAATGATTTTCTCTTAAGGAAGAAGGAAATTTGTTTTTTCTAGTTCTAAACCGTGGTTGTGCATAGGTGTAGTAATAAATATTTTGCTCAGAGGAAGTGGCAGTGTTGCTGTTTTCAGGTAGTCAAGATTTAATGACCATTAATAGTTTATTTAAAAACCAAAATCAAATACTTTTTTGGCAGGTGACTATGCTAACTAAAGGGTCAATTACCAGTGCTTTATTTTATTCTACAAATATAAAGATTAGATATCTTCTCTGGGTATTTATGGAACTTAACTCACTACTGTATTGCATAAGGGTTAGCTGTGCCATTTTTTCCCTGAAAATACACTCATTCCTTATAAAGCAATCCAGTTGTAGCAATGAATTCCTCTGATATAGAGGCATCCTCATGGTGTCACACTCAATGCCTACTGACCAGAGGTTTTGCTGTGATTATTTTACTTGATTCATTTTCTGTGCATATTTACTTTTTCTTTCCAGCAGCTTGACCTATACCACACACTATTTCACAAAGGCCTGTTCTGAATAATGCTACATGCTGGTGACCCTCAGTTACTGCCAGCCAGACCTAGGTTATCACCCACTGATTTGGAGGCAAAAGACTTTCTACCCTTTTCTTAATCTTATAGTGATCTCGTCCTTAAAGTGTGGTCAAGGATTAAAGGGCTTCAACTGCACTCTAAACTTTTTTTAAAAAATAGTTGAATTCATAAGTGCAGGACCTGGTGCTGGCTGCTTGGTGGTGTTGTCCATCCAAAGCAGTCTAATGGTTTAATTTCAAACATTGCTTAGTGGATAAAAAGTCTTATGCTTAGAGAAATTAAATCGATGCTGACATCTGCTAAATTGAGTTTAACGAAAGCTGCCTAAGATCTGTCACATATCCAAGTCCTTTCAGGGAAACTTAATTAATTTTGACATTTTTGGGATGGTAGAACAAATTTATTTCTTGTTTCTGTGATTCAGGTTTGTTAAATGAATCAACAGAATCAAAGCAAGTACGTTGGAAACATTCCTACACTGCAAATCATTTGTCTGTATGATTTCTTTAGGGTTTTCCAGGAGATATTGGTGTACCTGGATTAAATGGCCCTGAAGGTCCTAAGGTAAGATTATATGAAAACCTATTCAAAATAAGAGGAAACATTGTAAATGTTTGAGGAAAAGGTTATGAGAGGTGAACACTGGCATAATGAGAAGATAATCTTACTGTCAGAATACAGATACTTTGCCTCAGGTATTTATATGAGGAAGTTCTTTGAATGTTTAATGCTGTCCAGACAGTCATGAGAGTAATTACTGTGTTGGGTGGAAGAAAGTAATGGCAAGGTAAGTGTGAGAAAATCCTATGTAGCTAGAAAGTAGCATATGTTTCACCTGTATTGAAATAAAACGCATGCCAAATGCATGCAGATCTTGGTATAACTCAGTCCCACCTGAGTATTACAAACTGCTTTTAACAGTTTTTGAAAGAAATAGTAGCTGAAGATATGAAAAATGGGTAAAATTCACATGCTGGATTAAATTATGGATATAATAATAGATATAAAAATGGCTGTAAGAGAATAATTTAGCTTCTGCTCTTTAGTAGATGAATATTATAGACCCAGCTGAGGCAATAATTCATAAATACAGTTTTAATGAAGCTTTGGATAAAAGCACATATGGAATTTTTTTTTTTTAACGGAAACTATAGAGACTAGTACAAAAAGTGCAGGTGAGTCAGAAATTAACCTAGAGGAAGGTAGCTGAATAATATCTAAAGATTGACTACTTGTTGTTGAAAGGTAAGTACCAATGAAGTTCCTCACTTACCAGCCTTGAAACTATTCTTACATTGTATTTTCTGTGATAAATAGTCACAAATACGATGGAATAAAATTTGTATATGAAACAAAGCTGAGCATCTTTGGGTAATCTAAAAAACCACACTTTTTGCTAATTTGTTCCACTTCTGTTATTTCAGATTGATTCGTGCAAGGACTAAAATAATAAATGCTACTGTAAACTTGGACCAAAGACATTGCCAAATCTCTCTGAAATAAAAGCACAATAAAACAGTTAGTAATTGAGTGAAATTCTAGAACACACCAGGCAAGGTGTCTCATTGATGCACGAAGCATGAGAAGGCTTTATCTAAGTAGTACAGTTCTGGGTGTTTGTATCCCAGGACTCAATCAAGTGAGACTAGATGAAGAAAAGAATACTTGCATGCTTGTATTCTTAGAGGCAGTTTATTTATTGTACCAAAATGAAGGGCTTTTTTGAGCTTTAAGTAAAACAGAAGGCAGAAATTGGTGAGGCAGAAGAACTGTGCAAGACCAACGGTATCAATTGTCCAAGAACAAAACATAAGGTTGTCCATGAATAAACAGACATGGAAATTGCAATATTTTCCATCAACTGAGTTGTGAAATTCTGTGGCAGACTGCTCAAGAAAATGTAGGATGGGGAGCAGTAAATAGTTTAAAGATATGGTCTTAGTCTTTCCTGGAAGATTGTAACAATAGCTCCATGCCAAAGGGGATCATTCTTGAGAACATCTCAAATAATCCCTTTTTTTCAGTTCTGATTTACTGCTTTTCTAACTTGTTTGTATGTATATATTCCCTCATATGAATGAGTTTGTCTGACCATTACAGTGGCAGTTGCTTCTATGTTTCTGAGTTACCAGAGCACTTAAGTAAAAACACTGTCTGGGGAAATAGGAGAAGAGAAATACAACAGTTCTTGAGCTGTAGTTCAGATTTAATCGTCCAAGGTGATAAACGAATGATGTAACTGAGACCTAATCCCTGCTGCCCAGTTTCTTTACTGGGATTGTATAATTGCACATTATATCCAAGGCATTTTTGTTAGAATTTGGTTGATGGTTAATACATACATTACCAACTGTTGCCTTTTCACAGAGTTAGAAATAAAGGTACTAAAAGGTAGCCTACGAAGTTTGAGCCTCCGTGTTCCTTTGATACAGACATTACATAGCTGAACAAGATCCAGTGCTCTCCAGCACATTCGGTGTTAGAGGCAAAAAGCTTAGACAGCCTGTCCTAATCAGGAAGAACTGATGGCTTACATTTGAAAAGAATGATTACCAAACTGGAAAAACTCTTATGCTGCTCCTCGTATTGAGGGAGAAGGGCTGCATGACTTTGGAACTGTTCGGCCTTTGGGATTCCCAACTGTCTTAAATTGATTGCAATTCTAAAAAATTTCCTCCAGCTTTTATTTTTGGAGAACTGTTCTCACTGTGCTGCTATTTTCCTCATGTTTTTGTTTATGCTTCCTCAGAAGTAATACTCATTTTAAAAGCCAAGAAAGCAGGACAAGCTTTATTTTTTAGCAGTTGGTGTGCAAAAAACTCAGCCTCTTGGTGGGAAGTTTAAGCTCTGTTGAGTGTGATCAGCTGTCTCTAAATGCCAGTAGAAGTTCTGGATTGTAAATTTTCCTTAAATTAGTGCAGTAATCAGCATATCTGACCTCTCTAAATCAATGTTCAAAGGATTTATTATGTAATTAGGTCTAGAGGACATTACTCAGCTTGGAAAACAGTATTTTAGAACGTGTTTGATCTTGATCCACCACTTATTAAAAAATAAAAAACAACACACACTTTTTAAAGAAAGGGAATAAGAATGTTTTTAAGAAGCTCTGAAATAACTGAGGTTGTTTCCTATGTTATTCTTGCAAGTATTTATGCTCTCTAACTGAGAAAAGTGAGAGGAAAAGATGGTCAGAATATGCTGACTACTACCGTAGTTTTTCCAGTGGTGTGTGTTGTGCCATGGAAGCAGTTGAGAGCTTCCTTCCTCTGTTCACTTATGTTTGTTTGTGTAACACATTTAATAGAAGTGGCTATTAGTAGTTTCACCTCTTCTGGAAGGGATGGTCAGCTGGGAATTTATACATGTGAAATGCAGGATACCCCATTTACAGACTCCCCTGTTTTTTGCCGAACACTTTGGCACATCTGAAATGTCTACCTTCATTTTTCTGTTTGTTGCCTTAAACCTCAAAGAGAAGATGGAAATCTCATTAAGTCTTAATATTCAGTTTACAATCTGGGACTTTTTTCTGGATGCAGTTAAGTGCAGTGGAAGGGTGTGTACAGTAGCAGTGTTGCTACCACTTCCACTGTGCAATTACAGTGTACTGAAAGCCATTTCTCTTAAAGGGCTTTGCTGTTAGAATAAAACAACAGTTCTGTCAGTAAAAAAAATTCATTACTAACTATGTAAGATGATTACTTACACAGTGCTACTGAAAACCCTCCTGTTGCTTTTTGGTGGTAGTCAAACAGCAGTCCTCCCCAGTCCTTCCCAGTCTCATCTGTTCTTTGAGGAAAAACCAGAACCTTGAGGTGACCTGTTTCATTTTTCTCTTCCATTTTACTTTCCATGCTAAATAAATTGTTACTGGACCAATGCCTGCACCTTCCGTCTAGACTTCAGCTTCATTAGTATGCAATTAATAAGGCTTATCCATGGAACTTTCCTGCCATTTCTTTCTTCAGAGGTTAATCATATCTCTCCTAAAACACAGTTTCTTTGTTCTTGTTGCTTTATCTGATATTAAGCTTAGCTTTCCCAGAACATTAATATGTTTACACAACTTTTTTTTTGTTTCTACACCAGGTCAAGTGCTTTTCCCAGTTATTGCCATTGTAATTGGGATGCCCAAGGTTTTTAACACACTGCTAGCTGCAAAGTCATTTTTAACAAAGTTTTGAAAATGTTGGTGTGAGCAGTCATGAGAACTCTGAGTTGGCAGAGAATAAGGTGCTTTATCTCTGGGAAGTTGATTATAGTTGTAACAGAAAAGAAAGGGCTGAAAATCACATGTAGTTCTGGACAAGCTAGTAGTTTAAATTCAGTTTGTAGTTTCTTTTCATTGCAATGTCATAATCACATGCTATTCTACAGACTACCTAAATCAAAGATTTGTACATTGATGATGCTTTAAACTTAATATGATGGCATGCTTTAACTCTTTAAAGAGAGGAACTGTTCTTTTGTGAGTTCAATATTTTCTTCCTTTTTACAACATCAATGGAAAAATACTTCAGCTAATCTATGTGGTAGAAATTTTCCAGCAGATATTAAAATTCTTCTGCATCTTCTCCTGGCTCTCTAAAGGAAATCTATGAACAGTGGTAAGAAATGAAACCTACCTCTTCAGTTTTTCATTTTTGTCCAGGTTTATAAGAGGAGAGAAACTAGACCAGCATGATTGTCTGATGTAAGTTTTCACTGTGTTTGTTTGGATGTTTAGGGACTTCTGGGTGACCGAGGTCCTCCAGGGCCACAGGGCCCCAAAGGAGTTGAGGTAAGATCAAAACATTATCCAGTCAAGAGGTTATGTTTCAAACAAAAAGTTAGGAGGTATAAGAGGGTTGGACAGCAATGGCTAGGTGTGTATGATGTTATCATGCAAAACGTGAAGTTTCTTTTGTATTTTGGCAAGTGTTCTGAAGAGGTTTTAGCAACCTTATGGGACTGTCCATTCATTATGGTGTTTATTTTAGTTATTTCAGTGGAATCTCAGGTAATACGTGTCCAGAGTTTGATGTGGTTGTTTTAGTTAAACTGGGGAGATGGTGGTGGTGATGGTGAGTTAGTATGGAGATAGAAAGCATATATCAATTTAACTATAGTGTCCTAGATACACCTAAGTAAACAGACCCCTATTAACTGAAGGAGGAGAAAGGTAGCTCTTCATCTTATAGATTCATTGAGTATTCTTAATTCATCATCATAAAAATAAAAACTTATGTCTCATAGGCTAAAAATAATTAACATTAGAAATTATTTAGTTAGTGATTCTGGAGATAGATCTTTAGACTTATAAGTATCTAAATTATGGGCTTCCATAACAGGTGTTGAGAGAGTAAAAGCTAACAGTAGCAAAATGATCCGTTTAGTTAGAAGCCAGGAAACAGGCAGGATTTCTTAATTCCTGTTGCTTGTAATTGAAAAAGTTGTGTACCACCTCCTCCAAAACTTGGAGAAAATCTCCTATATTGAGGAGGAACAGTGGACCACAGTTGATAATAATTCATGCTTTAACTGTGTAACGAGTGAACCCTGAAGAGTTACTACAGCAGTTCCACACTGTTCTTATCTGTATCAGTGCACTGCACAGCACAGGCACAGTGTCTCATTTCTTCTGTTACCCACCTGATAAGCCTGACCCCCAGCCTCCCTTCATCCTTGAGAAGAGATAGGCGTTAAACCTTGGCAAAATGCCATAGCAACATAGAAGAGAAAAGCAGGGATGTTCCCACTGCTTTTATGGTCATTAGTGTCAGTGTTGCCGCAATGGAGTAACTGCAGCGCAGACAGAGGTTGGCCCATCATTGCTGAGCCTCTACCTGCTCAAAATTGTGAAAATATTGCTATCATGGTAGGTACACCTGTAGTTTCACAGCCCTTCTTGTTGCATCTACATAGGTCTTGGCTTTCTGGCTAATGAATTTGTCTGTCTTACAGTCTTTCTGTCAGACTTGGACTCATACAAACACTCATAAGAGGATAAAATAAATACAAACAGTTATCTGCAGTTTGGGTTTTTTTTAAAATGAGACTTGACATCAAGATCATTGAAGTCCTGATTTCTTTTAGGGAGAAGTGGGACCAGCTGGACCTATGGGAGGAGTTGGCCCAAAAGTAAGTATAAGTAATTTTGTTAGAGGCAGGCTATTTTTCAGCAGGAGGACTGCTTTAAAGTGTACATTTACTGTGAGAAGTGACTGTGATAAAATGAAAGTGGTTTTCCATCAAAAAAATTATGCCTCAAAATAAAATATTTGAAAAGGAAGGAATAAGTAACAAACTGCTTATGGTGCTCCTCTAAGACATATGAAACCACCATGCACTTCCTAGGGACTGAACTAGGTGATATATCAAGATATTTAAATTGTGGAAAAAGAACAACCCAACTGGCTCACAGGGAGAAATAAAAAGGAGGTATACTTTAAAATAAAAAAAAAACAAACAAACATGCACCAAAAAAACACCAAAAAAAAAAAAAACAAAACCTTGGTAGATAGTGAAAAACTGAAAGCTGGAATGTCACAATCCTGTTTATGGTGACCTTTTAAAAAGATAAAAGTTTAAAACTAACATCCAATTTCTTTGTTGCTTATTAAAAATATACTAGTGTCTAAGAGCATTTAGTAACCTGGAAGCTTATTTTTAGAAACATTCTAAGCTAAAATGAATACTGACCTGCACTAGGGATTACAGGAGTGTCACTAAGTTTATTGAATGCAATTTTATCTTCTACCTTTACTTGATTTGCTTATTTTTGGTAATCGCTGGCTTGGTCTTCATTCTGGTTGACTTCCCATTTCTTGTATGAACTTGAGAAAGTCTTTTGCACTGTTTCCTGCTTTTAAAGTGAATATATATCTATGTCATTCTTCTTGCTTATTAACTAGTCAAAGCTGGGAATTTGCTTTATGTTGGAAATAATATTAAAACATTTATTTGTCAGATAGATTAGGTGTTAAAATAAACAAACCCCAAACAAAACAAACAAGTGAAAAATCCAAACAAAAAACCTCCCCATAAGTCTCCTTGTTTTTCAGATGAGGAAAACATGCAAAAATTAAACGGAATTTCAAAACACTCTGTAACTTAGTTCAATATTCAGTTGAATCTCTCTGAGCTTCTGCTGAGAGCCTCAAATTTTTATTTTGACTACATCATACTTGGAATCTCCTCCTTGGGCAGGGCTTCATGGCTAGACAGCAACCCCATGTTGTGCTGTGGCAATTGGAAAAGAAGATGTTGTAGTGACTCATGGGCAATAAGACACCTACTCTCACATCCCATACGTCACCAGGCACGCACAGGCCACCAGCAACTGGTGTCAAAGTGACCCAAGAGGAAAAATTTCTGTGTAACCTAGCAAACTGAAATGTTTTTAATCTATTTTGGGTCACTTTGACCTGAATTATTTTGTTTTTTATTTCTCTCAATGGGAGATGTGCACACCGTTGGCATGTCTTATGGCTCTCTGGTTTCTCTCTCTCATTGCAAATTGCTGAGAGACGAGTATGTGGATCCGAGGTGGGCCCCAGGGTTGCTTTCTCCAGACGTTTTTTAGTAGCTTGCTGGCTAACATCCCCTCCTGAAATGAGAGGTAGGGGAAAAGGGAATTTTGCATGATGGGCAGCCCTGCCTCTTTTTCCTCCTCATCCAGGGGCCCATCTACTTTTGCCTGGATTCTTCAGCTTCTGCTGGCTCCAGCTGTTTCACAGCTCCAGGCTAACTTGTTGGCTGCTGCTCTGAACTCTGCTCCCATCTCTGCTTGTCCTTGCTGCTTCACTCCCATGTGTAACACAGACTGTGTGATTACACTGGAGAGAGAGTCACGATCATGAAGTTGTTAAATCTGACATAGTTTACCAGGGCTAGTCAATAAGCTGCTGAACACATCTTTCTTTTTAAATTATGCTTGCTTAATTGCAATTTGACATTTGTTTTTGTAAACAGGCTTTGTTTCCTATTTCCTTGAAAGGAGCATAACAGAGTGAATGCTGCATCTGAAAGTAAACACTAGCAAAATTGTGTTGTCCTTGCAGTAATTAAATAGCCATGGGGGCAGAGGAGGTCTCTGAGAGGGAACTGAAGAGGTGGTCTGGCCATGCATAGCCCCAGGGCACGGCACTATCAGCTATGGCTTTAGCTGACAGATGTGTTTAACTTGCGTTTTGCAGCCTCCAGGAGTTGGGGATTCTTCATTCTCCTCATCAGTCTGCTTCAGTTGTTTACCTGTTTAACAGACTTTTTTTCTAATGTCTAACTGTTCTATCCAAAAATCTTGCCTGTGCCTTTCTCGCTACAGCCTTGCTTCGTGCCCTTACAGACCTTTTTTGTGGGCACGGTTAACACGTTAGTCCTCTTCTCAGCCACTGTTACTTTGACTTTTCTAGGCTTGGTCTAAACTAGGTAAAGTACCCTTGCCAGTGATATACTGTGCACCTTTGATTATTCTTATGAAGCAGTAATGGAGCAGGTTTCTAGAGCTTCTGGAATCCTCATCTCTTCTATTGTGCAGTTTTCAGTTCAGGTTTAGGCATGCACCAAGCAGACAACCATAAATTTTCACCTAATTTTTCTCTCTTCCCCTGCCCTTGTTTCTAACATTTGCTTTAAAAAACCATGCAAAAGACCAAAAACCCCTGGGACTCACCTGACCAGTGTGCCATCAAAATAGATCATTCTCTGCAATGGATGATGAACAGAAAGTGAATATGAACCTGGACCCTGGTTTTCAGGTCCCAGCTTGAAAAGGAATTCCCATGTGTCTAAAACAACCTGAGATTAAATTAAGGATGCTCCCCTGCTTACTCAGCATATATATCAGTTCCACAGAGCTCAGTCTGTCTAAACTTTGGAAGAGGTTTTCAAAATGAATCTGATCACATAATTTGAGATTTAATTCATTCCTTCCCAAACTTTCCCACACATTCTATTCTAAAGTCAAATACTTACATTCTCTTAAATTAATCCTTCTACCTAAAAAGAAAAAGAAAAAAAGCTGATTTTTTTTTTAGTATTTGTTTATTTGTCCTGCAAAAATACTGTAGATGCCACATTAAAGAAGTTGGTGTGTTAATTTGGTTTCCTACCAATTAACTTTCTCTCTCTAAGACTATTTTAAAATTAATGCTAGCTGCCAGTGTAGCTCAGCTCAGTCACTGCAAGCATTGGCACATTTTATGAGGTTTTTTGCATCTTTGTTGCTGGAGCAGAAAATTACTTTAAAAGAGTGGAGATTGTTTTAAACTAGAACCTGAAGAGAGACCTGAGTAGAAGTCTGCAACTTTCTCATGAGGGGAAGAAGAGGGGCAGACACTGATCTCTTCTTTGTGGTGACCAGTGACAGGACGTGAAGAAGTGGCCTGAAGTTGTCTCAGGGGAGGTTTAGGTTAGATATGAGAAAAAGGTTCTTCCCCCAGAGGGTGGAAAAGGCTCCCTAGGGCAGTGGTCACAGCACCAAGGCTAGCAGAGCTCAAGGAGTGTTTGGATGATCCTCTGGGATACCTGGTGTGACTCTTGGGGATGGGCCTGTGCACAGGCTAAGGGTTGGACTCAATGATCCTTGTGGGTCACTTCCAACTCAGCATATTCTCTGATTCTGTGATAAAAAGGAACTGTTGTGAGTTGATTCTGAGCTACATGTGTTAAAGAAAAGCTGTAATTCATATAGTCATAGGATGAGCAGTTTCTCCTGAAGATGGTGGAAAATGCTATCAAATCTACCCCACTCCTCCAGTGCAGTATTTTCTGAAAGTGCCTTCCTGTGGGCTGAAGGCTTGTGAGGAGCTTATTGAAGGGATGGAAATAGGGCGATTGTGAGAGATATTTGTATTAACATATACACACCTGTGCCTACCCACTGTGAGGGGAAAGGAAGAACAGGTCGTTGCTGTTTTCTGAAAGGGAAGGCTAGAACTTTCAGCTATTATTTTAGGAAACAGACATTTCCTTTGGGATTACCCTGCCTTGGAAGAGTAATTTTCTCAGGGGTTTGCAAGCAGAAAAGTAGCTATACCTAGTTTAACCTTCTGTCAGTGGCTTTTCCTCTGTATGTAAGTGTATTGTATTTCTGTTTAAAGCCAAATCTGTGTGTTTCAAATTAGTTTACCAGTTAAATCCACTTGTTCCATTTTCTGATCAGCTTCTATCTGTTGTGTGTCCTTCATAACTTGTACATAAATGGGGAATGAGCCAAGAAATCTTTACAAGTTGTAACTCCAATTCAGCTCTCATAGGACTAAAGTTATCGAGGTAGTTAATAGTGGCCACTAGTTTTCTTTCAATGAGTTTCACTTGAAAAATTTTTGTTGTAGTCTTGCTGTCTAGAAAAACCCCAAGGTTCTTTACAGCAAAGTAGTTAAACAACATGTAGTAACCTGCAGAAGTCCATCACTCATTCTTTGCTAAGCCTTGTGGAAAGACATGACTTGCTTTGTCTGGATCTCTCAGAACTTCTCTTTGTGGTCTTTTTACCCTGCATTCCTGGACGTGCCATGTTTTAATCCATTGTCAAAAATAAAAATATGTTCCTAAAATGGTGTTATTTGTTGGATATAACAAATATATCCAACATTTTTGCTGGGCAAAATGAAATCACTCAGGTAGGTAGAGAGAATAAGAGAGATAGAAAGGGATTAATATGAGAAGTCATGGAACCTCCTAAGATAAAATGATTTTAAGCCAAATAGAGAATTTCTCAGATGCCCAGAAACTAACACACACGTTATGCTCTGAAAGACAGGCACAGAGGAGCTGAAGCAAAAGAACCAAATGAAAAAATGCCATCTTTTTTTAAGAAATCTGTTTATTACCTGTTGCTTTAGTTGCTCTTGTCTCAGGATAGCCGATGTGGAATGGAAAGCTCTCATTACAGACTCTGGGGATTGCAACTATTCAGTTTGGTGGAACAGCAGGTGATAATTTCCTTTTAGCAGAAATCTGCACCTTTTTGATACTGAATTATTAAAATGTTGAATTAATTTTCTTTCTCCAGTTGTCAGCCTTCAGTGATCTCATTAGGAACTTGCTCAAGACCCAAATCCAGTCCACTGGACCTTTGTTTCTGGACTAGGGCCTTTTCCTCAGAGCAGATGGAGAAAACTGTGCTGTCCAGATGACCAAAGGGTTAGGCTATGCTTGATGTTGTAGAGGAAGTAAAGTACACCTGGAGGGAAAACAACCTCCTGAAAGGGAAACATAATTACATTATAAACATCTAACTGAAAATTAAGAGGGAAAACATTCTGGTTTGTATGTCTTTGAGGGTCTGTAGGAGTGACAACAGAGGGAGGGATGCATGTTATAAAATGCTTCAAAGATCTTGTCACTTTGTGGCCTCCTGCTCTGATTGATGTTGCTGTATTTCTTCCAGAGCTAACAATACATTATTGACAATGTATCATAGCAACAAGAACTATCAGCAGCAAAGTGCTAGCGGAGAGAGATGAGGCTTAAATTCATCATTAATTTTCTGAATAAAGAAGAAAGGATATTAGAACTGATTTTGCCTGGTTAAAGAAGGGCAGTTATGACATCAGTCCTTGAAGTCTGAATGTCAGATTCTGTTAGTGTGACTCCCTGTGCTGATGGAATTAGCAGGAGATAACATGGCCTTGTTTTTTCTTATCTGCCTAATGTTTTTTCACAGTGAAATTGAGACGCATTTCAGTCTTGGACTGTGATAGTTTTTCCTCAGTGTTAACTGCTTTTAAAATAAATTATTTACAGTATTTTATTCTAATCCTTATTTTAGGGAAAACCAGGACAGAAAGGGTATATAGGTGATCCTGGACCAGAAGGTTTAAAGGTAAGTGATGGTTTGATGTATAAAGTAGAATATATTTGGAGGGTCAACTGTGTATGGTTATACACTGCCACATACAGTGGCATGCCAATGAAAGAGTATGAGTACACGTGTTTCCATACAATATCAATGTATATCATACTGGTGATTCTGCTTTCTTGCAAGATCCCATTTTGGAAAAGAAGGAAATTGTGCAGCTCTAGGAGAAAGGGATGTGTGAACAAAGAGTGTGCCTGCTAAAATGAAATCTAACTGCCTGGGGATGTGGGGGTGCCTGAGCCTGGGGGCAACTCTGGGGGACTCAGGGCAGTTCTTACACTGGCAGGATTTTGGGGGGGTGAGTGGGATGAGACGAAGTGCTACAGTTGGAAAGAGGAGCTAGTGGCAGCAGAATTTCTCAGTGCTGAGCTGCAATCTGTGTAAACAATATGCAAATAATTGCTTGTTAGTTATTGAATAACTGAGATAATAGTCATAGCTAGATAATTAATAGTGCATCTATACCCAGCTTCCACTTGTAAAAAAACAGAAAAATGTTCCAGTTATATAACATGACTTGCAGCATTATTAAAGAGAACAGACTTAATCTAATGCTGAATGACAGTTCCAAGATTTTGGGGGTGAGAAGGGGAAGCTTATTCAAATGTCATTCAAATGTCAATTTTCCTAATATTTCATAACAAAATTACAGTTATCAGTAGTGTGCACAGGCGACATTTACCTTTGAAGCAGTTGTGAAATAGTGAAAGTAATTTGTTGAAAGGAAGATTTAAATAAAAAGTTTGTTTATAGTATTTGCTGACTTAATGCATTTAGTGAGCACTTAATACATAGTTTACATTTTTGTGGGCAAGTCCTGAATACATTAGGACATCATTTTACAAAATCAAAATTAGTCACTGACAACATTTTTTATTGGTTGTTTAATTTTAGCTTTTAAAGTTTTAATTGGCAGATGTAACTTAGAAAATAAAGAAGTTCATAAGAAAATAGAGGACTTTGATATACACGTATGAAAGAAATTACTTTTGTAATGAACTACTTCATCTGTTTTCTATATTTAACAGGGAGAACAAGGAGATCAAGGAAACCTTGGGAAAAATGGTGTAGCAGTAAGCTTGAATTCTCTTTCTGGTTTGATTTTTAATTCTGTGTTTATTTGAGAGTGAATGAATAATTTCTTGCAGGAAGTTTCTGGTGAAGTTTGCCTGTCTTTGAAGCTGTAGTATGGTAGTTATACCTTTGTCATTTTTCAGAATCAGACTATTTAGAGAAATTTCCCATTTTAAGCATTTTCTTGAATTAATTCTGCTTTTTCCTAATGTGTTGTGTGAACATTGCAGGTTGTTGTAGGGATTTTCCAAGGCACGTTTGCCTAAGTGAATAAGTGATCCTTTTCCAGTTAAATCTTTTGAGAGGCTACATTTAGCCTGAGATGTATTTTGCAGACTTGTTCTATCTACCCTCTGTAAAATCACAGAGCTCAAGGTGACCTTGAGGTGACACGTAGTCCATCCTCTACTGCCTAGGCAGGATCAGTTATCTTGATATCATTGCTGACAAATATTTGGCTAGCCAGTTATTAAAAAACTCCAAGAATGAAAGCCCTGTGACCTGCAGGCAGACATGGGTTTCTCTGTCTTTAACAGGTTCTTCCAGTTGTGTAACCTGATTCCCTTCTGCTGGAAACAGCATTTTACGTAGGATGGTCGTTATTGTGTGCCGCCTCCTTTCTTTCTTTCTGTCTTTTCAGGCTTAACGGTCCCAATTCAATTAGCCTTTCATGTTTCCTAGATAATGCAAGTCACATTTTAACTCTCCTATAGCCTGCTTCCAATTCATCTAAACATCTATGGCTCCAACTTACTGCCCAAACTGCTCAGGGTACTGGGAGAAAGGAAAAATTGCTTCTTAGATGCATACTTCTTGAACACATGTGCTCATTTTTACAGTAGTATGTTGTTATTCAGTTTGTGATCCACAGATCTTATTTTTAAAGACCTATCTTTCTCAGTTCTTCCACTGTAGGCTCATTTTTAGTTGATAATTGTCACTTAAACATACTGCCTCAAAATTCTCTCTGCTTAATTTTGTCCCTTGCCCTTTTGAACTTTTAACTTTTGTCTGGGATTTATGAGCACATGTGAGCCTGTTGACCCATGCTTGAATAACCCAAATGTTGCGTATAATACAAGTATACTGATTCTATCTCTTTGCCTGCTGAGGAGAGATACCGTGCGCTGCTTTGGGCTTAGTGCTCTACTACTATAAATTCTGTTCAATTTAGTTGGTAGTCAGAGTGAGCTCACCATTGTCTGCAAAATACCAAGAGATGTGCCCCAGACAGCTCATCAAATGGTTGGTTACTGCTGAAATTTTACAAACTGCCTGTAAGTCAAGTCCAGATCCTCTGTGCTTCTGAAGATTGTACTCTGGGGAAAAGGACTGAGAAGCTGGACTTAGTCAGCTAAAAGCATCTGCTTAGACAGGTACCAGTAGTGCCATGACATGCCACAAGGTCCCCTTAGAAGTCATCCAGAATGTCTCTAAATGTAGTGAATATGCTCAGCAGCCACTTGATCCATAGCTTTGTCCAGTAGCTTATGGATAGCAAAACCTTCATTTTGTTAGGTTGTAATCAGAGCTGCAAAGCAGAGATTCATTTCCTTGTGTTAGCATTTGGAAAATCTGGGGAGGTTTGTATTGCCAGATGACTGGGGCAAACACAGGTGAGTACTGGAGAATGAGCATGTCATCGAGAGCAGTGGGGCATCATGACACTGCCTTGCTTTTATAGAGATGCAGAAATGACTCAGTACTGGGACAGAGTAATATAATCTCCTGTCCATGCAACCAGTGTTTCCCTGCCAACATGTCACTTGCTTTCCCCAGCCCTGCCCAGTACTGCAGAAGATGAAGCTTTTATTCCATGGGAATTCCATTTTCTTAGCCTGTAACATATTAGGGAAAATTCATAGCATTTACTATGGTGTACAGTGTAACATGCACCAAAATCCTTAATAAAAGACAACCCTAATCTCAATCTTAAATCACCTCAATAATAATAGTATATAAAACAGATAGTTACTTAACCTTAAGTTTCTGGATTTCACATGGAATTTTTTTTGCTCCTCAGTGAACTTGAATTCAGTGCACAAATTTTCCACAACTCTGATATTTTGTATGAACACTGTCTTTCACCACTAAAAGAGCTCTATTCTATGTAATGATTGCTGGCTCAAATACATAATTGGTGATTATATTTTGCAGTGGTGACAAATAAAATAATCAGCTACTGAAATATAGTCAGGGTCAAGATGCAAGAATAAAATAACAAAATATTTGCTGTGCTGAACAATAGGATGTTGCAGCCATGTTACAGTGTTATAAGGAAACATAAGTATGGCCCATTATTAATTATCATTTCCCACACTTAGTATTTGGAGAATTTGCACGTGATACAGGATGACATGCAATACCTGAAAACTGAAGTAGTTTCTAAGTTATTGATAAATATTCTTAATTTTTATCTGTGGATTTTGGAATGCCTTCTGCTTTATGTACATTTATTTTAATCAAATGAGCTTCATAGGCCCTTGATCCTGATATGTTACCTTTGTATTATCTGGTAGGAGAGGACTAGTGCCCACTACATGGTCTTTAGGAGGATAATATATATTATCTTGTCATTATGACCAATGGTGAAACAACAAGAGCAGGAGACAGTCTTTCAAGCATACTCAGCAGAACTCCTCAGACCTTTCCAAACCCCTTTCCTTCACTTTATGCACCACTGAAATCTGTAACAATTAAGTTTTCCTTAAAAAATTTGAAAATTATTAGCAGGAGGAGGATGGTTTTTCTCATATGCAGAAAACGCTTTTCCAGATGTGAGTCCTGATGCAAAATATTCATTTCTGTGTGCTTTGGATGCAGGTTTTACTTCCAGCTTCTCACCAGCTTCCGTTTGTAACAAGTAATTTCTCTTTCCCTTGGCATGCAGATAGAGTGGAAACTTCTTAATTCACAGATAAATCCGCTCCCTTTTATTCAGTATTGGCTCTGGTGGCATGAGTGAGGACTCCAGGACATCTCTGGAATCAAACATGCCACACTCAAAACAAATAAACAAAACCAAAAAAAGCTGGAAAAACAGAAGACAAAGTACAAGTGCTACCAACTGCTGGGACAGATTTTGAGATGAAGTCCAAAAGAAGGTATGGAGTAAGGGATCTGTCCTTTCTGATGCCTTGTAAATTTTGTGTTACCAGATGCTTGGTGACACTAAATATGAGGAGGAATTGTACAAACAGGACTAAACAGTGTGCAATTACTGTACAATGTATTTAATAGTAAAGGCAAAGGGAAAAAGAAATTACTAAAAAATTCATAATAATGTCTAACAAAATTCTCTTTGTGTGGTTTTTCCCTTCTGTGCCACCACTTCACCAACCCCTCTCTTTGTCTTATTTTTGGTTTACTATTTATTCATTATCTTTATTGACAGAGTTTTTCAAATTAGAGAATATAATGCATACTTTTAAGCCTATGGTTAAAATATACAATACCGTGTTTTAGCAATGGGCAATCCATCAGCATTCCAGTTTTCCCAAAGATAACTTACCTGAATAATCTGTCCAAAGAAGCAATTTTGCAATAATAAATCCTGTAAATGCTGAACTTATAGCAAATTATACCATGAAGCACATGTTCATGTCTGCTATTGATATCAAAGTGTTACCTTCTTTCTATTTTCTTACTTTTCCTGGCTTTCATTCATCTCCTGGCTTTCACTAATACATCTGCCACTGCTGTTTGAGGTGCCAAAATAGTTATTTCTTTTCTGTAGCAGCTTTCCCAGGTCAAGTCCTGCTTAATATCTGCTTAGAAAAATACAGATGGCAACTCTGCACAAACAGGCAAGTTTCAACAGCAGGAGATTGGACTGTAACACTTGATTATTCAGTCTACTAAGTTGGAATATGTCCTGAAGTACAGTTTTGTCAGTAGGTTAGAAACCACACCATCCAACATTTCTTAGGTCACATGAAGCTGATGATTCTTCAGAGCACACTTCTGCCAAAGTATTTCTGGATACTTGTCCACTGTGGAAACAGAGTAGACGAAATTTATAAAATGTTCACAGCGCTCATAAGCTTAAATGACACACATTTAAAACTAGATCAGGAATGTCTCTAAAGTCAGACCTCAGACAGTATTTCTTGACTGAGTCCTACAACAAAAACTATTTCTCTGGCTGCAGCATATGTTGTTTAAAGGCAGAGGGGGTGCAGGTTCAGGTGGGGCTGCTTGGCTGAGCAGAGCCCAGAGCTGTGGTAGAATCCAGAAGCTGCCCTTTGCTGAAGATATTCATTTAACTGCCGGACCATCGTGTTCAGCTGAAGAGAAATTGGTTAAGATAGTGAGAAGTAAAGGATCAGCAGGCAGAACAGATGTACACTGCTGAAGAGACAAAATCTTCTGGAAGTCATGCCAAAAGAAACAACCCCTTCAGCTACTGAGAAAATTCTCCTTACAGTTTGGGAGACGAAAATCTCATTTTGCTGACATGTGCAACTGGATTTTGTATGTTTAGATGAGATGCTGTCCAGTAATGGATAGCAAATATTTGAAAAAAAACTTCAAGTATCTCATACAAATGATCTGTCTGTTAAAATGTCAGGGAGGATTTAAGAAAATGATTAATTGCTTGTCTTTTGTGACACAAACTTTATCTCATCTGAACTTGAAACAGTTGTTTATCAGGATTGTTTTAGTGTTTGATAATACTAGAGTTGACCCAGACTGTGCCACTCTCAACAATTAAGTGCAAGTTAATTCCTACTTCTCCTCGCCACCTCCATTACAGAAATTTAGCCTGTGGCCCATACACTTCTGAATTAGAAATCACTGACATTTATACACAAGGCAGAATACATGGACAGAACTGTCAGCTGCAGCATGTGCCACTGGTGTCAAAGGGACAAACTGAGATAAGCAGAGTTCATTAACACAAATCCTGGAAAAATAATCTTCAAAAATTACATGTCAGCAAGTTTGCCTGGTTGTAGTTTTTAAAATAACAGAAGGAAACCAAGCTGAAATAAAAAGTACTTTCCCCTGGAAAAAAAAAATACAATCCAGCAAAGAAAACAGTGATTTTTAGGGTGTCAGTGGCAGCTCCAGAGCAGGCTGCAAATGGTCAGTGAGAGTCTGTGAACAGCAAGAAAATGCTGCAGTCAGACCATGTGCCTGGGAGCTGAGCAGTTTATGAGAAGAATTACCATGGAGCAGTTACTGCGTCTCCTGGAGAGATAAAAATGAGCTGGATTAGGCACCAGAGATGCATAATTCAGGGACAGTGGAAACTACAATTCCTTTTGCTTGAAGAAAAGACTGAGTGAGCTTCAACTGATGTTTTCAGGATGTTCAACAGAAGGAGTTCTTTGAATTATCATGAAAAAGTCTGGGCTTTGGGGATATAGGCCAAAAGATAAGTCAATTAAGGAAAGCCTTTTTTTTTTTCAAAGACTGCTGAATGCATGGGGCATTGCCAAGGGCTTCTGAAGAAGGAACTGGTTTAACTGCTTTCAGAAACCAGCAGGATAGAGATTAGTGTAACTTCTATGAAGGACTTAACAGTGAATGGTAATAATGATATCGTGTCTGTGTTGTGCTTCTTGTTTTTACCCTAGATGACCTGATATACTATAATTCCTGCCAGTCTTTCTCTTGAGAAGAGTGGGGAAAGAGGTTACAATATATAGAGGTTAGCTTTATCAAGCTGTTACTCATTTTTCTTGAAGGATTTTTTGCTACTAGTGCTCTTCATCATCTAGTTTCAACTAGAGGAATAGTACCTGTACATGGCACCTGTAGAAGCTGATTGTTAGAGCATTCACTCTTCCTCCTCCAGTCCATCAACCTTGTTGTCTTTTTAAATCTAACTGTAAGGTTTTGCCAGTGAGCACATCCTGCTGCCACTTTGTCAGCAAGCACTCCTCTGCATAGTTTTATCAAACAGAATTACCCTACTTTATGCTGGTGTTACTAGAAGCAAAATTCAACTCATTTATTTCCTTCTTTAAGCTTTTGTAGATTAAGTGATGGTACCAGTACGTTTTGCTTTTCAAATTTTCAGGTAGTTGAATTTTTGAGTCCTTTAAAGAATTGAGTGAAATATCAGCTGCAAGGTACAAATGTGGTGCATCTTTGCTTTTATTCACCTTTTTCACTGGCAGTATCAAATCATAGATTTTCACCCATTTTCACTCACCCAGCATAATCCTGGGTAACACAGCTACACATCTCATGGTCACTTCATAACACTTTTAGAACTGTGGTTATGAGGTGGGAAATAGTTTTTGAAGTTTAGAGATGAAACTACGAGCTTGAATCGATCCAACCAAAAGCCGATCTGGTTACTCTTTCATATAAGGAAAGAAAAGTAAGTAAGAGCTGCTCCATTCAGTTCCTACCTGCAACTGATAGAGTAATAAGGGATCTACACAAAGGCTCTGGTGAAAGAAGTTGGGTTTAAAAGCCTGACTTTGGTTCAGCAATATCCTGAAAGCACTGATTTTATACAAGTTAAATGTAAAATCCACAACTATCAGGGGTTTGGATTTCATGGCAGGTATTGACTGTCTATGAGCCCTCCTTTCTCACAGATCAGCTGCCTTTTGTTCTACTGCAGTTGCTCTGAAACCCAGACACCAGGTTTTTTTTGCTTCACTTTTCTGTTTTCAAATGGAAGCCAGTGTAAACCTTGCATTATGCTTTCCTCTTACTTGTTTTGCAGGCCTGATCTGGGTCACATCTGTTAGAGGCATGTGTGAATAGATCCAGGGCTTGTGTCTTACGATACCCAGGTCCAGATGGATTTATTTGGAGAATATTTGTTAATGCCATTAAGTCTGGCTAACAAATCAGAGCTTAGGTTAATTCTTATTTCTTATAACTTTATTTTTGGTAATTTTATGAGTTTTAGAGGTATTTTTTTATCTATGAGCTGGGTATGAAAAAGTAGAAGCTGGCTGTTAGAGGATCCACTCTTCCTCCTCCTGTCCATCAGCCCTGTTGTCTTTTTAAGATAGGTAGCTGTCCTGAATCTTCAAGGATCTTCAAGTAGATTTTGATCTGTTAAAATCAATCCTAAATGTTGCCTCATTTTGATTTTTTGAGTACTGTGCCAAATGTATGAACTCCTTCTTGAAGTATAAAGCCAATGAACTCTTAAAGAAATGCTTAAGTGTGAATGTTAATGAGCAGACAGAGATTATGATATTGCTAAATGTTGGATTTGAAGTCAAGTGATTCAGCACAGATTCAGGACAAATTTATTGGCAATTAATTTGAAATTGCAAATAGAAATAATTTAATAGAAAAAAATTAGTGTGGCAATATATTTTAAATTTACTTATGTCATCTCATTAAATAAATGTTTGAAAATGCTGAACTGTAAATGAAATAACATTGGATTGGACAATTTGCAATTACAATGGAAGAACATGTTAACATACAACCTGGCAGGTAACTGCTTCCACAGGAATGTTTGGAACCAGCAGAATATTCACTTCTCACTACCCGCTTTTTCAATGGATTACTCCATACTTTGGTTTGCATTAAGTGTACAATCTGTTTTCAATTTTTCAACTATGGTTCAGTTTCTAACACAGAGCATATGCCCTGGCAAGATGATTTTGTCTTTCTCAGGCATGTGTTAGTTGTGAAATCTGGTCTCTGATTCATTTTCCACAAAATGGTCCTGTCAAGAAGGTTTCTAAGAAGCTGTTATTATACTGTTATTGTCATTAGATACTTTTACACAAATCCTTGTAAATTTGATGACTATTTTTTAATAAGGTGCTTCAGGGGTTTTTGCCTCACTTTTCTGTTTTCTAATACGTTCAATTTTATGTTTGGAATCCACCACTGCTCCTCAAGGGATTGAAGGGATGCTGGAAGACACTGATTCAAGAAATCTGCCTTGGACAATATTCATTCTCTTACATAAGAAGGAGAGAGAATTGAAATCTTAATGTAGTCTTAGTGGCTGGTTTCTATAATAAGCCAATCTAAATCTGGGATTTAAAGGGCCACATGACCTTACAGAAAGTCTGTAGGGAAAACATCACTTTATGGCTAATATGTTGATGAGACAAGATGTTTTGCTCTTTTTTTGACTTTCACTGAATGCTAGTAAGTGTTTTAAGGACTAAAATTGTATTCTTACATAAGTTTTTTCCTTTCTTGCCTCTGTAAATACCTACCCTGTCTTTTTCTCAGTCTCAGACACTTCCCTCTGTTTTGAATGGAGAGGTGGAAGACCATTCAGTTAACCTGTTGTGAACTTCTTTCCCCTTCATACCTCTTGAAGTCCTGAAGCATTTCACTGGCTTCACTTCTAATCATCTTGACTATTTTTTTCTTTCCATGCATATCCAATTCCAGTTATGCCAAGTTTCTTTTACAATATTTGTATTGATGAAAATCTACCTTCTTTGTGGTTTTTTTTTCCTTGTCAATTTTCTTTACTAAACTTTCTTTTGAGGAATACCCAGTGTATAGGAAACTTTCTATTTAATAGCCAACCTTTGTGCTCGCTCTGGAGGGTGTCATAGGCTATCCCTAATGTGCTGCATGATGCAACAGCACATCCACAGTCACTGCTTCCTCCTAGTCATTCCTGCTCTTTGAGCCCAGAGCAACCAAGTCAGTAAGACAGTACTTTTAAATTGAAAAGAAGACTTGATCAGAGGCTGTATAGTAAATGGTTCACTGCTGGTGCAAGCCACAACTCCCCATCTTTCTGATCAGCATCTTCTGTCCTGTGAACAGTGTGGCATTAGCTGGGAGATCAGGAGTGTCTCTGTGGAAAGAGAATAAGTCTGAGTTTCACCTTGGCTCTGATTATGTCTTCTGTCCTTTCTGGAATAAGAGAATCACAGTGATTGGTCTTTAGCATTTTGAAACCTTACCTCCATACCTCTTATCTTGATAAGCAAGCTTACAGGGTAATCCTTTGTCTCACAGATTTCTGCCTGGCACTGAGGCCCACTGTTGGCTGTGACAGGTAGCAGTGGTAGCTCTCATTCTCAGAGTTCATCATGAAAGTCCCTCATTCCTGCCAGTGACGTCTGGGCCATTGCCTTGGTGCCAATATCACCAGAACCAATCTTTGACTGCTGCCAAGCCAAGAGACATCACAGTTCTGACATACAATACACAGGTTCCCACACATAATACATCAGTCCAGTAGCCATAGAGATGCCTGTTTATCTCTTTAGTTCCTTCCAAAAAGTAATTTGTGCCAGTATTATCAGCCTCAAAGGCAGCTGTATCGATGGCTCACTGTAATATATTTAAACTATGGGATTTCCAGAGTAGCTAGAGGACCAAGAAAAGATCCAAGATCCAGTTGCTTGTTCTGTTAAAATACTTGTGACTGAACTGTATTCAAATTATACAGATAAAAGCTATACCCTCAGGAGAGAGTTATTTAATTTTTGAATGACTGAATTGTATTTATTCCCCCTGAAATTTGTGGTCAGATTGAAGCACTAGCAGAGCAATTATTACCTTTAGTTGTATGTTTGTAAAGCTTCTAGCAGTGCAAAACTGAACTCAGATGGGTAGCGTAATATTGTGATTAAGTTGATGTAATTTCTTTTCTAGCAGTAGCCATGTGGGTGTGTCTGGATTCAGTGATCCTTCTGCTCGGATCATAAGCCAGGCCAGCTTGTGCAGCCCTCACTTTCCCACAGGTGCACTTACACAGATGGACTGAGGGCTCTCTGGGATGAGGAAATGTGCCATGCTCTGTTGTTGGAGGGCTGTGAACCATGAACCGCTAGAGTACATTGCGCTAATTTTTTGTGCTTTCTGTTTGTACAGGGATCAGCTGGCTTACCTGGAGAAGCTGGGCCATCGGGAAGCCTTGGTGAAAAGGTAGAATAATGTATCTGACTTCTCAGCAGCCAAAATCAGCTTTGAAAATCATTTGGGTGATAAAATACTGGTGAGAGATCATTAAGTGACCACTGTTAGTGCCAATATTCCTGTAGCTATTTCAGAGCACAGGACTGTAATAAATGGTAATTCAAATGCTGTTATTTGAGGTATGTATCTGATACCCGTGATTTTACTGCACAGTTGATTTAGACCTGATAGACTCGACATATAGATTTGATATATTGTGTCAGGTACTTTACTCTTCACTGCTATTGATTCAGAGAAACTACCATAAACTATACTTGTTTTATACAGTAGTCACTGGTTTTGCTCTGCTACATAATGAAGACAAAAGTAGAAAGGTAAAACTTGGCTGTATGCATTAACTGAGTAAAAAAGATAAGATTGTTAGTTTTGTCTGCTGTGCAATAACAGTTGCATTTATGAAAGTAAGTTTGGCAGGCTTAATGTGAGTAGAGCAGTATAAATAGCATAAGCATATTTAACATGGTTTTATTTAGGTGAAGTATTTTAAAACTGAAAAACAGGAAACTATTACTGGACTGCATGTCAGCTTCAATTATGATAAAAACATAATTGTTTGTCAGAATGATCCAATGCCATTTGTATTTCCTTCCTGCAGGGCTGAATTTTTCACCTAGACTGGTGTCTCCTATTTAGATATTTTATTGAGAAAGTCTAAATATAATATTAGCATTTTCATGAAAATCCGATTATAATGTATATAATCTGTGAAAGTGAATACATCAGTGGAAAGCACTCCTTGTTAAAAGGAATTTAGACAAGTCTCATATGGTTTTAATCATAATATCATCCTTCCATGTCAAAGGATTCTTGTTCTTTATAATTACATTCAGCCCAACAAACATTACCTTGTGATACTACTGCTAGTTTAGTTAGGAGGGAAAAGGCTAATTAATTTGTCATCGGCAAATGGAAGGAAGCTTCTTCATGGTGCAATAATTGTTGCCACTGCTATGGTATTTCTGTAGAATTTATTGTCTTCCTCTTTTATGGATTAAGTAGTACAAGGTAAACATGCTATGTGGATTTTAAAGACAATCATACTTCCAGCATAATTACAGTATGCAAGATAAAATATAGTGTTATCACTGTGTCATGTGCACTATATGCAATAAAAGTGTAATCTTTGGAAAATAATCTACAGCTAAATCTGTATTTAGGGTGAATGTTACATGATTTAAAAGTATGTAAGACTAACATACTAACATACTGAAAAAAAGGAGGGAGAGAGGAACAAAATTTTCTTTTTTCTATGCTGTCCTGAGTTTTATAGATTAAGGGACATAACTAAAATGCTACACCCAACAGAGAGAAAAAGTGGATCTGCTAGCAGCTGTTCTCAGAGACTGATGTACTACCAAACCTCTTCTTCAGTCTTCCTGGGAAAGAGAAGACAGAGAAACTCAGTTCTGTAATCTTTTCAGAATATGGATGGGCTTGTAGGAGGAAGGAGTGCAGAAATTTAAAAAAAAAAAAAAAAAAAGTTAAAAAAGGTCTCTGCACTGTTTATGAAGGGCAGTCCCTGAACCAACAGTGTATACACTGCCAGGTATACTCAGTGGATGTGGAACAAGTCAAGGAAAGAGCATTAATTGTAATTTTTTGTTTGTTTGGTTTGGTTTGGTTTGGTTTTTTATTGTTTGTTATGTTAAAGGGAGAGCGAGGCAGTCCAGGACCAGTAGGTCCTCCTGGAGAAAAAGGTGTCATGGTAAGTTACAAGTAATGTAGAATCCATAATTATGTTACTTATAAAGATACTTTGCTCTTCAAAACAGTAATAAATTCTCATCCTTCTGACAGTGCAAGCCTTTTGGGAAAGAGTAGTATTTATGATGCATAGTTCTTACAAAGTTCTATTTAACAGCTTTATCCCATCTGTGGCAAAGTGATATTGCAAAGCGATCTGCTCAGTCAAACTGAATTTTATTATGTAAGCAGCCATACATAGTAAATTAAAAGGAGGGAAAGTAAAATAATCATCTCCGTGTAAACTGGGGTAACTCAGATTGTTCTAGTAGATAGACTAGTAACTAGCATCACCTCTAATTCTACTGCCCAACAGCTCCTGAGTGCCACTCCTGTTGCAACAACAGCGCTCGTCCTAAATCATTGTGCAGCACTCCATGCAGTATTGCCCAGCCCAGAGGCCACTGTCATGGTTGTGTGTTGGGGTACAGAAGTGAAAGAGTGTACACATGTGCCCATTGTCACATCCATGTGGAAGTTCTCAATGAAAAGTGCTTAGGGCATGGTTTTGTGTTTGCTTGCAAGCACTGTGAGGACTCCAGAATGTATAGAGAGCACTTAAAAATTTCACTGCAAGGAGATGACAGGGAGTTTATATGCAATGTACTGCATCCTGTGCCAAATGACACTGGTGAGGGATGAAATCTTAGTGGCCTTACACAGAAACTGCAGATGTGGGCCTGAGCATGGTGCAGTGGGTGATGTTCTTGTCATGGAAATGGATATTATTACTGAATAATTGCAGTAATTACTCTTTGGGCATCCATTGGCAAGGAAGGGATAAAGCACCATCAGGCTACAGGCAACTTAATGATCCATGCAGAGCCATCGATTTTTGAAGCCTTCTGTGCTTTGTTAAATCTATCTAATCCAGATTTATCTTCAACCAGCTGCTTCCACTCAAAAAAAAATTTAGTAGGGAGATTAATAAATGAGGATTTATTAATATAGTATCCAGTCTAATAAACTGCTTCTTTTTTCAGCTATTACTAATGCTTATTGACACATGTAAATCCACTTAAGTCACAGCAGTGAGAACCTTTTCCAGTAGTAAGTCATCGCAGTCCTCAGACAAGAGTTGTTCTTGGCATTTGGTCTTGGCCAGTTCCACCCACACCAGGATGTGTCCACTTTCTGTTCCCACTGTCATAGCCTTCATGAGAGGATTTTGAAATTCATTTAGAACTCAGCATCTTTTGTTTCAGTACATCTCTGCCAGCTAGTGCCTGTGTGTGGGAAAACTTCTTAGGTTGCTTTAATGATTATTGGGATATATCCAAATAAGTATCTAGTTTTTAAACAACATTTTGGGAATAAATTTTGCAAGATTAAATACGTTATTAACTTAGCTCCAGTTTTTCAGGTAGATAACTGGATTTGTTACTCTTTTTATAATAACAATTTTGATTAAAGTGTTCTTTTTTCTATGTTTATTATAATTCTAGGGCTATCCGGGACCCCCAGGAGGCCCTGGACCTGTGGGGCCAGAGGGATTACCTGTAGGTATAGAATGGTGCTTTGGTTTGACATAAAATGTACCTTTTTCAAATTGTCCTTTTGCTCTGCTGAAGCTAAGAATGGTTTCTGATTTGTACTGCAGTCTGTAAAACTGTCATGAACATTTACCCATCCAGACACAAAGTCTGTTCACCTGCTCTTTATCAGGATGATCCATGAGAGTCAGGAAAAGTGATTATATCATTTACTCATCCATTTAAAAATCACTCAGTTGAGACAAGTAGGGGAATAGAATTTTTAAGGGTGGTTAATAATTGCATAATATTTTCTTAATTCATTGATACCTAGTATAATTAAAAGTATAATTTAAAGTCATTATCATTACTTTGGTTTGGTTTCCTTGTTAATCAAAAGAATTATATACAAATTTTCTGTGTATAATTGCTATAATTTGTCTACTATGAGTCTTCAGTACAGATAAAAAATGAACCTTTTAATTTTCATGGTTTTCAACATGACATTGCTGAAATAAAAGTATCCTGTAGAAATTTTGGGATATAGACAGAAGTAATTTATCCAACAGTGACATCACAATTTTTAAACAGGACAAAGTTACACAGAGTCACTTATTTAGATTTTTCTAGATAAGTTGTGAGAATTAATTGTGAGAACACAATTAATTGAATTTGAACTGTGAGTGAAAGTGATTGATTTGCATTCAGTGCATTGATTGTTGCTCACAGTGCACAAGCTTTTCAGAAATCTGTGTTTAGAAGACAAAGAGTAATGGAGTTTGTTTGATATGTAGGGACCTTCAGGGGCACGAGGACCATCAGGGCTGCAGGGACCTAAGGGAAGAAGGGTAAGCAATATTTCTCTTCCACGTTATTTAGAGCAGAGGGTAGTGTGTTGCAAATATGGATCTGATATATAACCCATGTACAGTTACTTCCTTTGAAGGTCATGGTTTATGCCTTTTACCTCTATCCAGCATGACTGGTAATGTTTTATGAAAGAGAGCAGACCCAGATCTTCAGGCTCTGAGAATAGGCTCCCACTGAAGCCACTGAGAATTTTCCCTGCTCTCAAGGTCAAAATATCAGACCCAAAGTGGAATCTCACATAAGGAAAATATCTGAGATGCCTTGAAACCTGGGGCTTTTCATCACTGGATTCAGAGAGAGAGAAACGTCAGAACCCTGAGCTCTGTGAGGGAGGACTTGGAAAAATGCATACCACAGTCACGTACAGAAGTTAAATGGAAGCATACGGAAATTCCCCTTCGCTGTGTGTGGAACCTAGAACGTATCCCGTCTTCACAGCTGGAATCTGTGGGAAGTCTAAGAAGCACTGACCCTCTACTTCTGCACTGTCACAGAGTAGAATTCCTTCACTTCATAAATTCTGGCCCTTTCAGCAATGTGTTTGCATCCAAGATTACCCAGCAGCCTTACTTCTGTCTGAGAGTATCCAGCTGTTCACTCTGCAGTACACTTAGGAGTTCTGGCCAGCTGACAGCAGGCTGTCTGGGAGTCTATGGAGTATCCTTCTCTCAAGGGATTTGAGGGAATATGCCACTGAGCCTAATATTAGCACAGAGCTTCCTCAGCTTACACTTGAGATTTGATGCACTTAGCTGGAATTGTGTGGAGGGCTGGGTCCTTTTGTGACACACTCTTCATTTTTTAGTGTTAATCTCATGAAAACAGAGAGGGAGAACACAATTTTATAGATATTTCAGTGGCAGAGTGATACTCTGGAGGTGGGAATATCTGTATGTAAGAGAAGGAATTTCTCTCCATGACCAGAAGGAAGAAATACATTAGCTCGGGAAGACTGGCAGTGTAAGCAGCCATGAAACCATTGTTACAGGAATAACAAAAAGTCATGTTTGATAGTGTGTGAGCTAAACCACAGCGTTAGAGATTGGTTCTGCTTTTAGTTCATACTATACTCTTGGACTAATACAACTGTAACTTTGAGAGGAAGAGATCCTGTATCATGAGGTTCATTTCATGAGTGACACCTAAGTAAAATTTCCGAAAGATGCTAAAATTCTGAACAGTTACTATTCTTCAGGTTGATGTTCGGTGTTTCAAAGATCAAAACAGTAATTTTTCTGCTCTTACTTTCCTGAAATTCAACTCATGAAATTTAGTTTTGAAAACACAGATAAATAACTTAGTGAATGGCCATAAATCTGGGCTCAGGCAACAGCAACTTACGTCTCTAGCAGCTGGTAGGGTTGCCTTTGCCTCAGTCTGTACTGGCATGAAGGACCTCAATTACCTAAGGACATCAGTACTTAATTTTAATGAGATATCTTTCCTACTTCTCACAGCAGGGAATATGGAACCTAGAAAACTGTGCATTTCAGGGTTATGTGACACAAGTGTCCAGTGTGCTTGGTGGTATATCGATAGCCAAATTTTATCTAAATTGTTCAAAGGAAGTGAGACTAAATTGATGCCATTTTCTAATATTCTCCATGTCAAACACCAAAAAAGAGAAGTGCCTACATAGCATATTTATGTTATTTTCACTCTTCTAGTGTCTAGGAGACAAGATGAGAAAGAATAAAAGAGTTAATTGGTGCTTTTTTGCCTTCTTAGATGAACTTTTTCTCAGCTAATCATCCTAAAGTTTTCCATGTAAAATGTTCCATTTTAGAAACAAAGCTGAACGCATACCAAAGAGAAAATAGCAATCGTTTGGCAGCCTTACTCCCCAGCCCTGTTGCAACCTAATTTAAATAACAGCAGGCAAATCAAGTGTATCTCTCATTATGTACTAATATAGTAGGAAATTATACAATCCAATTAATCTGTGCTGATAAGGAGTCACACCATACTATTTATAGGAATGTTATGGTGTGCTTTTGTTAGGATATTAAATTGCCTTTCCCTTGGATTCCTGCCCTTTGTTCTATGGCTGACTAAAGGCAGGCATGGCTCAGAGAATCATGCTGGTTTCTTCTACTTTATTTTCAATTCAAAGTTATATAGTAGAAGGTTGGTGTTTTAAATGTAGACCTTTTCGCTAAATTATTAGTGATCAGATCAGTTTCCATGGGCTATCAATGTGCACTCCTTTGAAATGGAGATCTGTGTGACTAGCAGAAAGGTTTTGGTGTGTTATGTGTGTAACAAGGACTGAGAATCTGTGCAGTCTCCTGACAGGCCTATTTCTCAAACTCAAAGCTGTGACCCTCTTTATGATTAAAAGGAAGTCACAAGTGCTCAAATAATTTATCTGGTGATTATTAATGATAGAAGATAAAACCTAGAAAGAAATGTCTTTATTAAACAAATCTGTAAAATGAAAACATGTCTGTTTTCCTCCTTGAATATTTCATCCTGAGATTCCATTCCCCTGATCCCATCATCCCTATGGAGGATGCCCAAAGAGAAATGACAGGTCACGTATCTTAGAAGTCTGAGAAACACTAAAAGTATCCTCAGCTGCTCAGCTTAACACTCCTAATTTTCCCCTTCCTATGTTGTCCTAGGTGATTCCTCCACAGCTCTTCCATGATCTTCTCTCCCCTTCTACCCTCCTCTAGCTTAATGGTCTGTCCTCACTCCATCTCAAAGTTTACTCTTGTCCCTTTTCCTCGTGTTTTTGAGATATATTTTAGATCAGGGAACAATAAAACTCCTTAATCTTCTTGAATTTTCATCACATCTCATTTTGTGGGTGTTATAGGTAGCAGTTACGGAAAAAGTGCAGAGCAGTAACCTGACATAAATTTGATCAAGATGTTCAGCTTTCTTTCAAATTATGCTGTATAGTAATTCAATAATTGAGTTACACAATTACATAACCGTAACGTGAGCCCAATCTGAATGTTTTTATAAAGGCCTCCATCACCTTTGAAAACACCCTTAGTGTTTTGGTTTTGATCTCTAAGCACATTGAAGTCACTAGGGTTTTTTCACAGACTTCAGAATTCTGCAGCTTGGAATCTTTTTCTTTCAGTGCCATGGAGCAACTCAGTGCCATCTTCTGTAGCCTCTTTCCTCTAGCCCAAAAAAATGACAGTAAACCTTCAGTCCTGACTTACACCAAAACAAGAAAAGACAGGCTAACCCAAGGGTTGCTTCACAAAAGCTGTGTCCCAAACTACAGAGTTATCAAAAGTATTCAGACAGCTTTTCCTGCCTCCTCTTTTTCCTTTTCTTATGGTTTGTGATCTCTTGTGCTGACCAGAAGTGGCAGTGGTGAAATACTGACAGATGAGTTCTCATGGGGTATTTCTGCTCTGCCAGGGGTTGTAATCATATGTCAGCTCACGGGAAAGACCTGTTCTTGAGAGGTTTCTGTTTCAGGAGAAAAGCCTAAATGATTCTGGATATACGCTGTTCCTGAGTTACCAGTCAGCCATTTTCACTTTTGCTCCAGAGAGAATTGGATGGGTTCTCACAGTATGTTCTGACAGAGGTTTTGACATGGATCAGTAAATCCAAGTCAGAGAGGACAAAACTCTGATATGTTTTTTCTCAAAATATTCAAGAAAGATATGGGAGTCACAGATATTTTTGCAGAGAAACTAATCTAAATTAATTCAGACATGCTTCCAACAGTCACTTTTCAAGTCCCTATTGCAACCCTCTGAAAATCAGTCATGATTGCATGCCCTTCACTATAACCATGACCCAAGATGTAAGGTTCTCTACAACTCAGAAATGCACCATAAAAACATAGTTTATTTTCCTCTAGGCACTGCCATATTAGTGTACTAGTTCCCTCTGATGCCAGCCCAGCCCACATGTCACCAAGAAAGCTGTTTTGTCTCATCCTCCCACTGCATACTACTGTTTGGCTCTGTCTTGATACTTATCTAGCTCTTCCTTTGAAGTGGTCATTGGTTTTAAGTTGTTATTAACTGGTTTTAATTTAATGTTCTGTAGCTAAACAGTCATGGGTTTTAGAATTATGAAAATAACCTTCCAAGTCAGTATGGATAAAATATTCTTTTCCATTTTGCATATGACCTATTTAAGGACTTTTCATTTGCTTGTAAGAAATGAATATTGATTTGCAATCTTAAATAATAATTTCTGAATGTTTTGGCAATAATTTTTGCTTTATTGTACTACAATAATATAATAGGTTATCTTTGTTCATCTATTGGTTATAAAAAATTAATTTACAAAAGACATTTTATTTTATCAGTAGAGCAGTTCACAACTATAAATTTTTTTAATCTTGCCTCAAACCAGTTTACTAATGACAGAACTTTGTCTGCTTGTTTTAGAGTCTTACTAGCAAGATTAATTTTTGTATGTACAACTTATGCTAAAAATCAAGCACTCTGTATAAACAGTGCTCATCTAAATTCTTCTAAATATGTGTCTGTTTCATGCATACAAAGTGGATGAAAAAGAGAACAGAAAATAACAGGCTGCAAACTGGCTCCAACAGAGACTCTGAACATTTTGTCTACGTATTTTTCAAAAAATCTTTCTTCTTAAATTCATAATTCAGCAAACCAGAAACTTATTTTATTCTTCAAAGCTTTATTTAACACTTAACATACAAAAATTGGTTTTCATGTATAAAAATGTTTCCCCTTTCCTAAAGTTTATGTAGCATCTCCTTGATGATAACCAAAAGTAATGTATAATTAGAATTCCAAATCACTTGTTCAATTCAGGGGCCAAGAGGTCCAGATGGTCCTCCAGGAGAACTGGGAACAGAAGGCATTAAGGTGAGTGCTTGCATCACTCAATACTGTACAAAACACTGAGATAGAACATAACAGATAAAAGAAAACAAACAAAGAACCAACCCAGCATGGCAGAAGCCATAGAGTTGCATTTAATCCAGAGATTTGCAAATTTCTGCCTTTTCCAGGTACTTCCTTATTATGGTATGAGCCCATCTAAGCCTGAATCTGCACTTTCTGCAGTTACCCAGCATTTAAACTGACAGAACTATGTGTGGTCTATCTAGCAAAAGCACATAGAATTCATGCATTTTTGGTTATTTATCAGGGAGAAAGAGGTGATCCTGGAAAGAAAGGAGTTCCTGGGCTCATTGTAAGTATCAGCACCAATCTTTGTAGTAATCTTTAACACAGAAACTACTGATTTCTGAGCTGTGTTTGGAAATTAGCTAAAGCCAGCATTATCTTTTGATGTTTCTCTTTGACTAGGGTAAAGCTGGAAATCCAGGAGAAAGGGGAGATCAGGGTGCACTTGTAAGTATGAAATCAACTAATACTTCTACCAAAAAACACCCACAAAATCTCCTACTTTGTTTGACACTCAGATATGAGGAGATTCATCTACTTCAGAGTAGCTGGAAAACTCTGACAGTACAGTTTGCATTTAGTCATACAGAGAATCAGGGCCAGAAGTGAGAGCAAGTTTGACATGGTCTAATCTGCTACAAGACCAGTGTTTTCATGGATGATGATCCACAGAATACAATATGATAGCGAATTGCAGCAGAAGAAATGACCAATGTGTTTAATAGTGGGGTCCTAGAAGTTTTTTGGGCTTTTTTTTTTATTGTAGTTTTAAGGACGAAAGTCATTGTGGTGTAGAAAAATAATTCTCTGATAGATTTTAGGTTAGATGTGTACTGTCAGTATAGGGTTAAATGTACAAACATGTAAAATGTATATCACTATATCACATGTATAGGAGAAAATTCCACCTTTTAGGGCTTCTCTCAATGGAAATCTAGTGTGTTCTATTTGAGGCTTTTACAAAGCAGATTACCAGTCAGTCCAAACTGCACTGGGTTTTCAGCAAAGAAGGAAGCAGGAAAACAGAAACAAAACAGTAATGGTGGTGATTTTGTGCCGCAGTTGAGACTCAAAATGTAGGTTGTCTCTATACTTCTCTAGCTTTTTCTGCTCAGATTTAGGAGCTTGTTGCCTCTCATCTTTGATACAATGGGTTTTCATTTCCTCTTCATTCATTAGAACTTTTGAATGTATTTATATGTACAGAAATGAATGAAGCAAAACCTCATTAGATTGAAATTATGTAAATAGTTCATTTATTGCAAAGTACAAGATACTGCTCTAGAACTCTTTTAGCTATGGTTTCTAGAAGAGAGAGACTGAAATGCTATGAGAAAGCAGAGAGAAAAGTGGGCTGTGAACCTTACTGATTGTCTCAAATACAGCTTGTAGGGCAGTTTGCACACCCCAGGCTCTAAGGGGAATGGTGAGGACCTGGTAAATGTTGGGTCAGCTGAGATCCATGTAAGTAAAAGAAACTGAGGGAGGATTTATCCAGGGTGGCCTCACCTGCCACAGGACCTAGTGATGTCTCAATGCATGTCAACCAGAAAAAAAAGCTGCATATATTTCTTGGATGTTCCTGTGTAAGTTATTGTGTGAGCAGAAATAAAAGGAAGTAGCTTTTCACATAATATGAAACAGCTTGTTTTCACTGATTTTTTTTTTTTAATTTTTATTTTAATCTTCCAGGGTTTGCTTGGGCCTCCCGGAACCACAGGAGACAGGGGACCAATGGGAGAGCCAGTAAGTTGATCCTTATGCCTGCTTAAAAGTTTTTTCCATGTATTACATGAACTCCCTGGCAATTCAAGCTCTCTTTTACCAAGATTCAGTATTGCCAGCTGTGGTTAGGAAGGAATTATGGGGCAGTTGTTCCAAAACTGCAGAGCTCGAGTCTGCCTCCCTTGCTTAGCATAACTTGCCCATAAGGAGACCTGTTAGTCATATTGGGAAACACTGTAGTAAGGGATGCACAATATAAGAGAGCATGACAGGATCTGGACCACAATATTATGTGGCTTTACACCACAGTGTGGTAGACATCTTTATGTGTTATGTAAAGATACTAGTGATATTTTTTTAGGCAAATATTAGGATAGTTATTCAGGAACTCAGGAACCTCGTCTATTTGGCAGGTTAAATTTTCAAGAAAAAAGAGGCTGCTATAATAAACCTCAGACATTCCTCTGCTGGATGGATTCCTGTTGCTATGTCAAAGCCATGCTCACTTTGATGTGGCTGACATTGCTACAGAAGATCATGCAGAATCTGCAGTAAAAATATCAAATGTGCTGTAAGATACAGCCATGGCAGGAATAGTATTGCAACACCATCTCTGGGAGTAAATCAGATTATATAAATACAGTGAAAGCATGTGTGCTGTCTTAGTGGGACTTGGGAGAAGTCTGCCATTTCATATTGCAGAAATCTGACAGAGTTGACAAAACTGTGTATTTTCATTGCATCTGGAAAGCAATTTTGCACAATAAATGGTACATAGTTAATTTAAATCTTGAAAGATCAGAACTGCTGATATAAATTATATTAATTTTAGTATTTATTTTTTTCTAATATTATTTCTACTAATCCATAGGCTGACATGGTTACAGCAGGTCATTGCACATTTGGAGGTCTAGAAAAACACCAACAATTATTTTGGTAAATTTTCTATAGTATACAGTTGCCTATTTAACTTGAGCTACCAACTTGTAGGAGTGGCAAAATGTTTCACAGAAAATGTATTTTCTAATCGTTATTATTGGATTCCTGTTACTTTGTTTCTATCATTTATTGTCTCTTCATGTTGCACCATCTGAGAGACTTATAATGCAAGGTTTATATGGCAAATTCTTGCCATTTTTCAGTCTCAAATCTGAATTTTCATATCTCTAGAATGACCATCTACCTTACCTGAAGTAAGTGGTCTACTCTTGAGCAGCCTACAATGCTGTTGTGCTCATCATCATAGAAACTATATAAATTTAGTGTTGAAAGCAAGAAAAATTTATCCTCTGAACAGGATACCATTTCTATCAAGTGCTGAAAGAGTACAATATCTTCACAAAATGGTCTGTGGAGTTAGAAAGAAGCGATAAAATGACGGAAGATGTTGCGAAACAAAATGCGTGGTTCTTTTTCCCCAGCTGCCTATCCAAGCAGCTTGAGTTCATCTTCTGTCGGCTGGTCACTACATGAGAGCCAGCTGCTGAGTCTGTCTGGCCCTTTCACGAGTTCTGCACAGAGCAGAAAACCCTTAATTGTTGGTGAAGGAGCAGAGAAATGTAAAAAATGTAGAACTGTTTTTATTAACGGGCTTGATCTAAATTGCACTCAAACTTTATCTACCTGTCAGACTTTACAGTCAAATCCTTTGGAAATTACTTGATGTTAATGATTAAAAGGAGTCCCTATACTGCTACATATTTTTGGCTTCTGAAAGTCTCAGGGGAAGGATAAATTACCAATCCAGCAGCCTTATCTCCATGGCAATGTGAAGACATACTTGACTTGTGAATCAAACATAATCTTGGTGACACTTGCCTGGTGGAATTCCATGGAGTTGCTGCAAATGAAAATCAATGAACTTACTTTAGGACTAAGGGAGTTCTCAACGGTGAAGTTAACTGCAGATTTCGTTGTTCATACTTAAATGAAGTTATGAGGTCAAATGTATGCATATACTGAAATTCTGTAAGTCATATGCAATTTATGTTGTCATTACAAGGGAAGAAAATACTCTCATTGTCACTACCAGGTCATCAGGAGGAGCAAAACTACATGCATAGTCTGTAAGAGGAAGTGAAACAAACTAAAGTAAATATTTGTTTAAAAGGCTTCTATCATAAATACAGGCAGCAGCATCTTTCTTTTGAATGAGAATAATAGATCAACAAAATGTTTTGAATTTAGAATGTATTTAAACACAGAGGAGTCCCAAAGTGGTAAATGGATATGAACTTTCTTAGAGTTTGAAGACCAATTACATCCAGAGGGCTGATTTGTCTGGACATACATTCATAGTGGCTGTAGAATCAACTGTAAGCAGGTTACGGGCAACTTCTACCCCCCAGCACACAAATCCTACTCTGAAATCCCAGATCCTACATGTGCAGAGAATTCAAACATGCTGCTTTGGGAAACAATCCCTATATGTGTTATTGAAGTAAATTTATTACTTACATGTAAGGCTTATAATAAAATGCTCATGGTATAATTACAAATATTACCAAAAAAACTCAAGCCTCAGTGACTGTTCTGTACAAATGCTGCTAAACCCATGGTGAAGCACACAGTATTTTTTTCAGTTAATTCCACACCAGACTGTAGGCTTTTCCACAAAGCAAACCAGACAGTCTAACAAACCTTAATTAAACAAAGTCTCAGTTAATCAAGAGAAGAGCTTAGTTCAGATAATAATTTATTTTTGGTCTAAAAGAAAGGACATCTGTGCTATTATTTGAGATTTGTTATTTCAGTGTGTTACGGTTGGTACTGTATGCCATCGTGGGACTGAAATACACTGCTGGACTCAGGAGGAAAGATAATGAAATACAGTTCTTTATGCCAGTTGGAAGAGTTATGAAGAGACAAACTGAAGACTATATGATGTAATTTAATGGTAATTGAGTGATGCATCCAAAATTTTGTTTAATGCCAGGGTCCAAGAGGACAACCAGGGGATGCTGGCCCTATTGGAGAAATGGGTTTTGAGGTGAGCTTTTAATCATTTATATAGCAACTAAAAACACTCAAACAACTGACTAAGCCTGGACAATATGTTTAGAAATTTATTTTTTATTGCCTGCAGCTGAATTAAATACCATGAGCTACTGAGAGACTCTTACTTAAAGCTGTTCCAAAAACCATCTAAAATAAATAGCTTTTTGTGTTGAGAACATTGTCTTTGAGCATACGTTCATGATATCTTGACATAGAAGGTGAATGTTTTCCTTGCAGCTAGACAGTAAAACAGCATTAATCATATGCCCTTGCAAATTATAGATGAAGAAAAGCAGCTGCAGACAGCCTTCTTGCTAAATTCTGCTTCTGTTTTTTCCTTTGTTTTTAATATCTCATTGAAAGAAATGTGACAGAATGAATTAACCACATTTGTAATGAAGTACCTGAGGGATAAGCTCACTTAATGCAGAAGGGATTTGGCTTATTCAAAAGAACGTGCTTCATCAGTCACCCAAAATCCAGTCTTCTGACTGACTATTAAAAAAAGGTTTATATGTAAACTTTGCAAGAAGCAGTCTGATACTATTAACTCATTAAGGGCTGAAACCTCCAAAAAGGGCTTTGTTCTCCAAAGGCTATATCTGCTTGGCTCCAAGCCTAAACAGTGATGGAGTTGTCAGTTAGATTTACAAAGGATAGATGTTTGCTCAGCCTACCAGTATGATCAAAGGTACAGGCTTAGTGTACTGCTGAGTCTTCAATATGTTTCTGACCCACAGTGTATTTCCTGAACTCCTCCTATTCCCTCCTTTCCTTTCTTCTGTTAGGCTCTAGAAGGAACAAAGAACTGTGTTGTCTTGATTTGATTTTTCAGACATGCTTCTTTCCCAGTGTCTTATGTCATTCTTCTGCTTCAATTTTGGCTGTACTGTTTAGTTGTTGCAAAATTATTATTAGTGATCATGTGCAACAATAACTCTTGTACCATGCAGGGACCTCCTGGCCCTGAAGGAGAAGCTGGTCTACAGGGGGAACCAGGCGCAAAGGTAAATGCTGAAATTATTCTCTCTTGTGCTGTTTAAATTTTGAAATTTGCATAAAAGCAAATCAGAGGGATCTGATTCATTAGCCAAGTAGTGACACAGGAAATGAACTATTAAGAAATATTGTTATTGTCCTGGTGACTGCATTATTTGTAAACCCTGTCATTGTTAGGAGTACTGATCTTTAAAATCTAATGACTTTTCTTGTGATATTCTAAGGGAGACATTGGACCTGCTGGGAAGTCTGGAGAACCAGGCGATCAAGGTTTAAGGGTAAGCGATGTATGCAAATCTTCTTCCAAAACAGGAGAGTATGTTATAAATGAAATGCAGGTTCTTGATTTATCAGATGAATTCAATAAGAGGTTATTTTCTGATACCTTTTTTTTTTTTTTTTTAAAGCATATTGTAGCAAGTTAAAAAGTATATTGATTGGGGAAGAGTGGCTTGTTCAGCAGAAACAGATTTGGGAGTGCTATTTGACAGCCAGCTGGATATGAACCAACACTGTGCCCAGGTGGCCAAGAAGGCCAATGGCATCCTGGGCTGTATCAGAAATAGTGTGGCCAGCAGGGTTAGGGTAGTGATTGTTCTGCTGTGCTTGGCACTAGTGAGGCCACACCTGGGGTGCTGCGTCCATTTCTGGGCCTCTGTTTTCAAAAAGGACATTGAGGTGCTGAAGCAAGAGAGAAAAGCAACAGAGCTAGTGAAGCACAAGACTTGGAAGAAGCAACTGAGAGAGCTGGGTTTGTTTAGCCTGAAGAAATGAGCTCTCAAGAGAGAGCTCATTGCTCTCTTCTGTCTCAAGTGAAAGGATGAGAGGAAAGGACCTTGAGCTGCACCAGAAGAAGTTCAGAGTGGATATTAGAAAAAGAATTTTCACTGAAAGAATGGTTAGGCATTGGAATAAGTTGCCCAAGGAGGTGATGGGGTCACCATCTGTAGAAGTGTTCAAGAGACATCTGGATGTGGCATCTGGGAATATGGTTTAGGAGTGATTATGGTGGTTCTAGGCTGATGGTTAGACATTATGATGTTGAAGGTCTCTGTCAACCTTGCTGATTCTGTGTGATTCTGTGATTATAATGTCAAAATATTTCTAAGTGTCTCATGTCTTTTGGTCAAAATTTGGACTCCATGATCTTGGAGACTTTTTCCAGCCTTAATGATTCTATGATTCTCTATCACTGAGACATGAATGAGTGCTTTGAAGGTAAATCCAAGGGGGTCCAGCCCAACTGTTAAGATGACAGCACACAATAACTCTGTATATGGATACCCTGTCTAGGTGAGATAATGAGAACATTATAGTCACATCAGAGCAGGGTGTCTCTCTGTACTACCATCTAAAACATCTGATTTGCTTCTGGTGCTTCCACGCTTGATTTTGCCAAGCACGTGTGCCCCTGCTTATTTTTCCTGTGCAGACTTTATCCAGGATGCTTTTAAAAGAGTGTATAAACTATATCTTTTCAGACTTGAGTCTTACCATTGAGCTCTCTTGTTCCATCAGCTCCTTGCTGTCATCTTTTCCTCCTGCCCAGGAGGTGCATTCCATAATTCTACCTGTCCTTGGAGAGGAGAAATTCATGATAATGGTCCACAGTGGGTGTTCTGGACTTAATCACACCACTAGGTGTGAAATACTGTGTTATTAGTTATAGGGCAGCACGTATTTGCAAGTTACCACTGTCTTTACCTGAGAAAGGCAAATATTCTAGAATACCATGGTGCTGATAACTGATGGTAAATAATGAGTTTTTCATGACCCTAAACTAAGCTAATAAACATAGCAATATAGTAGTTATCCACATAAACATAGAAGTTTCAGGACAGAAAAGGTATATTTTTGAGGTTGCTGTAATTGCATTTTGTATACTCTGAAACAAAAAAATCTCAGTGTCATTATCTAAGTCTCCAGTGTTATATGGACATAGCACTGCCTCATTTTCTAGTACTGTTCATCTTTTACATTTTCTTGTGTTAGAGATTCATGGGCTGTGGCACTGAAGATAAATAAACTGTAACAGCAACGTAAGAGTTGGCCAAAAAACAATGATCACGTGTACAACTAGTGTGAGTTCTTCCAAGGCAATACTTCTATGTCGAGAAGTCAATAACTTTGTTTTCTACTGTTCATTTCTATAAGGGTGAACCAGGACCTCCAGGAGAAGATGGTGTTCAAGGAAAAGATGGTCCAAAGGTATATTAAGTTTTTGTAGAAGATGTAAAGAAGTTAGCTTAAGAAGCCAGATCTCCTTTTTTATCCTATTTCACCAGGTCAACAGAGCCCAGCTGAGTGCATCTTTATTTTAACATAGGATATCCTGCATATTATAAGCTTTCGTTTGCATTTTGGGTACATATCTACCCTGCAAGGGCTGCAATAGATTGACAAAGAAATACAAGATGGAGAAGTGAGTGCTTAAGGTTGACTTAAGTGAGCTTGTTTCTATAGTGACTAAAATGCTGGAGAGAGTAAGCCCAAGGCTGCTCTGCTCCCTGAACTGGATCAGTGCTGTGCCAGGGACTGTGGCAGGTGCCAGGACAGGGGATGCAATAGAGAACAACCTCAGATACTCAGTCACAGATGGGGCAAAATGTGGCTGTAGGAGTGTATGAATGAGATAGAAAGGGCTTTACCCTAACTTAGAGCCTGATCTGAATATGAGAGACATCAGTTTTAGCATGTTTTTTGTCAAACCCAAAGATTCAGATTTCACTTTTCTCATGAACGAGTAATCCTGTAGCAGCAGCTTGACTAAGCTTTGGTTTTTTGCTTTGTTTTAGGGAGACCCTGGAGACCAGGGACTTGTTGGAGAAGGTGGTGAAAAAGGAGAGATGGGGTTACCAGGAATTGCTGGACCCCCTGGTGAACCTGGCATTATGGGCATTCCTGTAAGTGTTTTCAGGCTGAAGGGGACTTTTTGGTCACTTGTTTTTCTAAGCAAATTTAATTTTGCTTGCTTCCTTTATTTTTTAATTTTCTGATTTTCAATGTAATTAGACATGACAGTCTTGAAATAAGCTTTCTACATGGTATAGCTTTTCAGGATTGGTAGAGAGAGAGGAGACAAATGCTTTTCCTATCTTAAATCTGTGATCTCTTAGCACATAGAGATTCCTCATGACTTGTTGTCCAGACACACATACCACACAACCTGAAGTCTCTCACTTCAGATCCCTCTTTCATAGTCAACATTATTAGATCCATTGTGTGTTTGTTCTGGCATCACTCCTAGCAGCTAAAATCCATCTATTAACTTGTATGTAACTGCAAACTAGTATTTTGGAGCACAGCTGCTGAAGCAAGTATTGTAGCCTCAAGTCAAACATCAGATCCCCTAAACAAAATCATCATGTTCTCATTTGCAGTCCTCTGGCTGCTTTCTGTGTAGCTCTTATGCAATAGTGGAGTCTGAGTAAACATTAGAGGGCTGTTAATGGCTGTGAGCACTGTCCTCTAAGCATCAGTGTTAGTCTGATGTCTTTAGTCCTGGGTTCTTCACAGTGAACTATTGTAGCACAGTGTGCTACAGAGCAAGTTTTGTTTCTGAAAGAACTATACGACTAACTTTCTGTTCTGAGTCGGCAATTCTGAAGACACTGGAAAGTATGAAAGTCTCATACATTGAAATTATTGTAAACAGCTCAGCCCTGGCATATCTACACTGTGTGTAATTATACTTGTGTACAATAAACAACATCAGCAGTGCTTCTGTGGCTCAGTGAGACAGGCAGGTCTGGAAATCCAGTGTTTGGGAGGATGTGGTTAGTGGGGGATTTTTCGAGTTTCTGTTCTGCATGTTCCAAAGGTAGCTGCAAAGCTGCCTTCCTCCCCATTCATCCTCCCTGGCATTTGGGAGTACTCACGTGACAGTTTTGGTTTGACCTCATTCTAGGGATGCAGACAGATCATAATATCCTAGTCTAATCATGGAAATCAGTTTCCTATATCCAATTGTCTGAGTGTTTCATTGGGAGTGAGAGTAATAGCATATTTTCCTTAAACAACAGCTTACAAAGCAAAAAATAATCTTCACAAATCTGTTTAAACTATGTTTACCCTGGTTTATCACCACAGTGGCCCAAAATATGTCTCCCCTTAGAGCTAAATTACCTCCTCTAACTCATACAACTTCTGGGTAAATTGAAACCAGTGAGCAGTGGACACATTTAGCCCTTTGGTAAAGTCAGTTTTGAAGTGATCTGGAGGGCAGAGCGGCTGTAGCTCCACAGTACCCTTCATCAGCAGGCAGCACACACAGTTATGATAAGAGGTGGGTAGTGGTAGGCACCAGCACTTACTGAGTTAGGTATCTGCTCCCCAGCAATTTGCATCAGGGCCCTGCTCTTCACACTTGACAACCTCAAGGTTTTCTTACTTTTCCTCTGGCTTTGTATTGTATTTCTTTTAAACATGGTGTTTGTCTTGAAGGAATTTTATTTCCAAGGTAATATTTTCTGTGTGGACAGAATTATTTTTTCTGTGTGGACAGAATATAAAAGATTTATTGGGGTTTTTTTCTCCTCTATTTTTAGTACATTTCCACTAGTTTGATAAGTGATCCCTGCTACTTGCCCACTTGTTTCTGCTCTAACTCAAAACAGTCCTACTAACTTGCTCACAGCCACATTTAATGACATTTTTTCTCCCACTTCTCTACATTGCAAAAGCCTACTTATTTATCCAGTTTGAAGCACAGTTTAAACATGTTTCCAGGCCTTTCTCAATCATTTCTTTTTCTTTCTCTAATAAATCAATAGGGCCCCGAAGGAACACCAGGAAATCCAGGTCAGAGGGGCCGTTTAGGAAAGAAGGTAGTATTTGTCATCTTCCCCGGTTCCCTTGCTTTTATCTGGAACTCAAATTTACATTACTAAATTCCACTGAACCAAAACTATCCCTGTTTTATGTCATGCTTCAAGCCAATTTTTTCTTGCTAGCCATAGCAATTAGAGTTGTCATAATTCTGCAATTAATAACATTCAGAACCTTAGGAAATTTAGATTTGTATCAGAATGTGCTTTTGCAACTCAGAAGAGTTTCTGCTTCTATTAAAAATTGCTAAGCTTTGGCTAAAACAAAACAATAGTAAGGCTTCAGCAGAGACTTCTTTTATACTGCAGACTTCTGGGTTCAGCGTTCTAATAACTACAGTAAACGTAATACCTATTTAATAATACTATTAAATTACACACTTTGAATAAGCATAAATCACATTTTGAAACTTAGTGTCAATCTCTTGTTATTTTTAATACAATAATGCCAACAGGGGGAAAAGGGGCAGCTTGGCTCTCTGGGAGAAATTGGACCTGCTGGAGAAACTGGCCAACCTGGAGAAATTGGTCCCAAAGGTTCAAGAGGAACTCGAGGTCCCATGGTTGGTACAGAACATGCTTACTTAAGAGCCCATGTGTTTCTGTTTTAGCAGAATCATGTCTCTTCATGGAAAGAGGCAAGTCACAGCTGTAGCACATATAAATATAAATAGTTGTGAGGTAGCAGGGAGTGTCCTTCCCAGCCTGTGTGTCCCATGGTCTTTCAGCATCAGAACAAGGCCTGTGCACCTTTCCAGACAGAAACCTGGGGCGTGGATCTGAAAGAAGTCATCTTAAGCTTTGGTCCCCTGACAGTCAGAGGAGTGGGATGGCAGAGCACTCCATGGAATACTCATGCCCCAGCCTCCACATATAACCTCCCTGCTATGGCTATTACTTAAACCTTCCCAGTTCCAAAAATAGAAATTGCTGGGTTTGCTATAACATGGATTAAGCCATGGCTGAAATAAAGCATTTCAGATGAAGATTACCACTCTATTAAATGGGAATCTCATCCAAAGTTAACTGAATTAAGTCTGTTTCCATAATAAGCTCCCAAAGCTTGCTCCACACTGCGTGACAGATGCACAGACACATCCAGAGAGGCAACATGCCTGTCTCAGTGATTCAGGGCCCAATCCTGTGACCACTGAAAGCAGCAATGTGTTACTGAACACAGGAAGTGCAGAAGTAAAGTTAACTATCTAATGGCCAATATATTCAAGAGAAGGACTCAGCTTCCTAAGGTGATGATCACCCTCAACTTCTCTTGGCATACTAGCATTTACAGACAGAGTTCCATACCTCTGAAAACTCAGATCCTTATAAATCTTAATTATGCACAAGGATTATAATGTTAGGACTGAAAACATCAATCATTTTTTCCACAGAACAGGGAAGAGCCCATTATTGTTTAGTAAATTAAGTTGGACCTAACAAGAAAGTTGTGTATATGTTAAATGGCAATATTTGAAGATTTTACCAAGTGGTGACTTTTTATAAAGTAGATGTTGTTGTAACACTTTACAAAAGAGCTCATTTTTCTCTCACTGAGTGTTGCATTTAACAGGGACACCCAGGAGGAATGGGACCTGAAGGAGAGTCAGGAATTCCAGGTTATGGGGTGAGTTTTTACTGAATTCATGTGCACACACATCCCAAAGTGGTACTTTAATTTCAGCTATCACTGGGATCTGTATCTAAACTACACAAATATCTTTAGGAAAGACAGATACTCACATATGTTTATATGACATGATTGTCTACTCAGAAATTTTAACCTTAGGCAACGATGACTGAGTTTTGTGAGTTCACTAGCAGGTTTTTTACCACTGATTCTAAACCCTTGTTTGTCCAATGCATCTCACCCCTTGTGAATAAAGTTCCTATGAAACTACTACAGCTATCCATTATGAAGAGAGTTCAGCAAACACCACAACCTCTGCTTACTGTCTGGCCAGGCAGTTTCCATTTCAGTAACAGAAACTGATTGAATGAGGTTAGTTGAAGGACATAAATATATTGTGACTTTCACTGAAAAACAGTCATGATCGTCATCAAAAGTCCTTGATTGAGTTCTGCTCTTACAGACCATACTGTCCAGTCTCTTTTCCAAACACAAACATCCATCAATGACCCTAACCCCGAAGCAAAAACCAGTCCAGCTCCCCTCACCTGTACTAAACCCTGCCAGAACCTGTGATTTCCCACTGTGCACAGAGCTTTTCCTGCACACAATCCATTTTCTTCCTAGGTCCATTGATTTTGTTGTCATATCATGATTTATAATTATTGACAAGCAGAGTAAAAACTAGAACAATAGTTACAAGCAACTAAAATAAAGTTTTAAAATAAAATAATTCTTTATTTATTTGTTTTGGAACTAATTATAGTTTGGTTTGGTTCTTTAGGGTCATCAGGGTTCTCCGGGGTCTACAGGGCCTCCAGGCCCCAAAGGAGAAAAGGTATGAAGATGGATTTTGCTTTCCTACAGTTTGTGAAATTATGAACAGAGGAAACTTTACTACATGCCTCCTATTTTTGATGGCACACAGCAAAAGCCACCATTTGCAGTATTTGTGAGAGAATAGGAAAAGAAATGCAAACTGGAGAAATGGATCATTCAGGGATGGAGTCTCAAATTATATTATTAAAAAGCCTGAGGTTTTAAAACACAAAGTACCCACTGTAAGAAACTCATTCTATTGTATCAGATAGCACTACTGCCCTTAGTGAGCACTGCTGGACAAAAATAATCAGTGCAGAACCAGCTAAATATTTACTTAACTCTAACTCTGTGAGTACACCCACAGATCTGCCTGGAAGTCCAACTGAGATGGACAAATGTCTGTGGTTAATTTAAAATGTTAGGGACAGGATGTGGCCTCTGTTGCTATTTTAGTGTCAGATTTACTGTTGTTCTTTTAAGTCTCAAGTCCTGCAAACAGATTTGTATCCTGACTGAAGTGTGTGTGACCCCAAGCAGGTACATGGATTCACTTCATGAAGATGGATTTGGGGTTGCACTTGACAGAGAAATACATTCTTATACTAGGGCCAGTTTTGCAATAAATACTGTTAAGAGGCATTTGGTGGTTGATGTTATAAATAGGTTTTGATACCATTTTCAGAAACAATAACTGAAAAGTAAATTGTTGGAACGTAGGTGTCTAGGATGTTTGATCACTTCTGAAAAAGCATTTTAATGCATTTTAAAAACTCTGAATAATATTCAAAATATCAGTCTCTTTGCATTTAATACTGCTAAGTATCATCTACAATAGATAACGTTTTGTTTATTAGCTTGGATGGCAGTTGTTTCATATTTAAAATTTAATGGAGTTCAGGCTTAATGTTGGAGTCTTCTGTACGCTTGTTTTTCTGCAGTAAGTGTGTTTCTCGAAATAGTGGAAGAAATTTTTTCCACTTGCTAAATATCCTGTTTATGCTCTTTTTTTTCTTTAAATAAAGAAATGATTAAATGAAAATTGTTTAAATACTTTTTTTTTAAATAACTGCCTTTGAGAATAGAGCAAATACCTATCATTTTTAGTCCTAAATGTCTTTGGGACATTTAGGTAAATATTAAAATGTTATGATTTCCATTGTGTTAGAACCATAAGCATCATATTCACTTTTAGCATCTATACAGTGTGCTCTCTGGTTTTTTATTAAAACCTGTGTGCATGGTAGACAAGGTTGAATTTCCAAGTTAACATTTTTTAATACTTGTCTCTGGTTTAGGGCTACCCAGGGGAAGACAATACAGTCCTTGGACCACCAGGGCCCATAGGTGAACCAGTAGGTCTTTCTTTCTCTAACAAATTATATTAGTGCATCTTGAGACAGAAACCAATGCTGTTCTTTCTGAAGCTCTGTATTGCTGTCTCAGGAGTCAGTAACCCCTTGCACAAAAATGATCCTTTAATGTGTAATCTCCCTCTGAAAAATGCAGTCATGTGCTTTTTCCTGCTTAAGTTTTATGTGCCCTCTATTTAATTAAACTAATGCCATTAGTCTTTGTGTAGACCAGCACATTTAGGAACAGAATTTTACCCTCTCTGTTTACCCTGAATTACACCTAATTGCTTTACTAACCAAAAATATGTTTTGACTTATTTCATTATCACTGCTAACTGATTTAACTGATTTAAAGAACTGCATTCTGTTGTAGCCAAACTGCCTCCGTAATGCTGACTGCTCAAACCTTGGAAGTGGGGCCCTTTCACCTGGTGGGATTCCCTTGTAGGAAACATGCCATGAGATTGCTGAAACTCTAGAGAGTATACAAGCAGTTGCACAATAGTATCTCCTGGTGCATATGCACTAGAAGTGACTGATCTATCCATATGTCAGCAGTAAGGGTATGTTGCAGTTAGTGTTGCCTCGGCACTTACCTTTACTTAAGTCAGGTGGGAAAGAGGCAGTCGCTTATTATTTCATCTAATGAGTGGCTGGATGTCTTTTGGAAAGGCTCAGCCATTCTTACTTTTTATGGGTGTGATTCCCTATCCCGTATTTTTTCCTTTGACTTAAATTTGGTGCATTTGCTACAATGAGAGTTAAAATTCTGGAGGACAATCCAGTTCCTTGTGGGACTGGAGTAAGGGCCTTTCCCTAAAGTAGAGCTAGTGAGGTGTCTGAATGCAGCAGGAAGAATCACATCAATCACAAAAATCATGCTATTCCCTCTGCTCCTGTGCAGCTCTCTCATGTGTGAGGCATGCTGAGGGATTGAAATTGCCTTTATATTTGGACAAACTTCAAGATTAAAGCAGATTTTGAGTACAGCAAGTAATTTCAGAAAAGAACCCCATTTCTAATGTGCTGTCTTACAGAAAGCAAAAGAGAGTTTTCCTTGCATTTCTTGAAAACAGAGTCTCTTCATTTATTCGTTCAGATTTTAAATTCAGATATCATATATACTTATATATGGGTATAAACCTGGAGAATTTCTACTGAGGTCAATGCTCCTGTTTCATTTAGATCCATGTAAATTGATCTCTTGGCTTCTAATCTTCAGTTACAAAATATTTTAGACAGTGGCTACTGTCTGATTGCAATGCATTTTGTTTAGAAAAAAAAACATGTTTATTCATGTTTATTCCTTTAGCCAACTTTAATATTTATATTCCTCAGTTCCATGTCATTGGTTAGTCTGTTTTGAGAGAAATCCCAGCTTTCTTTTTGTTCTTCACTGCAACATTCTTTCAGTTCAGCTGTTATATTTTGCTCTTTGGTTTTCTCTCTAGGGTCCCAGTGGTGAACGGGGAGATAGAGGAGAACCTGGTGATGAGGGCTACAAGGTAACACCTCTTGCTTTTTATTCTTTTTATTTGAACATGGCATGCCATGCATACACGTGGAGTAATGTAGCAGAAGTATCATCATCTCTCACAAGTGTGCAGAGGTGTACTTACTTACTGATGCCTCGCTGCACCGATGAACTCTTAAAACACTTCGGACCATCTTTCATAAGAGAAGTTGAGAGCTAAAACTCATGACTTGGAGAAGACTTGAGTGACCCTAGTGTGTATAAATACCTGGTGGGATGGAATGAACATAAAGGAGACAGAATTGTCCCAGCAGTGTCCAGTGACAGGACAAGAGGCACAGGGCAAAAACTGAAACACATGAAATTCCATTTGAAATGGCTTTTTTTACTGCTTGAGGAGGAGGGTTGAAAAGATTGCCCAGGACCATGTCTAGTCACGCTTTGAGTATTTCCAAGGATGGAGACTCCACAACCTCTCTGGGCAGCTTTTTCTGGTGCTCAGTCATCCTCACAGTTAAAAAAACCCTCCTCCTGCTTGAGGAGGAGGGTTGCACTAGATAATACAGATAGACATAGGAATAAATGAATGAATTGAATCTATGCTTACAGAAGTGCAGAAATGTTTAAACAATATGTAATTGCCTCTTGCAGTTTGGAGTAGAGAATGTAGAAAATAAAAGCTCCATAAGTTTGATCGTGGAGATCTGACTGTACTTTATCTGAGTCATATCAATTAATCTGGGTCTACCCACTACCCCCAAGAAGGGCTTTACAAGGAAGTCTATAGCTCACTGAGTATGACAGGCTGAGTTACTTGTATTGTAATATATTATATTTTCTCCTTCCTAGGGTCATATAGGCCTTCCAGGGCTTAGAGGACCTATTGGACAACAAGGGCCTCCAGTAAGTGTTTCAAACAAGTGAGATTTATATATTGACTGTTGAAAATATGTTTTCATCTGCATTCAAATTCTTTTCATTTATTTTTTTTTTTCAAAGGGAGAGCCAGGTGAATTGGGAGAGCAAGGACCAAAAGGAGAAAGAGGTTCAGGAGTAAGTAGAAAAAAGCAAAGCAAAACTGCACTTAATTGGGATTTGTGTGTTTTTACTGTTGACTGACTATCCTTGGAAAACTGTTATTTAAGGCTAGAAGTAAGTGTTTGGGTTTCCTTTTCATACCTGCAGGGAAAACAAAAATATAAAATGGAAAATTGCATACTGATCTGGGATAGTAAATGTGTGTTATTTGATAGGTAGGTGGTTTTACTTCGGATTGATATAAAGCTTTACAAGAGGCTCTTTTGGAAACATTTTGGTGATATTCAATTATACCCTTAACTGGAGTTCCTTGTTGCAAAGTAGCTCTGCAAGGCACCTGGGATTTTGCTTCTCTGATCTGTAAATGAAGCCTCCTGATACTGCACTGCACTGAGTTTTCAGGGATGTGGAAATAAGGAATTTGCTACAGAATACTAGAGGCATAATGAGAGAGCAAGTCATGACAAATATCAAACCCAAAGTCTTTCCCTTTCGAAATAATAGCTTGTCTCAGTGATGTGTTTAAAATTGGCAAAAGTGTTTTATGTTCTCTCATGGGCTGCATGTCATTGGCCTTTGAGATTTCAAAAGATTTAGGCTAAAAGGTTTCTAACAGTACCAATTGCCATTGCAACTTAAATGAGATATTTTGTGTGAAAAGTTCCATAGAGCAACTATATTAGAGCTCTAAAATTTTCTAGGTAACTACAAGAATCTGTAGTAGACTAGGACCGGGGAGCAACAGAAAAGAAACATGATGTGAAAACATTACCAGCATGTAATCTAGCCCTGCACTCAGACATGTTGCCTTTGACAAACTACTCACAGCACAGGATGAAATCAGTAACTGCTCTTGGAGAATGTTTTCTTTGTATTGCAAATGCTCCTCAGATTAATATTGCCTTTTACAAATGTGGAACCAATATCCAGCTTGGAGCAACCACTGGCATTACTGGTGTTGCTATAGCAAACCCTACAAAGGTAATCCTGTAAACTGCAATGCTGAATCATCTGGGTTTACGTATCCAGAAGTTGTAATGAAAACAATATTAAGTTCTTTGAATATGCACATTCCAGTTCTGATTGGTGGACTTTTTTTATCCAGTTCTTAACAAAAAGGCATTACATTAAGGAATAGAACAGCATTTTCTGTTTTTATCATATTGACATAAATTATAAAACATTTACAACTACAGTGATCCAAGCCTTTTCACTTTATTGCATGTTTTGTTTTATTGCAGCATAGTAATTTAGTATAACTTCTGCTTTAATGAACAGTGTTTAAAATAATTAATCTGGAAAATCTTGAAAGCTTTTTTCTACTTGTTCTATGCTAACAAACATTATTCTTGTCCCTGTTGTCAAGTCACTGCATCTTTTAGAGGGAGGATAAAATTAATGACATAGATCTTTATATTCTGTGGAGAATATCCTATAAACAAAGTTCTCTGAAAAGCTTTTCTTCCTTGATGCTTGGCCTCCTGCTCACTAAACCACTTACAAGAATATTGTCTGCTCAGTATTGCTCAGTTTTCTGAGACTACAGATTTTTAGATCAGTCAATATGGAAAAAAAAGGTTTTAAGTAAATTTTATCGTTTTGTACATCTTAGATAAAAAGAATGTTCCCATATAGGACACTGTTGTTTTCCAGTATTCTCCTTCACAGACACTTAGTGTGTCTACACTGTGTACTTTTCCTGAGTTCCCTTTTAAAGAGTACAGGAGATGCTGTAAAAGTTCACTTTCTCACAGACGGGTGTCTGAAAGAGAAGAAATTGCCAGCTTCATAATGAAAAATATTTTATGCCTCTAGCTGGGAAAAGTTATGAAAACTACACTATACTGATTCATAAATGGGAAAGATATATACAATTCTACCAGAAATTTATTCGCTTTTACTTGAAAAACTTTCTGCTGTCTTCTGGAATGGAAGTAGTCTGGTTCATAGCCAGGCAATGTGAACATGCATATTAAGAGGGGAACAATCTTCAGCTCTTAGGGGATTGAGTTTAAAACATTTGTCAGTTCACAAATGTTTGTAACTTTTAGGGACCCACAGGGAAGAAAGGAGCGATGGGTCAGGCAGGCAAACCTGGAATTCCTGTAAGTAACAAAATTCTAAACTCTATTTACAGGTTATAAAACAAAGAAAATACTAATAAAAATAAAACCAAAATTGAATCAGGCTGTGGTACCTACAGGTCTTATGTACACTCTAAGGAACCTTCTTACTATCCAGGAAGTGTAAAGGAGCACCTGTCACTTCTGAATGTTAATAATATTTGAAATTATATTGAATTATATACTGAATTATGTTCAGTTACTCACCATATGGAATCGAGGTGCGACTAATAGAACAACCAGGTCCTTCCCACTTGTAAAGTTACTTAATTAGATCATTTTTGCACGTGGCTTGTAGTCCATTTGGAGGTTATCACATTATATTGCACAGAGCAGTACTATTGTTCACTCCTAGCCCCATCAGTTCTTAGAACAGCTGCAGCCCTCAGAAGCTTGGATCCATACGTCCATGATGGATACATGTGGTAGATCCCTTGAGGTTTATTTGTTTCTCTTGCTTGCCCTGAGCTGAAATTTTTAATGTTCTTTCTGGATTTACTTGCATCTCTTTCTCCCTGAGGGAGAAGAAAGAGCAGGAAGCAGTAGGTGTTCTGTAAATATAGTTAAGAACAAAACGCATCAAGGTTATTTTGGTCCCCTAATAAATAGTACCACACAAGCACATATTGTAAATAACTTTTACTACCTCACATCAAAACATTGTCAGTAACTGGAGAAATGCAGCTGCTTCACAGAGCTTGTACCTGCTGAGCAGAGGGCAAGAATAGCCTACTGAAGGCAAGGAACTGTGTGTCTTTTGTAAATTCCCAGCTTTCTCCTCTGGAGGACTGCAGAGAGTGTGTCATTCAGCAGACAAAAGACAAGAGGGAAAGGCAAGACATACAGAGAAGTGAGGAGAAGGCAGTAAAACTAAAACTTTAAGAAGCTTCAAAGCACATCCCAAATGCAAGATACTTCAGCAACCAGAAATTGGAAATAAGATGGCACACTTTTTACATTCTGTGTGACTGTTGTTAACTGTACTTTTTCAGAAAAGATGTGTTGTAGTGAGAGTATTTTAAATTTCTGAGAACTGCATTCATAGATAAATCATTGCAGAAGTCCAAACCCCTTAAGACAGTGTATGCCAGTTTAAAGGGAAATAATTGTAAGGAAATAAATCAATGTTTTGTGCAAGTATAGCCACAGTTACCTTATTAGAAATTTGTATTTATTTTGATATATTAAAATTTGAACAGCATAAATTTCTGAAAGTATTACTGTGTAGTACTAAGTATTTAGTAAAATAAAGACTGAAAAGATATATGGTTGGGAGCGGGGTTCAGAGATAAATAAATTACTTTATCAGGTTTCCTTGCTTCAGTTAAAGAGTCAACACTCAGCCATCTTCCAGGCCTGGTGCACAAAGGGGGCAGCTCCATGATTTCAGCTCAGATCCCAGAACACAGCAAGTCTTAGGTTAAACCAGCAGTATTCAGAAACCTAACTCAGAACATCCTCTGCGAGTATTCATTCATATCACTGGGTCTGCTATTAAGGAGGGTTTAGGAAATACTGTGACTGAAGTCTAGTTGTGTGATGGTGAAGTGCTATATTTGATTTGAATTTGTTTTAAGGGAAAACCAGGGCCAGCAGGGCAGAAAGGAGCAGTTGGGTACCCTGGACCAGAAGGCATTCCTGGGAACCCTGGCAAGACTGGGCTGTTGGGGAAGCCTGGCCCTAAGGTAAGTTGCATTCCACATTGCCTCTATGTCATTTTGCATTACAGATTTTCTAGGGTTAGGTATTTAAAAAGGAAGAACGGTTCTCAGTTCCTTCAGCATCTTAAAAGTTAGACCAATCCTTTTGTTTTCTTTCTTTTTTACTCCTGATACTCTGGCCAGGATATAAAGTTAGCATAAGGGAAGTGTGCTGTGAGAAGAACTATTTCATTAGTCTATGTTAGTAGTAACTACAGCTCAGTTAAAATGATTTCTGATTCAGAGAGGCTGCACGCTTCTGTTCTGAAAATGAGCCGTAGATCCCAACTGAGACTGTTTCCTCTCAAGCTCTGAGATAATCCCACATTTTCCTTATTGTCTTTGAATTTATAACCTATGCCTCTCTATACCTAAATAATTCTGAAGCTTTGTCCAAAATCAGTGAAAAAGAGTATAAGGTATGTGGAAGCATTCTTGGAAACAGGTTTTTTGTCTGACTGTTCTTTGTCACCTGTGGGCCAAAGGTGGTGACCTGGTGCCTCTGGGAGTAGTGACACAGTTTTTCAGTTAGTCCCTCCAGAGAGGAGGAAAAAATTCCTTTAGTTATTCTCATCACTGAAAATCTGATCACTCTGATTTCAAGTATGGTATTTCTCAGTAGTTCTACTTAGATGGACCAGTAATTGTTATAAAAGGTTGCCAAGTTAGATTTAGTGTTAGGAATTAATTAAGGTGCTGAGTGAGGCATTGTTGTTACAGATATGAATTTTCAATCTGGTTGAACAAAGACAGAATTAAACATAGGGGGCAGGTGTACCCTATTTGAGCCTCTCCAGTTTCAGATCATGAACCTCATCCAAGTTCTTAAAATTCTTTGGAGTTGGATTTAGGAGTATCATCCCAAAGAATTGTTATACTTTTGCATTTCCACTGAAAATGTCATACAATCATATTAAAGATGACTCCATTACCCCATTACAATCTGTAATAAGGAGAGGCTTATAACAGATTTTTGTCACAATGAATAAAAAACCAGAACTTTTGCTATGTATGTTTGTAAGTCCATTGGTCTATAAGCCACAGCATCACATTCAAAAGCCCTGAAAATCACATTTAATATGAAAATCTTATTTCATATAAACCTTTCATTTTTGTAAGTGCATAAATGAATGTCATGTGAAATAAAAAAAAATAGATATCTATACACGTATATATTTCTACTACATTACATCAAAGAAATATTCATTATGCCTGATACTTAGAAACAAACATGTTGAATTTTGAATGTTTCTCTGGGAAGGTAGTGTCATTTTGTTTCATGTGAAGTTACTTCTCAAAAAATGAATACTGTAAATCTCAACCATATTTTCAGCCTTTTACTTTTGGAATATTAACAGAAATATGACACTGCTGATCAGAGTCTTTCTATGTATTCTGATGTATTATCTGTGTGTGTCCATGTGTACAGAAAGCATTAAGTGTTTTTGACTGATTTTATGTTAAAAGCCTGTCTTAGCATACAGTGAAAAAACGTGTTTGGCTGTTCTACTTGTAATCCATTATTTTCAATTTGTTAAGGGTAATAAAGGAAACCCAGGCTTACCAGGTCTGGCAGGTTATCCTGGAGCTCGAGGTCCCAAGGGATTGTCAGGCATACCAGGACCCATGGGAGCACCCGGACTAAAGGTACACACATAGGATCTTGTTGTTTAAGTACAGTGTTACTGATGTTGCTGAGTCTTCATACTGCAATCAATCACTGACTGTGGAATCACCATACTACTGTTAATCATATGAGTCACCGAAGTCAGGACTTACTTGAAGGCTAAGACTACAAGTTGCATTGACCTCATCTCCATAAACTGTAATTTGAAAATAGAGATGCTGTTCCCAAATCCAGAAGCTGTTCAAAGCACTTTTTACTTACTCACTCCAGCTTTACAGCCAAATGTTTCCTGACCTTTATTTCTAAACTTCTGTAGCTACTGGAACAGTTGGGATAATATGTATATTTGAGCAACCTATCAGCAGAGAAGTACTATAATTTCAAGCCTCAGTCTCAAGTTTGGGAGCTAATGACTCACCTGGGACATCCATTTATCATAGGACTTAAACTGTTCTTGTTCAGTCCTATCAGAAAGAAATAAAATTGAGTGTGCTCCATTTTCCAGGCAGTTCCATGTACCTGACATCAGCATATCCTTAAATTAATTACACTAATTTCAATTTTAAAATAATCAAAGAGTGGAAACAGTACAGATAATTTTCTTCATTTAGAATAGAATTTTTTTTCTCTAAAATCATGATTTGCAGTGCTCTGTGAGATTTTATTGATAAGCAGTTCTTTAAAACCTGAAATTACTTTAGAACTGGAAATACTGTCCTTGTTATATTTTCATGAAAATATTTTTGTATAAACTGTATTCACTATTTGCAGTGTTTACTGCCAGTGCTCCCAGTCTGAATCTTACTCCTTTGTCAAGACAATGTGCTGTAGGAGGTGCATGCAAGGAACAGATGAGTTGAGGAAAAACTGTTGCCACATATACTACCAAATAAGCATTAATAGTGGACATACCAGAGTCAGACCAAATGACTGTCTTTGTTATAGCAGAAAGGTAAAACTTAGGGAAGAGCATAAGCACAAAGCACGGAACATGTATATTCACAGTTTTTATTGCAGCTCAGTAACCTCCTGAGCTAGACATGATTTCCATGTATTTAATAGTCCTGAGGGATTTGTCTTGCAGGAACTTTTCTAGTTTCCATTTGAATCAATATAGATTTCTAGTCTAACAGCAGGGAGTTCCACAAGCATGCTACGCCTTGCTCAGAGGATTACTTTCAAAATTTACTTTTAACCTGTCTATTCTGTATTTCATTTTGTGAATTTTACTGTTTGTACTGGGAGATACCATACTAGAATTGATTCAACATGTATGGGTTTTACATTTCCAAATCAAGGAGCAGTCAAGTCACATCTGCATTTCTGTGTATGTATAATTATTGAAAGCGTTTTTGAGGGAAATAAAATGAATGGATTAAGTCTATTTCTTAGAGAGAAAGCATGTTCCACACTTCTGACACAAAAGACTTATTTACACTTATATCTTTCACAACTGTAAGAAAAGTTATATTTTCTTCCTATTTACAGGGTGAGAAAGGACTTCTAGGTCATCCAGGAAAGCGAGGAAAAAGAGGCCTTCCAGGATCACAAGGTGACCAAGGACCAACAGGAGACACTGGACTGAAAGGACAGACTGTATGTAATCACAGCTGTTGATGCAAAACAGGTAGCCCAAGAGTTACAACCATGAAATAATAGTAAGGATGCCTGCTCCTATTACAGGGAGAAGATGGAGATCAAGGTTTAATGGGGTTTCAAGGATTCCCAGGTCCAAAAGTATGTGCTTGTTCTTTTCTGTTAGATTTTAAGCCATTACAGAGAGGGAGAACATTAGGAAAGAGTAGAATTAATCATCTTTAACAGTAATTTGTTCAAAATACCTCTGAACTGTTGGAACATGGCAGGCAGAACTGCGTACTCCATGCCTAAGGATAAATATTCTGGGTCAGTGCACTTGATATTTTCACTGTTACTGCTCTTAGCAATTATCTTGCTTTCACTGATTACAAGAGACTGAAACATGTGGATAGCTAATGTCCATATTTGATTAAATTGTTCCTTTGTGTTTTCAGGGTCCTGCAGGGGACATTGGCTTAGTTGGAATTCTGGGCCCGAAAGGTCCAACAGGCCAAGTTGTAAGTGTTTCAATCCATGAAAGAGATTGTCAGCGTGGTTTGCACGTGGCATACATTTTTAACTCAGAAAACTGTCTTTTTTCTTATTAACAAGGCCAGAACCCTTAACAAAACCTTTCTGTCTGAGACTATGACTCTACTAGAAGCACTTTGCTTGTACTGCAACACTGCTCTGGTTGCAACGTGCTTACGGACACACAAGCAGAGCTGGGTTTTTAATATTGAAAGAAAAGGCAAGCTCTACTTACTCATTGTGGCTCTCCTAGCATGATTTTGTCTACACAAGTAATCTTATGACTGGTATATATTTGTCTGCTGGGGTTGAAATTTCCTCTTACTGGCAAAAGTGCTGATTGTATAACTCTGTCCTACAGCAAAAGAGAAAAGGATCAAACTTCGCCTGCAGTAAGATAGAGTGGTGCTCAGCCATTATTGATTAATAGGCAGTCTTTCTTTAATAAATATTTTCTTTTTATCATCCATCTTACAGCATCAAGTGTTGTAAGAGAAAAGGTTGCAACACAGAAGACCTTAGTTCAAAATGTTCTTCTCGCTCTGCTGCCATTGCCACTACAGAACTGAATTTGTTCAGTAAACCAGATGCATAACAGCAGCTTTAGGGGCCTATTCTAATAGCTGCCTTATTTTTCTAAATATTCCTATACAAGATAAACACTGGACATGAGCAGTTTGCTCTAAATGAAATGGAATAGGAAAGTAACATTTTAACAGCACTTACTGGCAGCCTTACAAGACTATTTGTGGCCAGTAATATAGCTCAAGATATGGTTGATTGTAGCTCAATAAATACATAGTCTTTTGTAATCAGAGCACTTAAGTTTCCACTGTTTTTAGTGTATCAACTTTCACATTAAAGAATGTGTGTGGGCTTTCCAACCACAACTATTACAAGTTATTAAATTACTTACCTTAGTGATTTTGTTGCAACGTGCACTCAATATTTAGAAAGAGAGTATCACCATGATCTTTTGGATATTTGACAGGGCTATGTGCTGAGCAACTTTAAACCAGAACACATCATAGGGATTTTCTTAATTTTGTAAACACCGTGGACTAATAAATTCTTTGCTTGTTTACAGGGATATATTGGCCCTGTTGGTCAAGAAGGCATAACAGGCCCAACTGGCAGGCCTGTAAGTTTCCCTTTATTTTGGCATAATTTGTTTATTTCACCTACCCTTTCATTAAGTAATCTTCTTTTGCAACTGGCAACCTTCTGATTTTTTCTGTTTGCAAATAGCCAATTGGACCTCCTTTTTTTATACCATACAAGTGAGCTGATATGTGTGTCTCCAGCATCTGTAATACAAGAAAAAAAATTACAAAAGCCAATGACAAAGTCATTGCAATGGCCTTCTGTCAAAGTACAGGACACAGAGGGCATACCTACAGGGGCAGTGAGCAAGTCAAGGTGTAAAACAGCACATAGTAACTGCCACCTGGATATCCTTTCTCAACCTTAGATCTGAGATATCTAGAGAGTATCACACTTGGTTTCAATATAATTTATTTTTATATGTTGTGAGCTGAACTGTCCAGAGTGCCCCTCTAGATACTCTGGGAATGCCCATGAACCCTTGTAAGGGTCTTCCCTTACATGATGAGGTCCCTGTTACAACTCAAATATCATCTCAGCCTTTCTGACAACCTTCAGTGCACCCCAAGTTGCCTGCAGTGGGGAAGCTCTGTCCTCCTCCCCATTTCCATCACTTGTCACAATCTCAGTGCCAGAGCCAGATTTGTTTTGCAAGAGAAAACCCCATGGCTCATGTCTGCAGACTGCCCAACCATGCAAGGTAGTTTTAGAAGCTCTTTGGACCATGCAGGTTACTCTGATGAACTAGACATGGAGCAAATGAGAATATCTAGAAACTGAAATAATCATAAAAATAACAAATACACAAAAGTAATAAATACAAATGAAGTGAAAAAGAAGGGTAATGTTCCATCTACAATTCTTTCCACTTGTTGGGAAAAACAGTACTTTAAATCTTGCTCTATTCTTTTCAATTGCACCAAGGAGAAAAACTTTACAGTTGTGTGTACTTGTATGAAGGCTTTTAATAGACTTCATATTGAATGTAAGAGTTTGCCATTATCATTCAAAAAGCATTATAGTTGAATATTACTTCTGTGTTATGAAATGCAGCCATCAAGATACAAAATTCTTCCAGGAAAGAACTGTAAGATTGTTGCCATGCTTGGAAACAGTTTAAGTGCAAAACCAGCCAAAAATGTCACAAAAACTGTGTCTAATCTGATTGTGAGAGGAAAACTAATAGTGTAATAAAAACACATATGTGATGAATAGATTTCTGCAGTGATGAGGAGTACTGAGTTTTTTTCTGTGCTCTTAGGATGGTGAACTGTTGATGTATTACAGTGGATGAAATTGTGGGGAATACAGCTGATTGACAGGGACAACAGATACATTTACAGGGAAAAAACATATTTACAAGCTGAAAAAACAACTTTCTGTATATAGAAACTGCAAAATGTTTTCAAGTAATTTAGTTTTCTAGTAGTACAGGAAAATCAAACCCCCAGAGTTGTAAATACTTCCAGAGATGAGACTGGACTACTTTTCATGTGAGCAGTATAATTCGCATGGTTATTAATCTGCTTATTTCAGTTGTAGGCATCTAGAAAGCATATTGCATTAACAACTTCTCTTTCTTACAGGGACCAAGAGGTGAAAAGGGCACAAGGGGTGAAATGGTAAGATGAAACAATTTTGGGCTTTCATATTTTTGGCTGTGTAAAAACTATTCATATGTTACACTGAGTGTACTCTTGCATGCTCTGAATGCCAGGCAGTTGTGTTGTGCTCTGGGAGAGCACTGGCCAAGAAAGCTGTTAGCAGGTGTCAAAGGTCTAACCCTTTCTTGTTCCAGTTTACTTATGTAGATATGACCAGTGGCTGTGAGCTGTTGGGCAAGTGATCATAGAGCAGGCACATACTCCAAATCTGTCCTAGCTCAGATCTAAAAGAAAAATTTTCTGTTGCATTTGTTGTCAATGCTCCAGTGCCTCCCAGAATGCATGCACATGTTCATAGATCTGTATCATCTTCTCTAGAGAGGGAGAAGTTCAGGAGAAGCCTAGGCCTTGTCCTGATGGATAAGGATGAGTGTCCATGCAGTGTATCCCAACTGTAGGAACAGAAGGCAGCACAGATAGGTTATGACCTTGCTGTCTTTCATTTTTCAGTAAGAATATTACACTAGTTCTGGTATGTTAATAAATGTTGGATTTAATTTTAAAATTGTGTGAGTTAGTAAAATCTCCTATTAATAATGGCTATGTGAACTTAAAGCCATTAAGTTATCATGTTTACAGCAAACATGATTTCAAATTTGATAATTACGATATTACCTTACACAGCAGATGTATTAGTTCCTTTTTCAGTAACTAGCAGATGAGATCTTGCTCCTGTAACTCTTCCCCCATCTTTCACCCTATCTCATTTAAAATAATTTAGTTTCACTTATCTTATTGTATTTTGCTTTTAGCAGCCACCTGTAAAAAAATCCAATCTGACTTATTAAAATGTTGAAAAATAGAACAGAAATATTATGAATATCTTAAGGAATTAAAGGTTGGAACTAAGCTTCTTCTACATGTCTTGGAGACCTTTATTCCTTTATTCTAATGCTCTTCTCTTTGGTCCTAATGCTCTTGAGGCATCTACTATCTCAGAATAAGAGAAAAACTAGTTTCTTAATTTGTTCTACTATTATCGATCTTAACTCTTTTTCTACTGTTTGTTCATAAGAATTATTATGACAGCATAGAGCTAAAAATGCTGACACTTGAAAAACCAATAAAACCCATTCAAAACAGTGAACAAGAAATACCATTTCCATTATTGGTGCTGGTGTTTAAGAAGTTAATTCCTAAATAAGTTCTTGAGTTCATCAAGATAAGTTAATCCAGTAAGACTGTCTTCAGAACAAGAACGTTTAATTTTAAATCATATACAGTGGCATCACTTTCCAAAAAAACAAGGGATTTATTTCCAACTATTTTCAGATACAAAGGAGAGAAAATTATTTTCATCCAACTGTGTATTCTGAGCTTTTATTTATACTTCTAAAATTTATATTGGCATTCTTCCTAGAATCACCTAGATTTTAACCTTTTTGTACTATCCAAGTTTTAGTTATATTTTTTAGTCTGTCAGGGTTACAGTGTTCATTACTAGAAAAAAAATGTCCTTTTATCCCCTGGAAAATGGAAGGTAAAATCATGTCTTTTTATTGAGATCAGTGGTGAAACAAGGCTCATGTCCTGTAGGCCATTTCTAGATAGTCAGAAACAGAGTACATTGAAAAATCTTAATCAAAATTTAATCAATAATTATTGAAACTATTTTTCAATTCACAATATTCATTTCGTTGTGATTGGACATGGAATACACTCAGGAATATTGTTTCAGGATTCTGACATTTCTGAAAGTGAATTTTCATTTCCTGAATGTTTTTGTTTCATGGCATGTCACCTAATCAATTATAATATACAATCATAAGATAATCCAGGTTGTAAGTGATCTCAAGGCATTTAAATCGGAAGCTGGTCCAGAAAAGAATCAGATCTGAAATCAGACCACATCACTCAGGGCTTTATTAACCCAAGTCTTGGAAACTCCCAAAAGTGGAGATTGAATAATCTCGCTGGGTAATGCATTCCAGTCTGTGATTATCCTCGAGCTGAAAAAAGATATGATAAGGCATAATATTTAATTTTCTATTATCATATTTTATTTTAGGTTTACAATCATTAATGCCAGCTACTAAACTCCATTGTATATCAGACTATTACATTGCAGGATGTTACTAGGCTTTACACACTATGAAATATGGTGAAATAACATCATGATCACAAAAGTGGTCAGGGAAATTTTAACATTAATATTTTTGTTAAAAATACTGTCTTCAAAAATTTCAAGTGTCTTGGAAAATATGGAAGTCCTTGGGATTGCTCATGTTTTCAGGTATCATTGCATATAAAATTAGGGCCTTGCTGAATTAGAAAAAGATTGGGACTTTGGCCTTTGAACTTCTGTTCAGTCAAATAAGGTGATTAAAGAATTAAAGAGTACACTGAACGTAACTGGTTTAGTCTCTGCTTTTGTTTTTATGAACTGGAATTACACTTTTCACACTTAAACTCTAATGCGATCAAAGGGCAAATTAAGTAGATTTGTAAAGGTAATCCTGTACATTCCAGCAAAACACTTAGCAATTAACTCAGTCCATGAAAAGTGTAATTTAACCTTATTTTGGTGCCATGCAGCAGAAGGAGGTAGCACTGGTAAAACCCCTACAGAATTTTCAATGTACTCTGTGCAGTTTCATTATATTTTAAAGGTTTGTAAAGATAATTGATACATCCCTCTGAAGTTTTAATGCATGTAAGAAATGTAATATCCCCTCAAGTAGTTCACAATAGTCAACAAATAGCATTCAGTATTTCTCTTTTTTCACATGGGTTTTATTGACAAGAAGATAGTGAATCAAGACAAATGACATTCCTCTTTTGCAAAATACCTCAAACTCATTGTAACAGTGTAGGTTTTTATTTTCAAAACATTCAGTTTTATCTCAGAAACCACTATAAATTTGAGCTCTTCTTTTCCCAAGACTTTTTGAGTCTTAAAATTGTGACACATGCCAAGAACATAGAACATTAACTGGAGCATTCAGTCATCTGAAAAATCTACTGGAATGTCTAAATCTCAGCACTCAGAACAAGGACATCTATTCATCAGAGACTGATGGTTACTTAGGGACAAACCATTGAAGACTTTGTGCCTTGCCTTGACTTGGTATTTGCATAATCAAGTCCTGAACCAAGATAAACAAATATATCCTCACAATGTCAAATTCGTTTCTCAATTTTCTTTTTCACACTGTCTCTTTCATTTTATACTAAACATACTTTGCTAAGCATGACCAGAAGGTCCAGTAATATATTCAGATGAGACTGAAGGTATCCTGGAGCAGTCAAACAGCACCTGAGCTGCTGATCCGATTAATTAAATTTGGAGTCAGCCTTCTCAGCTGGCATACAACAGTGTGGTTCTGTAAAACTCAATTGACTTGCAACAGCTGAGGAACTATGCCAAAATAGTGAATGTAATCTCTGCAAACTCATATTAGTTTTCTAATAATGACTAGCAGCAATAATTTATGTGTATTTAATAGTAATAGGATTCAAAGAAAATTTCAATCTGGGCAATAATCAAGCTCAGAAGAGTAAAGGGAAGCTAAGTGCTTGACACAGAACCTACAGGGATTTCTACACTACTAGTACTATATATGCTAATATGACTTACTCTTTGATTTCCATTTTCCAACATTAATCATTAACATATTTAATAAAGATGTTCATCAGTAAATATTTACATAAAGGGTGGCTTACAGTCCCTTCTTTGGGTGTAAGTGGATGAAACATAAATAAATAAGGTCAAGATGTATCAGTTGAGAAGTGAACAATATTTACAATCCCTGGATCTTCTTGGTTAAGTATCAGAAATCCATCTATCTAACCATCCAGAAATTGCTTCAGTTTTGAATCTCCTCTGTTCTCCAACAAACACATGTAAAACATGGATCTTGGCCTCAAAGCCATTTGCAGTCCATCAACATAGCCTTGCTGACATAGATCTGGTGCTAGAAATCACACGATAGCCCCTGCTTTGCACATCCTTCATAGTCCAGTGCCTGAGGCCCCTCTGGCATGGCCAGGGTGGGTGATGGGCAGGCATACTTAACTTGTGCAGTTATTGTTGTGACCCCTGACAGGTGCATTCCCTGGTAGCTACCATGTGCTCTACTTCAGGAATATGTCTAGAGATAGTAAGAAACACAGCTGATATTCTCCTAAGAACTGATAAATTTGCAACCTTAGTGACTTAAACCACTCCTATCTGTTTTGAGATCCTTTTTTTAAATGTACATTAATTAATCTTAGATTGAATCTGGCCTTCCTTTAACCATTTCCAGCTGTCCTTGCTGGTGGCAGCTGGAGAAAAGCCTGAGTTCAGAAGTTGTAGCATGAAGTGACACAGAGATCTTGCTTGCTGTGAAATCTCACAGCAGGAATACTTCTTATTATATCATGTGATTTACAACTTAATTCCTATTTGACTAGAACAGTTTTACAATATTTGTCAGCATGGTAACTAATAATCTACAGCTTTACCACAGCTTGTATCACATCATCTTCATTGTAAACACTGGGGCATTTTATGATTTAAAAAATGCATTTTAAAATGTATTTAAAATTTAAAATGAGATGTTTATGCATCACTGTTGCATTTTATCTTTATTTCTTTTAGGGTCCTCAGGGACTGCAGGGCCAGCCAGGACCACCTGTAAGTGCATTAAAAAAAATTACTTATTTTTTCATTGTGATTGCATTACATGAAGATGTGAAGCATCTAATATCTATCTTTTTACATTTTCCAGGGACCCCCTGGACCCCCAGGACTGAGGGTAAATTCTGTAACAGCCCTAATCTCTAATACAGTGCTTTTTTGAAAGTGAAAATAGCAGGATCCTCCTCAAATGCACTGCTTCTTTCATCATTTCATCTGAAATGCAAATACATTTTTCTACATCTTCCATCAGTACAGCAAAACATTTTTTGAACCTTCTTACTCTGTCAGTTCTGTTCAACCATGCTGGTGAGCCCTCAACAGGCAATTGCTATGGGCATGCTCATACTTTTGACATGGGTTAGCTTTGTCACTCTAAAAAGTTTTTCTCCTGTATTTGGATGCTCTGAAAGTCAGCAACAGAAAATTTTGTACTGTTTCTGGCTCAGATGTTCTCCATAGATAGATAGATAGATAGATGTAAATATATTCACACAGATTTAGTTTCTTAAGGGATTATACCAGCTAGGACAGACTCAGCATCTGTAGGGTCCTAAAGCTGTAGCAATATATGTAGTCTGAGATAAAATTGCAAGAAACAGATGCTTTTGTGGGTGATATAATTATTTTAAATTATACAAACCTTTTGTCTGGATCTGGTATATATGTCACACAAAGTGCAGAGAATGAAGATACACAAGAAACCGGTTTCTTCCTTCAGAGGAGGTTTATCAGTCTCGGTACTTGCTCATACATGAGGGAGAGTGATCCATCAGCTGATGATGTCTGATTCAGATGTTCTTCGTGGGCTTGTCTGTAAAGGAATAACACCTTTTCATACATAGCTGGATTGGTTTCTTTAATTATATTAATTAAATGGCTGGGAGGAATAAGTTGGGACATTAATCTGTAACAGGTTCCAGAAGTATGATCGTTAAATGGGGTATGGGTGTACTAATAGAAATCGAATGTGCTTTTTATGTATGCATACTTACATTTTTTGGAAATTAAAGGAAGGATCCTATTTTAAATGTGTTTACAATTATTTTCTAAAAGGACAAAATAATAAAGCTATCATGTGCTTAAAGAATTTACCACCTGCATTTTTGAATATTCTTTTTCACCTTTTTATATTTTCATCATTTTATATTGTTTTAGAAACAAGTGGACCTCAATGCTGCTGTTAGAGCTTTATTTGAGTCAAATGCTGCCCTTCAGATGGAGGTAATGTATTTCACTGTGTTTACATTGTCAAACAGGGTATGCAATTACAATCCTACTTGTTGAGGACAGAACAGGGTTTCTTTTCAAAGACTTAGTTTAAAATCAGTCATGGATAGCAAGTAATTATGGTAGAATGTAACTAAACATGCTAGGATTTATAGGATATATTTGAAATAAAATTAAGAAAACCAGCAATACTTCTACTTTTTTTGTCATGATTGTTAGTAATGGAAATTTACTATCACACATAGTGGACTGTATCTGTTCAGCCACAGATAATTATAGTGGCATTTAGGGTTTGAAAAAAAAAAAAAGACATATATGTGTGTGGCCCCATTGATTTCAAGAAAATGTATTCACATTTTTATATCAATATATCATAATGACAAATTTGCATGATCTAAACCCGTGACATCATTTCTCTGACAACTTCAATAAAATGTACTAATTTGTTTATCAGGATGTATTATTCTTATCCTGTTTTATATGGCTGATTGCATTCCTATAAGTACTTTGATTCTGTCTGACCATTCAATGGCCAATTGACTTTTACTGCGTGTACTGTTGTTGTGATACTTCTTTGTGGTAACTCATTTGCTAATGGCCCTTGGCAGAAATACCAGAATACTGAAGTAACTTTACTAGATCACAGTACAGAGATATTCAAAACGCTCCACTACCTTAGCAATTTACTGCACAGCATCAAGAACCCTCTTGGCACACGGGATAACCCAGCACGCATCTGCAGGGATTTGCTTAATTGTGAACGTAAAGTGTCGGATGGTAAGTACCCTCTTTCACTAAAGCTTGAACACAAGTAGCTTTGAAATGTGTTGCTTCCAAATGTTACTTTCTGCATGAAAATTCTGATGTGTAGATTTTTTTGTTATATTCTGTTGCAGTGTGCTTGTCACAACTATCTTTATTTCATCTTAAGGATGCAATTTCTGAGTTTTAAAGGTGGAAGTATATACCTATATAATATTATCTAGGTATTAGAGACAGAATTTTATCTGTCAGTAACAGAGGTATCCAGAAAATTTGAAACTGAATCCAATTTTGTGATTAAAAGTTTTCCAAGTATTTATAGCTAATCTTACAATGAATTGTTTTATGGATCAGATTCTATATTCCTTTCTCATTATATAGAATCTGATCCACAAAAAATTCATTGTAATTGTAATCATTATTGGATGGTTATGATAATTTTGGTCAGTACTTGTTAGTAGTATAATTATAATAGTGAAAAGACTTTCATGTCCCTTTTCTTTCATTTCTTTGTGAAGCTATGGTGATTATATATGTAATACTTGCCAAGAAACATGGAATATTTTAGCAAACTGTTTAGTAGCAACTATATTTTGGTTTTGTTTTCCATCTGAAATTATACACTAATAGGAAAATACTGGATCGACCCAAATATTGGATGTCCTTCTGATGCCATTGAAGTTTTCTGCAACTTCACTGCAGGTGGTCAGACATGTTTAACACCACTGTCTGTGACAAAGGTATGCATTGCTTCTAGAAAGACTGTGTCTGTGCTTGAAATCTAAACTAATGCATGCTTATTTACTTAACTCATGAAAAGGTGTTAAATTTTGGGGGGGGGGGTATTGTGCATCTTTGAGGAAGAACATATATATATATTCTGTTATAAAAGTTACAGATTTTCTGGAGTTGTATGTGTTAGTGTAACTTTCACTGTGATCATTTACTCAGTTTCCATGCTGATAGAATTAATTTGTTTTGCTTTATACTTTCCTATACAAGGCATCAAAATAAGCCTGAAATGCTTCTGAGCTACATTAGTATCTCATCAGTCAGGGCAGTAAAAGTGTGGAGATGCTGAGGTCTGTGCAATGGGAAGGATGAAAATTATGCCTGCTTTTCAACACCTAGGTACTTTAAAATGCCATTAGGGAGAGACTGGTTTCCTTTATATCATTAGTTCATGCTCCTCTTTACATGAAGTTCTTGAACTCTTGGGAAAAGAAATTTTTTGTTTGTGGAATTTTGCATGTTCACTGTAGTCACTGAAGAGCATCAGAAATGCCATGAAGTTCACATACGCATTCCTATATTTGCAAGTTCTCTGAATATGAAATAGTCTTTGAGAAATTTGTGTTGAGTAATGAGTGACTATATTTTCTGTCTAAAATCAAAATATGCTTGTGAATTTTTGCATTCGTAATGGGATATTGGTATTGCCAGAACCTGTGGTCTAAGAAGACTAAACAGCAGAGTGGTGTGGCTGCAGTTAAAACACTGCTGCTGATAATATCTTTGAATTACGAAAGCATTTGTTTCGGTTTCCTTATTTAAAAACATTTTTCCTGCCCAGCTGTGTTTCAGCAATGTTATAAGCATTTGCAACTGTTTATATTTAAGCTTTGAAAATGTCCTATGAAAGCTTCTGTTTATAGTAATCACTGTAATAGAACCTCACATCTTCCCTGAAGAATGCAAATTGTGCTCTTTAGTGTTGATCCCAATGTATATAAAAATGTGTACATTCTCCCATGCCTGAACACCACACTTGTATGTTCATGGCGCTTGGTGTTGCTGTGGCTATTCAGCATAGTCCAGCTGTAAGTCTAACCATGTCTTCCTCTTGGAACTTAGCTGGAGTTTGGCGTTGGAAAAGTGCAGATGAACTTCCTTCATTTACTGAGCTCAGAAGCAACCCACAGCATCACAGTTCATTGTCTGAACACACCACTGTGGGGATTAAACAAAGCAGGTGGCCAGAAGACATCAGTTACCTTCAAAGGATGGAATGGTCAAATATTCAAAGCAAATACGCTGCTTGAACCAAAGGTCCTTATGGATGAATGCATGGTAAATATTTCTTAGCACCAGCGTTGTTAAAACAGTTTTGGAGTTACTGTGTAGATATTATTAACTTTCTGCAGATAAATAACAATCAGTTAGATTCACACCCCTTAAAGCTTGCTTCTTTATGTAGTTCTGCATATGCCAGCCTTTTGATACTGAATTCAACATCTATTCAAAGGTAAAACAAATTGCAGTGACACAGAGTATCTACACTGGCATTGTGTCTGATATTTCGAGACTGTATAAAGACACTGGAGAGATATCAGCACAGAAATAAGGAGGTCCTCCAGGAAAATTTAGAAACAGTTACTGCCAAAATGAAAATTCGGACTTTAGTAAGAGTTCTGTTGAGATTACTTAACACAAAATTTCAGATTCAAACAGGCTGGATATTATTTTTTGAACAACTAAATACCTTTAAATTCACTGTCTATGAGTCAATTGTTTGATTATTTCAGAAAATAATAATGAGTGGAAATTGAGTCCCTGGCTAACTAAAGTGTTAAATCATGTACTTAGGAAAAATTGGAAGATCTTATTAATTTTCAGATTACTCACCAAGATTTGAGACATTTTGTAAAAGTCTTGGAGAACACTGTGAAATATAGCAACCAAGCATCTTACACTTTCAGTATTTTCTAGCTCTACTTTCATTTGCAATAACAAAAGACATGAGGCTGGTTCAATATCAATACCGGGGTGCCAAGCGAAATTTTTAATCTCAAAACAGAAAGTGGCTTTATTGAGGTATTTCAAAGCCATTATGCTTCCAACCTTTATTAGCAGATACTAATTAGATGCTCTAGCTTGTGTCATGCAGATAAAGTATGGGCATTAGAGCCCCTTCTCCCCACCTTCCAGTCTGTTTGGGACTGTTTTATTCCCTGAGAAAAATTAGGGCATACTGAGATGGCTATTGAGAAGTGCCATTTTTCTGTGAGATTCTACAAGGTGTGTCACTCTTTCTGTGGGAAACTGTACTGTACAGATCTGCTGCAGAATATGACACATTCCCCTCTCTGTAAGGATTCCATTTTTCGGTGGAACACACTGTACTTGATGGTTTTTAAGAACGGATTGATTGCAAACATCAAGGCACTCCCAGCCTCAGGCACTGTTATAACACTATTTTAAAATTATTATGAGGTATCAGTTTTTTCTGAGATTTTTTTTTAAAACAATTAGAGTAAACAATAAAAAGCTCATGGCAACAATGCATCTCTGATTCCCTTGTTTATTTTTCACGGGCCTACAGGGTCATTCAAGTGCCTATAAAGTTGATAACCTGACACCTGCTGTTCAGATTTGGGGGTGAATTTTGAATCTATATGGATCACTTTGCTTGCAAAGGTGTTCTGCTCTGAGCCATGTTGCACTGTGTCTGCATCCACTCCAAGTGGATTCTGGGCTCAGCTGTTTTCCAGCTTTGGCTTTGCCCAGAGTGCCCGTGGTATTGCAAGGGAGAAATGACATTTGTAAAATTAGATGATTTCTACAGGAATTGCTAGAAGAAAAAAGTGTTTCTGTGCACTACTTCTCTTCCTCTCTATAAGCACAATTTTCATTTGTGTTTTGAAGCACATCTTTTATATAAATCTAATATTCTTCTGTGTGTTGCAGATTGAAGATGGCAGCTGGCATAAGACACAGTTCTTTTTTCACACTCAGGACACTAGTCAGCTTCCAGTGGTTCAAGTTAACGCACTTCCTCACCTCAAACCAGGACAGCAGCACTTCGTAGAAAGTGGATCAGTGTGCTTCCTTTAAGGTTTCTGTCCTGGTTTTTTTTTCTTCATCAACACGGAGATTGAATGCAAAAGTAATGATCCATTACAGGCAAAATGACTAGGAAACTAAGAATCATTTTAAATACTCTTGGTTACAGAACCTCAGGAAGAAAAAGACTTCCTCCTAAGGAGAAATAGCATTGAAAAATAAAAGAAAGAGAGAAAAGACTGCAACAGTTTTCCTGAAGTATTTAAAAATAAATTTCTTGGTGCTTTCTTGCATAATTTCCTGGAATGGAGTATCTGAACATGGATTTTTTCAGGATGTCAAGTGTTCTTAGCAATTTCTTTAACACCACTGCAAAAAAATCATTCTGAGAAAAGCTGGAGGCATATGATTCTAAGGAGCAATATCTGCTAATGCTCCTAAATGTGCAATAGCTTATATATGAAAAGTGAATCATGCCGCAGTACAGTACAATATGTCTTCTTTTCTTAAACATTGTTTTACTCTAGTCCTTTGTGGACACATACATCTGAACAGATGGCACACTACCTCTTCCGTGTTTCCTGTCCGTGTTACCTTGGTGCTTTTCATAACACAAGGTGCTTGTGGCCTTAGCAGAGATTATTTGAGTTCCTTTTCTTTCAGACTCTATGTGCTGGTTACATCAGGAAATGTTTCTGTTGTAAAGGTACTTATTTTAAATGGTCGGTGACATACTTCACTACAATGAAAACATTATTTATGTGGATTTCTTGTTTAAAATATTTTTGTGTACTATTTTGGAGAATGGTATATAGGACAGCACATTGTATATGATGCATATATTCAGAACAGTTTACTTTACAGCCATTGTAAAAATTCTTGTAGAAAAGCTACCTAAAGTAGTTTTGAGGTTTAGATTCTGTATTTCAGTTAACATTGCAAATGCCAAAGCCATCTTCAGATGATACATTCTGTATATATTTTGTAACTTCTGAAAAAATCTACTACAGCATGTCTTCTGAATAGCTGCTGTTAAACTACAAACAGCATTTCATACTCTAAGAAATTCCAATTTTTTTGCAAAGTTATTAGATCATTTTGGTTTTTTTAATTAATTCTAAAATGTTCAACTAAATTTTTTTAGTAAAAAGAACAATTTTACCATTAGCAAAAGCACTCTTTATATTGATATGCCTCTACCTATTGTCAATTCAAAGTGTGCTCAGGAGTACATGGCAAGGTGATACCAGACTGTAAAGGGGAGCAGGGGAGTGTTCTGCTTGATCTTCAGGAAACCACACTTACCAAAGTATAATAAAATAAGCTTCCAAGCTATCTGTTTGTCTTTTACTATTCTGTTTCGTATTGTGTAGGTCATTTTTAGTAAGAATGAAAATCCTGTGGAAGGGCACTTCTGTTAGGTGGCAGTGCTTGTCTTCCCAAGGGGAAAGGCGTATTCTATACACCATGGAATATGGCCAGGGGACAATGTTTGCTTTTCAAGGTAACATACATGTATATCCCATTTAACATTTTGTTTCGAAGCATCAGTTTTGACCACTTTGAGAAAATCTGTTAAAACCAAAGACAAAACAAGATCACAGAGTGATGATAAAGGTTACAGAAACTGTCCAACTTCTTTCATTTTCAAGATCAAAACACTGACATTATCACTTGACATTTGCTCTTAGTTTGGTTTTGGAGCTGATGTTTTGACAAATGTTTGCTGTGTTTTTTTAAGATTATAATCTTTTAGAAAACGTTCTGCTTCATGTATATTTTTTTCGTCTCACTGTCCTCTTTTTGGAAGTTCTGCATCCCAGAAATTATCTATTTTAAAAACGAGGAGCTTAAAGCTTTGGGAGGCTGCTCGGGTGTGTGTTTCTGTAGCTGAGGCAAAAATGCTCCTCCCGCGCGGACGGACGGGACGCCGAGCTGGAGCAGCTGGACACGGGCAGGTTCCCGGGATTGGGAAGAGCCGCAACCGTGTTGCGAAACCGCCCGTTTCGGAAAGCCTCCGGTGTGTCTCGGGAAGCCTCCGGTGTGTCTCGGAAAGCCTCCGGTGTGTCTCGGAAGCCTCCGGTGTGTCTCGGAAAGCCTCCGGTGTGTTTTGGAAAGCCTCCGGTGTGTCTCGGAAAGCCTACGGCACCGGGACGTGCGTCCCGCCCGGTGAGGGAGCGGGTGTGGGGAGCGGCCGCCAGGCGGCGCCGCCGCGCAGGGGAGGGCGCTGTGGCCCCGCCCGGCCCGTGGGTCCGCGCGCGGGGCGGCGGCGCGGCCATGGCGGAGCGGGACGGCGGCGGCACCGGCAGCGCCCAGGGCAGCGCCCCGCGGGCCGCGGGCGGCGGGAAGATGTCCCTGCACAGGTAGGGCCGGCACCGCGCTCCCGCCGCCCCCGCGGCCGCCGGAGGGAAGAGGCAGCGCAGGGTCGGCACGGCGGGGATCCTGTGCCCCGCAGCCCCGCGCCCTCTCGTTTCCCTCAGCGGGCGGGGCCGTTCCCGTAGGAGCGAGGGCCCCACGGCACGCCCGGCACAGCTCTCTCTGAACCGCTGCGGTGCGGCCGGCACTGCAGAGATACTGCAGAAAAAAGAAGCACTTTTTTCGGGTTCTTTTAACACTTCGTGCTGCCGGTATACAGATCCACCGGCTCGTCAGGAGGTGATACTGCTGAGCTTGTCCTTCAGACCCCTCTGCCGGCGGGCAGCAAGCACGTGGTGCGGAGAGGCAGAGAAAAGGCTTGAGGCTGACACTCCGCCTCTAGCCTTCGGAAATGGTGGCTTTATACCAAGAAAACTTTACTGAACTGCGGGAAGGATTATTTCTCTCCCCTGCTTGTCAGAGTTAAAATAAATGAAAAGTTATGATTGTTTCAGTTACTATATCAAGAACTTTTTTCTACGAATAGGAGAAACATCCCTTGTAATAGCCTGGTTAAAAAGCATAAGATCATATTTGTAGAGGATTTCTTTTTTTTTACTGATATAATATTTGTTAGCTGTATTCATAAGGGTTACACATTATGTCTGAAAGGTTCCCTGACTTTGGAGTTTGCACTGCTGACAGCCAGAAGTTGTTTGGCTGACCATGTTGTTATAGTCTTTCTGTTTCAGTGAAAAAAAGAGTGTTTTATTCTGAATCCTCGGCATTTATTTTCTATTTGCCTAAAACTGGGAGTATTATAAGCCAGCGTGATACAGTGCACATTACAGGTGATGTGAATGGAGAAAAGCATTGCTACAACCAGGCCACAGAGTAAAATGCTAAAGGCTTGCTATGGTTCCAGCTCTGAGCATGGGTTGGGTTTTTCTTGCTTCCTGGTACATGCACTGTGTTTTAGTATGTATGTGTTTGGAGATATTCCCCGTAGCTTGTGTTGTTTTGTCTGCCACCTTTTTAATCCAGGGCATTTGTATTTTCTCTCTTCTTTCGCAGTGCAGATAGCTTTTCCCGAAAATGCCATGGATGGCCTAGTGCCTGGCTGTTGAGCAGGCACCTTCTTAGGCCAGTCAGGCACAAAGATGCTGCTTCATTAAGACGTGTTTTTTACTTCTTTCAGATGTGAAACCTGTAGCAAAGAAGAAGCTAAATACAGATGTCCACGATGCATGAAATATTCGTGCAGGTATCTGTTATCTGAATTAAACTATTTTGGTTATTTTCTCCATTATGTACTAAACATGTTTGTCTTTTCCTTTTGTCGTTTCAGTCTGTTGTGTGTAAAGAAACATAAGCTTGCACTGAGCTGTAACGGAGTGAGGGACAAAACAGCGTTTGTCTCTGTAAATGAATTTACTGACTTGAACCTTTTGAGTGGTAAGAACGTACCTTGGGCTTTTTAAAATTATTTGCTTTTACTAGGTTAGCACTGCATTTCTCTGTGTTCTTTTTTTATCTTCAGATTATCGTTTCCTGGAAGATGTATCAAGGACAGCTGATGCTGCTGCTCGACATTGTATTGTGCATAGTCCAGCAACAAAAAGACTTGTAAGTTTTTAACTAACCACTTGGTCTGTTAGGGTTGACTACCTCCGAATTTCCACTGAGACAGTTCCAGTCCAGATTTCAGAGCCGATACCTCTTCTATGAAGGTATGGCCCTGAATTTTAGAGCTAGAAATCAAAAGGAGTCTCTAGGTTTTATGCAAAAATTGTATTGATGGCTGTGTCCAGTTGCTTAGAAGAATAGATGGCTAACTGTGTACGTTCTTAAAATTGATGCATGATCACTGTCACTGTTGGATAATAGATGTGTGTTAAGAAAGCCTGAATGTTTCCTTCCACCTCACCAATACTATTGAATTTTTAAGTACAAAATTCCAAGGTAAGCAATGGATTTATTAGTTGCCTAAAAATTATTATGTGCTTCCCTATATGCTAAATGAAGCCACCTAATGTTCTTCAGAGAACAAGTCTACACAACTGTGACTTAAAAGCCAGCCTTCTAAAGGTGAATGGGCTTTTGTTGAAGCTCTTTCAAAAACCAACCAATCAAGTAAACATACCTCCCAAAGAAACAAACAAACCAACCAACCAACCAAATCTGATACAAATATATTTTGACTTGTTGATATGTCACAAAAAGGCATCAGGGCCATTTTTTTAACAGTCTTGTGAAGACATCTTTAAATATAGCACTGAACTTGGAGAGAACTCATGTTGATGACAGAATAAATTCAGAAGACTCCAGCTTTCCCTCAGACTGGAGTCATACTCTGTGTATGTGCTTGGTACCATGATGTCCTGAAAACATGGGCTGAAGATGGTAAGATAGGTAGCAGTCTTTGGGGTGTGGTACTGGGTATGTTTATAGGATGATACCTGTAGTGCTACCTTCAAATCAGAATTTGTCAATATCTGAGATGGTGCTTGTGTATCCCTTCTGCTATCGGGGTTGTTGCCCAAAAAGCAGCCACATGGGGGTATTATACCCAAAAGAGCAGGTTGTGACTTCCATGGTATGTTAAAGAACTTTTACTATGAAGAGGCCATTGATGTCTTCTTCTTTAATCATAGAAAAATTACTCCTGAAAGGTGTTTTTTTTTTAATTCAAAGTATTATGTTAAATATGGCCTTTTCCACAATTTTCTAATAATTCCTGTCAGCTTTTTATTATATTATTATATTTATTATAACTTTCGGGTTTTTAATATATTATTCAGAGTTTTTTAAACACTGTTTTTATTTTTTGCCAGTTACAGTGCTTGAGAAACAAAGCTCGAGGGTGTAATATTGAGCTGAAAACACTGCCTGTGGGATTTACAAAAAGAAGAGAAAATTCAACCACATTCAATTCCACGTGAGTCTTCAGTTGGTTACAGTCAGCAATATTTTGTTTTCACTAAGCATAAAATGATGAGAATTTGAGTTCATACCAATACACTTGCTTTTAAAATCTGTTAGATGCACGTTCTTTTTTGTAAAAACTATGTAGAGTTAATATTTCATGCTTCAGGTTTTCATTTTTTATGCTCTTTGAGCTCAGTTTAACAGCTTACATCATTGATGCTTTATTTTGAAAAATACTAACATTGTGTAATAGTAGGTGTGTTTTTTTCTTTTAATTAACGTTGAGTTTTGTTGCTGGAAGAAGAAAACGCTTCTTCAAAGTTTTATGATAGGGGATTGATGCAGAAGGCTTGCACAAATTCCTCTCTCTGAAAAGGCTGAGTTCAAGTCTGAAGAGGTGCTTCCAATACAGTTCTGAGTTGCATACTGTGATGGGAGTTGCCTGTGCTAGAGGATGTGAATGTTTGGTACAGCACAGCTTAGACAAATGCAGACAGTCAGATATGAATTCAGGGAGAAGGCTTAGGAGATTAAATATTCTTCCCTTTATCTGCTCTGTGGGTTTTCTCTGATATCTAGATTTTGTATTTTAAGGTATTTTCACAGTAAAAACAAATTGTGAAGTATTTTATTGTGACAGCAATCAGGTCTAGAGTTCAGCTCAGTGATATATTGGGGCAAATATAAATGCCTTCTGAGCTTCTCACTGCAGTGAGCTGTGCTGGATCCCCCTGATGGCTCCTTCGCTTGTTTCCTTCATGGTCTCAGTTTTGGTGGCAAGTTGTGTTTTCAGGATGTATTTTTCCCTCTGTTCTGGTAGCTGTGTGCTCTGCAGTGTCAGGCACTGGCTGGCCACCAGAGGTCTGTCTCTGACAGAGTAATAACCAGCTGGAAACTTCTTAGTAGACTCACCTGTATTGTTCAAGCTGTTTTGGGGCAAAAGCGCAGGGTATGGTTTTTGTAAGTATATTAGGTTTCAGAAGAACATTAGGCATAAAATAGGTGTAGAAGTGTAACCTTTTAAAGTTACATATTTTATTGGTTCTACTAGAGAAAACCCACAGTGAACTGGTGAAAAGAATGGAAATCTGAGGTATTTTCTCTTCCCTCTACCCCAAATTAATAGGTCCCTGAGGCTCTCCCATCATAACAGACCAGGTTGTAATCCCAAAACTTGCAGAGGTTGTGTCCCTCTGCACTGACTTTCTTTTCCTTGGCTGCATGCTCTGCATTTTACAGATACCTTTTACTTGTCTCCTGCTGTTGTAATATCTCTGGCTTAGAGCTGAGTTTCACGTTCATGGGGAATTTCCTTAATGTTATGGATAAAACAACATGAACACCCTTAACAAGTACAGAACAAGGAGTAGTCTGTAAGATCAAGTGCAGGAAACCCAGGGATGCTGCATCCCGTAGCTAAGAGGACAGAAGAATGGAAAGAGCACAAATACAGAGAGGGCTGACATTTTTGAGAAGATCCTGACCATGGTACAGTGCTGTGCTGGGAGAAATTTGCTTTCATATACCATGTTCTCTTTCCTCCAGAAAGCGTTTTTGGGTACACTCTGAAGCATAGCTTTAGCTGAGAACAAACTAAGCTTTGAGCAGATTATGCTTTCATGTGTATCGTGTGCTTTTTGTTGTTGAACATGAGCAGATTTAAAAATGGGGCAAGGAGGTGACTTCTTGGCAAATAGGCACGGAAATATTTCACAGACTGACTGGGAGAATGCTTTGCTGGTTTTTATCAGTTGTAAAGTCATGGGGCACTTTTGTTGTTGATGTGGAATGGTAACCTTTCTGGGGCTTTCACATCCCACTAGAAAGAACATGATAACATTCTCTGTTCTGAAGAGGATAGGAAGTAACTGTTTTTTTCCTGTAGAGGCTGTCCAGAGGTATGGAATACGCTCAGTGAATATTACACAACGGATACATTTCCTCTCTATTGCTGCTACTGTTGCTCACACAACAATGGGCTGTTTGAATTCAACGATGCAGATTAAAAATTATCCTGGTTTTTGGGGTTCTTTTTTGGGTTTTTTGGTAGCTAGTTTTGTTTTTCTTTAATTGGCTTGTTCTACTGACTTTTCTTAAATGGGTTCCTGAGGAATCAAGTTTGATCAAACCAGTGAATATCAGGCATTTAACACCTGTCCCATGTGACTTCATGACACCCATAACATTTTGTTGAATATTACGTTCAGATTGGGTAAAACTGTGCAAATAGTCACGTGTCAGTTATATGAGCTCAGGGCCTAGTGTGTCCCTCTTCTATAGATCTGAACCTCTTCTCATGCTGTTTGTCAGTTGAGATTTGTAAAGAGATTGCTCCAAAGGGTGGAGGTTGGAAACTGCTCAACATATGTGTGTGGAAAACTGAGAACAGTCTTCTCTGATGTCCTCTTCACGCTCTCCCTGCAAGCCAACTGTTGGGCTGTACAAGGCAGGAACGAGAGTAATCCAAAACTAGGAAGTACAAGATGTATTCTTGTGTCATCCCCTGCCCTTGCCAACTCTGGAGGACAGATCAGTGTTGTTTCAATGTGTTAACCAGCCTTTTCATTTTGTGGTTTCCATTAGTTTGTTTGCTAAATTTGATGTTGTGAAAGCATACGTGCCAATGCTGGGCAACACGCAGATTAGACTAACTTGTCATATTGAATACCTAGATAATGGAAGGTCATTAGAAAGTAGAGTCTGCGTCCAGTTTGTGAACTCATGGTACATCTGACTTATAAATTATTTTTAATGTGCTGCTTCATCCTATTTTTCCTGTGGTGCCTTTATTTTCCAATAGAATTGAAAGTTCCCCACTGGATGCATTCTGCTGTGGAGTTGGTGGGATGACTTACTGTAATAGGAGGCCTTTGGGAAAGGGGTGGAGAACGTGGCCAGGTTGGGACAAGGCACGGAGGAGCAACTGGGAAGCTGTAGCCAGCAGGTGATACAAGAAGAATGGAGAGACCTTGCAACTCTGTGGCTCCTGGTTCCCTGGCAGGAGATGATGATGGCAGTAGTGAGAGACTGAAATGGAGCAGTGCAGCTCTCTCAACTCTTTAGCTTGTGCTGCCCTGCTCCGACCCTCCCTGCTGTTTGCACTGTCGTAGGCATCTCCACCCAGCTTCCTACCTGCTCCATTCACGACATCTCCCAGACAAAATCCTTTTCACCTCTCCTCCCTGCCAAGAGAGCCCAGAGGGCTACAAGTCTCTTCCCTTGTGGAAGGCATGCCTGCAGCTGGACAACATTTGGTCAGAGGATATGTGTGGGAGAAGGAGGAAGCTTTTACATTTTCTCTCTCCTTTGATTTAATTGTGAGAACAAAATATAGTCTGGAGATCGGGGCTTAGCATCAGTTTAGAGAATATCAGTGTTACAGAAGCTACTTGTGAGGTACACCTGAAAGCCCTAAAATGTCAACTCTGATCTTAACTTAGATAGGAATAATTAAAATAAATTGTTTGAAGTGTTGACAATCTTGAGAATTTAACAAGGAGATTTCTGAGCTGGGTTTTGGACTAATATTACACTGGGGGAGCTGTTAAACTTGAATTTAGTTGTTACTTAGTACATCGTTTTGCTTGCTTTCTTGGTCCCACTAAAGTAAGTTCTCAGGCATAGGAATGCTACTCTGGGCTGGTCAGAGAGCAGGATGTTCAGGCATTTCAGTAAATCAGTAGCTTTTCAGGGCATCCCCATGTGAATTCTGTACCTTAGAATTAGTTTTTTCTAGTTTTTTGCAACTGAAATGCATAATTTTCATAGTGAATCTGGTGGTAATTTTATTTGCATAAGTAACGGAGACAGTAGTTTTAATCTTTAAAGATTATTGTTATAGTTTAGGTTACTCTGCCTTGACAGTGTCCCTTTGATTTACACAGGGCTCTCAGTTCAAGCCTGGTGTGTTTGATATTGCAGCACACATGGTTAGTAACGTCCCTGCTCTTCTGAGGCCCCCTGATAGAAGACCACATGTTTTACAGAGGAAGTGCACTTCAGTGTCTTCACTGATTGTCTGGCTGTTTACTGTAACTAGGAAACATACAAACTTTCAGTAGAAATACTTCACTTTTGCTGTGTATATTTCAAATCCAGGAATTAGCTTGATAAAGTTTCAAGAAGACAGAGACATCCTCTTTTTCCTGCTTCTGTTAGTAGTACAGAAAGTCAATTTGGCACTAGGAACACAGAGTTTCAGGGGACCAGAGGAGATGAAATCACATCTCTACATGTTCTCTTAATTTAATTTTTTAAGAGAATGTCTTCCCTTACTTGGGCTGAATCTTCATTACTTAAGAAGGTTGAGGAAGGCAGTATTATCCAAAAGTATGCATACTGAACACCCAGTACTTTTATTAAACTTCAGTGCAATATATGAGAGTACTGGGTATTGTCAGATGAAAGGACAACTGGTCTGTCATTAAACTTCTTCATGTCCTTTTAATCTCTTTTATGAGTCCAAAATGACACAGAGAGGAAATACGACAGCATTCACACTTTGATGCAAGATGTCCTGTATAGTGTTTTTAAAACATTTTGAGAATATTAGTTGCTAAATAGAAGCAAAATCACGAGTGAATCACTATCTTTGAGAAGCTGGCAGTGAAGTAGTTCTGCAGAGCCAGAACTGCAGTTGGTATCTTAGGTTGTGAGGAATTTAAAATTTTTGTCAATATAGGTTTTAGTTTGCATACATATATACACACACTTAAAAAGATTATATATATCTTAAACCTTCTGCTGCATTCTAGGCTAAACTAGGAGGAAATGTTCTGAGGAAACCTAGGTAAGAAAGTTAAGCTTTATGAGATATTTCATAAATGTTTGAGAACTATGTAAACATTAAAACTTCTAAAAATCTGCCAAGGCACTTAACAGGTATGTCCAAATCCTTTGTAGGTCTGTCCCTTAATGCCCAGTTGCTGTTCTGCCTGTACCTGCAGTACTTTGAGCATCTTCCCAGATACTGCAGTAACTGTAAAAGGTGGTGAGGATTTTTGCAGTTGTTCTGAGAGCCAGCTAAGATAACAGCCGTGTTTTATATATTGGTACTGTCTTTGTAACGTCAGAAATAAAAATCTTTCCATTGTTGCTGTGAAAAATTTTAAAATCGTTTACACGTAGTTCTGTGAAATCTACAGTAGATTATAGAAAATAAGTTTTTGGAAGTTTTAGCAGAAATGAAAGGTAGATAGTTACTTTGCTTTAGAAGAATAATGGTTGCGAAACAGTCTGTGCAGTTCTGAACATATTTTGCAGCTACATCGCATGCAAGGGAAGAGATACTTGGCTGCTCTTTTTCCCTGTGATCGGTTTCCATGCTTCTGAAGTAGCCAGCATAGGATGTGAAGCCAAGCAATGCAGGGATGGGCTGTGATGCTCCTTTTACTGACATCAGTGATGTGCTTGTGCCTCATCCAGATCTCTGGTGTTTGGTAGTTTTATAGTTAGTTTCTTGGTATCCAAAAAACCGTGGAGTGGCATTCCATGGCAGCAGAGCAGCATGGAACACTTCATGGAGTGAGCTGTTACTCAACTGCAGATGACTTACTCAATTACGCATTTTCGTTTAGAAAATGAACATAATACATATCCGTTGTATTTGAAGGAAATACTACCCTAATGAGCCATAATGGAAAATTAGGTCAGTGAGATCTGGAGCCAGGATATCTAACTTTAATCAGAACTTGTTGTGAAGCAGCTTTGATAGCATCTACAGTTGACATCAGTTCTCTAACTAGGCAGAGATCAGTGATGGTGAGGGATGCTTCACTTCAATAACAGGCACCCAGCAGAGAGTTCATTGTACAGGGAAGAGGCTGTTCTAGTTCTCAACTTCTTTTTGTTTTGCCTACTTCTACCCTGTTCTTAATCTATCTTGCCTGTTTCTGCTTGCCATTTACTTCCATTTGAAGAGAGATGAAGTCAACTGCAATTTGTGTTAGCTTGCTGGAAAAAAAAAATCAACATTTCTGTTTTTCCAAAGTGAAACTTTTGACAAGGAATGAGTTTTTTAACTTCAGCTTCCCTGATTCATAGCACTTTCTGTGAACTATTCCATAGACCAGATTGTGCCTGGAAGGGGGAGGGAGGGCGGAAGTCTGAAAAGAACCCTCTTAAGCTGATTTTACAGCTGCAGTGATGAACTGAGTCTGCCTCAGTGAGCCCACAGGGAACCAGTCTTGCATGTGAAATGAGAATGTGCTTTGTGATGACCGTTTCTACTGACACATGAAGAGTATGCCTAACAACAGGTAGCAGACAGCTAGAAGTACTTTTCTGGAATATTTCTTTTTTCAACAACAGGTAGCAGACAGCTAGAAGCACTTTTCTGAAACATTTTTTTTTTCAAGTGCCTGTGTTAGAGACAACTCTCTTGGCCACATACATGTTTCTGTGAGCTGTGTCACAGTTTGTCTATTTCCTCTTGGGAGAGGAAGATCTGCAGGACTCACATTTTGGTTTAAAAATTTGACAGAAAGTCCGTATCACAAGTAAGGGCAGGTCACTTAGACTAGATAAATATGGTCTGTTTGAAAAAGTTGTGGAAGATGAGAAAATACTAGCAAGCCTCACTTCAGTTATTAACAAAACCCTCATCTGAACAGTCCTTAAAAGCATTTTAATAAATGTGCCCATCATTACTGTTTCCTGCAGCTAATGATGGTAACCCTGTTTCTGTGTCTAAAGCTTACTAACTTTTACCTAAAGTCTACCTGAGAAAGTGCTTTGAAATAATACCATTCCATGTTAAACGACAGATATTAACATGTCTGAGAGGAATCACAAACTTGTTCATCACAAGAGAGCTGAACTGGTTACATAACACTATTGATATTCCAGTTAGCTCTGCTTGTGTGGTAGTATTGATGCTCCCTTTAGCTATCAAGATAAGAATTGCAAAACCTCGTTTCACTTATCTTGCAAAAAACTTCCAAAATTCCACTCACTAATTCTGAGTTATTTCAGAACCTTTTGCAGTTTGGTAGTTTAAGGCAGTACTATACCAACGTGCAAAATAGCATAAAAATTATGGGGCCAGATACTGTGCCAGCTTCTGGGTGGGTATACATGCTATGTAATTAAGAGTGTTTTCTGTGTTATCCTTCAGCTCTGGTTGCACAGTTCTCTTACCTATTTCAGATCTGATGGGCTCTTAATTTCACCTTCTCATTTAAGAAAGGCATTCTCATTCTCAACTTTAACAAACAGGAGCAGAGAGAAGGGAAGAATCACGAGGCCTGATACACAACTCTACTGAGGCACATGTTTCTTTGGGGACCTTGGCCTTCATTAGTTCTTTGTATTCTAATTATTAGCTTTTTGGAGCTGGTGTTCCTGCTCGCTGTTTTTTTGGTAACATTTCTGACTTTACCTAGGTAAGGGATTGATTATTTATTTGGTAAGAACACTTCATAAAAAGTGCATGCATTTAAAAATTGATATAATACTTAGTTAAACTTAGCAGCTAAGTCTACTGTTTTGCTACTGGATGCACATACATTTGTCTCTGCAGCCAGCTAGAACCTGCTGGATAATGTTTCATCTGCCTGATAAACAAATAACACAACATGTTGGAACAACACTGTGTTTACTTTTAATTGTAGAACCAGAATCTTTTCATAATTGATGTTGATTATTCTGGATACAGTGATTCATTGGTCTTAAATAGTGTTGAAAAAATAGTTTAAAAAAAGGCAGGGAGAATGCCATTAGACGTTCCTATGCTTCATGTAGATGTTTGGCCTCTGATTTCTAAATTTTTGCTGTTTGTCATATAAAATTCTGAACCAGAGCAAAGGACCGTGAACCTTTTAGACTGTGCTTTCTCTTAGGGGATTCTTTTAGAAAGGTATTGTTACACTCAACATACTGAATGGGAGAATTTGGAGCAATAAGAGGAAAAATGCTTTGTCTTAAGTCAGTATTGATTTCTGCAGATGAGCAAAAAGGCAAGAAGAGATTTCCTGATGTAGGAAAGTGTCCTCTAGATAACACTTCCTTTCTTAAGATCCCTGGAACTATGCTTCAGTAACTTCTGTTCTCAGGTATTAGTTATGCTAGCTGGAAAGGGAAGATGGGTCTTAAAACTAACAACGAACACACAGAAGAAAGGAATTTGACATCACTTTTGGTCTCTACCAAAAGCTTTACAGTCTTTCAGTAAAATATTTAGTCTTTCTAACTTCTCTTATCCATGTTATGTCAGAATGCAACTTCCTTCCTTGGCCATGACAGACTTTCTATTGAGGCCGTCACTGCTGTGAAAAGGCGGGTCCCCTGTTTTGTGTTTTGTGAGGATCTGGCTGCAGCTGGGACTTCTGGCTGTTATTGCTGTACAGGTTTGACAATCTGTCCTGTGTGATATGAAATTAAAGGGCACGTGGAATATACTCTCTTTTAAAATGTGAAATACTGTTGGCCAGTTAATTGGTGTATTTGTAAGGAACAGATTTTCATCCTATGAGGACTTGAAGTTCAGCAGGATATGGGAGCATTGCATCTTTCAAAGGGCATCTCAGCTTCTCTGCATGTCCCTTTTATTCTTCGAAGCCATTCAAAATCTTAACTATGTATTTTCTCCTGCACCCATGTTGTAGGCTACCAAACTTTATAATAGAAAAAATAAGTAGCAGTTATCAGCTGACACTAAGAATATCCATTTCTTTTTTCAGGGAGAACAAGTTCTACTGGCATTTGAAGCTTGTATTTCCTCACTGTCACGCTGAATACACTTTAAAACGGTACAGAGCTTGAAAAATGGATTTCTATAAAGGTTAAATTAATCTGCTGAAGTTGAATTGCAAAATGTTTTGATCAATTCTTATCTAGTTCTATTACATAAGGTAAACTTGGGTATTAATTTTAGTCTTAATTAAAAGGGCATTTAAATTTTTACAAATATTGTGAAATTGTATAGTCCTTTCCTCTTTGAAAGCTAGCAGGCTTTCCAAATCAGTCAGAATGCTTGGTTGTAAATCCTTTTCTCTATGTAAACAGCAGCTTGTGTATCCATAATAGCAATACCCATACACGTGACAATACTGTATTCTCATGGAGCAGATGTTCAGCAAGATTTGCCATCCCTCCTTGCTTGCACGCTGGAGCTGACCTTCATATAGGGTGATATGGTTGCATTGTTTGCTTTGTAGGAAAGCCCACAAGCACATTTTGAAAAGGCTGAAAAATAAACTTTTGTTGACAAATCTTTCTCCTTTTTTCCTAACCTGAAGAGGGGTGAGAAATATGCCCTTGTCTGCTTCTAGAGCTGTAGGGACAGCATGTTTCTATTGCAGGGTTAGAAACTAGAGATGCATCTGTTTACTCCTTGTACATGCCTGTGAAATTCCAGTGCTGAAATTGAGATAAAGCTGCCGATGTCTATGCAGTATTGGTACACATTTATTATCCTCCCATAAACTGCGCAGTTGTGCCACTCTAGCGTGCAAATATACAGGTTCCTCCAGGTGACTCATAATAGATTTTTGTGTACATGATGAACCATGTCTCACATATTTGATTTTTATCTCTGGTGAAAGGGTGCCTGACGATAAAACACTCGCTGATATCCTTAAGCCGTACATTGATCCAGTGGAGTCAGATCCTGTAGTTTGTCAAAGGTGTGTATTGAGTAACTTTTCTGCCTATTTCATCTAGTGCACTAATAAAAGAAGGGAATGGTTCTGAATAAATACCTTAAATTAGCTGCACTTTCAGCTTGCAGAGCTGAGTTCCCTGTCAGCAGTACATCTTTAATTCCTGTGATGAAACATTGTATGATCCTAACATTCACCAACCAACTAACCCTGGGGTATAACCACCAAATTTAAACCAGGAAAAGATTAAGAAATCGACTCATGGCATAAAGATCAAATAAAGTAACTAATTCTAAAAAATGTAACCATAATTAACCTCAATCGAGGGGACAGTAAATCTTTTCTTAAGAGTAATTAGAAAAACGTACTAGTAATTATAACCCTCATTTATAGGAAATACTTAGTATGTGGCAAACTGTCTTCATGAAAAAAGGTACATTCTTTTGGTTGTTGGCATGCAAAAGATATCCATCTCTTATGGATGATAGGAAGAAAAGTCATGGTATATTACTGTTTCTTCACCTTTACTGCATTTTTCATTTTTCTTTTCAGATTAAAAATCTATACAGGATCTCCTCAGTCAGATGTACAAATTTTAATGAAAATAGAAAACAGGAGCAGAAACTCTGTAAGGTAAGGTGGTTCCTCAGTTTATGTGCTTACTGATTAAAAATAACAAAAAGAATTAACACGTTTCTTAGTCTTTTCAGTATTATAATTGGAGATTATGTAATCTCATGGATTAAACTTCAGTGAGTAGTTACGAACTGTCTTGAAAATTATTCAACAAAAATACTGTTTCTTTGTCTTTTACTATGTCAACATTGTAATTCCAGTGCAGTTATTGAGTAAATGTGCCTGTACCTGAGCTGCTTCTGCAGCAGCCCATGACAGTGTAACAGAACATAGGTTTGTGTTAAAGTCCTAAATAACTGTAGACATCCATTCCCTTCTGGAAGTTCCTCTGTTGGTATGTTAACCTCCTCAAGAGAGTTGAAGTGATAGTTGAAGGGAGTTGTCTTTTTAAGTCACTACAGCAAAAATTGCATGTATCAGAATCCAGTCTCTGCATTTGAAATTACACATTTTTCTCAAAGTTACCAGCTCATCATTCTTCATGTTACCATATTTCTGGGTGTGGGCTTTTGTCTCCAGAATTCAGACTTGTGCAGAATTGTTTTCTTTGTTTCCAGAACAGACAATAATCTTGAACTTTAAGGAAATTAAACTTTAAAGAAATATTTTTTGCTGGTATAAATACCATTTTGAACACTCCACCCTGTTGTCATTGTTACTGGAAAGGATATGTATCAGCTTAGTATCATAGCTTATTGTGGTTGACCAGTGATTCCTAGTTAGGCATCTTAAAGTACATTCTTGTCTTCAGATGTAACAAATGTTAAATAATATGCTTTCCTAAAACATGATATGTTACTTCTAAGGGTAGAATAAAGGTATATTAAAAGAATTTTTGTTGTAACTGAGCTTCCTGTTTGTGCTGTATTTTTTCCCCAATAATATTAAAAAATGTGTAATGTACTTTGAAATTCAAGCCCAAACTCTTTAATGATTTTGATTGATTTTTTTTTCTTTTTGCAATCATTATTTGAAATATGGTTGTAACATTTGCCATCAGAGTTGCCAACTAGAAACCTCTTGGTTTTAAGTGAATTTGAGGATACGGAACCATGGTTCTTACATGCAGGGAAAAAACATGAAAGGCCTTGGGCTGCTCAGTACCCTGTGTCTGAGGGTTACAGGTGTGGGAATAGTGAGTTTTCATTTGTGGACACTGTCAGGTACCAACTGTTTCAACTGAATGTTCAGAAGTCCCTGGGGCCTGATGGATTTTGTCCTGGAGTACTGAAAGACCCATGGGATGTTATGGCAAGGCCTTTCTTGATCTTGTATTAGAAGTCTTGGGAGTCTGAGGAGGTCCCTGCTGACTGGATGTCATGGTTTAGCCCAGCAGGCAGCTAAACACTGCACAGGCACTCACTCAACACCCCACATCCCCAGTGGGATGGAGAAGAGAATCAGGAAAAAAAAAGAAAAATTCTTGTGTTGAGATAAAGACCGTTTAATAGGACAGAAAAGTAAGGGATGATAACAATAATGATAAAAGAATTAGAATATACAAAACGAGTGATGCCCAGTGCAGTTGCTCACCACCCACTGCCCAGTTCCAACCAGTTCCCAAGTAGGAAAAGCTTCTCCAGCTTTGCCTTTAGCTTGTACACTGACCATGTTTTTATATGGTATGGAATGTCTGTTTGGCCAGTTGGGATCAGCTGTCCCTGCTGTGTCCTCTCCCAGCTTCCTTTGCCCCCTAGTCTACTTGCTGCTGGGGTGGTGTGAGGAACTCAAGAGACTTTGACAGTATAAGCATTAGTCTTTTACATTTCCTTTTTTAGGAAAGAAGGAAAAGTTGGGTTTGTAATAGCAGGTAAAGTTCACCGTTTGATCTTTGGAAGTGGAGTATTGTAAGTTATGTAGAGGGCTTGGGAAAAAAACAGTTTAATATCAAAGTTGACTATTTCTTATGTTCATCAATTTTATTGTTACTTAATCATTTTCCTCTTCTGAAGTCTCTATAACATTTTATTACTTCACAGATTTGAGTGAGAATTCTTCATGAAGTTAAATTAAATTTACTTTAGTATTCTTAAGTTTGTGATTCTTCATATAAGTTGGCAGAGCAGGTCCAGCTGGGGCAACGCAGACAGGTCAAGGAAACAGCATATTGGTAGAAAATTCCTCCTCTGCAAGGAAAGAACAAAGTTTGTTTGAAATGATGGGATTGCTATGTCAGCAGAAAATCATCTTCTGTCGACATAAGCTGTGTCTGTGCCAGCAAGCACTCTCAGTGCAGTGTAGTTGTTGTGACAAAGGCTCTATGAGGGAATTCACATTTTTACTGTAGTTGCATTACAGTTCAGTAAGGGAGCATTTGTTTTGATTTCTTCTCCTTTTCGTTCTCTACCCCTGGTTAAATTAACTGGGGGGTAATGGTCCTTATTCCATAAATCAATACCTGGAATTGCAGTGGAAGTACTTGTGACTGAAACATGACTGCCTTGCTGCTTAGTGGCCTTGGGTGTGGAACAAAAGCTGAGTGCAAACAGAACTCTCTCACCTTTCTTTATCCATGTTTCTTTAACAGTGGGGATGTGTTAACTGCTGGTTTGTGTAGCCTTGAGTGCCACTCTCAGCTCAGAGTAATTTCTCATCATTCTGCAAGATTTTAGGCTGTGTGTTCCCATATGTCAAAATGCTCTTCCATCGCTTTGTGGGCAGACTGAAGGAGTGGGATTGGTGTATACATGTAAGTCTACATGAGTGTTGTGCTATCCACTACTTCTATGGCCACCAGAAAAATTTCTTCTCCACGAGCATGAGATACTAGAAAAGCTGTAAACATACACTGTTAAATCAGATGTTGTTTTTAGGCTTAGCAGAACCTTTTGAAAAAAATACTTTTTTAGAGCTACAATTGCATATTATTGAGGAAGAGCAGTGGTGTTTCAGAGAGCATCTAAGCAGGATTATTATAGGTTATAAAATGTTAGTCTTTTAGTTTTAAGATAAGTATGCTACAGAAGGATTTTAGTATTTCCTGCAATTGTTTCTGAAACAGGAGTTTGTGGTTTAGTTTGGCTGTTTTCTGTGTTTCACAGCACATCACCCTTTTAGTTTGAAGGTCCTTTGCAGAATGCTTTAAATTTTTGGGGTTTTCTTTCTGCAGAAATTCTAATTATCCACGTAGTACAGCTTTCTGCTTTCTCACCGTTTTCTTCAGAACTTCAGAAAACCACTAGTGTGCAGGTATCATGGATAGCTACCAAAGACAGTGCTTGCTTTCTTCGAACTACATGTCTTTTATCATCAGTGGGGACAGTTCTTAGAGAACTTTGTGATAAGCTCTTATTTCTATCTTCTCTAAAACCAGCTTGTAAGGATTGCTTGCAGTATGAATTAGTAGCACTCTACAGTTACCTGGGGTAACCGAAAGCATAATCTGTCATCATGTCCTCTCCTCCCTACCTGTAATCTAATGCTCTATAACTGTTAGTTACATTTGACTGTCTTCTCATTAACTACATGTACTTTATGAGGAATCTTATGAAAGAGGATTTGTAAAAACAAGCATTACACAATTCTCTTCTTCCTTTAAAACCTTGGAAAAAATCTGCATTTGAATGGGTCAGAATAGTTTCCCATTTGGTACTGCTTGCTTCTGTCACCTGTTATGCAATATTTAGTTGGTGTTTGGTGTCCGTTCTCTCCTCAGCTGTAGCTATTCCAAGAAAGGTTTAACTGCTGCCTCTTGGATGATTTTTACAGTCTGCATTCCTTTATAAGTAGTATTTTCTTTCTTCAGGATAAATTAGGGTCCTGACTATCTTCAAACCTTTATTTGGGATGCCTTCAAAGTGACTTCATATGGTAAGAGTTTTGCATTTTCCACTAAGGAAAGGAAAGATGCAATGGCTAAATTATACAGTCTGGTTGGGAAATACACATTCTCATTTTCCTTTGAATAGCCTTATCAGGCTTTGTGTAACAAAAAACCAAAAAAACAAAAACAAAACAAAAAAAACACACCAAAAACCAAACAACAACAACAACAAAAACACCAAATCAAAACAGCCAGCAGCCCCTCCCAAAAAAGAATTCCCAAATCCAACGGACCCTTGGTATTTGTTATTAGTAAGTTAATAGTCAAAATTTGGGGGGTTTTTGTAAGTACAGATACTTAATGAAAAGTTTATTTACTCAGCCTAATCATATAAAATGGTCTTATTTAGACAAGAGAAATAACTGTAACAAACCTAGTTTATAGTAGATACTTTGGTATCTGTTTTCCCGGGTTCAGTAACATCTTGCACAAATCTAGTTAAGATAGATTACTCTTTAATCACATGCATTTAGTTTAATAAAATTAAAAAATAATGCTTTCTTAAGGATCAGTGCTAGGTCTTCTGTATGGTAATGTTCTTTTTTACCTATTCTGAATGGCATGTGAATGTTGTTTCAGAATAAGTTGTTGCAGAGAACTTTTTGGGGGTTTGAGGATAGGAGTAGACACTGACAGGATATTTAGGTGCCTGGAAAGTATAGTCTGGTTGACCTTAAGAGCTTTGGAAAGCCCATTGATTTCAGTGGACCACATCCTTGAAGGAGCTGGAGTACAGAGTGTTACCAGATTGTATCCTGTCACTTTCCTGTCATAAAACTCCCACACCATACAGGGATGCATATAGAATCAGTTGTAGAATTGTTTTCTGTGTCAGTAGTACTGCTGCAGCTCATGCTTCAATTACTCAGAAAGCAAAAAAATACCAAAGGAATTCTTGTACCAGTTCCAGCGTCAAGGGGCTTCTTGCTCTCTGTGGTGACACTGGCTGGTGCGCATGAGGATGCTGGTATGTTTGCCACTTATTTCTGGTGGGCCATAGAGAAGAAAATCTGCTGAACAAGTATCAGAGGTTCTTCTCTACTGAATGCCATTGCTTTATGGTGGTGAACACTTACTTAGCTTTAACTTATTCAGTGCAGTTGCTTCCCAGAAGGCTGGATGATGTTAGTAATTTTGGAGCACTTCCCTGTCTCAAGATCAGCTGGCAGAAATGAGAGTTATTTCCTTGGATGACTGAGTTTCTGTGCTCAAAGAGAATTTTCTTTTGTAGTCTATTGTTTTTAAATAACTATGGGTTAGAGGACATCAGTAGGTCTCAGTAGTCAGAGTAATAGATTTAAAAAGGTGAAGTTTTTTGCTTTAGTATGTGCAGATAAACGAACAGACTTTGGATAATCACCTTGGAATTCAGAAGGTAGTAGAAGTGTAATGGAACCAAATCCTTTCTAATGTAGTGTTTAGATTATTTATGTCCCTATCCTTAAAAATGTCTATTAAATACCTGTTTTGTCAGTGATTTTAAGATTATAGAAAAAACTGTTATATTAAAATGCATTGAAACTAAGCATGTAGTCTTTGCATTCTGCTTTTCATACATAACTCAGTTTTTTTATGAAGTCACTACTCTTAGTGCAGTGCACGGGTCAGTTCTTCTTATCGTCTTATTACAACCTTGTTTCAAAAATAGTCCTTCATCTAGCAAAACCAATGTGCTGGAATTGGCATGTTTCAAGCGTAATTTCATCCTTTGCATTTTCTGCAAATGTTGAAAAACGGGGGGTGGTGTATTTAAGATTCTCTAGTCTTACTCTGGAAGCAATTTCTTTTCACATTTATGTAGTACGTGGTATACATGAGACTGGAATTAAGGATACAAATCCCTGGCTGAACTGCTGGCCTTGGCATGAGTTGGAACAGACCCCAAGCTGGCTTTAACCTATGCCAGAAGATTGACAGTAGAATTCATTACTCCTCTCTAGCTTGCAGCAGCTGGCACAAAAGGAGCTCTGCCAGCTTTACAAAAGCAGGGAGCTAGCTCACAATAGTCATTCTTCACTGCACAACTGTAGTCAGGCACTGGTGACTTTGTGCTGTTCAAGGGGAAATAGAATTTAGTCTGTTCAAGGGGACATAGAATTCGGTCTGTAGTCTGTTTCTTAAACACAGCATTCCTGTGTACTAATACTTGCTGCTGTTTTTTCCCAGAGTGCTAGATTTTGGTTTGTGGGGTTTTTTTATTAAAACTTCAACTTTTCTTACTGAATACTTTGTTACATTTTCTCGCAGGTTGTTTCAAGCTTTCTAGTTTGTTACTGCAGCCGTTTCAGTGTCTTTTTTCACATGCTGTGTCTTTATCTGAAAATCAGTCTCTCTACTGACAAAAGCGATGCAGAGCAACAGATGCCAGGTTACACAGCTTTTACTGTAAAAAATACTCACTTTTCCTTCCTAGCTACTTACGTTTTTCATTGGAATCCTGTATTACACAACATAGATGGAAAGCAGAAAACTAGTAATTGCTGAATATAAGTGTGTATGGTCTGAATCTGTAGCATGCATAGCTAAATGTGTCAGATGTCTGACTATAATTACTTGACCTTTCAGAAGATTTTTGGGACTATTCAAAAAAAACCCAGAGTTTGTCCGTCTTACTATCTTGAGCAATCATTCATTTTTTTCTTGAAAGGGATTCCTTTATGAACCAGTTGATGCCTGTTTTTTTAAAGTAACAATCCAGTGTTTTGTAACCCATGCTGAATTCTTTTGGATGAACTGTTTTATAATTAATGGTATTGCATTAGAGTTGCTAGAGTGTTGCTGACTGAGACATTTATTGCAGAAAGATTTATTTGAAATCATAGCCTCGGCTCCCTGATTCTGCTGTCTGTATTGGAGCAAGTTAAATACAGACAGCTTGCAGAGGAGGAATACATACTTACAGAGGCAGAGGATGAGATAACAGTAAAAGTTACAGTTGGCTTCAACCAGTGGTTTGACCTGTCTAGTTATCTAGTGGAGTTCTGGAAGCACCACAAGCAGACCCTCAAACCTTCAGACCCTTCATGCTTGCAAAGCAGGTAGGCAGACCCCAAATTCTAAAACACAAAGAGAACTACACAGTATCCTCTTTTTTTGCATCATAAGTGGGCTTGAAGAATGGGAGCAGCCTACCCAGCACATGCACGGGCAGATTTTCTGTCCTCTCTCCTAGGAAATATGCATCTAGGAAAGGCTTTTTCAAGAACAAATCTTGCAGTTTGCTCCAGCCTACCGTCTCTACTGGGGAGAACTGGCCTGTATATATGTGTAACATGCATGGTATGGAAAAAGCCTTCATGGAAATCCATGTACTGTGTAGCATGCACATATAAGGCAGACTTGAAGGCAAGAAAACAGGCTATGAAATTCAAGAAAATATGCAGTTGGAAAAACCCTGCTGAATAATGTGTTGCCCCTTGGCTGAAGGAAGGAGCTGGTAAAAATGAGCTACAGAGCAGAAGTAATGTTCAAACTATTTGTCCTATTCCAGTCCAGCGTAAGTGTTGTGAGATGTGTTGAGGGGTTTAATTCAACTGTGTGGGCTACTGTTAAAATATTTTTCTGAAGGAAAAAGAAGATTTTCTGCTGGTTTCTTGCAAGAAAATGACATGATGAGATGCTGACCTACAGTTTGCAGAGTTTCTCAATTCTTGGGACCAGGAACATGGGGAAGCTGAAGTAAGAGGCTTCTAGAAGCAAAGGTACAAACTCCTTCCTGGACAGTTGAAGTGATAGGCTGAACTTGGAATCTGCAGCACTGTGAAACATGGCATCACAGTCATCACTGTTTTCACAGAGGCAAAGTAGAGGAAAACTTCTTTGTGTTCTTGTCAGGAAGCAGAAAACCTGTTATTTCCTCCTGATGCTGCCAAAGGGGAATCCCTCTGGTTTTTTCTTGACGGAAATGAGCAAGGGTTGATTGTTTCAGCGTTGCCAATTGACCTTCCTGCTTGTTTGCCAAGAGAATAATTTGTTTTCTTTATTTCATACCTTTTCCTTTTCATTGTAAAGCACCAGTAACCCATTACCTTAATGGAAGATTTATGGCACTGTGATTCCCATGGAAATAAGTATAAATTTGTGTATATGTTTCCACCATTCAGTAGAGAGTGTTAAAGGTATTCAGGCTCTCTCCATAGGAGCCAAATTTACTCTCTAGGGATTCAAAATAAGAAAGATATCAATTCTTCCTGAAGTGGTAGTTTATTAGATCAACCTAAGCATAGTAGCAAAAGTATTGCCTATTTACAATGACTGATTTCTCATCATTTTTATATTTCCTCTTTGTTTTAGCAGTGCACTGCTTGCTTTCATTTATTTGTCAAATGAGATTTAACCTATTAGTTTTCTAAACTTTATATATTAAGAGGTTTTCATTGCATCCTTTGATTTTCCTTGGTATGACCTGTGCCTATTAAAATGATTTACAGGTACGTTTCATGAGGCTGTGTAACAGAGTGCTGTAATTAAACTAGACTTACAGCATTGGCTTTTTCCCTGTGATTATGCCAGTATTGTATTAATGGCAGAAGTTTCATATTATTTTGACTTCCTTGCATTTTGGGGGAACCATGCACAGCTTTGACTTGTACTAAATATGCCACTGATACCTTTTCAGTTTTTGGAACTTCAGGCATTCATCTGCAGTAGTCTGCTCACTCTCTTCTTATTGATAAGAACTTTTCCCATGTAAAATCTCATACTGGCTTTAGGCCTTCTGGCTGTCATTAACTCAGGCTGTTTTGGTGCTTTATCTAAGTCATACTTAGTAATGTAAGTAGCCTTACATGATTGTGATGTACCCATTTTCAGTATCTCACCTCTATACCATTTAAAGAGTTGTAAACCTTGAGTTTTAGAGCAGTTTGTAAAGCTGCCTGGCTTCACAAAGCAAGTAAATTCCGATGTGTGGAAGGAACTATTGCCATGATGCACTTGAATTATAGTATCTTTACTTGCTGCTGGATTTTTGTCCCTTTTTTTCATTATGTCTTAAGAGATGCGGAAAGTATTTGCATTCTTGAAATTCGGTATCACTTTATTTCTGTATTCTTTGAACCAAATTCTGTCACATGCAAGAAACTGACATTTACTGGTTTCACATTTTCCTGTTGTTTTGTTGTACTTTCTTTTATAACTAAAAGATGCAGAATGTTCTGTACTTCAATTAATTATTCTGCATCCTGAATTCTTTTACCACATCACTCTTAAAGCTCAGTCCACTAAATTGTTGCACCAGTTGCCTTATCTCCTTTATGGGTTTTGCCATCAATTGATACATTTTTCCATTACTGTCATTAAACAACTTTTACTCTGCTTTTTTTCTTTGTGCAATTGCCTCATTCTCAAGAGGTTTAAACAAGGACAGCCTTTGTGCTTCTATGGTGACATACTTGTGGTGTTATTTTGCTTATCTCTTCTTTCTGCTTACTGTTCTGTATATTTTCTAGGGTAAAAGTGAACAAACTATTAAATCTTTCTGGACATCTACTATTGTGTCAAATACTTTAGGTGACAACTGGTGTTCCTGCTGTCTTCACCTGGGTATTATTTTTGTTCTTCCAGGATGTTTTAACTCCCTGGAACATATTTGTAATAAGAGGGGGTTTGTGAGTTGAGTTTTTCCTTCTCCTATTTTACACTTGAGTTTTTAGAAGTTCTTATATTTCCCTAGTGGCAGAGCCTCTTACAGCCCATAAAAGAGAGGAGACAGTGGATTGTTACAGCTGGTCTTAATATGGTCTTTGTTTGAGGATGACCTATGGCCAAAATATGGCAAGAAAAAGGAACAGCTTTGTGGTTTTCTCATTATTTAGATGTGCCTTTATGTATTCTGTGTACATAGATGTAGTTAGGAGATGGTCATAATATCCAAGATGCTTTCCTGATACACTGGCAACTTTTCTTCCTGTACTTTTTTAGTTGGTTCCTAGCAGGACATGTGGTCCAAATGGTGCTAAGAGAAGGTTTCTTGCCCTAATCTTTCTCTTTTTTTCCAGTAAAAGCACATTTTTTATGAAAGTGTTCCTTAAGATGAGGATTTGACATGAAAAGGGATTGACCAGGCATCTGGTCTGTATCAGTATTGGCTGAGTTATGCAGGGATCAATAGTATGGAGGAGAAGCTGGTGAACATTTGTTGAGGCAAATTATGGAGATCTTAGACCAGGAGAAGAGACAGAACCAAGAGTGGAAGGAGGAGCTAGCGGGTTTTATACATTTGTGTAAACTGTAGTATAATTTTTTTCATATTAAAATATCAGCTTGAATTAGGTTCCCATCCTCCTTCCTTAAAAGAGTTTTCAGAGTACTCCTTTGTACTGTTTTGCTGTTGATAAATATTAGTTATAAAGGAAGTGTTACAGCAAGTCTTTGTTTGTTTGTTTCTAAGATTTCTGCTGTTTTGTTCATTGAATTTTCTATTTTTTTCATGTATATGAACTAATAAAATTCAAAGTCTTAGGCTTTTTAGAATGTCAGAATTCTAGTGACAGAGCAAAGTTAAATATAGAAGTGTACATTGTGTCAATACATTGCATTTCTTTTCTGCCATACAACTTTATTTTCTGCCATCCAACCTTCCTTTCATGCCTAATTCAAGTGCATTTCCCTACTTCCATGTTCACCAAATCATAACCACACGAAGAGGTTATTCACCACTTAGGAATGAAAGTCCATCTGTTAGTTATTATCTTTGCTGTACTGCAGCACTTCAGAATGAATGTTTGGGAGAGACTTTGAGTGCTGTACCCAGTCTTTGCCCTCTTCTAAGCAAATGCAAATACCTAAGAAATGCTACCCTCTTTGGTCTGGGGAAAAAAAAAATCCTTTGTTCTTCCCATAAGTTAGCATAAGTTTGATTGTGGATTTTTAGGACTAGGCTCAAAATAGATAGCATGATTTATTGTATCTGAGTTATGCCAAGTAAATACCTCGATGTTTCCACTCAGTTCTAGGAAGAAAAATCATCTTTGTTTAAAATATGTGCAAGGGGTTTAGCTGATCTCTTTCACAGGAAAATCATGAACGTCATTATACAAACATGCATTTTAGTAATATTTACAGTTGGTTAGATGGCTAAAACTTGTTTGTTCTCTTTTCAGTGTCTAGAAGACTAAACTAAAGAAATAACATGGTTGCAATTCATCTTTAATTCCAAATTGCAGATTTTTCTTTATTATTAAAAGCAAAGTTCCTGTAGATGACATTCAGGAAAACCTGATCAGCAGGGAATTTCCTGCTGTCTGAATTCAAGGAGACAAGTTACGCCACTGCAGTGATAGCCACGGGCTCCATTTGAGGGGAACTTGTTGTGATGCAGTGACCTAATGCGGCATTCCTGCCTGTGGGAGACAGATTATGGGACTAAATTGTTGAATTCCTGGAAGGTGGTGGAATAACTATAGATAGGGAAGCTAGCCTTTGCAGAAACTCATAGATGCTATCAGAACTGCAGAGCCACATTAATTTCAGACTTTTCTGAAAGGTGACAAAACTGTTCACAGAGCAAATGTAACAGTTTATATGGGAACTGATGTGGGATTGCTGAATCTTGCTAAATTTTCTCAATTATCACAATTTTTGTAGGCTTTTAAACTGCCTACTGGCAGGCAATTTCTATTTAATTTTTGTCCTTCAAAAAGAAGTTGTTATTATTATTTTGTTCCAGCTGAAATCAAAAGCTGTTGTCTGCTAAGATCATCTCTTTGTGGTCCTTATAAAGGGAGTAGTTTCTTATTAAGAAAAAATCCAGGCCTCTTTATTGCTTCACGACATGGGCATAAAGCCTTGCTTAGGGCAAGAAAGTAATAAGGAAAGTGTATTATTAGATAGTGGGTGTTGTTCAGGAAGGCTGAGGGAATGTATGGAAAGGAGGGAGAAAATATGTGGAAAGTAAGTACCAGAGAGGAAAGAAGATTGAGAGAGAAGGTGCAAAGAGAAGTCCCGCTGAATACAGGGATTGGGAAGCCATAGTGCAGGCAATTTGTATGAACTGGGCAGTGGGAGAAAAGAGAAAGCAGGGGAGGGTTTAAAAGAAAGACATGAAATTGGGTATTAAGGCCGTGGTTCTGTTGGCATGGTCTGTTAGTTTGGAGTCAAGGGCTTATCTCAAATCCATCCTGGCATGAAGGGCTGAAGGAGCTCCTGGAAAAACCTTACAGGGAAGTCTTCTTTTACCCATAGGTTTCTGTTGTTCACCCTCTGATGTATGGCTTTGTTCTAGTTCTGGGATAAAACAGGGTAGATTTTTATCATGACAAGGTTTTCAGAGATAACCTGAAAAATCAGTCTTGCTCAGGAGCTGTTCTTAATTGTGACTTTGGAATTGATGTGACAAATACTAGTTTTGTTTTGAGATCTCTTAAGCACAGTCCAGGAAGTGGCTGGCAGGTGGATTAGCAGAAAACCTCAACTTGCACTTGTGTATGAAGTAGGGAATGTGGTAGACTGAGGCCTTGGATAGCACAAACAGTAACAGCCAAGTTTAAATAAGAGAAGCTTTAAACTCCTTTGTTATATTCTTCCTGAAGTTGACAGCCCACACTATGCACTAAGAATTTAGATGTTTTCTCTGTCACTGTCAACCAATAAAATTTACTTTAAAAATAATAAAGATAAAGCTCTGACTCAGTGATCTAACACTTCAGTAATTTACTATCATAAAATAGTTTTAAGTACAAATGTTTTATCTTATGCCAAGCTGGACTCTAAAGATGTTTTGTCTAAAATATGAGATAATGGAAAGTGTATTGTGGCATGTGAATTACTTTAGCCTCTTGGTGGTAAATATTTGCTTAACCAGAAAAGAATGTGTTGAGGTCCTTGCCAAAGGAAAGGTATTGCTATACTTTGCATTTAGAGTACTGTAAATAAAGCAGTAAATATTTTTTTGTTCATGTATGTTGATACACAAGTTATGAATGCATTCATTCAATAAGAAATATACTGTTATCCCTTTTAAAGGGTTTCAGTAAGAAGAGTTCATAATTACTTTGGCTTGAGTGAAACATGAAACCAAATATTTTCATGATGATTTGAAGTGGAATATAAGAGAATTTTTGCTCAAACTACGTCTGCCTTAAATCCCAAGAACTCAAATCCTGTTTTATCCTCGGTATTCTTCTTGTGTGCTGACTCCTGATGTACTGCTCTTAATCACACATTACTGTAAATCATTAAGTATATGAATCCTTCACCATCCAGTGTTGGTTTTGGCAAAAGAAAATACAACTGCATAGTATTTTAATGATCAGAGGAGGTACAGCAGCCATGGGAAACTCCACATACTACCTGCAGTATATTTGGTTTTCAACTTCATTTTCCTTTAGCTGATACAATAGCTTAGTGGTAATTTAATAATGCTGATTACAGAAAGAATTGCATAACTCAGAATGCAGTATAATAATATAAAAAGCATCCTTTGGATGCTGCACTTATAGTGAAAGCAACAGGGTTTCACCTTCAGAGGCCTTTGAAATACCCTTCCTTTCCCTAAGGTCTCACTCCCAGTTTTCTAGTTAGAGAGTTGGGAGAGAATATTACAGTTTGAGAAAATGCTTGTGGAGAGGGTGCTCAGTTTATTTTCTGTTACTGTGATATCATTTGTTACGTCCCTGGTTTCACTCTCCGGGGCGAGGATGAGCCATTTTCCAGGAAGGGAGCGCGCATCCAAGTCGTGCGCCTCTTGTAGCACACACAAATGTGGGGATTTCTGCAGGGGGTTTGTAGCTGATGGTGCTGTAAGCAGAGATTTGCTTTGGCATTACAGGAATATTGCACCATCTTTTATGAGTTATTGCTGAAATATTCTTAAGTCAGAACAGGGGTATCTCTCCTACAAAAACAGAGCTCCACGTACTTCCAGTGTACCTGTGCTTTGGTAGTTGTTCAGATACTCTTTTTATTTCGTTCTCCCAGTGCTTCACTGGTACTTCATAAGCAAACATGATAAGTAAGGTACACTACTAACTATGTAAATTAAACCTGTAGTGTTAAAACCTGTAAGATATTGTTATTTTTAATTTAGAACCTGATTTTGATAAATGTATCAATTTTGATAACCATTTGTCCATATCTGATTTGCCAAATATATGTGTTATGACATAATAAATCATTTCATCCCTTAGAGAAATTTGACTTAGATTCTCCTCTTGTTCTTTATACTTATATCTTAGGAGGGTTTAAAAAAAACTATGCAGTTGGATAATAAGACTGGATGTGTAATTTGAATGATAAGGTAGTTCTTCTGGACACGGTATCACCTGAAAGTCATGTGAGATGCCAGAGAGCTTTTTGATTTTTTTCTTTTGCCAGAAAATATATGTTATTGTCTTGCTAGTATTAAAATCCAAAATAAACTTCCTGTTATTTTTAAGGTACAATGAACTGGATGCCAGTAGAAGCCTCTTAGACAATTTGAAAGGCAAAGTAATAATTGAGTATCCAACATTATTTGTGGTCTTGAAAACACTGAAGAATGACATGGTGGTTCTTGGCAAAGGTGAGCATATATATATTTGCTGTTATGCTATACTTAGATATTTTACTTACAAAAACAGTAATTAAGCATATATCTATTAATAATGTCAGGAATGGTCAGTATGTCTTGTATTTCACTCTGAATCTAAAAGATTGCTATAAAAAAGCTTTGAAGAGTGCTTTGTCTTAAAAATGCTGGCTGATGACCTACATCCATAAGCTGTGTTGTATCTGTTTTTCCTAACTTTTTCTACTTATGGGGTTTTTTTGGTTTGGTTTGGTTTGGTTTTTTATATTTTTAGCCTTCAAGGTAAAATAACTCTTTAGATTTGTGCTAATTTTTTTATGTAGCAAAGTTTGACAAGTCAGGCTGTCTGAGGAAGATGAGTTTTAAGTAAGCCTGCTAATTGTGCATCCTAGCATAGCTCCTAACTTTGGACTAATAATTCTGAATTGTGGGATATTAGTTCGGAATAATAATGGCCAAGGTTTTCGGGTAGGTTAAAAACACAGTGTTATCTTTTGAAATTTACTTGAGGGAAAACTTTCATCTTGGAGTTAACTTGAAAAAGATTCCAGGTCTAGCAGGAATTTGTATTTTAATTTTTAAGTTAATTTCCATTTTTCTCCCCAGTATAAAGGCTTCATATCCCAGCTTCTCTTTCTGCAGCTGCTGAAATAGGGAATCAGTTCTCTTGTCTCCTTGTACCCTACTTGGTCACCTTAGTTGTCAAATTCCGTACTTTCAGCGATGAGCCAGCCTGTAATTTTTACAGATTTTTGAGGAAAAGCTTTGAGATATGTTTGCAATTACTGTTTCCCTGTTGCAGCTCAATCATGGCTCTGTATCTGTATAGTTTGACTGAATAAATATGTGACTGAGAATATTGTACCAGTGATATTGAGCTTCCATGGATCTTGGCTGTTCTGGCTAGATTACACTAAGTGATCCACTGAGGGCAACCTGCTCTCAAAGATATGGCAGGTAAAAATTTATTGTGCACTGCAAGGGTTTCTGAGAGTGAGGCAGTGTGCCAGGGGATAAGGTAGGAGTGTTGTCTGCATAACTGGGTCTAGTGATACTCACCCTGGGAGTGCACATACAAACACTGGAGTAAATGAAATGAGGTATTTTTCATTTATCTGTTATTTCTTGATCTAGGTCCCTTGCTTTTCAGGAGTCAGCCCTACCCTTATGATTTTGAGGTCAGGAGGGAATTATAATTGATTGACTCATAAACTTAATCTAAATAGGGTTGTTGTCATTGTCTCCTGAGTTAATAGGGAGGTTGTCCTTCAAGTAAAGTGTTGATTGAACAACTATATTTTGAGGTCATGCTGCTGCAGCACCTACTGATGCTGTAAAAGGCAGAGAAGGGGAAGAGAGAGACAGTAATAGCTGGAGAAGCTCTGTCACAGGGCAGGGCAAGCATGTATCCTAAAGACAGTAAGCTTCCTCTGCTGCAGGGATCATTGGGTTAGCAGTCATCCCTGAAGCTGGTATTCTGGGAACACTGACAGCTATTTCAGGTTTTGAAAACTATTAGTTTTCTTTTGTTTTTCTTTTTGTTGTTTTAAATGTTTCTATATATTCCATTAAAAAGAATTGAATAGCTCCCTATTGAAGTATCTTGGGTATAACACAGTAAAAATTATGGCAAAAATATCGTGATTTTCACAACTTTTATCATAACTTATTTTTGTCATCTTCTCAGTTTGGATGACAAACAGCCTTGAGTTTGGTTCAGATCCTGTGTTCTTGGAATTTTATCTATTAAGAGTAGAAACCTGCAACATTAACTTCAGATTCTTTCTGAAAAACTGTTCAGAGCATAAATATAAAGGTAGGAGGGCTTTTTTGTTGCTATTATTCTGCCTGAAGACAAAATACCACTTTTGGTGAAGTGTGTCACAATCATTGTACTCTTCTGTGTGTCATCTTTACAGAATATAGGAGGACAAAAAACAGTTTTCAGTTTGCTTTAGCAGTTGCATTCACAGATAATTGCTAAGAGTGCAAATCTTTAATTCCTCTCTAGACTGTCCAGGGAGAAGTCTGTTGTAATCAGAGAGGTATTTTAGCCCCTTCCCATCTCCCAGGAAGTGACCTTTCTGCTACAGCATCCTCTGTGCTTCCTACAGTCCAGTTTCTTTGCCATGTATGGCTTTTTGTATCAGTTGCTTGCTGCTCCTAGGCCATCCATCCTGCTCTTGCTTATCCTGTTTCTACCAATACTGCCTTTGCTTTCTGCCTTACTTGTGCCCCTGGAGGGACACTTGTCTCGCCCAGAGCGCCTGTCCGGCTGACCTCCCTTTGCATTCCAGGCAAAACAGCTGCCACACTGATGAGTGGACGTCTGGCAGGGTGTCTGCTGCAGTTTGAGGGCTCAGCTACCATAACCCTTCTGATTCTGCTGGCAAAGGACCCAGGCTAGAACAAGGAACAAAGTCTTGTGGGAATCTTAACTGCTAAAATATTGTTTCTTTACTGAGCAATCTCAGATTTACCCCCATCCTCAGGAAGAACAGAGGCAAGTTTTTGTAGCCACAGCAGTAGGAACACACTGGGGAAAGATCACCATTCTCCCTGTGATTCAAGTAGTAACCCCCAAAGACTGGAGGAGAACTAGAGCTGGACACCTTCAAAGTGAAACTGTTACAATTTAATGAGCATAAAGGCTGTTTATCCTCTCCTTTTTTCAAAAATGGCTGATGTATTTGGCCGAAACTTTCAAGTAAATAAGGAAAATAAGGATTGAGGACAGAAACTGCCACTGAAAAACCCAGAGTTTAAATTTTTAATTATAAGTAAACTGCAGACAGTTTTATGGTGGGAAGGATTGGGCAATCTTAATTTATAGGCAATGCTATCAGCACCATACAAGTATGTTCTTTTTGATTGAAGACAATCTATAATTCTTGTTAAATAAAACTTATTGTAAGAGACAAAAATAAAGCTAAAATTTGTCTGTTGAGCTTTGTTGTGAGTCAGAAGATTGCCACATTCTTTTATGTGATGTTTTGATGCTTGACTTGCTTAATAGCAAAACCTACAGGTGCTCTGATTTCATCATACAAGGTCAGTCATGGCTGAAGATAGTAGGGGATTATAGAAGCTTTCATAGGACTTAGGGGGAAAAACAATCCTTACTTTGTGCATTACTCAGTACATATCTGGCATATAAATGTTAATTGATTATACACTAGATTTAATATAGACAAAATGTGACCTCTGATGTTTCTGGGTGAAATGCTTCTATTTTCTTGAACAAATTCCTTGGAAACTGTACAGGTGCACACTGTGTCCTGTGCCCTTTTGCCAGCTGTAGAACTTATCTTGACAAGACAATAACTATACTTCGTCAGCTTCCTTTTGGTAATGTTCTCATAATGAAGCATCTGACACCAAATGCTCAAAAAGGTCTTTAAATTCATAGTCAGATCAAATACTGAAAATAACAATGAGAGCAGAGTGTGAATCATGGGCCTGCTTTGCTGTAGTTTATTTTTGTGCTGCTTGAGTGTCAGCAAGCAGTGGCATTTGGTGACCTCACTACAAGGTAACCAGGGTCAGTGCTTGTTAAAGAAGGATCCATGGGGTGTGAGGCTGAAGACCAGTTTTGGAAATGAGTGCTTCACTGTATGATCTCAACAGAGCACGACAGCCGTGCCCTAAAGCACAAGTTGTTGTGCAGCTTGAACCTCATCAGCCTTAGCTCATAGATTCACATAGTTTATCACCATCTTTGGGATGCTGGAACATGTGGAAGAAGCACATAGGTACATCATTTTAATTTTCCATTTCCATTTAGAATTTCTCAGTAGTTCCCTATCTTAACTGAAATGCTAGTAAAAGTGTAAATGACTTATAATGCATTACAGTTGTGATATGTGTATGTAGCAACCCAGAAAACAACATTTAAAGCAAACCAAGAGAATGGCTTAGAATTGTCAGTGGATGAAGACTTTTTCGCTTTTCTACTTGATTGAAAGACCAAGATTTAAAAACTAAAATAAATTCTCAACATTAACTGCTTTCTCCTTCAACAGCAAGGTCTTACCCAGGGTTTTATCCCATGTTATGAGACTGATTATGTCTTATGAAATAGCTGTCCTCAAGAAAAGTGTGATATGAAAGGAAAAGAAAATAGGAAACTGCTTCTGTTTGATGAGCAAACAACATTGCTGAAACTAATTGCTTGTTTGGTTTTTATGTTCTATATCCTCAGATGGCAGTGAACCTGTAGAGAACTCAGACAGTGAAAGTTCATCTCTTTCATCTATGGAAGAAGGGGAAATTCGGGACAGTTCATGACGGTGTTTTGAGAGAAGAGGGTGGAATGAGCTTTTTGGGTTTTAAATTATTTAATTAGAGGATTTTTTAATACAACTGAATTCCTAGAGGTTTTGTTTAACTTTCTTCACTAAAGACAGCATTCCCAAAGTGCCTCTACCTATTTTTAGATTTAGTAATGCATATTTAGGGATGTAAATAAGGAGATGGGGAATTGCTGGTTCCAGAAAAAAAACTATATTCTTATTTAATTGCAGCCTTCAATTGCACCGTTGTTTTTCATTTTTCCCTAACAACCTCAGTGTCTAACTTCCAGGTTTAAATGTCTGACCACATATTTGTATTTTATGTGGATATTTGAGTCTTAATGCTTAACCTTACTGAAGAAAAATGAAATCTAATTCTAATGAAACTGATGTTTCATTAAATTAAATTTTAGGGTATTTCTGTATAACACTGAGCTGCTGACAATGGTCTTTTGTTACTTTTGACTTTAATTTTTTGTGGTGACATTTTAGGTGCTTGGTGCAATGCATTTTTTTTTCTTACTTGGTTGCATTCTTGTTTAATATGTTAATGGACAGGTCAGACTGTGTTTTCAGGTTGGCTTGTTGCTGTATGTTTAGTCTTCTACCCGGATCTTCTACATTAATGTGGGGTTTAAAATCAACAGAATTGGATGCATAGATTGGCACTAATGCAAATACACTTCACTTCTAAAGAATGTTTGTGTTAAGCATCTCATGTACCTGGTATACCTACTGAAGTTAGGTATTGTAAATACTTACTGGCATATCAACTCAATTTATCTACTTTAAAACAAAGAAATCGTAAAGAAAAAAGATTCCTGTACTTTATCATCTGCTGGCAATAGAAGTTTGTGGTTAACTTCTGGGAAGATTTCTAGGTCACAGACCACGTATCCCTATATCCAAGTCCCCCGTGCCTGTGGGGTCTGTTGCAAGCAGTGCAGGGCAGGTGAACCCCTGTCCCCGCTTGCACCAGGGCATTCTCATGACTCAGGATCAGTGTGTGAGTTCGTTTGCAAGGGTCAGGGTTTGTACAGTCTTCAGGACATGGTCCCTCTCTGAACAGCTCTGTGAGGTTGTTGCTGCCTTTGTTGTTACCCCAGTTTCTGTCTCCTGCTTGAGACTGGCACCTTTGTGACAAAAGTTGGTGTCCTGGGTGCATGTTCATTTGCCATGAAGATGGTATTTCAGTTGTAAGTGTTCTTCCTGCCAGTGCTGACATAGGAGGTAGAAATACAACAGGAAGCAGTGAAGGAACTTGTAGAGGTAACAGGAGGCTGTGGGAGCAATACAGGGGAGGGCTGAGGCTTCCAGGCTCTGCCTAGGCTTCAGGGCCCCAGGATCCTAGGTCCTCACTGGTCATGCTTCTGCATGGAGAGGATTTTTAGGATGTTCAAAGTTTTAGAAGTTCGGGGTTTTTCCCTTGAGAAGAAATAGTCCTTAAAAGATTGTTCACCATGACATCTCACTACTGAAGTTTGGACAGACTGTCAGACATTTGCAGTCACATACTACTTTCTCTCACAGTGGTGTCACGTGTCCTTTCCCTTGTGTGTTTTGCAAACCCTGGTAAAACAGGGAAGTTTTTCTTCTTGCCTGGCAGTAGCCACCTGTGCTCTGTTTTCCTTTTTACTCATTGTTGGTCCTCTGCCCACCTCTTGTTTCAATGTTTGTTTTTTTAACCCTTTATAAAGGACCGGGATTCCTGGTTATAGGTGCTGCTTTCATATTTTTTCAGTTGAGTGAAAGTGAATAAGCTTTTCCTAATCAGTGATTGCTGCACACTGACTTGGTAGCCACAAATTACTTTAAACCAGTCTTGAACTCATTCATAGTAATACCAGTAAAAGAGTAGAACAGCAAAACTGCCACAGTTCATTTGCCAGAAAATGTTTCATCTGGAGTAAAGGCATGGCATTTCTGTTGGATTCATAGCACAGTGAAAAGGAGAGTGCTGCAAATGTTAGTGTTGATCTGCATGTGTGCGTGATTAGTCTTTGGCTGAGGAACACAGATTTGTAATTTGCATTACTTTCCTGTGCTCTTGGGGGCTTTCATGAATTGTACGAAAGGGTTTGCCTGTGGGTTTTTTTCTTATATGAATCTAGTTTAATCTTTCTTGTGAGTCAAAACACAATGTAATTCATTTTTAAATGAAGATGCTGTTAAACCTATCCTTCAGATTTAAATCCTTCTCTACCTTAAAGAAGGCTTTAAACAATGATTAACGAGCATTCCTGTGGTGGTTACTAGAATTGAAATTTCCCAGACAAACTTAAGAATCATCTTTCAGAGTTCAATCAAATTGAGAGCCTTGGTAGCATTTGCCATTCGTTCCTAGGTTATTACTTACCTATTTTTACAGTTACACTAGTTTGAACAGTGATGAGTCATCAAATACAAACCCAGATGCAATTCAAATATTTTGTTCGGTTTTGCTAAGCTTTTTCAATTTTTCTTTATAAAAAGGAATCGAAATTATGGTCTCTGGCTAAAAAACACAGCAACAACACTCTTGTAGGAACTGCAAGAGTGGTTAATTCTTCATAATAATAATGTTACTGATTTAATCAAGGTTTATGCACCCTTTGTCTAGGCAGATATTTTTTAAGACTTTTCATAGTTTTTAATTTCTTTCTGAGTGACTTAGTGTGGAACAATCACCTTGTAATAAGCTGAAGAGAGAAAAGGCATCTTCTGTATTTTTAAATTTCTGGTCAAGCACTAGAAATTTAATGCATGGAGCCAAGGCTGCCTGGAACACTTCAGTTCTGTCCGTTTTGAAAACATACTATTGTAATCATACAAGGATCCCTACAGGACTCTGCCTTGATTCAGAACAGATCATGTCTGTGAATGAAAACTGTGTGATGTTGTTTTAATCTGCATCATTCAACACCAGCTTGCGTTGAGTGCTTCGTTTTATGCCTACTATGCTTACTCATTTATTTTCCTCTATAAACTACTTGTCACAGAAGGAACAAGCTATTTGTGTGTAGGTTTGTTACAGCATTTCTTTTAATGTTTATAGAGTTTTCAAGTTTCAAACCCTGAACTCAGCATGCTCGAGCTGAAGGACCATCAGCTTCCAAAGAGTAAAGGCTCTTGTCTTGAATGAACACACTACTTAAAAAAAATCAAAAGCTTAATGAAGTCATCCCTTTCACAAACCTTAAAGGACAAAAATAGAGCACAGCTAAGCACACAGCAAGAGCTGGGAGGTGGGACTGAGTCAGCCATAGGAGAGAACTTGGTTGTTTTCCTTTTTTGTATAACTTCCTGGGGTATGAGGCATAAGTTATTGAGTTGTCATAGATAAACAACGTTCTACCCCCTGTCAGTGTAACAGCAAAGTTTTGAACGAACACATCTGAATTCTAAGTTTTACTGCATTTATCTTGGCATTAGGAATTGTTGATCCATAGAGGAAAAGAGGGCCGTGCCACTGAATGTGTGGCTGGCACCAGTCCTTAGAGGCAGGCAGGACCAGCTTTTGTTACTCCAGTCAACAGCGCAGTTTTACTCTGCATTGGGGGTAGAACTGTTTACAGTGCAGAATATGCACTGTAGTCTAAAACAGTACATAGATTTCCAAGTTCATGGTGGTGCTGATAGCAAGTCCCAGCTATGTGTTGTATCATCAGTCCTTGCCCTCCAGATACAGCTGTTCTCTATTGACATCTGTAGGAGCTGAAAATGTATAATACTGTGCAATAGGAGGCTTTCCAAGGGTAAATATACAGCTGTGATGAAGTTCAGGCCCTATTTGGTCACAGACATTTCATTCTGCTTTCTTAAGTCCCACGCTCTTTTCCTGAAAACACTTATTCTTCCTCCCTCTGAAGGAAAAAATATCTTGAATTTGTGTTTATGTCGTTGCTATGACATTCAGTTAAACTGTATGCAGATGCAGGTTCTGTTAATAAGAGAAAAAAACTGTACTGTGTACTTCAGTGAACAAAGATCACCCTGTGTTTGTGTTAAAATGTTGCTATGGCAGTGCATATGGTTTTATTTGCTGGAAGTCTGTGGTGAAATGGAAAGAGGTCACATGTATGCAAGACAAGAAATGGTAGCAAAAACAAGTCAAAATAAATACTGAAACTGAAAGGGAAATTGCAGGTGACATGTAAAAGCAGGAAGAAGCAGGGACAGTTATTTTGCTGTCTGTCTGTTATTTGATAATAGAAATGTGTTCCCACTGTGCCCCAGCGGGTCTCAGTGACCCATGGTACAGTGACTTAGCTCTAATGATGCTTTTATTGTGAGAGCTTCTTTCCCTCAATGGCTCTGTGCATTGTAGCTTTTTTGTTGTTGCTTTGGAAGCAAAGTTCCCCTGGCTTATCCTGAATTCACCACTGCTAACTTTTCCTGAGAAAAGTATTTTGAGGCTATCTTAATATAGCAGGCTTTTTGGCAAGGAAAATCAAGATTGATGAGATATGGGAAGCCACTAGACCCTTGCCTACCTTTGGGGCAAGGAAAAGTCTTTGTGACTCGTGATAGAAACAGTGGATTTAATTTATGTTTTTTTAACTGGCACAGTAGTCCTTGTATTTATCTAATCCATTTGCATGAGGAGTCTTTTTGCATCAGCTGCATCAGTACAGCTGTTCGTGTGGTTGCATGACAAATGAGAATGAGTTCAAAATAATCTGCCAAAGAAGGAGGGATAAAAATGAGAAGGGAGAGAGGGAGTCTTTTTTTAGAGAATAAATGACCACACTGGGAGCTGGCTGGTTCCTGCATCATTCCAGCTGGTGGAAAAGCAAAAGTGGTTTTAAAATCACATTGCCACTTTCTTTCGATTGTCCTTGTTCTGCGTCAACAAGGAGTAAGAAACAACCATGAAAGCTGTTGTTGCCTTTCCACTCCTTGCTTCCAGGTACTCATCTGGAACTGTATTGTAGCTCCAGAATTTGTCTGTTTTGCCAAGAGTGCCAATAGGGAGTAGAACTGTGCTCAAGTGAGGTAAAAATTAGGTTGGTGGATGAGGTATATATTAATGAAAAAGAATGGAGAGATGGCTTTAAAAGCTTGCCAGGAAGTCCCCATCACTTCCACACAGCCAGGAGGGCATTTAGGCATTAATCTCAGGCACATGGTGTGATTTTTAGAGTGTCCTGCACAGGGCCAGGAGTTGGACTCAGTGATCCTGATGAGTCCCTTCCAACTCAGCATATTCTGTGATCTAAACTCTCAGTGATATCTCTTTGTTGACCTTTTTCCCAGCCTCTGTTTTCAGCTGTACTTGGGCTTTCATATTGGTTTCAGTGGGATTGTTCCACTACAGTGCGAGTATCTACTGTAGAGAAAAATATATTGTTTCAAGTTCTTGTTAATAAACTTGTTGGTTTTACAGCCATTATATCTTGATGTCTAATTTTGTCAGTTAATTAGCTAATGATAAATTAGTTTTGCCATTAATTAGTTAATTAACTAATTAGGATCTAACCTGGTTGGTTTGAGATTCTGAAGGAAATAAGTAGCTTCAGAGAAACTGGTGTCTTTGACTTGGCTGATATACTGGGCTTCTTTTGATCTGATTTCAGTGTTCTCAAAATGTTGCTGGGCTACACTGCTGAGGTGAAGTTTTTAACACACATGTCCCAGTTGGATTCCCATCAGGGCAAATCTGTGTACCCTAGCTTTGAATTTTTTCTGTCTAGTAAATGAAAACCTACAAAATACTTTGTAATCTTTTCCTCCTGGGCGATTGCTACATTCCATCCTGTGATTGCACTCCAATATAGATGAAGTTGCTTATGTGACTGGTGCCTTGGCGTCTTTCAGGATCTTCTCCATTATAAATGGTGTACACAGAAGTCATAGCTGTAGTTTATATGGAGGAAAAATCCTAGCATAGGGGATGCCATCGATTCAATTTCTTAGTGTTTCATCTTTACATGATAATAGAAAGAAGCTTATTGTGTCATTTTGTTGGTTGGAGCCTTTTTTTACAGGATTTATATTTTCTAGACACCAAGTCTCACTGCAGTTCAATGCAGTTCAGTTGTTCATAAGTTGAAATGCATTTAGTAGGTATCTTCAAAGCCAGTTGTATGTTATTGCGTTCACTGTGACACCTCTGTGTTTCTGTGTGCTGTTTTATTCGTGGCTATGTAATATGGAGAAAAAAAAAACTGTGAAGATGAAAACAGGAACATGCCTACGTGAAAAAAACTGGTTTGAGGCAGAGCAGCTGGTAGAGCTCAGAGCCCTGTGTGGAAATAGTTCAGTCGATTAAGCAAGTGAACTAAACTGTGCACATGGATTTCTACAGGATCAGCTCAGAAGGGCAAACATCTGGCAAGAGCAGGCCTCTGGTGTGACACATTTAATTGCTTCTGTGTAGGTGCGTAGGTTTGACTTCCAACCCTGAATGACTGCCCACTGCAAACTGTTTTGTTTCAGTCCTCAAGACCTGTGAGGGATTCATGCACTTTTGGTGGACTGTAAATCCTCCCGCAGCAATCCCACTGATCCACAGTGTCTCTGCCTGTTCCTGCATAGCCCACTGGCTGCCCACCTGTAGCAGGGACATATGCCTGTTCCCAGCCGGCGTCCCCTGGAGGGTCAGGCAGCCCAGTGGGGCTGCTCTGCCGTGGGCTCTGTGGTAGTTGATGTGTGGAGTACAGAGATTCTCACGGCTCAGCAAGGGTTCAGTAGTAGCTCAGTTGTCCCACTGTCAGTACGATTTCAGCTCTTCCTCCACCTGCTGCTGCTTCAGGAGAGGGAGCTGGCAACATCTCATGAGAGAGGATTTAATGTAATCATGAAAGTCTTATGTCTGCATATTCCAGCTTTTGTTTTGTTTCTCGTCTTGGAGCACTTAAGGAAGCTGAAACTTTGTCTTCACTGGGTTACCTTCATTAGTAGGGAAGATTTTATGTGTAACCCTGATGTTATAGCAGTTACCACCGTCAAACCCTTGTAAGTGCATGGAATACAAGGCTAAACATTCCTTCGATCCTAAACCTGTAGTGTGACAATCGCTCCTTGTGGCGGCAGCACCTGATTCGGCCGAGTGCCCCGTGCCCGGCGCGGCGCTGACAGTCCCGGCGGCTGCGAAAGGAGCAGCCAAAGGACCGGGAGCAGACAGAAGGGAGAGGGGGGAATGGCTGGAGCTGGGCTGCTGCGGAGTAGACAGTGCTGCTCTCCCTCCTGGCATGTGCGGGCTCTGCCCGGCTCCAGGATGCTCCACACGGTGCTGATGGTTTTACTTTCAGGGTTTGAATAGCTGGATGGTCTGGCACTGAAATTCACTGCAAATGTACTGCTCCTTGTCCTGTACATTATTTATTATGTTCCTAACTTCTCATCTTCTAGTATTCCTCTTGAAGAAAGATGTTGATAATTTAGTTTTTGACAGGAAATAGGATTATAGTTGTGCTCATTACCTTACCTGTAAGCCCTGCTGCTGCACTTAATGGTATCTGAGCTTTTATCCTTTATATTTCTACACCTGCTATTTAGGGGTTCTTTTCTGCTAGAACAACAGAGGATATAAAGATTTCAAAGCAAGTGCAAAGACACAAAAAATGACACTGTGTCATTTTTTGTCATCTAATTGTGAAATGCAAAAAAGAAGAGACGACTGTATGGGTGGTGATGAATTAGTGTGACAGCCCAGCTTTGGAAGACTTGCAGTTCTTTTTAGTGAGATTAATTTCCTCTCTTTATATCACAGTAATTTCACTTAGTATATTTAACTTACGTTTATGTGATTTGCTCCTGCAGCCCTTATTCTCCCAGCAGTGTATTTTTATAGTGAGCATATTACAGAACCACCCCTCTACGTGGGGAAACATGGAAAAACCAAAGTGCAGGTTGTAAAACCCAGGTCCTGGCTAGAGCCACACTTGAGGCAGGAATTGAAAGGGCTGCTTTTGTTTGTATATGGTGTGTGTGTTACCGGCACATGGTCTACGTGTACAGTGTACTTACACGCAAACGTGATTTTTGGGGGAACTGTTACTTACGTTGGTGTGAAGATGGATGTCATTGGAGTGTAAGTGACAGTGGGGATGGCGAGGAATGCGCCTGCAGCTGCTGAGTGTCTGGGAGCAGTGTATTCCTCTTCGTCTGTCCATGCAATAATCCACTGTGTAAACCTGATGGTTTGTCAGTGAGCAGCCGATATAGTGAAGTGTTCATTGCTAGATCTAAGTAGAAGCCAAACAGAAGTGCTTCCATGCATTTTACACTTTTACTGTCAACAAACACTGTACAGACAAGTTTAGGTACAGCTGAGACTGTTGGCCAGGTGGTGAATTCCAAAACAGCTCAAGTTTTGAATGCCTTCCGGGAGAAAACTTGACTGAGCAAAAGAGGGAGAGCTGTAATTTCTCAGGCAAAGCATTAGCTGCCAGAGATGAGCTTCTGAGATATTTGGCTATTTATTCAATTGAGATATTTGTCTAATTAATAAAAAGTTGACCCTTAACCAATTCTGCTTTTAACTAATGACACTGGATGACACCCCTTCACAATTCTAAAACCTCAAAATCAGTCTCTGTATTTTATGAACGGTATCTTTCTCACTAAAGACTGGGAGTATATTTTGCCAGAGAAATACCCACACAAAGAGAAAAAAAAAAATCCTGTTGCAGGTTTCCTTTCACTCTTATCTGTGGCACAGCTTTAGGCTAACTAGAAGAGTACAAATGTTTGCTGCTTTCTGAGATCCTGCTCTAGTCTGATTTTTTAAATGTCATTTTCTTGCCATGTGCCAGTAAGCTCTCTTACAACTCCCTCGGTTAGCCAAATGTCATCTGTGTCCCGCAGAGTAAAGTGTAATGGTGTATTTAAAAAGTGGGAAGGAGAAGTGAGGAAAAGAGTGGCTGCTTTGCCTTTCAGTCTATTGGACAAGTACTCGAAATTCCGCACATTCTTCTCCTGTTAACAGTATGTTTACTTTTCATCACTGGGTTATTAGGATTAACAAAAGTCATTGCTTCAAGCTCATTTAATTTGAATTTAGTGAAAGCACACTACCTCCTGCAGACTGTAGGAAGCATTCTTCTGCTGCAGTAATGTATTAATTTGCAAAAAGCAGCCACCAAAAAGCGGAGACTTGACAACCACTTCCACCCCTATGTTCAACATCACTGTGCATGCACTGCATTCTAATGAAGTACCTTATGTTGCAAATTCCAGGACAGTTTGAATAATCTGACAGTCTAATTAACATTTCAGTCTATCAAAGATTTGCTTTCAATGCCAAGAAGCTCTTTCTGTACGTACTTTCTAGAGTGTAGGGTGGCAGACTGTGGACACCACTTCAAAACATCATTTAACCAAAGAATTAGACTCTGCTTTCTAGTCCATTGCTGCATCTGCAGTAGAGCTTGTTTTAACTTTCAAAGTACCTAAGAAACCTCTTGCGTTTGTTGTATGTTAAGCCTGTTGCCTATTAGAATGCTCTACTAAGAGTAGTTAGGTAAATATTTCTTTATTAAATGATTAATTCCATAAATAAATTCTTTTAATTCATTGAATATAAAATTAAAATCATTTACAACTTATTCCAGTATTACAGGGGCTGGAAGGGGTAAAAAAACTCAAAGAAAAAAAATAAAAACAAAAACAAAAGCTACAGGTTGATAAATAAAATACTCAGCTTTAAAACAACTGATTTCTGTTTGCCATTAAAACTACAGTTGGTACATAATAGCTGCCACTGTGAACACCCCAGAAGTGCCCACCTCAGGAAGGAATGTAACTTCCAACTTGGTTGGGAAAGGGTGGGAGAAGATTGGAGGGATGGGGAGAAGCATAGTGTTAAATTGAACAGAATAGTAAAGTTTTCATAACCAGAACAAAACATTTATCTGATCACTTACAAACAGAAAACAGTATATAATTAGATAAGGTGCTCCAAAAAGAAGCAGTAAAGTTGCTCCAGTACTATGAAGCTTTAAGTATGCTTAAATCTCTGTTGCATTAGTGTCCAGTTGCACAGTGCACTCCTGTAACATCTCAATGTTGCCCTCAAATGGGCAAGGCACCATTTCCATCAGAGGTCCTTTCTCCATGGCTGGTTACTTCAAAATTCTGTTTTGCATCCCACCCCCAACACAACTTAGTCCCTAAATTTATGGATGTCATTGACTAGTCTGTAGAAGGGATAAGCTTCATTTGCATGAGGACAGTTGTAGTTGCATCGGCAAGACTGGATCATCATGACACTCTTGGTGAAGGTTTCCCCATCATCGCAGCGGAACCTGACCTTGACAGTCCTGGTCTGCTGGGGCGTGCAGCACCTGCCATCCACACAGGAGCCACAGTACTTGGGGCGGTACTTCTTCACACTGGAGCATCCGGCGTAAGTAAACTTCACTGGGGATGGGGACTTCCTAGTCTTGGTACATTTTTTTCCCTTCTGTAAAGTAAAGGCAGTAACATTATTAGCAGGAGATTCTTCTCCAGCCTTTACCCCCTACCCAGAGCAGCTTAGAAAGAAAAGGAACACCAGAAGAGTCTGTATTTACCTTTAGGGAGGCATAGCTAGGCTGGCCACATGGCCTCACTTCGCATATCCTGGTCTCTTTGATGAGCTTGCAGTCAGCATTGTCATTGGTCACCCTTGTGGAGATGCCAGTTCCACATGTCTTTGAGCACTGGGACCAAGAAGTTGTTTGCACAATGCATTTGGGATTCTCAAAAGCTCGGCTTTGTGGCTCGGATCCAAAAACTGGAAAAGAAAAGGAGGGCTTAGCCTAAATATATTCTCTCACTGTGTTTCTTTCCCATTGGGGTCTAAGGAGTCATATAGCCACTCTCTGGCCGCCTCCCCTTAATGTCATGCAGATAAACCCACACTCACCAGGTAGCATTTTCAGGCCTCCCTTCACAATGGCAATCAGCTCGTTGTTCCTGGTTAGTTCGCCTTCAGAATCATCCGGACCAAACTCTTTGCTGAAGAAGCCTTCCAGCTCCTCTAGCGCATCCTTGCTTTCATCACAGACCCACTCCTCGCAGCACTGCCCGGGCACTTTGACCAGCCTGGGGCTAGGGCAGCCCAGGTTGGGAAGAGAGAGCTCCTGCGGGCAGAGCGGGATGCAGCCCACAGCTCCATCTATGCACGTACACTGGTGTTTACAGTTCGGCTGGAAGCTCTCCCCATTCTGGTAGATTTTGGAGTTATATTCACACGGTCTTCCCTCGGACTGTGCTGCAGAGATCAACAGAGAGGGAAAGAAGATAGTCAGCGGCGGGAATCGCTGGTTTAAGCGCAGGTATTTGCTGGTCTGTTAAACTCAGTGCACGGCGGAGCTCCCTACAACCCCCCGGGGACGCGGGGCCAGAACAATAACTTAGTCAGGAATCACTTTTCCTTATGTGCGTTTAGCGGAGCCCAGACATACTGAATCGCATTCCAGACTGCTGAAGTCATGTGCCTTTCTGCCAAGCTACCGACAACAAAGCATAACCATACATGGGCTCGAAATTACCGAACCCCAGCAGTGGGGGACGCGGGGTCGGTTCCCCGGGGGAGCGGGGTCGCCGCTTACCTCTGCAGATGCCCTTCAGGGCGGCGGGACTGGCCCCGAAGTTGCACTCCAGCCCCTTGGTGTGGTCGCAGGGCTGCGATCGGCTGCAGTCCTCGTTCAGCTGCTTGGCGCAGACCTTGCAGCAGCCGCAGCCGTCCGGCACCAGCCCCACGCCGGGGGCGCACTGCGGCGCGGCCGCCGGGCACTGGCACACGGCGGGGCAGGGCGAGCCCAGAGCCTGCGGAGCGGAGCGGAGCGCACGGTGAGCGCCGGCAGCGCAGCAGAGACACCCGACCCGCCTCCCCCTCGGCGGCCGCGGGCAGAGCCGCGATACTTACCAGGCGGGCCAGGCAGAGGAGAGCGGCCGCCAGAGCGGGGCGGGTGCCCGCGGAGCCCATGTCCAGCGCCGGTGCAGCGGAGCCCGTGTGAGCGCGGAGCGGGAGCGCGGCCGGCGCGGTCTGAGGCGGCTCCGGGCGCCGCCGCCTTATATGGGGCGCGGGGCCGCCGCGTGCGCCGCGGCGCTGACGTCGCGCGTTCCGGGCCGCGGCCGCGTCCAGCGCTCGCGGCATCCCAGGAATGCGGCTGGCGCGCGCCGCGGCCGCCCCGCCCCGCCCCGGCTCCGGCCCCGCGGCCAAGGCGGCGGCGCTGCCGCGGGGGGTCCCCGGCCGGGCCCGGCCGCCACGGAGCGCGGAGCGTCCCCGCAACGCGAGCGCGGTACAGGGAGACGCCGTTCGCGCTCGGGGCTGAGCCGGCGGCGCCCCGCGCCCGGACACCTGCGGGACAGCAGAGCTGCCCTGCCCGCGCCGGGCGCCCGCGGCGCTGCCCCGCCAGCTCACCCTGCCCGCGGGGTCACCGGGGCTCGGGCCCTGCCGCTGCTGCCGTGCGAGGGACAGCCACAACCCCGCCCGGTGCGGCAGAGCCCGGGAGCCTGGCGGTGCCCAATGGCACCGAGGGCCCGGTTTCCAGGCAGGGAACGGGATGGCCACGCGGCGAACATCCTCCCTCCCTGTCAACCTGCGTTATCTCCGGGCTCACTGTCCCTCACCCAAGTTGGGCGCCCTTGAATAGTATTGCCTCGTTGAAGTTTAATATTTGGGGATGGGGAGGGGAGATTTAGCTTCTGTTGTGGTGTCTTTTCTTTTCCTGGCTGTAAGTATTTCCAGATGGGATTTAGACCCCAGACGTAACAATATTTCCATATTTGGTATAGCAGTAGCCCGCATTTTTCACATTTTTCTGCTCTGTTATCCAACCACAAAGCATTCTTGACAGCTTCAGATGTTGTTAAATATAGCCTTAACTTCTGTTCCCAGGGCAGGAAATTCTTTGGAATTCCTGTTTTTCACGCAATCTGTCTATCATGATTTAGGAGAACTGCGCTGGAGGAGCCAACTGGCGTTCTGCTGCAGTTCACTCCTTTATTGAAATAGCCCAGCATTTGGGTCTGCTGCCCAAAGGCGTTACAATGAGTCCCCATTCCAGGGATTTTTCTTTGCAAATGAGATTATTGTTCCCAACACAAGTTTGGGGTTTTTCTTGTCGCCTTCTAGGCTGGAAGGTGGAGAAGCGGATTCAAAGGAGAGGCGAAAACTTGCAAAAACCCCTCCAAAGCCCATGAAAAGTGGAGGAGTGGGGGGTGAGGGGAACAGTGGGGATGGGAGGGATGCGGAGAAGGGGGGATGTGATTAACCTGGCTGCGGCGTTCCCATACAGCGGGTGTGCTTGCGTGCCGCCCGCCCGGGACAGGCAGCCGGGGAGGCGAGGCAGCCGCAGCCCCGCCACTCGGAGGAGCCGAGCCCGGACGTCTCGTCGCCTGCCCGGTGGCCGAAAGGGTGACAGAAAGGACCGTTTCGTGGGGACGGTGCGTAGGGCTCCGGTAAGTGCCACTCCCGGGGCCGCGGGCCCGTGTGCTGTTCCCTGTGTGTTCCCACACCAGCGGGAATGATGAGGCACCTTGTCGGGCCCTGCCGGGGCCGCATAAAGGAGGGTCCTTGTTGTTTGTCCGTGCCGGGAGCCCTGCGGTGCCTCCGCGGGCACCGGGAGGTCTCGCCTCTCCATCGCGCACCTGTCGCTGGCGGCCCCAGCCCCGGAGGGAGCGGCCCGGGGGGGACAGCCCGGCTGGGATTCCCAAACCCGCAGGCACCGCCGAGCTCCGTGGGCAGCACGTGGTCCTGGGGCCGGACGGGACTGGATGCGATGGGACGGGATGGGGTGGGCGCTGCAGGGTGGGGCAGCCTGTCCCCGCAGGGGGGTGCCGTGACCCCGGCGATGGGGCGGTGCGAGGGGTGTCCCCGCCGCATGGGACAGCGATGCCGCTGCCAGCCGGGCTGCGGAGCCCGGCCCCGAACTCCTTCTCAGGGATGTCCTGCACTGCCTGTGAAGGGCTCGTGTCCTCAGCACTGCTGTCGCTCCTCCCGGCAGTGGCCAAGCCCCTGCCCAGGCCAGTCTTGATAGAGGGTCCTCACTGTAGAGTTTTCCCTGCCTCCCCAATTTATTCTCTTCATGATTTTCTTTTCATTCAAGTAAATTGGTTTGACGTTTTACTTTGTGGTGTTTTAGGGTGTGGGGAAAGGCGATGGGATGGAAGCTCTGGGCACTCTTTGCCCAGAACATGTACTTCAGAAGGCAGCAGAAAGGACAATTGCTGAAAGGGAAAACCAGTCTTTAGTTACATATGGTAACATCTCTCTCTGGAGACTGCCAATGTGTACCATGTAATATCATTTCTGATGACAGGAATTGTTTAATGTGTCCAGTAAGAACTGGAGAGAGACCACCAGCAAGCTTTGATGGCTGCCAGTAATGGCAGTAACAACTTTCCATCTCCACGTATTTAGCTGAGCCCCAGCTGGTGATGAGGAGTAGGACAATCCCATTTCCAGACTCCAAGCTATCCACTCCATTGGTCTTCCCTTGGTTTCATACATGTATGGGTTTTCCTGTGGTACTTTAGATTTAAAACTCTAAAGTGGTTTTTAGATGAAGAATCTGATTGGTGCTTTTTCCCTGGATGACTCTTTACACAGCAGCATTATGATCAGGAGCAACAAATCTGTGATTCAACACACCTTGATTAATGAAAAAACACCTTGATTAATTTCAAAAATTTTGAAAAATAAGCTAAGACATCATTGCATGGTTAAATTGGCCAGTTTTGCTTTTCAGGGATTTATGCAAACACTTGTTTATTTAATTACATCTAATTTAAGGACACGCACTGAGCGCTTTGCTTTGATCTATGACTTTCACAACATTCAGCAAATGCCACAGGAAAAGTCAATGAATAGCGCCTTTTCTCACTTGGTTTCATGTCTTACCACACATTCACACAACTTTGATGGGAAACTGTAACTGAACCTACATTTGCTCAAGAAAAGGTCACTTTGAAAGCTTTGAAGCACCTTTTAACAAACCTGTCCTGAATTTCAAGTAGTTGTCAACACTTGAGATGGGTTGAGTTTCTTTGGAGTTCAGGTTAGACTGTGACCCTTTCCCTACACAGGTTTCCCTGTCACAAACCATGACCCAGTGTTTACCCTCCAAGCTGTGGAGGGTAAATAGCATGGGGTACATGTATGCCTACTTCTCCTGAATGTACATCAGGAAACAGGACAGTTTGGAATATCTTCCTTTTTTAGATTTTGTTCGGTGCAATGTACTGTTCCAGACCTTTGTTGTCCTAAGTGAACTGGGAAATATTCCCTGCTTCATGTCACAGAGAGTTTTACTGGCTTCTCAATTTGTGCTATAGGCAGTTGCTGGGGGCTCAGCTAATGCAAAGCAGGAATTTGAAACTGTTGGCTTACATAGCAGGTATTACAGATTTACTGAGTATATCCTGTCATTTTCACAGGCCTCTGTCTCTCCAGGGAAAGGACTTTCCAGAGAAATAAGTCAAGAAAAAATAACTGGCTTAATTTCCCTCCACCCAGCATCGTTTTTTCCCGGCTGTGCATAGGAACCTTGGAGCAGCATGAAGGGCTGTGTGGGACAGAGGCTTCTCCGGGTGCTGGTGCTCCCGCTGACAGTAAGTATCCAGCACCAAACTGGAGAACATCAGAGGTTTACAACCCTGTGGATTCTGGAGAAAGGTCTTACTAAATCCAGTGTCCAGCCCTTTTCTGTACTGTGTTTTATTTCCTCTTTCTCAGTCTCTTTTTCCTTTGCCCATCCATTGCTGTGTGCTTCTTCCATCTCTCCTACTCTTTCTTCTCTTTTTCCCTGTTCCAGTCTTTTCCCTGTGTCCTCCCTCTTCTAGTGGGTCCTGGTTTTGGCTGCCATAAAGTTCATTTTCTTTGTAGTAGCTGGTGCAGTGCTGTGTTTTGGATTTAGAATAATGCTGCCAGCACACTGATGTTTTAGTTGTTGCTGAGCAGTGCTTATAGTAAGTTGAGGACTTTTCAGCTCCCCACACCACCCCACCAATGAGTAGGCTGGGGAGTACAAGAAGCTAGGAGAAGACACAGATGGAACAACTGGCCAAAGGGATATTCCATATAATATGACAGTATATAAACTAGGGGGAAGCTGGCCAGGGGCCAGCTCTCCAGAACTGTCTGGACATTGGTCAGTTGGTGGTGGGAAATTGCATTGGGCATCACTTGTTTTGTATGTTCTAATTCTTTTATCATTTATTATTATTACAATTGTTATTATTATAGTTGTTATGATTATTGTTGTTATTATTGTTGTTGTTGTTGTTATTATTCCTCCTTCTTTTTCTGTTGTATTAAACTGCCTTTATCTAAACCCATGAATTTTACTTTTTTTCCCCAGTTCTCTCCCCCATCCCGTTGCAGGGGGAGGGAAGGGGCAGTCAGTGAGTGGCTCTGTGGTGTTTAGCTGCCTGCCTGCTGGTTAAACCACGACAGTGTTTACCTACCTTGGGCTGGGCCTCTCCTGCAGTCCCTGCCAGGCCGCTGGTTCCTGCTGCACTAAATCAGTCCTCCCAGAGTCAATGGCTCCTCTCAGTCACTCACAGGAGGTGCAAATCCAGTGGGACAAATTAAGCATAGCAACGCACAGGCAGATCAGCCAAGTAGCCAGCAGGCTTCAGCAGCTAAAATTCAAGTGGGTTCAGAAGTTTTTCCTTACTTTGATTTGCTCAGAGTTTATGCTGAATTCTTTTGAGTATGGCATTTCCTATTTGTTTTCTTCCTCTTCCCTGCTGCCTTCCCTTCAGCTATGCTCATGCCAGTCAGTTTTTGTACAGTCTGTGCCTTGCCTGTGGTTTCTAATATTTGGGGGGTTTTGCTTGGCAGTATTTGTGCACTGAGAGGCACTGTGCTTTGTAGGTGTGCTGCATTTTCCTCTGGCTGCTGTCAAGGTGTTGTAGAGGTTCCTAGTGTGTGGAAGTGCAAGGGGGACTTGTGAGCCTACTCAGTCTGCAGGGAAACAGAGAAGCAAAATTTGTTGTAGTATTCATCTGTGCTTATTGCTGCTTTGACGTGTGAACTGCAGCTTACATAAATATAAGGGACATAGCAATGTAACAGAGGCAGGGAGCATCCATGCTGACAGTCGCAGTTGGCATGATCTTGTTGGATGCCAACAGGCAGTACATACTGCATGGCTTCCTCACCCCAGACTGGATGCAGAAATGTGGAGCAGTTACAGCTAGCTCCTGCTTAGTTCCTTCTCACCAGTCAGAGGCCCAAAACACCTTGGTCATGGCCGCTCAAGGGTCTGACATTAACTTTATTTTAGTACCAGCCACTACCATTTCCTTAGTGAGACAGGTGGATTACTTTATACATGTTCACCTACTCTTATGCAGGTCTACTTCAACACTAGGCTACATTCAGAAGGTGCACCAGTTTGCACCAAGCACATCCCTATAGCTTAAATTTGCAATGGAAAGACCTATTATGGGCTTTGGCTCTCAATACCACAAAATAAAAATAATCAGGCTGTCCTAGCTAGCACCTGGCTGCAGAAGGATTTTCTTACTTATGTCTATTGTTTTCATACCATGCAGCCATGAAGCTTGCAGAAGATAAAAATATAGCTTGTAATCTCTTTATAAATTCCAGAAAAAAGTTCACAGCTGTGTCTCATGACTTTCATGAAGGAGGCTTGAAGCATCAGAGGAATACAAAGGTTCTTTCCCAGCATCCATTGAGATGAAGGTCCTGGACAGAGATCTCACCCCAGTTAATCATCCCAAGTGACCTCAGTAGAAACTTCTTAACTTTAAACTTTGGTCCTTTGAGGGCAGGATTTCCCAGTGGAGCAATGCATGTGAACTGACATCTGCAAAGACAAAATGAGCAAGCTCAGAAGATAATTGCTCATGATCCTAAGCAGTTACTGGAGCCAGATGAACCTGAGGTTGCAGTCAATTGGGCTGTGCCTGAGAAATCCTTAATCAAAGCACACTTCCAGGCTGTGGTCCGTAATGGTTGTCAGCTGCTGCCTTAGTCTACAGCTTAACTGCACCTTGGAGAGAACCAGCTCACCTTGGAGAGAACAAGCAGCTTGTATCTGTGGTGTCTGCCTAGAATGTGCTCTCTGTGGTAGGTTCAGATCTGTTTGTTTTCTTTTTCTACATTTGAAATATGTGGCAAACTCTTCTTCTCCCAAAGGTGTTTTGTTCATTATTGTTGATAATCACAGCTACATTTCCTTAAGGTTAGTCTGTGTTGAAGCTAGGGGAACCCTTTGCCTTCCTGTTGATGCTTTCCCTCCCTCCCTGCTGTTTGTGACCTGATGAAAGAGTTTGCTGTCACTGATCTAAGAACATTCAAAGGAGTTGCCTAGTCTTTGATTTTAATAGCATATTTTTTGTAGCTATTTTTTTGAAAAAAAAAAAGAGTATTGATTTATTTTTTTTCTTTGCATGCGAATAAGAGAGTAGGCCTGCTCTGGCAGGATGCTGAACATGCTCTGCCACACAGTGCTTTCTGTCACTTACTGCACTTTCCAGGCTAGCTGCTGGAAATGTCACAGGATTAATTTCTGAATCCCCTGAGGTGCCTGTTGGCTTTGTCCAAAAGCATTACTCATTCTCTGCTATGTACATAAGCTTACTAAAACATGGTGAGACCTTAGTTGTGTTTTCTGTGTTACTGTGCATTTCTATTCTGTTCCATCTGGGCTCTTACCCTTTGGCTGCCGGTGTGTTATGTGAGCACCTTGCAGCAGCAGCGAGCCACGTTCTTGTGCATGCTTATTTCATGGCACACACGAGCTAAGTGATGCCAGAAAGCCAGCCTCAATCTCCTCCAGGGATGTTCCCTGCTGGACATCAGTTGTTGTGCCTCTTGGTTCTAGTTTGTGATAGTGCAGTGAAAAAAATCAATAGCAGACAAATAAGTAGACACGATGTCATCCTTGCACACAGGGAGGACTTGCCGGCAGCCAGCAGAGCATGTATGTGCTTAAAGAATGCTTGTGGAGATGGAGTTATGGTCCAAGAATGTGCAAATAGCTGCCTGTCCCAGTGTTACGTGCCTGTGATCAGGGAGAAGTGCTAAACCACCTCTAGACTTAATTAGCATCCAAACCCAAAAGATTTGTCTTGTTGGGGGTGATTTTTCTAGGTGAGCAAAGAAGAAACTACATGAATGAAATCTTTTCTTTACCTTATCTCTGCTGGGGGCTGAAATAAAACTGGAGGGAGCCAGCTGTTAAGAACTGGTGGGCTGTTCTGAGAAAGGGTCCTCGCATGGGCTCCATCCAGCAGCAGTGAGTGAGAAGCACAGCAGCTTGCTCAGACCTTAGAGAGAAGGACATCTCTTTGAGCCAGGCAGGAAGCCTGTCTGCTGCCCACTGTTTTCCCAGGGACCAGTGTCCTCAGGAAGTAAAGGTTAGCAGGGGCTATCAGCAGAATACTTTGGTGCAGAGACTTGTTTTACGATTGCATTAACGTCTCTTTTCCTGTTGTTATACAGAAATTATGACTCCTAGTAACAGTGTTGAGGTGAAAGCAGAAGTTCTTCTGCATGAAGCAAGAATTAAAAGCTAGCTGATACATTAATGTAAAAGCAAATTGATGCTAGCTGGTGGCTTTTTACTTTCAGATAAGTTTGCTTTTGTGTTTTAATTCTTTTAACACTGCACCCCACTGTATTCTTTCGCACACAGGCAACTATGTGTTTATCACTGTCCTCTCTCACTGCCTAACCTGGAGTCTTCTTCTGAAACCCTCCATGAGCTCAGATTTCAGACTTTACGATAATGTGGGGTCAGAGCAGAAAAATGGTGGATAGGATGAGTCTTTCAGGTGAGCACTGTGTGATAACACGATGTTTGTGACTTGCTGTGAGGGGAGAGCCTCTGGTTTCAAGGATGTACCCATGCGGCCTTTAACAGTGCCATGTCAAAATAAAAATCATTGATTAAAAGTGTACCTCGCTTGTGCTGCTAAAAACAATTCTGGATTATACACGCTCAAAACAGTAAATATTTAATGTACAGGTTTACTTTTCCTGCTTTATAGAGAGCTCAGTGGGACTGACAGAGCAGCTAGACAGATGTGTTTATAGCGCGCTCCCCGGGCAGGCACAATGCTGCAGTGTTTGGCCTGCGAGCACCGCAGGGACATACTTAAAAAAATAAAAGTGTTCCATTTACATTGGGGGGGAAAAAAATCCTGAGAATGTTTCTATTAATATTAGCTGGTACAAAATTCCAAATTCTACATTTCAGGCCTTGTATATTTCAAAAATAGACCACTGGACGGTGGGAATGTGGGGTAAGAGGTGTTTCCTTGCTTATGTAGCCAGTGAAAGGGACAGTCACAGTGGCAGTTCTTGTGGCAGGAGAAGACAGCTGTTGCCAAAAAGCCCCTGATGAAGGTGGGGTGTGAAATGAAGAGTTCAGCAGCGAGCAGAGCAGGGCAGCAAACCCTGTGCATAAGCCTGGATAGGTGGGGGCACAGGCCAATGTGTCCATTTGAATGCGAATGGGCTTTATCCTCAGCCAACCTTCTGTGTGGTGCTTGTGGTTTTCCATGGACAAGGAGCTGGTTCTCAGGACCACATCTGAGATCCTGGACGTTTATCAGAGGGCATGTTTCTAAAAGGTGAGAGGGATCAGATGCTGTGGGGAAAGCAAAATGTGCGGAGATCTCTCCACCCGGTAGGATGGACACACCTCCCACACACATGAGATGCTGACAGAAATAGTGGGAAACCCACTTCCACATTAAGGGTTGGGATTTTTTCATGTTAGTTTTGACCTTGGTTGAGATCTTATCTGAGGACTAGCTTCTCTTCAATTATACTGTCATTAAGGCTGACTTATCTGGTCAAAATGAATGGCATAAATTAATTAGCACACATTAATTAACTGAAACAACTGACATTTGGTTTTCTGGAGAGCTCCCAGGGAATGAGTGGCTGCATCTGCCTCTGATTTCCTCTGAAGTTATACTCAGTTGAGAAGTGAGTTTATTTCAATAATCTGATTAGATAGTTGGCAGCTCTTGAAGAAAAATAACTTTTAAAAGGGGATCTTGGGATGATTAACTCCTCAGGAAAGTTTTCTGGTGAAGAAGAGTAGAGTAAGGAAGCAGAAGCCTGTATTAGAGCTGGCTAAGCACTCTGTGTTGTTAAATTAAGTCTATATCTCTGTAAAAAAATTTAATAGTCATCTGAGTGTGTGCAAATGAAGCAAGAAGTCTTGATGAGGTGATTTTGCTTTCTCACCAGATTTACCTGCAACAGACAACTTTCCCTGACTACACTTGACCTGCCATCCTGGTGACACAGGGGGATGGGGCCATCCCATGGGTACCTGTTCAGTGCAGGATCGTGGTGAAAGCAGCTCAGCACCTCTCCTTACTGGGGCTTTCCAGCACAGAGGTGAGGGGCTGCCTTGGCCTTTGAGCTCCCAGCTACAGTTCCCTTGCCTACCTGCTCCTTTTTGGACAAGTGTGATGCAGAGGCCACCCCATTGCACAGGGGAGCATCAGGAAAGGAGGGTGCTGAGAGAAGGGGGTCCTTTGCCGAGCACTGGCATTGCCACAGAAGCACTCGAGGCCATTGCACATCCAGAAGGGGCAGAATAACACAACCTTTCCTTTGCAAGCTGGACTACAGGCCATTTTTTACTATGGCCTGTTTGCACCTCTTTACTGTGCGTTAGTTGTGAGCACTGACTCAAGTGAACCAAGCTATCCTGGACCCAAACTGAGATTCATTGATTCCAGCAGTCATGCTGGCCTGAGGCCCCCTGCTTGGCCGTGGCTGTTCCCTGGTGCCCCGTTCCCTGCATTTATGACCCCTCATCTCCTTGCTGCTGGAGTGGCACACAGGGCTGCAGTAAAGCAAAGGCTCCAGCCCAGGCCTCCCAGGGGTAGCAAACAGCACATTAACCCACTGTGCGACCTGGCAAGGACTTGTGACTCTCTGGGGTTTATGGCAGGATACCCTTACCCTAATATCACACGTTTAGGAGGCTACACAGTTGATGCACAGTCAGCTCCTGAAGGGCAGCTGGCATGGTGACAGTAGCCTTAGAAAATGAACTAATTGTCAGCTCCAGTCTGGATGTCACCATCATTTTAATGCGAATGGACTTTTTCCTCAGCCAACCTTCTGTCTGAATGGGGAGCACAGAAACATCCCGATATTTATGAGATTTTAACTAGATTAGTTACAAACCCATAAAGTAAAGAAAGAGACAGTTCATCCAGTACTGGGGAGGGGAGTGTTAAAAATGCCACCTCAGATAAAATATTATGAGAGTTGAGTAACTGTAAATAAGAACTTTGCCTATGAAATAGCTTCTTATGTGAGCTTGGGATGAGGGCCAAGAGAATGTCTAGAGCTCAGGGAAATTTATTAGCCCAGATCAACAGGATTTCAGGGACTCAGGAGATGGGGTGGCAAAGAATTTGCCTGTTGGAGACTGTACTTCCTCCATTCATGCCTGCAGCAGGAGTTTTACTTATAAAACTTTCAAGATGGTTCATTTGCATTTTTTGAATTTTCTCGATTGTCATTAGCAGCTGCAGTTCTGACCTGGAACTTGGGAGAGGTGGGTTCAATTCTGCATTTCCACAGCCTGCCAGCATGGTCTTGGACAAGTCATTCACCTCCCTGTGCTTCAATGTCTCTCTGTAGACAGGAGATAAATGTTACTTCCTGACTCCCAGGGATCTCAAGACAGTGTGCTAAGGGCTAGGAAGCATTCAGGTACCTGAACCATAAGTGAAAGTACTATGGGTACTTGTGAATGACAAGAGCATATGAAGAGCAGCTACAATACACAGGTTGACCCCTCTCAAGGGGAGGAATGGTATTTTGGTAGGGAGCAATGGGTCTTCCCTTTGATCCCATTCATTTTAGTTACTGCCATGATTTTCCCTATTCAGGCACCATTATTTTATACCCTCTGCCAGTGCAAAGCTGGCTGTCCTGGTAGGGTCAATGGTGTCCTGATGATATCAGGGTCATCTTGGCTATGCATTTATTTTAAAAAAGGGCACATGTACATCAATAGTGCACAATTTGGGAACCCACCACCTTTTTCCCCCCCCATTTTTCATCTCTCCCTCCCATTTACACCCTTCTGCTTTTCTTTCTGCAATTCTTTAGCTGCATTCAGCTTTCTGAGTTCTAGCACATCTTCCCTTCTTCGTTCTCTTTGGTATTTCTGCCTCCACCTTCATCCTCACTCCCATATTTTGTCTGTGTTTTATTTTTCTTATCTTCTTTTTGGAACCCATCCTTAGCCTCTCCTATATATTTCCCTTTTCCTCCCTCTAGTTCCAAGAGCTTTTCAGTAAACAGCATCCCTCTCCCTTCTGACTCATGGCCCACTGACAGTGGAAAGATTTCATCATGAAGGTGATGTAAAGATCTCCCAGTTTAGAGTGCAGGGTAGGTTAGGATGACCTTGCTCCACCTCTCAAGTGGAGAGCCAGAGAGTCTTAATTCCTCAGCCAAAGTTTATTTGCCAGTTTATCTCACATTCAGTCGTTCTTTGTTCCCACACCACTCTAAGTACCTCAATGTGTTGTGGGGATGATGTATCATGCCCTGTATCCTCCTGCTCCCGTGCAGCAGCAGGGAGCAGTGGCTGTTGGTAATGTACTTAGCCAAAGTGTGGGAAAACTCTCAGACTTGAACTTCGCATTGTATTTCCATGCCATATGAAACTCATTGAATGTTTGTCCTTCCCTTCACGTGGCTGCTGCTTTTGGATTGCACTGACATATGTGAAATCTATTTGGTCCCTTCTTAATATGCTGCTTACAGTATAAATACAAAAGCAGACAGTGCTTCTGAAGAGAAATAAATGTAATTGTGGCGGTGGTTGTTGTTATAAATAGTGCAAAGGACTTAGAAGCTATTTAGTCTTTGGTCAGGATCCACAAGTGTTCTGTGTATTATATCCTTAAATCTCTTGTATTTAGCTATTGAAGTCTTCCCAGTTGTGATTGGCCCAGTTCATTCATTACTGTTTGGCTCCAGTGCAGGATAAGGATGCTCTGTTCTTCATGTGAGCAGGGCTTAGCCTCTGAACCTGTGGTGTGCTAGATCACATGCTTGACCTGTACTTGCATATAGTGCCTTAATCATGCAAATCATGCATTTGCATGTGCAACTGGTCTGTTTGCATAAAGAACCGTGGTATGTCCACACATGAATTTTTGAGGTTGCTTCCCAAAATCAGTACTGCATTTTTCCTCTGCTGGAGTGAAATGCAAATATTTATTTATTGACAGAGCTGGAGCTGATCTTTTTCCCTGTCCAGGTCTGTTTTGTCAGATGAAAACAAATAGTATTCTGATTTATTTTTAAAATGCTTTTATTCATAACTGCATTTAAAACAATTAGTGCCTGCTCTCTGCCAGTTCCAGTAGAGTGCTATATATATATATATATATATATATATTTGTGTGTATGTATATCAAAAAGGGCTGAACGCCCAGAAATTCTCTTGGCAGCCCTGCTGTCTGGTTAGAAGAGGAAGTGAGCTACAAAATTTGAACATTCAGTTCTGAGACTTGAAAGCTTTCTGGATTTTATTACTGACTCAACAGGGTTTTCATTATGTATGTGGCCAAGAGGAGAGGTTTACGCAAGAGAAACATATTGTAGTTGAATATGTTTGTAATTTTACACATTGTTAAATAATTGAGATAACTAGATGTCTCCTAAATGGTCAAAATAAATTGGGTGTTAGCAACAGTGTCACTGTAGCACAGGCAAGGCCATATGAAAAAGTGTCCAGCCCCATCTGAAAGCTGATTACCAGTGCAGAGGGGACCTGATTCAGATGCTTAGAGACATTTTGCTGTTGATGTGAAGGGGAGCCATCGTTCCCTCAGCATGTCTGGAAGCTTCTTGCTGACTCTCAGTCTATTCTCTTCTACTCCAAATGATAGCATCTTCAGATTGCTTTTTTTTTTGCTTTTTTTTTTTCCCCTTTACTTTTTAGTAACTCAGTGCTGTTTAAACAGCAGTTTGAGGCTATGTTTCTTCTGCTCTCATTTTCATGTTAGTTTTAGGAAGAAAAATATTTTGAGAAGCAGATTATCATGCAAAGAGAGAAGGTGTGGGATACATGGACTAAGCTGTAAATATAGGCCCAGGCTGTGTCTTGCTGTCCTGGTCTACTCCTGCAGCAGGGGATGTACTGTTGGATCACACTCAGTAGCCAGTAGCTCTGCCACAAACCAACTTGACAGCAAAGTGAATTCTTGTCCCACAGACAACATGCTCGCAGCTAATTTTGCACTTGTTCATGTGATGGGTATTTATTCTTCATTGTCTTAAAAAGGTATTTATTTTTAAACCCCTGTGGTCTCTGGTGCCATATAGTCTTAGTACATGTGTTCTGCTGTCAGCAGGAAAAGCTATCTATATGTGCCTCTGCTATTTTATACATGGGAAGCCAAGCCACAGAGAAAATATAAGATCACTGGATAATTCAGGCTGAAATTCAGAACCCAGCCTGAACCTCTCTCATTCTTGTTTACGCCTAGTGTCTCTCCTTTGCATGCCACTGTAAGCAGTGCCTGGCTCTGCCTTATGGATAACACTCCAGAGGTGCCAGGTCCTACTCTGAGGCCTTTGCTTCTCCATGGTGACAAGCCCCCTCCCTTCAGCCCAGCAGGCTGATGGCCATCTTTGCTGGAGGCTCGTGCCCAGTGCACACACAGGAAGCCTCGTGTCTGCATCACTCTCCACCCTACGGCAGCCCCCGAGGGCAGGAGGGGAATGGAGGGTCCCCTTCAACAGGCACCGTGACAATGTGCCATGGCTGCACTGTGCTCCTGCTGCTGCCTGTGACAGCAAACTCCACAGTCACCAGAACGTGCTTGACTTGGTTATGGTCTTTTTTTTAAGACTATAGAGCTTTGGGACATATGACACCTCCAACACTGTAAATCGAGCGGGGTAGCCTCTCACTTCTGCATCTGATTTGTTCCATTTATTCAGTCACATATCTTCATTTTGAAAGGTTACTCTCCCTGCCCCTGCAGCAGATGCATGTGAAGCAGCGTTTATCACAGCGGTAGTCAGTCTGTGGCACTGAACTGCGTGAGGTCACCAAAGCTCAAAGGTTTCCTTGCTGGTGCTACATAATTAGTCTCACTGAGGCTAAGCACATATTCAAAATAGATCCACTTTTAATGTGGGAAATGTAGCGTGTGTCTGCCCAGTTATGTGTGCTAAACAGATGAGTTTACCAGCTTTTTTCCACTTGTGCTGTGTTGCTGTGCTGGGTGACCTGTGGAGGGCTGTGCAGCAGTTGGGATGCTCCATGATCCTCACACCCATAGCAGGGAGTGGAAGAGCAGGGACTGCACCGCTGAGTTGCTGGGGATGCAGGGGGAGCTTGGGAAGATAACCATGCTGATGCTCAGGGGGGTAACTGGGAGCCCTCATTACAGCTCCCTCCCTCTCCCTTGCTGTCCTGGGCACTCAGATGTGTGTGGTACATGCCCAGCATCTCCTGGCCCTGAGAAAGTTTTTGGTTTTGGCTTCTAGACTCAAGGATATGGGCTGCTCCTGCTTTATATTTAATGTTTATGTAAGGTTGTTATGCTGGCTTTCTTACTACAGGCATTTTTGTTAGTCACTTCTGCCTGATAGTTTGTCCTCTATTTTTGAGTCCACTGGATCTATTTCAGCCAACTACGCAATGAGGGTATTTGTTTCTGAGAGATTAAGCCAGAGGCAGAGCCCAGGAAGGTGAGCAGCCAGGGGGAGGAGAGTGTTGCCAATGCCCTGGGAGAGCTCTAGTTAGAGGCTAGAGGAGGAATCCAAGGTGGGGATGCAGAGGGAGAGGTCGTGAACACCCTGACCACAGAAAGTGTCTCCTTGGCGCTCATATGGTCTTCAGACACTGGAAAGTCCAACCACAAAACACAAATCCATAGGAAATGAGGTCTCATTAGTTCCACTGCCCACAACTTGCTTATGGCTCCACCAGTGCTTCTAAGTGTTTGGCTTGGTAGAAGGGCTTCTGGAAACTGGGCACATGTCTTCTCTGAGTCACCCTACCTTTCCACCTCCCCAGGGTCAGGGTGCTTCATGGGCTGGGGTGCTGCTAGAGGTGATGTCCCACTGTCCATTGTCATAAAGCATCCAACCTGCATCTGGTGTACTGGCACACTGAAATCCATCTGGATCTTCTTCATGTTTTTGCCAGAGATTTTACTAACCAGAAAAATGTGGCATTATAAGGAGGCTGTACCAGCTTGTTATTCATATCCTTTCCCTGGCAAGAAAGAGCCAGAGAGCATGTTTTAAATGAAGCTCATGGTCAGATGGTGTGGTGAGTGCTGGAAGCCCGGGATAGTCTGGCAGAAAAATAATTTCCCCTTTTTAAAACCACTGAGCAGTCCTTGTTCCTCCATGCTCCAGCTGGTTAACTTGGCCAGGCAGCCTGGGCATGGAGACATGGCCAAATCCACGCCCAATGCCTTCCAGCACCCCTGGGTGAGCCTTTGCTGCTGCAGTCAAGCGAAGGCTCTGCCCTGCTTTTGACTCCGTTGGTTGGGCTCCGTTTGGTTCATTTGCTGCCACTCAGTCCTGTTGTCCTGAGGGGAGTGATGGGATGTAGTAGTGTAGCATCTGGGAAATGCTGTGCAGCACAACACACAGTTCAAAAGAAAACTCCCTTCAGGAGCATCCCTTGGGAAAAATTACCCGAATGCTTGAGCAACTGCTGTTCAGTCCATGCTAACAGCAGCTCAGATTTTGTGGAGCTGAAAGCACTGCCAAGCCTTTTCCTCTTGCTTGTGTAAAGCTGCACCTCCACCTCCCATCTCCCCACTCCAAAAACACAACAGCTCTGTGACACAAAGTTTTCCAAATGGGATACATTTCTCTGAAATTGCTTTCAAATGTTCCTAGCAAGAAAGTGTGCTACTCATTTTGCCCGTGTCCTGCACAGCTGCCAGCAGTGTGGGTGAGCAGAGCAAGGCTGTGGGTACAGCCCTGGCTTGGCCACAGGGAGCTGCCAGCCATCATAAACACAGCATCCCCCAAAAGGCAGGTTATGGCTGGGGAGGTGCTGTCAATGCCCTCCTCGCACTGCCCGAGCTGTCCTCTCCAGCTGGCCACCTTTTCTGCTGGTCTGAGTGTTGTGCCCAACTGAAGCAGGCAGGCAGCAGCTCAGTGGCCAGCTGCAGTCCAGAAACGTCACATCTGGACAGGGCATATGAGCTGCTCCTGGGGATAAACCCATGTGCAACTCTGGGCTGAGCCAATTCACCCCTGCTTCCAGGAGGGGTCCCTGGGAGGGTTTGAAAGGCAGGTGGAAAAAGATGACTGGAGTGGCTCCAAAGAGCTAAGAAATGTTAATGCCATCCTTGATGCTTCAGCCCTGTGACCTTTCCTCCTGCCTCTGTAAATAGGCTCCTTTTTAAATGGGAGGGAAAGGCATCAAATCTAGTCCATTAAAAACAAAATGATGGAGAGATTTACCTCCTCTGAGCCCACCTGTCAGTGTTTGCAGTTTTACTATCATATTTTCCAACATCTTCCCAATGTTTTTCTCTCCTCTGTTGCTGTATACAGAGGCAGAGGAAACTTGCCTGAGCAGAGGAAAAAGTGAACCAGGTTTTCTTAGATGTTCTAATAACAGCCTGAAAGAGCTTTTACACATTGATCCCATGCCATTTTAGTCATCAGAGGCCTTATTTACAACTGTAGCTTGCTTAAAAAAAAAAAAAAAAAAAAAAACAAAGCAAAAGTATTGTAGACTTACTTACTTCTGTGGGTAAGTACAGATCACCTGGGTGCTTGGGAAAAAAAACTCTGAAGAAAATTTTGAGTAGGTTCAAAACAATATTGTTTGTTTGTCTGTTTAAAAAAAAAACCCAGACATGAATATTGTCTTTAGGAGAAGATGGTACCTTTTAAAAATGCTAAATGAGTGTAACCTATTGCGAGTCTCCTGACCTTGTTCCATGATGCTCGTAAATATTTGAACTCTTCGGTGTGTTAAGCAAAGCTGTTAGCCTGGAAGGGCTTCAGCCATCTGGAACCTCACAGGATAGTCTGATAGTTCACAGGTAGAGATTTTAAGGGGTGAGATTTTTTAAATTTGTTTTTGTTTCAAATAGGGATGAGTGGAGGGGGATGAGAAGGATGCGCAGAAGGCGATGGTGCCGGCAAGGCATTGTGGAGCTGCCTATCTTTGGCAGGCCCTCACAGGTCTCCCCAGCTGTCCTCACAAACTGCTTGTGGAATTTCTGATTTAATTCACCTGTTTGAAGGGAAAAATTAAAACAGCTTCAACTAAGAGGTCTGAGAAGGTGGATTCTGATAGCCACAATAGTGCAGCAGGGAGGGTTAAGCACACCCTGGGGACTTTGGAACAGTGCAAAGACTGCTCTAAATTGTTCAAGCTATTAACAAATTGTAGGAGTTGTCATCCTGGAGTGCACTGGGGTCCAGCCAAAATCTTCTTGTGTCCACTGAGTTGCTGGCAGGTTCTCTGCTTGGTGATGGCACAGGATTGCCTGAGGTAGAGCATCACCCCAGTGTGGGCTCGAGACACTGGTCATCTGTTTTCGCCTGTCCCAAAACTCCTTGGTGCAGAGTGCGACACAGGTATTTCTTGGAACAGTTTTGTTTCAGTTGGAGGAAACTAAAAAGGTCAACAATAAAAAGACAAGAGGGTGAGGTGATTACACCATGGGTAATGAAAAGAGACAGCGTGAGGCTTTGGGTTCATCTGGAATACAGAGCAGCAAAGTTATATGCAAATGTTTTATTTCATTAGGAAAATCAGCATCTAATCTGTGTAGGAAATGGTAAACTTTGTTTCTGCAGAAGTCCTGCTTTTTAAAATTTGTTTGTTTGCCATCATACACATTGTGTTAGTTAAAGAGAAGTATTTCAATCAAAGCAAATGTGACGCAGAAGATTCAGGGTGCCATTTGATAAACAATGGGCTGCAAGTTGTCAAAGGAAAATAAAAAAGAGTCCAGTCTGCCACATGCTGAATCCATTCCTTTCTGTGCAGGAAGAAAAATAATAATTTCTTTCCCATAAAGCTGAACCCTTTCACAATCTGCATTGCTCTGAGTTAAATACTGGCCAGCAGCAGCAGGGGCATGTGCCTGTTGGGACACCCCTTGCAAGCAAAGGTAAGTGCAGCGGGACACTGCCAGGTTTCCATGACCCTGTGGCTGATACAGAGGGTTAGAAGCAATATTGGCTGCATCTTGATAGAGGGTTAATTGGTTTTCCCCACCAAAAAGCAGTGGGCAGCATCTGAAACGCACTGAATGGTTTTGTGTTGGGACCAGGTCTACTCACAGTGCTGTTTTGGGCAAAGGTTGTTTATGTGCCTCAGATGCCTAAAATGATTTTTTTTACAGCATTACCAATTACTGACTCAAGATGGTGATACAAACAGTACAAAGTTTGGATCTCATCTTTCTGACTCATGTTGGCTGAGAAGTTACTCTTAAAATAGCAATTATCTAACGGGGAAAATCCCACAGATCTAGGCAAATGGATTGTAAAAATAGCCACCATCAATGGTAGAAGTCCCAAAGTAATTTTTGAACCATGCTGGGGCTAAGGGCTGCGAACATGTACCTGTTATCAAAAAAAAAAAAAAAAAAAAAAGGAGCAAAAGACTGTCTAGAATCCCCCTTTAGACTGCCTGGCATCAATAAGTACCTGCAGGTCAGCAGAAGATGTATTTATAGTTTTAACCACATGAAGCGAGAAAGCCTTATGCTTGCCCTGTATTTTTCCATGAAAGAGGTGAAGTAATTCAGAGTTTGTGAATAGATCACTGTTCCTGGACCTTCTTTTTTGACCCTGATTCCCTTTATATAACAGTCTTCTGTTCCTCCTTTGGATATGTTTTTTTTCCAGGAAAGTTATTTTTGGAATTATGGTTTATAATTCATGTTGAAGCATGCAGTAAGGCTTTTATATATATTCTGTGTGTTCACACTTGTTTTATGTAATCACCACCAAAAGTCAACCCACTTGGTTTCAGTTTTCTTCCCAGGTTTACATCTGCTTTTGTTTCCTTCCCATTATTAAGTTCTTCAAAGACATTGTTGGACATCAGAGATTCAATTCAAAGTCCAGAGCTGCACTAATATCTGTTCTATTCATGCAAAAGTATTGCTGCCTTAGTAAGTTAATTGCCACCTGATGTTATCTACCTAGCTTTTTGTCTGGGGGAAAGCTAGTGAGCTATTTTAACGTATATATATGTACTCAAAAAGACGAGAGAATGAATGATTTTATGTTTAGGACCTATTCTGCTTCCCCCTTAAACACAAGGTGTGAGGGTAGAAGGGGGAAAGAGATTTTTTTTCTACTCAGTTTGTGGAAACCTAAATCTGGCCTTCCTACAAAGACCAGCAATCCCAGTCTTAAAATGCTTATGTACTGAAAAAGCTGAAATTTTACCAGACAGTGACTTCACAGCACGAGTCTGCATCAGTATCACATAGGAGCACTCTGGCTGAGATACTTTCAAAGTGCAGGAATGAAAATACATTCTGGCAGAAGGACGGGGACTGGAAGCTTTTGCTGGGAGGATGCATGTTTTCTTTGCATAATTTCTCTACTGCTTGGGGAAAAACCTAATAAACACAGCTAATTTTTCTGAGGGAACAGATACAAGGTCTTCTTGCAAAGGTTCTTCTTTTTTATTTTAAACTGTACTCAGACTGGGATGCTTGCCAGTATTATTATGCTCTAAAATCTTGCTAGCCATATCATCATATTGGCCTTGCCTTTTGGAAGTATTGAGTATGTATGGCCTTCAGAAGCCTTAAAAATCTTTAAAATTCTTAACTTCTGCTTAAATGCCTTTAGACTTGAGCCTGGAAATAAAATGTATGGAAGGCTCCACCTTGTTCCTAGTCAGAAGAATGCCTCTTTTGAACAAAATCATGTTTGATAACCCACATTTGAAAAATTCCTGGAAGCTTATGATGTCAGTGACTTGTCTTGGGAGGTGAATAGTGCTGGGGCTCATATTGGTTTTCTTCAAGGGATATTTTTACACTTGTTTTGTTTCCCAATTCAAGAGCTTTTTTGTGAATGAGATAATCTGTTATTTTCAAAACTACTACTTTTTAGACTGCTGATTCCCAGATCTGAACAGATACTCTCCAACATGTGGTAAAGTAATTTTGTCTCTAAAGTGTATATAGATCATTACAGACTGCATCCCAGAGCAGGTGTCCATGGATGGGGATGACCACTTTCCATCTGTTTGTTTTATTCCCTGTCTTATTTGTCACTATTAAATGATTACTGCAGTGACAGAACTCCCCAAGTATGCATTACTGAATTTCTATTTCAGCCAGAAAGCAAGATGATAGCCCCGTGGCATGCACACCACCAAGGGAAGGCAAATATGAACAAAGTGGGGCTTTCCACTCCTGTATCTTTGCAAGATCTTCTCTTTAAGCCTTACAAGGCTATTTTAGTAATGAGCTTCTGCCAGTGCAGGCTCAGCTGCAAAGACATCGAGGACAGAGGCAAAGCTGAGCAGAAAGTGGGGCAGGAGAGGGGTGGTCAGGAGAGCTCTGCAGCTGATGCTGTACCCAGGGACTGAGCAGGGGGACAGATGGACACAGGCTGTGGCAGATGTAGGACGTGCCTCTCATGTGACTGAAGTTCTCTCCAGCCAGCGTGGCATGTTGTGAGGAGCAGCAAGCTCTGTGCCTGTGCTGAGGAAAGGTAGGGATTGTGAACCACATTCTAAGTCCAGGTGAAGGCAGTGAGCACAAGCTCAGGGGGCCAGTTAAGTTCAGCTCAACATGTTAAGCTGGACTGATCAAACAAAATTATATTACCCAGTGCCAATTCTTTCTTGGTTACCAGTACTGAGTCAGTTAATATCATAAGCTTAACTTATAAAGTCTATTTTTATTCCACTGCTCAGTTCCATTTAACTATAAATATTCCACGGTCTTAAATAAATATTATCAGAAACTGAAGTGCTGCTATATGTCCCTAAAAGCATCTGTTGCTCTCAGAGTGTAGGTAAGAAGCAAGCAAGATACCAAAACACTTATCAGATATTAAGTGCAAGCTTTCAGTTAACAGTGTGACACCTCACTGAAATGACAGGGCTACAGGTTACAAAAGGTCTAGGCAGGCCAGCACCCGGCTGGCACAGTGCTCCAGAAGCCATGGGTCAGCTCAGCATCAGGGCATTGAGATCAAAGAGCACAAGGACTGGGACGGGCTGCTCTTATTTTTAGGCTCCTGACTCAGTGTAGCCTGGAATGGTAAGGGCTGGGAGATTTCCTATTGACAGCTGCAGGCTCCTGGTGGAAGAGCTGGCTGCTCCCCACGGGCAGGCTGCTCCACACGGGCAAGGGCTGTCCTTCTGGGACCAGGGCTGCAGCTTAATTTGAATCCAGAGTAAAGTAGCTGAGAGAAACATGAACTCTCCTGCATCCCAGTACACCTCTGGTGCCTGAGTTGCTGGTGTTGGTATTGCAGGGTTGTGGGAACTGCTGGCTTCTGACACCTATCTACAACTCCCTGGTGTGTTTCTGCTTCCAGATGTGTATTTTTAATAAATCTTAGATTTTTGGATACTGTAACAAGAAGTTTGCTTTCTGTTCAGCAACCTTCTTTGTGACCCTCTTCCCTGCTCTGATGAGTGTGAAAGCCAATGGGGCATCCCCCACAGTGGATGCATGGGGCAGCAGGAGCAGCCATCTCACACCAGCAGCCAGCACACACCTCTGCCAGGAGAGCGGGGAAATGAAGGATCTGTGCGCCCTGGCACAGCATGAGTTAGAAATGAATGGCACTGAGGGAAAATTCACTGGGAAAGGTGTTTGCACAAAACACCTAGAAGCCTTTCACGCATTTTTTGAGGTAGGGACAGGAAGGTATTGGGGAAAAAACTGTGGGTTGGAAATGTATTTCCAACTATTTTTAAAGTAAACAAATTCCTTTTGAAGTTATGGGTTTGTTGCATAAATTGTGCATTTGACAGAGTAAGTGGCGGGATGTTATGGTAATTACTAATGTCCCTTGAATATTTGGTTAACCACTATATATAATCCCACATGCAGTAGCCTTTCCAGGGAGAATTTAGATCTACCCGTTGGGCAGGATTAACTGTTACTCTCTTGTTTCAGCAGCTTTTCAATTATTTTATTCCAGCACAAGGAGTTTTCCGTTTTGGGAGTAAAAAGGTGTCCTTTTGACATCTGACTTTTAAAAACAAGTTCTATCCTGTACCTGTGTGTGCTGAACTGTGAGGTGACTGCCAGGATACCAGGTGGGAGGCATGGGAAGGCTGTCCCAGATAAAGCCCCTCACTCTATTGCAGAAATGGATTTCACTTCTTTCCTCACTAGATCCAGACACACAGAAAATGTGTTACTGTAATGCTGAACCCTGCTTTTCAGGTCAGATTCTTGCAGAGATAGAAACACTTGAGAAGATACCCATCCCTAATCTGCTTCTCCTAATGGCATCCAAAACATACCCACTCTGTCTCCACAGTTCTTTTTCTGCCTGTTGTTTTATCTCATTTTCCTTCTCATTTTTTCCTAGGAAAGTCTCCCTTGGTTCAGCACTGGGATACGTAGGCTCAAGGCAGAGAAAGGTGATCTGCTCTTCTTAAGCTCAGTTTTTCCCTGTGGGGAATGACATATCTTTGGACTATCACCTAGCTTTGCAATTTTAAAATATTGCTTGAAGATACAAGCATATGCACTTAGGTTATTGTCTAAATCAGAATTTTTCTTCAGTGTATTAAAATACAGAGACAGACATATGCTTTCAGAGGAGTTTCTAGTCTAAGTCAGATTGCCTAGGCTGGGTCTCCAAATGGTATTGGTACCTCTCTGCTTGGCTTTACAGCATGCTTTTATACATTTTATTTGTATACAGTTGTTGCTATCCATTTTCAGCTCATCTGCTGCCTGGTTGGCAAACCCAGCTTGATCTCCATTTCTGTGGCAATACATGTCTCACAGTAGCCCAAATATTTTAAAATGTGCCTAATTTCTTGTTTCATTTTCCATCTTCATATGCTTACTTTAAGGCTCTGGTGTTGGCCTTTTAAGTTGGTCTAAGAGTGGTCTAAGAGTTTTCAGTTGGTCCAACTGAAATGATACATAATGCTAAGGACATCGCTGAATGAACGGGGCATAAGAATAGTGTCACTCCTAATCAGCAAGAGTAAACATTTATCAAACTCTAGAAACAAATATTGCCAAATCAATTCATTTGCATACTATTTGGAAATAGAAACAGCCTCCCCTTTGGTAAATTGGCAGTGCCAAGAAATTCAGGGAAATTCTCTTATTGGAGATAGCACAAGCTTCCTGGCCACAAGGACTTAGTACTGCAAATTTAAGAAAGACCAAGAGTTGAGTTTTTCTGCCAGAAGTGGGGAAGAAGAGCCGCAGGCAGCAGTTTTGGAGTCTAGGCTCTGATTCTGGATGGGGACCATGGTGGCCCCTGTTTGATCAGGGCAGCTGAGGGAAGTGTTTGGCTCCTTCTCAGCCTTTCCACATGTTCATGAAACTGTCCCATTCCACCAGCTTCCTCTTTTGGAACCCCAGTGCACAAACACCCAGGAAAAAACTCATACTGCAGTGTGGTATAACTTCTTGAGAATCTAAGGCAAATAATCAGGAATTACTGTGTTTGCACTGTGAGCAGGCTGGTGGGAGGGAGTTTGAGGAGGGATTTAAAGGACAAGATGTGATAAGCTGAGCAGAATTAGCAAAACATTTCCTTGTGGAGAGATTGTGCAGAAGAAAGAGAAGAGGACATTGGTCTAGGTGAGCTGGAAGGAGCACCAGGGATGTGTGTATCAGAGACAGTATCAGAGTCTGATGAGGCCTGGGCTGGATTTTCAAAGGAGAAGCAAGAAGTAGACCTGAAGATGGTAAAAGCATTTAAACTGAGGCCAGAATGACCTAGGGCAGCTCCCACTGGAAAGAAATATCAGAGCCTAGATATATTTTGGGAGGACAAAAAGGGTAAGGAAATAGAGAAGTGGAAAGTTACCCAACTAGCATAGCTTGAACTGAAGGGAAGTAGTGAGACACTGGCATGAATGGGGCAGGAAGAAGGGGGTTAGGAGGAAAGTGAGGATTCCGTCCACTGTACATGAGTGTTGCGTGCAGTTCTGCATCCTCTGCCTGCTCTCACTCCTGCTGTCTCATTGGGAAACCCTCCAGGAGAGAGACACCCTCCATGACAATTGGTACAGTGCAGTACCTCTGCTAGCACTGGCTGGGGAGGGGCGAGGCTGATAGTGATGTGGGCTGTCCAGGGGCTGCTGCAGCCACAGCCAGTGCAGTATGAGGGGCTGGCACAGCTGCTTCGCACTACTGCCTGCGTGAGCTTGGAGCTTTGGTTTCTGTCTGTCATCCTATAGCCTTTCATCAATTCCAATTCCAGTCATAAATTTTAAAATATATTATGGCTCTTGTGCAAAAATGCTACTCTTTCTATATATTTCTAACTTATTTTCATAAAACTAGCAGGTTTACAGTGAGTGCTGGAGTTCAGGCACATGTGTAAGGGAATTGGTCTCAGCTAAACAGCTGTGAAGGTGCTACATCATTTAGAACAGACATCTGTGCTATTTAATAGGAGATAATCCTATGCACATCCAGACACAATGCTCACAGCGCTTACTCAGAGTACAGTGGATGCTCAAATGTTATGATTACTCAACAGAAAATAATGCGACAATTTCTAAGCCGATCTTGAATCTGGGTTGAGTGAAGGAAGCTCATTTGCGTTTAAATACCCTTAAGCCCCTGAAACAGTTTGAATTTTCATTATGTTTGGAAAATAGACTGTGCTTATTTTCTATCTCTCAAATGTTATCTTCTTATTTGCAACTGGCCCTTGTCCTTTCTCTGCAAGTCTTCTCATCCATGAGCTGGGCCTGCCACTTCTTTCCTAAGCTGGCCACCCATTACAAAAGTCTACATATTCGCAAATTCAGCTGTGTCAGGCATTTCTGTAAAATTCTATCCAAGCTATGGTATGTGAGGAACATCACAGATTTTCCTACACCTTCCCAAGACCACCTTCGCTCAATCACTTTTTCTTGTTTTGGTGCTGCTTGTTGTAGACTGCAGGGTAACAGTTTATGGGTGGTGTTTATCCTGGTGGGTCCTTTGTAATACCTTACTTAAAACTGATGTTTGGGTTTGCCAGGATGATTCTTTGTTAACAGATTTTTATTATGAAAAGCATAGCTGACCTTTAAAGTCCAAAGGCCATATTTATGAATGACTCAGCCTGCTCTCAGTGCGGCTGAAGATTACAGTATGCAAACAAAAGCCAAAGCATACTTCTTCTGTGTAACTTTTTGAGAAAGCAGTATTTGCCTCTGGCATTCACCAAGGGAGCTTTCCCTTTGTGTACGAGAGGAAAATTGGGCAGGCTACAATAAAAGGCATTGTTGGTCCCAGCATGCAAAGAATGATGATCCAAGAACTGAAATAATAGAAAAGTGTTGGGAGGGAATTCAGTTCAGAAACATGTCAAGATAGCTTCAGGCTTATTCAAGTTTTGATTCAAGCTTCTCATTCTTCTTAAATTCTTTCCAGGCCAAAATGGATTAAATACTTGCTAATCTTCAATCCTCCAGCATTTCCCTGAGATCAGCAATTGAGGAAGGCATTGCTGTGCCGACATTTCAACCTCTGGTTCCTTAATGACAGTAAACCCCAGGGAATCTCAAAGTATGTACTCTTGCACTATGATTAGAGTCTCTCTCCTCAAATTCTCTTGTTGAGGTCTCTGCAGGAAGGGCCTTCTGGTGTTGTCCTGGAGAGGATCCATCATGATAGTCAGCAAGTATGATCAGTATTACACCCAACATATTCATAACAGGTTAGAAGCTATTGTTTTTTATGGAGCTGGTTTCCAGACCCAGATATTGCCTGACAGCTGTGCTTACAAATCATTGCAAATAGGAGAAGAAAACTAGTCTCACTGTGACATATGTAGACAGATACTGTCAGCCCTAGACTTTAAAAAAAGAAAAATAAAAAAGTAAAAATTGTGGGGTTTGGGACACTAGTCCTATTGGGATATTGTTCAATTGAACTGAAAACAAAACAAAAATAATAGTAATAAAATGTTCCTACATAAAACTCTTTTTTTTTTTTTAATGAAGTCTCTTATATAAGAACATGTCTTTCCTCCCCACACCTTCCTCCTTATCCGTACCAAAAAATCCCTAGGAGCTAATGCCAGGCAAGAAATTGTGGTAGCACTAAATGTAAAAATCATGTAATTTATGTCCTGTGGCCCTATAAAATATAACTACAAACCATGTTCACATCACTGCAAATTACAAGCACTTCACCAGCGTGAGAGATGGCACATTGCCTATAGTGATAGATGATCCCACACCTAGAACTGACTGGCAGCTTTTATAGAATAGCAAGGCATCCCTATGGTGCCTGACTGATGAAGGACAGATGGTCTTTTTCTCCTTCAAGGAGGATTCCCATCAGGCTTTATTTGCAATGGTTTATGTGCATATGAATTATTTGTATTAAAAGATAATTAATATGGTATTTGTTGGTGAACTATAATACATCGAAATGAAGTGAAATTTTTAACTATTTCTTGCATCAACAATAGTATTGGCTGTTCAATATTTTTCTTCCTCTGACAGTGGAGATCATTTTCATTAGCTCTGAGGTGCTCTTGTGCTTCTCTGGCAGTATAAATTCATTTATGCCTGCCTTTAAGGCCTCTCTGCCCTTCCAGAGCAGTATACCGGAGGTTGAGGGTAAATGACAACCAAAATGCTATTAAAGGGACCAAAAAAAGGTCTCACAAGCTAATACTTTTTAATGTTCATAATACTCTTTTTAACCTTCCTCTTCCTCTTCCTTAGATGTTCACGTGTAAATTGAAAGGTTATGGATGGCTCAAAGGGAACTGATGGATTCCCTCTGACCCTTTCTTTTCTCCTTTGATGTATCCCATAGCTTATTTGTTATTTGGTGAATATAGTTGAACCCTGTTCAGCTAGTCTTAATTAAGATAATCTAACCATTTTGTGCATAAACAAAATGTTATACAACAGAATGTTGTGGGCATTGTGCTCTTGAGCCGGTGCTATTTTACCTTTGGTTCTTTAGAGTTTTTTAGAGCCCTTGCTCTTGGATCCATAGGTACTAAATGGATTTTCCCAATTGAATTCATAATAAAATTAAAATCATGATGGTAAAATAAGAGACCTGAGATTTAGTCGCTCTTTTCTTTAGTGTGCTTTGCACAGCTTCAGTAATTGTGTTAGATTCAGACCTGATTTATTGAAGAGATCTGAAAAAACCCACATATTTTGGTCAAGGAAAATTATGAGGAATTCCTGGAAACTGTTTGTACTGCTCAAACTCAGCTGTCCATTAATTACTTTCATTTATACAGCACCAAAAAAGTGACAGGAAAATTAAAGCAATTTTAAAGTTCTATGAGAAATTTTTGCTATATTGTTCCTTACAAGGGAAGTAAAATCTGCTCTTTCTTCATAGAATCCTGACCTGTCTCTATTCACAAAGGATGGATGGACACTGTAATTACAAAATACATAAAAGACTTTCATTTCCAAGAGAATCAGACAAGTCTATTAGAATAAAATTGGTCTTCACTGCATTTTGAAGGCTCTCAGTGGTGTACACAGCTAATGCTGTGCCTGTCTGGAAAGCCAGTTACCTGCTCATGTTGGGGAGCATCCAAAGGCAGCACGGGGGATGTTCTGAGTGCACAATCCCACACTCAGTTAGGTGGCACTGCACCTTGGCCACAGCCTGTCCTGCTGCTCACTGTCTATGCATGCTGCTCCAGATGTGGCCAGCAATGCCAGTGCAGATCCTGTGTGTCCAGGCTGATGGCTAGAAAGGATGCAGGGAAGTTCAGTGTGAACAGAAGAAACAAGTGGCCAATTAATGAGTAGTCAAGAGGGCAATGATGAATGGAAAGTACCCTGGGAAGGGAGGGTGGGCTGAATTATTCAGTGGGAGGTGAAAAATGCTGAAAATGGGGTGAAAAAGTGAAAACACTGCCTGGAAAAGCCTTGTGAAAATCCCTGTGCAGCGCAGGGGCTGGTGGCCATTGTGGAGCATCTGTGGAACTTTGGGAGGATCACTTACTGGTGGAGCCAGGTGCAACCAAGGATTAGTTTGGGCTTTTTTTGTTAAAAAGTATATCAGTGCTAGCAACAGCAGGAGGCCTGACTGTAATGAACCTAATGAATGTGGCACAAGGGTTGTTTCAGGTAGAAGGAGAAATGTGGGATTTCTTGTGTGTGCAATTAGGACACTTGGCAGCTGGGTAAGCATTTGCCATCCAAAGCTCCCGATCTTGCCAAAGAATGAAGAGAGTGAAGAAAGCTATTGATTTCCATCTGGACAATTTACTTTTTAGTGCTCATCAGCCTGATGTGTATCTTCATTCCCTGTCACTGCTGTGTGCAAGCTAAAGCTGCTTTCATCGGCAGATTTTAGGTGGGGTTTCAGCTGAATATGTGGTTAGATTTGCAAGGCGTTAATGGTAAAAACGTTCCCACTTATCACACTGTCAGTGCACAACATGCTGTTAGTTTTGAAAAACCTCCACATATCTAGATCCTTATATAAAGTGTCTCTTTACTGTAATGTCCAGTTGCCTCCCAAAAATAAAATGGGTACAGGGAGCCTTCTCCTCTCTCTGCTCAACAGGAGTGAGTTAATGTTGATTTTATGATGCATGTTTGTTTATGAATGTGGTGTTACTGAGCAGAGGATTAGATCAAAGAAGTGGATTTTGCATTTCACTTTGAAAACACAGATGTCCATAGTCAACATGATCTCTTTTGGGGACGGCTTCCAGATTTCATGGGCTAAATGTCACATTTTCGCCCTGTCCTTGACAATTTCATTGTTCCAGGGGCACATACCCAGTGCAGGTCATGATCTTGAAACAGAGGTACAAAGAGAAAACTCATATGAAAAACTCAAAGAAAACTTGATGCAGAAGAGGGAAAAACCGTCAAATTCAAATAGGTCCTCTCGGAAAGAGTGATTTATTTCACACTGACTTTAGTAACTAATCCCATTAAAGTAGCCTGTAGTGGAAAGAAAACCTTATATATGGACAAGAGAGTAGTAATAAAAATGGTGAGGTTTAGATTCATTCTTGCCAAATTTAAAATAGGAAAATTATGCTTTTTCTATTGGTTGGTTGGTTAGATTTTGAATGATGTCTTGTGTATTAAAGTATTTGTTACCGCTGTGTTACTTTTGTGTGTTTATATCTCCCTTTCTAATCAGGAGTTGAAAATATACACAGCAAAAGTCATCCAGCACCTCAGACAGCTGTTAAAATACAACAGTTACTGATATATTCCCTTTGTTATTCAGAGCTGGATTATAGTCTCATTTTATACACAGAGAAGTTCTAGTGTTGGTTACAAAACGCTTCCCACATGACACTGTCTTATCATCTTCACTGTTTCTTGAGAGATTTTGAGAAATGACTCATTGTGTGGTATGCCCTACTTAGGATACTTCAGATGATGCTTTTTCTAAGGTGCTTTCCCAAGCCTTTGACTTTCAGGTCTTGAAAGAAGAGTACTAGAAGTGGAAGTGCCTGAAACCATTAATTATCTTTAAAAATATGTCTTTTTCTTGTGAAAAATAAATGAAAGAATACTTTTCCCTGTGTTATTAAAAGCTGTTATTTGTAACTGAAAGGAATAACTAAGTATAAAGTTCCACTCCCACCATTAACACATCCGTTAAAGTGAGCAGATAATTATACTTCAGATCTATCTATCCATCCTCTAAAACTATGAACATAATAATTAAATAATTATATTCTATCTAGATGCACAATACAATTTCTTCCATCCCCACTTACTGTTCTTATTACCATATGGTATTCCTTCTCTGATCCCAAATGGAATAAGAATATGAGCAGTTTGAGGCACTAGTCTTTATGTATTTATAGAAGTAAGGAGTAGAACTGCCAAAATGCATGAAATTTTCTGTTACAGCTCTCAGAGAAATCAATGAGAACTCTCTGCTTTCAGTGCTGAATTTGTCTTTGCAGTTATATTGTAAATGGCATAGCCAGTCTTCTTCATTTGATTTCACAAACACATTTCAAACAGAAGTGAATTTATGTGGTCAGCAAAGTTACTGGCAGATGTGTTCACTATGTGAACTGACTTCTAGCAGTTTACTAAGACAACATTCATTCCTTTCCAGTAATGTGATTGGCAGTGTTTGTACATCTACCTAAAATTAAAGCGATTGGATTTCCACAAAATATTAATGTAGAATAATGTACAAAAAAATCAAATGTTGAAGGATAGATATTTTGAAATATCAACAGATCAGACAGAAGTGGGTCAGTGCAGAACACCTGCAGCATATAGCAAGCAGTAATTTACAGGTCATCACAAATCCTCAGGATTTTAAAGGGGAAAAGACTTGTAGCCATCAATTTCAAGATAACACAAGAAAAAGTGATCGAGATCTTTTACTGGTGTAATTAGGCATAGGTTCCTGGAACTGAATACAGGCATGTGATTTCCATGGAACTATGTGGGAGGAGCTGATTTTGGATAGAATTCCTCCTAAACAAGTGAAAGGATAGAACAGTTTGCATTATGTATAGAAGGTTGCAGTTGTTTTTAACAGCAGTAAGTCAGTTTGATCTACCTTTTTGCTCTCTGCGGTTTGAATATATTCAGGTGGATATCTTCATTTTGAGTTGTGCTGATTGGTGGGAGAATTCATATGGATACTGTGAAACCTGAGCACTAGGCTAACAGCAACTCCATGAAGGTCAACAAGGAGAACTGCAGAGATTTGCAAATGGGTGGATCTGTACAAAATAGGAACCAATGACCAGGAGCCCTGCAGCAAAGGATCTGAGGGTTACTGTGGGCTCCAGGTTCACAGCCTGAAAATATGCAAACTGTATATTGGGCTGCACTAGGAGGATCACGGCCAGTAAACTGAAAGAAATTAGTACCCACTTCTACTTGATACTGGTGAGGCCATATCTGGAATACTATGTCCAGTCTCCGGCTGCCCCCTGAAGAGACAGATTGAGAAACAGGAGATTGCTCTGCAGAAGGCTACCAAGGTAATTAGGGACCTGAAACATGTGGTGTGGAAAGAGATTTAGGGAGCTAGACTTGTTTGGTTTGGAAATGAGAAGGCTAAAAGAGGAACTAATAGCAACTTATGGGTACTTGAAAGACAGTTAAAGAAGAAATGGAGACAAATTCTTCTCAATAGATTCAGCTGATAAATCAGGCAGAAGTTGTGCCTTGAGAGGTTCAGATTGGACATCATGAAAAAAGCTTTTGCACTGCAAGGGTATATGATTCTAACACCAAATACACAGAGATAGGCTTTGATCTTCTTACTGACGTTTGGAAAACAGACCTTGAAAACCCAAGGATGCTTTAGCTCAGCATCCTCTCATAATTAAATGTTAGGTGGCATCAAGTCTGCCTCATGACCTGCTGGTATATGAGCTGAAGGCAGTGCCCTCTGTGCACCTAAGCATCGTGCCCCTATGAAAGGAGGCAAACAGCTATTAAACATATCCTTTTGAAGAAGAAAAGGTAATTTCATGCCTACACTGTGATGAATTACAGCAAGAGTTATTGCCATCAGCCTGGATACCTTAATATTGTAGCTGATTTCTGTATCTTTTATTGTTTTACAGCTTCTTAACTCTGACACTCAGGATAGCATATTAATAAGTATATTAATCAGTAAAAAAGTCTTTCAGTTTCTTAGCTTGATTTGTGATGTATTGATCTGTTTGTTTGTCTCTGGCACTAATCTCAGTGCCAAGGAACCTCTCAAAAGGTTCCTTGCCCATTGCAGGCACACAAAGAAAACCACAAAGTTATTTACTCTTTCGCATACATACACATATATAAATGTATACATTTATATTTACATAAATACATATTCTCTTTCATGTGGATATAAAAGCTAATTCCACTTCAACAGGTTTTATGTAAATATACAGTTTCAAAGTTGCATTTGCAAGTCATTGAAAAAGTTAACAACAAAAATGCACCAAGCTTGTATAAATCAAGGCAAAAGATGTCTAAGTGATAAGAAAGGCTGGGAATGAATTCTCAGGCAGCTGGCTCCTGAAAGGAATGGGAAATGCAAACCACAAAGAGCAAGAAATTCTGCAGCCAAATGTCACTGCATCTTACTGCTGAGCTTGCGAGGGCTTTTCAGGCAATGAAAGGGAAGGACAGCCTGCCACACCTGCAGGGTGCTGCCAGCTGGTCAGCTGGCTCCATGGAAAAGGGAAATGGAGACTTAGGATAAACATTAAAAGGCAACTCAAGTTACATTGCAAAGGGCTTGGGTCCTTTCAAAAATATTAACCTGCATCAATCAGCATTTTTAAGCTTTTGCTTTTTTAGGCAATCAAGACATAGCTTTGATGGAAGATATGAGGGGGAGAAAAGAACACAGCACATGCATTTTTCCTCTTGTATCAGTGCAGCTCAGTTTAGCAGCCATGATTTATCAAAGACTTTATCCCACCTTTCTCTCAAGCAGCCTTTTTGTGCTGCCCATGGAGGGCACCTGTAGCACCTCACAGCAGCTGGTTTTGGATTCATGTGACCCACTGAACAGTAGCTGTGAAAGTGTGAATGGCACGAACATCCTCCCTTATACTGCTAGAGCTGATGCTTTCTTGCCAAGCTTATAGAACAACATACTTTATTAAAAATGCTGTCTGATAGCAGAAATAGTCTTATTGTTGCAGTCACAAGAACCATTTGCAAGGCACTTATCCAAGCTCTGTCTCCTCTTTCTTTCTTAGCTGGAGTAGCATTTCTAGCATATTTCTGGGAAGTCTGTCCATCAGGGACACAAATGGTGTATTTCTGTTCTTTTCCGTAAGAGATATGTCAACTATTGTAATTCATAATAGATTTTCACTGGCAACTAATCTCAGTTTTTCATCATGGTCATCTGAACCTGTGGTACTACTCCATGCTCTTTGAAAAATTCAACAAGTGACTTTTCACCTGCAGAGAAAGAAGGGTAAAAATGGATGTAAGGCATGGTAAAGGTGAGGAGGTAGGAGCACAGAAGGTAAACTGTCAGAATCCTGCAGCTCTCTCCTCAGGGATCTGTTTGCCTGGTCAAGTGAATCCAAAAGTAGATCCTGGTTGTACTAATGCAATCTATTGTAACAAAACACATGGGAAGACTACAAATGTGAGGAATGCCCTGTGCCTCTGTGTGTTGTCCAGGCTCCTCTGTACCATGTGTCATGGCAACAATGCTGCCAAAACTGACTTTTAAAGAATCATCCTTTGACAGCTTTGTCTCCCAACAACTGTGTAGCTGTCATTTCACAGGAATTCCTCCTTCTCTGCAGGATGCAAAATGCCAGCTGAGGAAATGCCCAGATCATTATCCCACAGCAGACAAAACAAATATTGTGTTTCCCCTGAACCAGCTATACATAGAATTAATTGGACCCTGTTAAGACTCTGAGATAGCTCAGGTTCAGCTCAGGCAAGAGAAAATGCTGTTCCCCAAAAGTATTTCTCTACAGCCTGGCAGATGCCCTGTTGATTTATGGCATTTGGAAGAAGTTGGCTCTCCTCTTCTACAAGTGATCTGTTACGTAAAGAATAAACAGTGAACAAAATCTGTTCAGGATTTGGGAAATGTAAAAACGTTTGGGAGCTTGTCCATGCAGTGGGGTGAAGTGACATCTTTAGCTCCTCTAAACAAGGAGCCCAGACACTTAATTATTTAGTAAAAACACTGCTTCACTGAATCACTGTGGTTTTTTACTTTACAGTACAAGAGCAGAAATAGAAAACTTCTGACAACTATCAGGACAAAATCCCCTTTGAGTCACTGTTTGTGTATCTAAAGCATGACTAAAGTAATATTTTTGTCTTCTACAGCTGTGAGTAAGACCTGATCCTGTACCCCTTTTAAGAGAATGACCCACTGATCATAATGGGAGCCTTTCCAGCTGAGTAGTATTTGTTTCTATTAATAATGGCATTTGGCTGTTGCATGGTTTTCTGTTGAGCTGAAGAAATCATTTAAAGGTGTATTCCTTTTCAAAAGTGAAATCAGTGCCTCTCCATCTTTCTTAGATGAATTCCCATTGTCGTAGTGGGACATGCTGGTGTCTGAACGGTTCAGTTACTGTCTTGTCTTGGCTTCTCACCCTCTGGAGTTTCAATTAGCATTTCGTTAATGGTTTGAGAGTTGTCCATAAAGGCTTTAAAGACAGTGGTGGTGTTCCAGCATCTACAAGTGATGGGAAATGTTTTCCAACTTTGCAGCCGCCCAGCACGCCTGAGCAATCAGCCCATGTGGTATGTGTTTGTATTCAGCACTGATCCAAAATCTCCTTTGTCATGGTCACACAAACTGTTCAACCGCAGTGACCGTCTCCGACTTTCAGTCACCCAGTGATGCATGTAAAGGTTGCTCATTTGCTACTGGGAACATTAGACTCATCATTACATAGCTGTTTTCACTAAAATAATAGTTTTCAGTGTAAAAATAATAATAATGGAACCATGGGACTGGATGGGACCTCTCCTTATCCATGCTCCTTTCTCTGGCTTTCTGCTCCTGGCAGATATTTCTTCTTGTATGGAGGCTGTACATTTTTCACAGGCAATCTTTTTCTCTTCTTTCTATTGTTAGAAAGTTTTCTGTACTTTTCCTTGATATATCTGGCTATTTATATCTTGCTTGCCTTCTACCTTGTGGAATTTACTCCCTTCATCCTTGTGCCAGCTTTTACATAGCTGCAGACTGCTCTTAAACTGAGGCTGTGGGAAAAAAAAAAATCTTACCAATATGCTGCTATTTATTTTGTCAAATGAATAAAATTTCACTCTGTGTATCAATACTTTTCCATCATAACTCTGAAACCATGTCTCCTGTTTCAATATCTATTCCTTTCTCTTGAAAGCCAACATGCTGTTCACATATGCACCCTAAAATACATTTTGCAAAGCAATTTTCTTCTGTCACTGCGAGCACATCACCCTGTGCAGTGTCAGTCACAAAACAACTGGATTTGCATTGTTTTCTGTATGAAGCATTTTCTTCATTCAAAATACAGTTTTTGTGATACTGCTTAAGCAGTCTGCAGTCCATATTTTATTACAAGCATAGTTTTCATTGTTCTGCATGAATTCCATAGTGTGGCACAGCTTTTATCTTTGCTGGGGGGCAGCTTTGCTCTTTTGCAATAGTCTCTCCAGCAGGACATAATTACAGGAAAATACTGGATATTGAGTAAGGTAGACAATATTTAATGTTGATGCCTGTGTCTAACCCATTTTGTATTACTGCATATTATGAATTTTTACATCACTCCCATGAGACTGTGTGAACACATTCTATTTTGTACTGTTAATTTGGGAGTAAACTGATATTTTGATAATCTTATTATAAATATGTACAATTTTGCTCGGGGTGCATCTGTTCCTAGATTGTTAATGATGCATTTCTGTTCACTATAAATAATAGAACAGTACTCAGAATCAGTAAACAGATCTTAATTGGTATTTAAAGTGCACCATTTTATGTATTTATTGTAATACAGATGACTCTTTTTACTGTAGTCATTAGTTCTGAAACCTTGTCAAAACATCTAACGTGTATTTCCAAAACACGTTGTGTTTGTAGCATACCACTGCCTCTTAGCACTGCACAGCATAAAGAGATACTCCTTCCTCCAGCCTTGTCTCCCACAAAGGTATTGGGAAGCTGTCAGAAGTGATACCTGACCAGCTCCCAGGGAGCAGCTGTATCCACCTCAGCTCAGCTTGGTGACAATGGCTCTGAGGCAAGCCTCACTGTCCTGGTATATCATGTGCAGACAAGATGACTGTGTAGCATCACCTCATGTCCTGTAATTTCAGTGTTATCATTTACAAATTTGTAAGGTGATTGTGGATGTCAAAAAAATCTCTGACTATAGCTTTCCAACCCATTGGCTGCAAGAAAACTGTTTTCAATACCTTTCCGATAGGAACTCTGGCACATTTTGAAATTATTGGATAGTAACACTTCATCTTCTGGCTAAAAGTCACACTAACAAAAAGAAAACCAAAGTGTGCCAATGGCCATATCCCAAATATGTAATAAGTTCAAATAGGCTTTGAAGATGGTGGAAGGATTACACATTATACCAGAGACCACTTGTAGCAGTTTTTCAAGAATTTGAAATGGTAGCAACTCAATTACCTCTTCATTTGTTTAAGGAGAGTAACATTTGCACATTATTCGGTGAATGACAGTTATTCAAATAACTACGCCTATGCACATTAAGTAAAGGCAGCCTTTACAGGATATTTGGAGAACGTGTGGAAAATGCAGATGGAAATCTAGTCATCTGCCATTTTAGAAACACACTTTGGTATTTTCTTCATGCTATTCATTCACCATATTCCCAAATGCTGAACATCTGCAGATATCTGTGACAGCATGGCCAAGGCAGCTGCCTGGGTTTTGTCTGGGCACTGAAGGGGGGACACAGAGCTGTCGGCTAGTGGGGTCCCCTCCATGACCAGAGGGACACTTGAAAAAGCCTTGCCAGTAAAAGAGCTGGAAGGAAAATTCATATTCCTCCTCTCTTCCTGTCTGCTCTAGTGAGGACAGACTTTGGAGGTACCTGGGAAGTTTGGGAGCAGGATCAGCACAGTTGAGGGCTGGTGCTGTGGATGCTGCCAGTGGTGCAAGGTCTGGCCCAATGCCTCATTCACATACTGCCAGATGTGTGCTCTGGAAAGGGCTGGTCCTCCTCTGGGACAATCTGCAGTCAGGGTAAAACCTTGGAAAAATGAAATCAGAGGAAGTAAGGGTTTGTTTTAGGGGAAAGGGTGGAAAATGCTCATGGTTTCAGTCCCCGAGGCAGAAGTGGAGCAGAACAGTGTTGTCCCTCCTACCCCACAGGAGGTGGAAACCTTGACAATGTAAAGGAGTGGGAGAAGGTGGGCATGGTCTGCCGGTGAGTGGCCCCATAGAAAGCCATAGTGAGAGATTAGGATGGGTTTATTTCCTTTGGATTTGTATTTGGAACCGCCGTTGTCATAGGACAGTCTTCGTTTAGCCACCCGGATGAACCACCTGGCCTCTGGCTCTGCCAAAAAGGAAGGGGCAGGCGGCGGCAAAGGGCTTGCAGGTAGGCAGGCCAGGCCAGCGCGTCCTCGAGTGGGAGGGTCAGCAACCTTCCCGCTGCCCACGCCAGCTGGATTGTAGGAACGTTGTAGGAGATGTAGGAACGTTGCGGGACGACGGCGCTTGAACGCTGCCAGCGCAGCTGTGCCTCTGCACGGACCCACCGAACCCGCGCCGTGACCCGGCGCTGCCCGGGCCGTGCCGCGGGGCCGGGGCCCCTCACGCCGCTCCGAGGCCGGGAGGGGGCGGCGCGGCCCCGCCCGCACAGGTACGGCGGGGGGCGGCCAATGGCGCGGCCCGGCCCGCAACGCCAGCCAATGGGGGCGCGCGCGGCGGCGGCCCCATGGAAATGTGCCTGGTGGGGAGCCAATGGGGCGCGGCCGGGCCGCGGGCGGCGCTTCCCCCGCTGCCAGGGCCGGCGGCGCCCGGGCCGCCCGAACCGCTCCTTGAGCCCGGACCGCTCCCACCGCCCGAACCGCCGTCGCTCCCGCCGCGCAGCATGGCCGGGCTGGGCGGCGGCCCCGCCGCCTTCGGCCGCTGCACGCACGCCGTGGTGCGGGCGCTGCCCGAGTCACTGTGCCGGCAAGCGCTGCGCAGGGCGGCGGGGCCCGAAGTGGACTTCGCCCGCGCGGAGCGGGAGCATCAGCTGTACGTGGGTGTGCTGCGGAGCAAGCTGGGGCTGCAGGTGCTGGAGCTGCCGGCCGACGAGAGCCTTCCCGACTGCGTCTTCGTGGAGGATGTGGCCGTGGTCTGCGAGGAGACGGCGCTCCTGACCCGCCCGGGCGCGCCTAGCCGCAGGAAGGAGGTGCGGTGGGGTGCGGAGCGGCGCGGTGCGGGGCGGGCTGGGGAGCGATGCCCGCTGCCGCGCAGGTGGGCTCGGGGCGGCCGCGCCGTCGGGCGTGTCCCCGGGCCCGCCCCGAGCCCCGGCGGGAGCGGCGGGGGGCGGCGGTGCGGGCGGCGGGGATCGCGCACGGCGGGGATCGCGCACGGCGGGGATCGCGCACGGAGCAGCAGCGCTGCTCGGCGGGACCGGCCCCGCGCAGCGGCTCCAGCCCCGCATCCCGCTGCCGCCAGCCGAGACCCGTGCGGCGGAGCCCGTGGCTCTGGGGCTACCGGGAACCAATGTGCTGCTCCTGAAGACAAGTGGACAGTGTAAACTATGACTCATCCTTTCTGGGGCGTACGGGCTCCCGCTCCGTGCCAGCTTGCCCGGCCCGGTCCGGCGGGATGGTTCGCCAGCGGGTTCGTGTCTGTGGTGCAGCAATGCTCCATGCAGACCCCGTTTTCACTATGTGTTCCACCTGAGCTCAGCCCCAGGCATTGCATCATTGGTATCTGTGGTAATTGTGCCCACTGGCCTGTGTGCAAAAGCTTGTGTGTATTTTGGTGTACTCGGTGTTAGCCTGAATGCCCTTGAACCTGATCTCAGTTTCCCTGTGCAGCCACTGCAGGCCCTGTGGGCTGGAGGAGTGTGGATGTGCAGGGGATGCAGGCCGACTCATTGGAGAGAGGTGTGAAGGATGCACACCCACAGAAGCTTTACTTTAGGTACTCTCAGGACTTTTTTTAACACGCTCAGCCCATTCATAAACTAGTTTATCAGGCAGTGAAGTACCACCCAGTTATCTCCCTCTCAGCGAACTGTGAGTAGCAAATTAAACTAACCTTTCACCATTTGAAGCTGCAAAAATACTACAGTGACACCTGCCTTCCTGTAAGAATCTTCTGACATAACTCTCCTCTTGTGTCTTTCAGTTCCCATCCTTGGTACCATAATGCATCCTGTGATCCATAGGCATGTACTGTTGTGCCTGTGGAACAGGCCAGTAGCTTTAGTATAGCAGTAGCTCCTCTTGGCCATTGAGTGCAACTGGATGAGATGCTCCACTTGGGTGGGGTTTTTTATATAGTGCCTTTCTTTTATAAATTTCAAAGTTTACTTGAATTTTCCCAGCAGTGTAACAGTCTGAGATACTGCACACATCTTGTACACATGCATTCCTTGTGGATATCCATGTGTATTTACTCTTTGTTACACATGTGAATGCTCTTAAGAGTGACAGCATTGGAGTACAGTGTTTGCCACATGCTACTCTAAAAAGCAGCTGTTTCTCAGCCAGAGTCCCCGTGAGTTTTCACTGGTATGTATTTATGTGACTCCTGCTGCCTTTTGTACAATTTTCCCTTTAGGAGAACAGACTTACTTCTTTGCGTGGGTGACTTGTCCAGGCAGAGTCATGAAACAAGAGGAGAGACAGAGCTCTAAAGCATAATTTGAACCTTATTAGTGTTCTTGAATGATGGAGCTCTTCCTTGAGTTTTCTGTGAAGTAAAACAGAAAAAGTAATTGAACAAATATCCTTTTAAAGCTATAACAATGCATGACGCTGTAGTGTACTTGTCTGAACATTTATTTACAAGAATTCTTCCTCCTGGGAACATCGTTACAGCAGTGCCTCATGGAAAGGGGGAGATTCTGCAGGATGATGCCTGCCTGTTCCTGGTTCCTCTCCCCTCCAAGGCATCCTCCCTTTCCCAGCATGGTGACTGTCAGTTGTGTTTAGCTGGTATGTCTGCTTTGTTTGAGTAGTAGTAGTATGCCATCTTGAAAACCGTGACATCATCAAGGCTTTAGAAAGCAGGAGTATATACATGTTTACTTTGCCCAGAGCTCTGCAAGCTTGGCATGTTTCTTGGACATCTTGGCTTTCATTAAGAGCCCCTGAGAAAAAGCTGTTTGCTGCATCTGCGTGAGAGGGTGTTTCCTATTGTAGTCAGAGATTCTCTGCTCTTGCTGCCTCCGTCTCTGGTTCTGGAGGTGCTCAGGAAGTCCAGGCACAAAGGTGTGTGGCCACTCTGAGCTGAGGGAGCCCAGCACCTGCTCTTGACCCTCCTGTTAATCCCAGTGAGTGGCTGTCAGTGGTCTCCCAAAGTATTTTTCTGAGGTTTATATTCAGCCTCTGAATTTACTATTGAAATAGTTGTTGGAGTCTGGTGGCAAGTGATGTTGCTGCAGGGCCTGTCCTACCATCTACCCTGTTAAATGCCTTAATCAGTGACCTGAAGGAGGTGGTGGCATCTCTATTGAGCTGTGAATGGCCTCAAACTGAGGCAAGGGTAGAGGTGATACCATTGAGATCTGGGCTGATGTTCAGAGGGGCCTCACCAGGCTGAAGGAAGGGGCTGATCCATGGGGACCTCATGGTTGAACAGGGACAAATGCAAAGTCCTGCCCCAGGAAAGGAAGGATCTGGCCAAGCCAGCTGAAGTAAACCTGGTATGAAAATGAACCAAGGCTGTTGTACTGCATTGTCACTCCTATTGGGTGATGAAGAGGGAAAGGGGGTGGATGCAGTCTACCCACAGCACCAGTTTCTGAAAGCGCAATCTCTTATTCTTTTTATGTAATGTAAGTGCAAACCCATGAATACTTTAGCAATAGTTGGTGTATGCTGGGCTTAACCCAGTGAAGCCCAACTCCTGAGCATGCACTCCTGGCCTGAGTCTCCCTGTAAGGCAGGACTCTGCTGGACTTGTCTTACTGATCTCTGAACTGCTATGTTCAGAGCAGGCAGGAGCAGTGGAGGAAGGAAGGAATGAGGAAAACAGGGTTGTAGAGTACCATTTCTGCAAAGAACTGGGAGGGCTTGTGTCCAGGAAATCTGCCAAAGAGGCATGTGTTAGGTTGGGCTCTGAAGCCTGATCAGACCAGAGAAAATTGAAGGGCACAGGGGGCTGCCAAGGTGCATCCCAAAGAGAGCAGCCTGGTTGAATACACAGATGGAACAGTTATGTTTCATGGGCATTGTGCCTTCTGATAAACTGTCTGCCAGATGCATGAACTGAGCATTACTGTCTTTATCTCCTCTGTTTCATGCTACTGAAAACCCATAATGCAATATTTAAGAACTGATGCAGCATGTTCGTTCACTGACTAGACTCCTTATTAAGAAGGCTTGCCACCAATTACGGTAACACTGTATGCAGCAGACAGATTTCTGCAGTAGTTTGTAATAGCATTGATTGAGCTTTCAGGCTTTATAGATACTATTGCTTATCCCTCAGCAACATTGGATTCTTTACTGATTGTCTGTCTGGAACAAAACAAAATAAAATCTGGGGTTGTGTCTGTTCTTGCTCCAAGTTATTGTAAGGAGAAAAAAAGAACTGAATTAAATTTGGTCATGTTCAGGCATTACTGGGAAAGAGCCCAGTATTTTTTTAGTAAAGTAGAAAAATTAGTCATGCATTTAATGATTTGTTTGCAAGTCAGACTTATTTCAAGGCATTATGTTTCTGTGTTATCAACTTCTGAACTTATTTTAAAATTCATAGTTTCTGGGGAGTTTTAAATTTGGCAGAAAGGTAAAGGCTTTTGAAGTAAGCCAAAGGTAGATTGCCAGTATGGATAAGCTGGTGTTTTGTTTAGCTGTGTGCAGTCACCAGTGCACTGGATGCTCAAGTTGAGTAACTCCAGTGGAAATATTATGATCGCTGATCAGATTGTCAGTTCCAGCACCTTTTGTTTCAGCAGTATGTTCTCAGTTGTTTATTCCTCTAGAATAAACTCTCAACGTCACCTTCTGAACACAACAGGGGTAGTTGTTGAGAAGAGCCCTCATCAGCACATTGCTCTTGCTGCCTAAGTTGTCTTAATGTGCTTGGGATAGCACAAAACAGCCTTTCCACCATTTCTGTGCTTGTGCAGATAAATGGAAACCCAGAAGCTCAGCAAAATGCACCCACAGTGACCTGGCCTCTTCTCAGCTGTCACACAGGGGAGAATTAGCTGGTGCTGGGAAAACTTTGAGAGCTGCTGCAGAAGAGCTCACTGTGGTTCCTTCCTTGGTTGTTGAGAGGAAACGTCTACCTAAGACTATTGTTATTTCCTACTTCCCCTAGACACACTGCAAACAACTTGTTATTGCATTTGTGTGGTGCAGGGGAGTCAGTCTTTCAGCAGTGAGGACAAGATGAGCAGCTAAAGGAGTATATTTGTTAAATCCCATCCTCTCAACAAGAACTGGAGAAACCACCTAATGGCATTTTGAACATCTCTGGCTACCTCTTCCCAAACCTACTTGCTGGGTGGCAGGATTTTGTCCCCAGCAGTGCTTCTGCAGAGCTTCCAGCTGTGCTGGGCCAGTTAATGTGCTCCTCAGTGCTGAGGACCCTCAGTTGCTGCCCTCTCCCACCCTGTACAGCTTCTGCAGGGCTGCATAGCTGTATATGAGCCACAGCTTGCACCCTGGGCTGGACTTCTGTCCCAGCTGCAGCTTACTGCTTGCAAGGATGATTCTCAGGGCAGTTGGTGGAGGTTTCTGAAAACAACAGAAGTAAAAAGACTTTAGTAAATGTATTGTATACAGTCAGGTGATACTACATAGCCACTACTAAATGCAACACACTTTCTGCGCTCTCTCTGTAGATGTAGATGATTCTGCAGGATAATGATGTCTTTTTCCAAAGGAATAGAAAAGCTAGGCTCATGAGAAACAGATTTAAGGCTCTGCTGGCTCCTGAACTTAATTAGGTTATGGGGGTTTTATTTTACTTTATAGTGCATGCCAGTACAAAAGAATCTGTATTTGGAATCATGGAATCCTTTAGGTTTGAAAAGACCTTTAAGATTGTAGAGTCCAACTGCTAACCCAGCACTGCTGAGACCATGTCCCTAAGTGCCACATCTACACGTTTTAAATATCCTCAGAGATGGTGACTCAACCACTTCTCTGGGCAGCTCAATGCTTGACAACCCTTTTGGTGAAGAAATTTTTTTCTAATATCCAATCTAAACCTCCCCTGGTGCAACCTGAGGGCATTTCCCCTTTCCTATCACCTAGGAGAGGAGATTGATTCCCACCTCACTACAATCTCCTTTCAGGTAATTGTAGAGAGTGATAAGTCCCCTCTTATCACTATGTGCCTCCTATTCTCCGAGCTGAGCCCCCTCATCTCCCTCAGCTACTTCTCACAAGACTTTGCTCCAGACCCTTCCCCAGCTCTGTTGCCCTTCTCTGGACATGCTCCAGCACCTCAATGTCTTTCTTGTTGTGAGTGGCCCAGAACTGGACACAGGATTCAAGATGTGGCCTCACCCAGTGCCAAGCACAGAGGGACAATCACTGCCCTGAGCCTGCTGGCCAATCTGTTTCTGATACAGGCCAGGATGCTGTTGGCCTTCTTGGCCACCTGGGCACACTGCTGGCTCATGTTTAGCTACTGTCAACCAGCACCCACACGTTCTTTTACACTGGACTGCTTTTCAGCTGCTCTTCCCCAAGTCTGTTGTGCTGCATGGGGTTGTTGTGACCCAAGTGCAGGACCTGGCACTTGGCCTTATTGAACCTCACTGGCCTTGGCTCACTGATCCAGTCCAGATCCCTCTGGAGACCCTTCCTACTCTCAAGCAGATCAATACTGCCTCCCAAGGGACTCTGTCAACCCGTCCCTTAAACAGGACAAAGTCTGGCCTCTGGAAGTCCAAGGTGGCTGTTCTGCTGGCACCTCTTGTTACTTCTCCAATAATCAAATATTCTTATTTCATGATTGCTGTGCCCAAGGTGGCCTCCAACCAGATCACTCACCAGTCCTTCTCTGTTCACAAACACCGTGTCCAGAGGGGCCTAATGCATCAGTAATCCTTGCATCTTTGATGCCACATGGATCTTCCACTGAGACAGCAAACTGAAGGACCTCACTACCACACCATCTCTCAGACATTGCTGTGCTGCCCCCAGGCTTATCTCTAGTGAGCCTGGTTTTCTCTCTTTTCCTCTTCAAATCTAGTTTAAGGCTCTTTCAGTGAGCCCTGCTAACTCCTGTGCAAAGGTCCTTTCTCCTCTTTGAGACAAATGTACCCCATCAGGCCTGCTGTTGTGTAAACCTACCTGTTACCAAAACCCAAAAATTCTGCTGGTGACACCAGGCTTGGATCCAGGTATTGAAGTGTCTGTTGGTTGCCCTCAGACTTCTTGTTGCAGCTTCATTGCTGCACACCTGAAAAATTGATAATGGATTATAATCTGAGGATTGTACCAGGGAGGACACTTTCTCTCACATCTTAAGTCTGGGCTCCAGGGAGACACCAGGCTTCCCTAAGAAGTAGGTCTGGTCTGCATATAGCACTTGCTGATCGCTAGAGAGGCAAGAGATTAAACATTTTATTACCTTTTGAAATATATTCATAGTTCTTTAAACTGTCACACAAATCGTGATAGTCTTGTACATTTTCACTGACCCCTTTGCATGTCCTTATTGTGCTTCACTCTTGAAGCTACAGACCAGCTTTGGTGTTCTGCCTAGAAAACTTATATTAAAAAGCACTGAGGTTACCACAGTTTAATTGCTCAGTACTTAAAACATCAGGTGAGTAATCATGGGCAAGTGCTTTACATGAAGGTTGACAAAAATGAGGAATGGCATTAGATACCTTTCCACCCTCTTGTGTCAGATTGGGGTTTTTTTAATACCTTTCCCAGTTCACATTGAGCCACATAGATGCTCCTTTAGCCTATCCTTTTCATCATATTCTCAGTCTAAGCTCACAGTTAGAGTGAAAGAGTGCAAGATATTGTCAGGATTTTTTTTTTCTATGACACTGAAAACAAGTTGAGAAGTACCAATCAGACTTTGGATATGATGTATACTGGAGTTTAAATGTGTTTTGGCTGTCCTTTGAGCTTATGATTGGCTGGTCTCACTTAGAGACTTTCCAGGATGAAAGAGGTGATGCTCATCATGGGTTCCAGACAGCAACGAAATAACTCTCATCAGAATGTACTTCAGTGTTTTCTGTACTTATTTCATTAGCTTAAATTTTCAGTGGTTTTTGTATTAGCATATAAATTAACTGAAAAGCATGCAGTAGATGAGAAAAGTTTCTTAAACAGTACTGAAGTTTGCTCTTAAACAGTACCGAGAAGTTTAAAATACCAATCCTTTAGACAGAATGAGGTAGACCTTTATCAGGAGCCTATGTAATTATCAGCATACGTGAGAAGGGATGTTTTAGCCTAAAGCAGGCTATTTCAAATGTAGTTTGATTTGTTTCTGCAGCTCTATCTCTTGCATCTACTTTGCAGTTTAAATGATGCCTTTTGGTTCAGGCAGGTGGTTCTTTGGTCTTAAAGTTCATTGCTGATGCAGCTCTGACCCTTACATTAATAAGGCTGACACTTTGGGTGAGTTGGCTTTGCCAAGAATTGTATTTTTTCATTTTCAATTTTGCTTCTGTGATCACAGATTTAATGAAAATGTTAGGAAGTAGCTGCTAGTCAGATCAATATAAGTGGACTATATTCATTATAATTGCTTTCTATCTATAGAACTGCAGACCAATATTTAAGGACAGTCTAGGAGCAGCTTGGGTTTCATGCTTTTCTAGCAGAAGCCATATTTAGACCTTGTTATTGAATTGTGATATCAGGATTCTCCTGAATATCCCAGTTGCTGACCAGAAGATTAAAATAAGGCAATGCCCTGTTTCTTAATCTCTTGTGGACACTGATTATTATTGTGCAAGTCTGATGTCAGCTTGTGTACCTTGTTAATCACTGTTCCTTTGTCTGTGATAAATAGCCCTTGGTGAGCTTATGGTTCAGTGCAAATGCTAAGTGGTTAAAGGTTCCAAATAACCGTAAGCATTTCCTTGAAGTGAAAAGAGTCTTTGCTGCTGCTCTGACTTATACACATGGCTTGGAGCTACCCTGATCCTTCCCTAGGAAATTTCTGCACAGACATCCAAATTTAACCTAAATAGTTGGAGGTTTTTTGTAACTGCCTTACTTAAAAGCATTGCAAAAACTAGTTTGCTGCAGTCGCTGCTGGAATTTGGTTTTGAGATTCAAGGGTGAGTTCATGACATCCCCAGTGTAGTCTGCCTAACAGGTTTTTTAAATCCTATGCTCCATACAAGCCTGTAGCTCCCTACACACTCTGCAAAGACAGGGTTGACATGTAGATTGCAGGGCTGTCTTGGTCATGAGGAGATCTGACAGCATCTTCAGAGGGTGGTAGAGCAGAGCATGTGATGCAGAAGAGCTCCTGGGTGCTCTGCTTCTGCCTGTTGGCTTCCGAAATGCTATGATGTGGAGAGCAAAGTCCCCAGTGAGGTTTTCCATGCTGTATCGATGGCACAGTCTGTAGATGCTCACAGCACTCTGCCAGGACTTGCACATGCACAGAAGCATATATCTGCATTTTAACTCCTCTGCCTCCCGCTTGCAAACTTGCCTCCAGTCCCATCTCTTCACCTGGACCCCAGTAACTAAGGAAAAGATACTTACTTCTGATGTAGAAACATAAATATGGCAGAGGCAAGAACCTCTGGTTTGTTACTGTTTCTCCCAAAACCACATGGTATCACCAAGGCCAGTTGTGCGCTTAAACTGTTGTCTCCAATTGTTCCACTTGCTGAGGTAACCAGGGCATGCAAGGATGACAAAGATGACCAATTCAGCAAGGATGACTGGTCTTAGCAGTGACAATTCCTACTTAAATAAACATATGCGAACTTTAATTTCTACCAATATTACTGGTTATTTTTTGCTTGCTGGGTCTCCAGAGTGATTCTGGAACAGGTGCTCTGCCTCTGCTGCAGGTACCGAGGATGCTGTGGGAAGTGACTGTATAGCAAGTTTTAATTTGCAATACTCCATTCGTGCTGAATATTTTGAGAGTTTAGCAGCTCAGATTAAGTCTGGGAAAACAGTGTCTATGCTTGTGTTATGCAGTTTTCAGAGGATTTTTTGTCTTTATCAAAAGTCTTCTGGTAAATAATGCTGGATAAAAATATAAACCTGATCATTAAATGCTGACCTGAAAAAAAAGTTGCTCATACAAAACTGTCTTCATTGCCTGTAAGCTACCCTGGTACATACAGACATCTGTGTAGAAGTGATTGCTTATGACAGGCTTGCTAACCAGAAGTTGGTGACTGCGGATAATGCGTTCCCACCAAGAAAGAAATTACTGTCAGTAATTACTGATCATTCGTTACTTTAAAAAATAAACCACCCTACTTGCTTTTTTTTTATTTTATTTTATTTATTATAGGAGCATATCTCTAATCAAGTATATGGTGTAAGAGAGCCTCACTCTCGGTACCAGATCTGGACACTCACAGTACTAGGGTGAAGATAAATGATGCACCCACAATGTCAGGTGACAGTATCTTTTATCGCTACCTCTCTTGTAGCAGTATTAGGAATCTTTCTTTCAGAAAGAAGGTAAGTGGAATGTTTTATGGCTGAGATGTAGCTGAGCTGGGTCTTGCATTCATCTAAGGCCAGTGATCACCTACAGGTCAGCTGTAATCAGCCATTTTTCTGTCATCTGAAGTCAATATCAAAACCAAGCAAGTGTATAAAAATCAGCTTGTTCAAGACTTGCAGAACTCATTTTCATGTCAGTAGAGATTCAGTATTTGGCATCATCTTTAAAAAATAGTTGTGATAATTTGTTTCTGGAAAGTTTATTATGTATGTTAATAGTAAAGGATCTGGCTATCCACGCCTGTCTCTTGATGCCAACTGAAGATCTCTGGCAAGATGAAATCATCTGTCTCAGCTCAGTCCCAGCTGGCCACTGAAGCAAAACGAAACAAAACTGCTACATAACTGGACACTGTTGACAGTACTGTGAGTGATTTTGCATTTATCTTTGCTTTTTCTGAGGCTTAATGTAAAAGCTGTCATGGAAGCTGAATCCTGTATCTCAGAAAGGATGATCCTGTAGGATAAGAATTCTGCTTGTGCGTGTGTCTCTGCACTTCAGTACAGCTGACGTCCTTTGAGCTGCAGACCAGCAGCCATGGAGATACGTCATCTCCGTGCAGACCCAGTCTAGAAAAATAAGTCTTTTAGAGATGGAGCTAGTTTTTGGCCTGCTCTCCAGCAATAGTAAACTCTAGACAATGCCTCTCTGTAGAAGTGAGAGACTTTTAGCAGTCCTGTAGGAGTAAATTTTGCAAGTAGTACAAGTGCTTTGGAGCATTTCACCTTCCCAAATAGCTGAGTGTGCCTGTCATCATTGTGCTTAATATAGTAAAAGTGATGAATCTCATGTTCTTCCAACACTGTACAGAGGAGAGGTGGCATGGCTATTGCTAGTCACTGGGTATTCACTGAAGTTTAATTCACTAGTTCATGACTCTGTACCTCCAGTATTGCTGAAAGACATTTTTTTGACTTGGTTGGTTATTCATTCAAGATTGGTTATTCATCTGGACCTGAAATGCTGTGTGAGGTTCTGGTTGCCCATTCTGGAAATGCAGAATAAGGAGAAAAGGTAGGGGTGGATGAGAAGACCTTGCTGCAATGTAGGCCTGTTCCTATATGAAGTGACACTAATTAGATAAATGCCTTCAGCTCAAAGTTGTTTTGGGTAGGGGAGGAGAGAAACAGGAGAATTCTACAATATCTCAAATGGTACAGAGCAAATGAACTGGGAATGATAGTATGAAACTTAATGACATCCAGAGAAATACCCAGGCAGCACATTCCAGCAGAAAGAAGTACTTTGTCATGCAATGCACTACTGAACTGTCAGAGTTGTTGCCAGGATGTTGGGGGTGGGCAAAAGTACAGCTGGGTACCAACTAATGAAAGGAAGATCCATCAATAACTGTTTAAGATTCAGATGCAATAACTGGCTTTGGAAATATGTGCACTGCTTCTTACAATAAGCTGGGGAATATACTGGAGTTGGTGTCATTCTATACTTGTCCTCTTTCTGTTATTTTTTCCTTAAGCTGCTGGTCCTGGCCACTGTTGGAGTCAGGCTGCTTGGATATACAGGTCTCTGTGACCCACTTAAGCTCTTCATGTATTATGAATAAGCTGTAATACTGATAGCTGTTTAGCAGACTCATAATGAGTCACTTGCTGTGCTCATGAGTTGTCCAAGGACTGGCTGTTTGGGAGGTGGATGCCCTGCCTTAACCTTGCAGAGATCTTGCTGCTTCCATCCCACCTGGCAAGGGGAAACCTGTGATGAGGCTTAATCAGGGTGTCTGATGGCATAAGATGGGCCATCACTAGCACAAACAGTGGGTGCTCTGAGGTCAGATGTTGATTTATTTTTTCTTCCCTGCCTCAGTATATCCATCCTAGAACAGATAGTAGAAAATGGAATGATTCCATCATGAAGACAGTCAGATGTTTTATGTCAAAAGTATAAAAGAATTCCACTCCCCCGGCCCTTAGCAAGTCAGATTAACCCTAAGAAACAGTGCACACTTTGTAAAGCAGAGATTTCTCATTGGGAAATGTTGTTTCTAGCTTTTCCACATCAGCTGTGAAAACATACTGCCATCCAAGCTTTGCAAAATGATTCTTAGAAAGGCCTAGCACTGAATGCTTGGTGTACAGAGGTTTGATATATTGAGAGTCAGGCTTAATGTTGTGGAAGAGAATGTCCTAGAAGAGCCTTTGCAGAAAAGTGCTGGGGAGGACAGTTTCCCATGGGCTTTGGGGTCTATGTTTTTGTGGGACAGCTGATGGCAGCTGATAATCTGCCAGTTTGTGCTGTGGAGATGATCGACAGGCTTTTCCTGAATAGCATGATGTAGATCGAATGAGCCTGAAAATACTGGCATCAGTGATAGGAAATAGTTATTCATTTCCAGAGTGCAAGGAGCCATTTGGAAAGGGTACCGCTCTTTTCTGACCTTATGTTCTGGCTTTACAGATAGCCAAATCACTATAAATTTGCAAACTAGAACTGCTGGACTTTTTATGCCTGCAAACAGCGGCAGCAGGAGCCATTTCTGGGTGGGTTTGAAGACGGCAGAGTGCCAGCAGTGGCATCCATCTTGAGATCTGAGATAGTGCCACTGCAGCCTGAAAGGCATTTCTGACAGGAGAGCATCAAACCAGCTGTGCATTGTGCAGGGCTGACTAGAGAGCTTTTATAGGAGCAGGACTAGAACTGGTGTAGCCAGTGTTGGATGGTAATCACTCTTCTCTGGCTGTGTTTCCAAAGTCTTCACAGCCATCAGCCCTTTGTGTGGAAGTCTGGTGTGGACCTGTGGCATTAGGGGTGCTCTGATCAAACTGGGGTTGTGAGGGCCTGGGGCCTGTAGATATCACAGCCTGCTGGGCAGGGTAGACAGGCTCTTGTGCTGCAGATCTGCTTTGGTGCCTGTATCTTGACTGCAGTAACACTCCCAATGGTTTAGCCTGACTCAGTAGCTGGAGCCATCTCTCCCCTGCAGCCCACATTTCTGTGACACTGTGTCCTGGCCATGCAGGATGACTGGAGAGTAGCAAAAGTAAATGCAAGGCAGGGGAAAGCAAAGAAGGGTGACTGCTATCCAGGCTCTGAACAAAGGCAACTGGGTTTGTGTTACTAGTGGGAAAATACTCCCCTGACTGTCCCCTCTGCTAGCTGCAAGCATGTCCTGTCCCTCCTGGGGCTTGCTATTTTTTGTACTGACTTTGATATTTCCTGAGCATGACTTTGTCTCCTTTCCCCATCCTTAGGGGAACTTTGGCACAGATGTCAGCAACCACCAAAAACTGCTGAAAGCTTTTGTGCAGTTGCAATGTGCTCTGTCCATGCTTCATCTTAAGGACTAAAGGCACTGCTTGTAATTCTGCACCAGCCTTCTCTGATTCTAACCTAGTTTCCACTTTGCTTAGTTTCCTTACCCTTTCTTCAAGGTTGCTGCACACAAACCAGAAGCCTCATGGGAGCTTCTAAAGGTCTGCCAGCCCTCTAACATGCAACAGCAGTCCTAAAACTTCTTAAGAGACAGGTTTGCATATCTCCAGATGGAATGTAAACAAAGGGCTGCTAATAAAACAGTGTGTAAGGTCTTATTCAGATTTATATAGATCCTGAAACCACATCTAAAAATAGTGCCCTGTTTTGCATTCTTGAAAGCAGATTCATCACACACCTACATCTGGCCATGAAGTGCTATGCTGGTAACAAACTGGACTTCTTGGGAGTTGTATGAAAAGTACTGAAAACCCATTTTAATTTTATTAGTCCTACAAAATACATATGGACAGTGACGTTAAATATGATAACACTTGAAATGGATTGCAGCCTTGGCACTAGCAGGAGGCATTTGGAATGGGAAGTGGCCTGGAGTTGTTCATCAGAGAAGTGCAAGCATTAATTACCTGCTCTGGTGGGAATCTGGTGGGATCTGGAGCAGAAAGGAGTGTGGGGCAGCTGGATGTAGATTTAGCTGACGGTTTCAATCCAGGAAGGAGTGAAATAATAAAGATAGGCAATTGCTGTGTATTCTATATGTTATGTTAAGATTCAAGCAGAGGGACCTTTTCTTTTAACCTTAAGGCTTGTGCTTATGACGCAAGTATATAAATAGATGGGGCTCAATCCTGTAAGGTGCCAGTGCTTAATGTAGAGCTTGTAATTAGTCTTATTAGTTTAAAGCACTTAAACTCTTTCCTCCCTTGTGTCTGCTTATTTGCCATCTCTCTGAGCTGGTCTCGTGGTCATGTTTTTCAATACTGGAAAGTGTGAGGTAATGTAACATTTGAGATGGGGCTTTCACTTTAAAGTGTTTTTTAGCCTTAAATATGCACTAGGAGATTTTGGACTGTGATGTGGTGCCCATGAAGGTGTTAGCCATTGTTAACCACGAAGGTTAATAGCACAATAGAACTTGCATCCATAATGATATTAAGTAGGGCAAGTAGCAATATTAAATATATCCTGTTTTAAGAACAAGCTAAATCCATGTGGAGTATGGGTCTTAAAGAACACTTAATCTTGGTGCCTTGGTTTTTGCATGCTCTCCAGGGATGGGAAAGCTGTCACTTCACTGTTGATATATAAAGCATCTGACATGTCTCCTGTATGTGTTGACTGCTCTAGTAATGAGATTTTCAGTAGGTTTGCTCCTTTATACGTAGTAGAAAACAGATGTGCTCATTTAGCTTTTTGGGAAGGTGCTCCAGAGGAGCTCACGATGAGGAGGTGACTGCCGTCAACATCATCTTTTCTTGTCATGCATACCCTGTCTGGTGCAAGGCATTAACCTCAGCCCTGCACAGACACAGGTGTTAGTGATAACTCCTGTCAGTGAGATCATCAACAGAATATTTTTAAAGTATTTGAACATGCCCGAATAATGGCTCAAACTGGTATGTGTCCTCTGACCCATGGCCAGGGCCTTGAATGGCAAGTAAAGGCTCAGTGCCTCTGAAAGCCAGGCCCTTTCCTCCTGAGCTTATGCATGATTTAGAAGCCCAACCCAGCTATAGGCACTCACACTGAGAAGTCTGGGTTGCTGTTTCTAAACTCACACTAAAAATCTGAGCTTCCTATATATGCTAGGTGCGGCATTTACATTTTTCACAGAAAGTGCTTTTGTCCCCACTTTCCCTGCTTTTGCTGCTGTAAGAAAGCTAAGGGTGAGACAGAGGAGCATGCCATCATGGGCTGGAGGTAGGAAAGGTGTGTTTGAAAATGCCTTGACTTCTGCTTATATCAACACAGTCTGTAGGAAGCTGTGTTTCCAGTGAACAACTAGAAAAATGTCTGAAGATCACTCCTCTTGAGAGGAGCCAGGACCTTCCACGGTGTCCATTGTGGTCCTTACTTCATACCGGAGGCATGGGCAAACATCCAGGCTCTCCTGTGAGCTGAGACCTGGGGTGAGGAGAGGGGATTTGTCTGAGTGCATCTGTATGTGACCCAAATTCTGAATTTCCAGCAAGGCTTTTTCCCAAGCTGATCTGTCAGTGGGAATTATATTGGTCCAGCAGTGACACCTAGAAAAATGCTCCCTGAAGTACAGGTGTGAGCTGTAACAGACTACAAGTGTCTGAAGTATTTACTGTGAGACATTAGTCACACTGAGAAATGGCCTTGTCCAGCTGTAGTGCAGGCTTGCATGGTAATTCAATAGAAGAGACCAGAAAATATGGAAAGTCTGGCTTCCTCACTTCATCATGAGTTGCACTTTGAGGAACATGCATGAAAGACCTGTAGGTCTTGCCTGAGGCTCCTATGCAGAGTTTTCCCCAGCTAGGTCATCTTGACTGAAATGCTTACTGGAAGTACCCCAGGACTCGTGGAAAACCTAATTCAGTGTACTTGGAAGGTCAGTCGTTTGTTCTTTCCATAGCACTTGCTTCTCTGGAGCAAACTGCTCCACCACCCTGCTGTGGTGGTGTCTTACCAAGCTGTTTTCTGGGAAGCAAATTTTTTGGTCATACCTTCAGCACTGTAGTTTCCAAATTCTGTTAATCTCAGTGGAAGCAGTCTTTGAGCATGGAAGCCAACCAGACACCCACGGCAGCAGAGAGAAGAGCTATTTTAAAATTCTAAAAATTAAAAAGTGGTTTTTTCACTTGCATTCCTGGGTCTTGGCCTGAACAAAAAGTGGTGGTGCCAAAATACTGCGAGAATGTCTGTTGTTGCAGTATGTCTGGCCGAACCAGAAGCAGGAAATTCTTGTGAGAGCCTGTCTCATCAGATTGCCAGCCAGCTCTGAGCCTCACTAGTTGTGAGTGTAAGCTGGTGAGGTGGAAATGTGGTTGCGAGAGAAATATTTGAAGGTGAGTAAAATGGTTCATTGGAAGTGATAGCAGAGGTATGGTGGTGGTTTTCTGTTTCCAGCATAGAAGTAGGAAGTGAACACATGAAGCAAACTTGGATCACCCTCCTTCTTCCAGTGGAGGAGGAAATACGGAGAACTCCCTGTATGGGTTGAGTGCTTCTCTGCCAGAACTGGTCTGCCTCTGTGCTCTGCCTTTGGGTCTCCCTCTGGCTTGCTGGGGGCCAAATCCAACCTCCTGGTTCAGTTCCTTCTCAAAAGTTTTAGATCAGGAATTTTTTCTTACCCTAGGCTAGACTCTGCACTAAAACTTTCCATGTTGTTGTGTGCAGAGCTGCCTTGGCAGGAGCAGGGATGCAGGCGCTGCAGTAAGAGCCCCAGTGTTTAACCCCCCTGTCCAGTAGACTTATTCCACCTTGGCTCCATTTCAAGACTATTTAAAAGTAGCCAGTCTATGCTGCCGTTTTCAGCATTATTGCTCCTGGTGGAGCTGTAACAGTGGGAGACTTTAAAGGAAAAGGGCATAATGGAAACTGATTAGAAAAGTGGAGAAAGTCTTGGGGTACAATGAAGCATTGCCTAAAGAAAGGCAGGAGGGTGAGTAAGGTGAGCCCTTAAAAGGCATGTATTCGATCACAGCAGGGCAGGAAATAGCTTTAGGAGAATTTTTTCTTTGGTCCATTCATAACCTGGTTTGTACCTCATTAACTTTCTGTTACTGCTTTTTTCTTCTGAAATCCAGGGTAGCTTATTTCCACTGAAGTCAATGTGAAGAGTCATTCAGCACAGAGTGCATGAATCCTTTTGTGCAGATTAAACAAGAGAAGCTCCCAGTGTTGCTTGCATCCTAAAGGGATGAGAAGCACATTGAGGATGTGCTGACGATGTGTGCTTTATTTTCTCGGTTTCCGTGGAGCTACAATAAGCTTCGCAGAGGGGCCTTTTCCAGGGTGCTTGCACCATTTTTTCTGTAATATGCTGTATGTGCAAATGACAGCTCTTGTGAAACCAGTTACACTGCTGCTTGTGGTTTCATTAAGCATGTTAGATTGTTAGAAGCTTCTGGTTTATGAAGGAATTGCCATAAAAACTGCATGGCTTAAAATGTGCCCAATAGTCTCCAAGATCTTAAACACTTTCAGCCATTCTCTGCTTTTCTAACAAATGCTGGTTTTGTGAACTCCTGTTCTGCAGTGCTGAAATAGGATTCCAGGTAGTTAAAACTGTGCTTCATTATATCCTTTAGGAAAGACAGCTGGGGTTTTGTCTTGCTGATGAAGCCTAATTTGAATGACTTTCCTCATCAAGACCATTTAATTAAAAATTCATTACATTCTGTATAGTGTAACAGTGAAATACAAGTGTCCTCTGGGCAGCCAGCTGCTGAAAGGGAGGAATTAGCTAGGGCAGATAGGGTAAGAAGTCATGGGATTAAAATGCAGTGAGCAAGATGTGGGTTTGATACTGGGGGAGAATGGGAGCAATAGTGAAATATTGCTCTGTGTGTCTGGGAGCTTTTCAGCCCTGGAGAGAGGGTTAGATGTGCATCTGTGGGATGCACTTATCCTGCCTGTGTGTAAAAAAATCTTTGCTGTCTGCTGCTTTCTAAGGCAGTGTACTGTAGACAAAAGAAAGCAGATGGACTCTTGCAGCCTTTTGCAAAGCTTATGTGGTTTGTAGCCCCAAAGATGGAGAATGGAAATCCAGAAAATGATGCACTGAGTTTGAGACAGGAGCGCTGCTTGGCTTAATTTTTGTCCCTGTATCACAACTGTGTGTGTGTATGGGGAGAGGAGTGATTTATCAAGTAGCTGTTCAGCAACAAACACTTCCAAAGACACTGAGAACCTTTTGTGCCTGGGTCCTTGGTGGAGGTTGGCTCTTCACTGGAGAAATGCCACTGGACATCCATACATACAGTTAAGTTGTAGATCCATCTTCTGCTTCAAGGCAGTGATGAACAGTTATGTGTTGTGTTAAGGGAGTTTAGGGTTGTTTGGTTGTTTTGGTTTTTATTGGGGTTTTTTTGTTGGTTTTTTTTGGTGGTTTTTTTTTTTGCTTGATATGGGAGAAGATTTGCTGGGTCTTATTTGTATTTAAAAAGAGGAACAACTTACTTGGAGAAGAGCATTTTGGTATACATCTCATGAGCCTGGAAAAAATTCAAGGCTATGATTAAAAAGTTTGTTTGTACTCTTTCTGAAGTGCCTGTTGATCTTGTTTGCTCTGATCAAGAGGGAAAATCTTAAATGAACAAATAAAGCCTCAGAAAGCCTACCATCACTGGTCAGTGCTGCTGTTCTGCAAGGAGCCTACTGAAAACCAACACTTAGTTCTCCTGGTCTCAGCTCTTCCTGTCTGTTGAGGTTTGCTTTTGCTTAATTGAGTAGTGTTCCACATTCAGAGCAACAAAACAGTGGGCACAAGTTCTTCTTTAACATGAGTTTTGTGGCTCTCACTTGGCTTCTTAGCATCTGAAGGCATTTCGGTTCTCTACCTGCTGCAGCCACTGGTTGGTGGCCAGGCTCCCCCTTGCCAACTCTGCTCAAGCAAAGCTGTGCACCTGTAGCTTCCCTTGGCTGAGCCATCTGAACAGGGACGTACCATTTTCTATCTATCCACAGCAAATAATGAACCTCCTGAGCTGCAGAGCTGGGAAGGAGTCATTAATTTCTGTAAGAGCACTTGAAAGCTGTTGTTTTATGTACCAAGTGTTTGTTGATGTGACACTAGAGTTCAGCTGCAATTGGGAATGGAGAGATGTAATTATGTCTCGGTTCTGTAATCTGAGCCTTCCACAGGTGGTTCTGTCAGAGCTCCTCTCTTCTCACTATTTCCCCATTTTTTAGAGGTGTGCCTGCACATGAGATTGATTAGGTCGATTGTCTGTTTTTGTGGTTAATCCAGAGAGGTCTCAAGTCACTTTAGCCTACATGGGTTCTTGAACAACAGGGTTTTGCATGGCATCATCCCTCTCTGCTCTACACCCAAACACATTCACAAACCTGAGTACTACAAGGCCTGTTCTTGCTGCCCATTACATTAGTGAGTTTTCTTAGAAACAATCACAGCTGGTGCTGAGCTCCTGCATTCTGCTAAATCCAAGTCCCCTTTGCAGGAGAGAGCTTGATGCAGCAGGATCAAAAATGTATAAATCCTCTGTGCAATACATGGGAATAGAGATGTGTTTGAGGTCTGGGGTTTTTTCCTGTTGGAAGGATCCAAGGTCTAGAGCATCTGTGTTGTACCCAGTTGCTCTGGCTGATCTGAGGTTGTACACAGGTTCTTCAGGGGCCTTAGGGTCTTTGGACAACACTGGGTGACAGAATGCGGGGAGCTCCATGCTACTTTTAGTGCTATTACAGTCAGTATGTGGGGTCTGATTTAATATTGCAGGAGCACCCTGCAATAACCAGTAACTTGGATTAGAGGGCAGAACATGAGCTTGTCCAAACGCAGGAACACTTTTTTTTAAAGAAAAAATTCATGTAGCATTTCATAACCAACACTGAAAATACTGTGTTGGAAAGCTTAATTCATCATACATTTTCTATGAGATTTTCTGAATTTTATTTTCAATCAGATGCATGGAGACCACCAGTGTCCCAGGTGCAAGTGCTTCTCCATGGCAGAGTGGGCAGGTGGAAAATTAGGTATCTAAAACTTTTCAGGGCATGATCTGAACTTTGAGATTTTGGTAAGAGACAAAGGAAACACAAAACCAGTGTTTTTCTCTTGTAGGCTCTGGCATGGTACAATGAAGGTGTCATGTGGAGCATCTCCGGCAGCACAGGATTGCATCAGTTTGCACTGGTTGCTCTGTCCTAGGCAGTTTATTACAGGCTGTCTGTGTGCCATGGGAAGTTGTTATTCCAGGTAATATTGAAAATTATGTGAAAGCTCTCTTAGCTTGCGACAGTTCACTAGGAATTCCCATCACCAGTTGAAAGGATCTTGTACATATGTATGGATGAATGTGCATATATATACAAAGTGTATGTAATTATGTGTATGTGTGGTTACTTGTTCATTGTGAAAGATACTGCAAGAGGTTTTTTACTGCAGAGAACTGCTCTTACATGGGAATGTCTGCTGAAAGTTAAGTCTGTCATTGAGAAATATTTTTTGGTCTTAATCTTAGGCAGGTCTTAAACCTGAGACCCAGATATAGGAAGAGGAGTGTGCTAAATGATGACCCTAGCTAATTCTCAGAAATAGCAGTGTTCTTACTGCCCACCTTTCTCTTTCATCCTTCTCCCTGACTCTCTTCCAGGACATCATGTGGAAAAAGGAAAAGTCGTTTCCGTTAGAACTGGCTGTTTTTCTTCTTTCCATAGATGTTTTTTCACCCTCTACTCTCAAGTTAAATTGTAAAACAAAGTATGCAGTATTTCTGCTGCAGAGCTAAATATTGATGAAGATTAAGATGCATTAAAAGACCGAGGAAATTCATGAAACAGGAATAAAAATAAACAAAAGCCAGAAAATTAAAAAAATGTTCAAAGGTATGAATAGGTCTTTATCTTTCCACCTTCCAGCATGACTTCCAATAAAATATTTCAGCATCTTGATGCAAACGTTCCAGTTTCACTGAGCTGGGGACAAGAAAGTGCTGTACAGTAACAGTTACGGGGGGAAAATGTTCTGTGCTGTGTTGGTCTTGGACTTCCTCAGAGTATTTTTTGTTCCAGATGTTAAACTGCTATTTTTTTTTCAGAAGCCTTGCTAAGTTGCCAGAACATTAGATTTTCTTGAAGGATTTTCCGAACCCCAGCTGATTATCACAACACACAAGAATCCAAACTTGGGCTTGGCTTTGCTGTACTGCAGCAGCTGCAGAAAATCTGTGCGAAGGCACAGGTTTACAGCACCATCATCGAATGCCCTTATAGGGTAAAACAAGGAATGAGGGAATTCTGCTCTGCTGCCTTGTACAACGCAGGATTTACGTCAGCCATTGAGTAACATCTATTTCCCCAAAGCACAAATACCCTCACACACGCTGTGGCCAAGGTGGTAGCAGAGCTCCCAAAAGAGATGCAGCAGAGCAATTCGGGGATGGAAAAAATTATATCTCATCTGCCTCCATCCAGGCAAAGGATAGTCTGCTCAGAACAGAGGCAAAATCAGTCTCCAGTGTATTTTTTTCTAGATATAAGAGCGCTTTTTATAGCTGATGGTATGTGATGATGCTGGTAGTACATGGCACAGATTGCATGTTGCTGCTTGATTGAAGTCAAAATGCCAGATCCCCCTCCCACCTGTGACTCCCCCCCCGACCAAGGTGCCTGTGGCCCAGCTCCCTGTAGCCCTGTTGCTCACATTCTTTTCAACTCTGATCTAATCCTTATGGAAATAGACGGAAAAATCTCCTAAGCTCTGTTTTGTCTATTGAGTGTTGTCAATAGGAAACTTCTCCTTACAAAAGCAATAAATGTATAAGCACCTTCTACTTTGTACCTGCTTCTCTCTTTTACCTACCTAATTTTTGGTTTTGTGCATTTACAGAAACTCTCAGCTATGGTATTTTTGCACTTAATGTGTCTTCCTGACACTTTCAGTACCCTGCTGCCTTCATTTTACTTTGAAGGATCATCGGCCCTTATGAGTGGAAACCTGTGGCTGTCCTAGTATTAAAGGCAGTGTGGAGCTCAATGTGTTCAAATTCCTTTTCCTAACCACAATCCTCTTTTTAGAGGTGAATTCTGCCAACCAACTTGGGCGACCCGCTCTTCCATGCCAAAGAAAGCTGCTTATTTAGCCAAGCATATCTGCTGTACCTGGAAAGGGCTGTTTGAAGATGCTGGAACAAGGTTTCTGCCTGCAGCGGGACAGATCCCCAGGCTACTGCTGGCTGGGGCAGCATGAGTTTGCCAGGACACATTGCTGAATTGGTAAACAGGTTTAGCACACTGCAGTTTTTCATTGTCTTGGGTCTGTGAGGACCGTGGCATTCTTTCCTGGGAATGATGCAGGGTCAGAGCACTTGGATGGTGCCTGGATGGAGGTAAGGGTGGGTCTCCCACCAAATGCCACCGAGTTACCCCATACCTCCAGAGAGACCTGGAGAACGAGACCTACTGAAAAAATGGTGGCTAATAAGTCTATATTTCTAAATGTGGTTTTGCTCAGGTGGGTGCCAAATGAGTGGCAGCTTGAGGCAGCTAAAGTAGAAAGGACAACAGTGTCAGCTCTCTTCTGCTGTGAATATTGATGTCTCAGGGAAGGGATGATGAAAAACAGAGCCCAAAACATGACATATGAGCAGATGTAATGGATAAATCACCATAAAATAGAGTGAAAAACTTTTCAGATCTCTGGAGCTGAAGTTTGTGCCAGAGACCCAAAGGACCCTTTGCTATAATGGCATTAAGGGGAGGCTAAGATGCTGGAGGAGGACTGTCTCCATCTCCTGGGACCAGACCCTGTTAGTCACAAGGGGTTTCACTCTGGTGTCCAGTGTGCCACAGGAAAAGCTCTGATCATGATTCATGGTTGTAGTGGAAAGGGAAGAGTCTGTGACATCCTCTGTCACTCTGTGTCCTTGCTATGTGGGCCTAATCCCAGCAGTGATCTTGCTTATTTTTTTCAATTATATTTCATAAAAAGTTCCATAAACTCAGCTCTGGTTTTGTATAGGAAGATAGCCACATGGATAGCACAGAGGAAACTCTACCACAGCAAAATCTGAAGCCTGGAGTGAAAACTGGTCAAAGGCAGCAGAAATTTGGCTGTAGAAGTACAAACAATCTTTTCTTTGCTGTGGCAGCCTGGTCCTCCACTGGGCTTTGGAGGGTGATAGAGTATAGCAATGAGTCAGGATGGATATTTGCACTCTATCGAGCTCCTTCCGGCCATTCCCCTCTGACTCACGGATTGCACAGAGATCTCTAAATATTTTACATGCCAGTGGGCTCTGCAGTAGTAGGCGTGAGATTAAGCCCATTTTTAAATCAAAGTGACTCTGGATAGAACTACTCCCATTAGCATCCTCCACACTCTTCCTTTTCCCATTTCAGAGCAACGGAAACAGAAGTCATCTGTTATTTACACAAACTGACGAATTTGAACAGTTTCCCTTGAAAGGTACAATTATCCTAATTAAGTGAAAATAACCACCAAAAAGTCTCAGTTATCTTAAAATTGAGAGGTGCAGTTCAGTTGTATTTCCAGACTCGGGAGAGCTGCTGGAATGCATGCAGTTTAACTTTCCTCTATGATATAATAGTTTAAAAGAGATCAGGGTACATTTTACCATAGTGTCTAGCAATGTGAGTTTATTCAGACTTTTGGCAAGCAGTTCTGCACACTCTTGCTAAAACTGTGAATCATCCATTGTTGGCTGATTGCACTCTAGTTGCTAAGAGATGTGTCAAGTGCATACTGAGGCTTAATTCTACATTTGCTCTAAGAAGGGCTAAATGTATTAAATTGGAACATGTCACATCCTTCCTAAACAAGTAATTAAGGCACTGCTATGAGCCTGTCTGATGGAGAGAAAAGAAGGAGCTGGGAACAGCTGGAAGATTTAACTTGTGTCGAGGTTGGTCTCTTCTCTCTGGGAACACTAGACTTATTGCATGTTGGATTTTCACAACCTGATGCACAGTGGAAATAGAAAGGGGAGGGAGACATTAAAAAAATAGAATTTGCAAAAGAACTTGTTTTTCAGTGTCCTTATATAAACCTCTTAGAATGATCTAATGCTTTTTCACAAAGTGTAATTTTTAGTAATGGAAAGACAATCTGTCAGTGTTTCCCAAGCTGCCTTGCCCCCCCACCCCCTCCCACGTGAACTCTGCCATTCACACTGCTCCTCCCCAGTTATCCCGTCACTTGGATGTGCTGCCATACGTATTGCAGATGCCGTGTGCTTTCATTCAAGATTGTACTTTAATGTTTCTGTTTGATAAGTACGCCAGCAGAAGTGGCAATAAGTGGTACTGTAAGATATCTTTAATCATCTTCCCTATCCTAAATAGCTTTGAGCATTTCCAGGAAGGCCTTTTACTACCCACAAAGAGAAAATTGGTCCATTTGTTAGTAGTAAACAAAGTATGTCATCTGTTTGTGTAAGTGTACTCCTGCCTGCATGAGGATGTGTGGCAGCAATTTAAAAAAAAAAAAAAAAGTAAATGAAAAAGTTCTTTACTCAAGAGTTTTAGACTCATCTATTCCTAAAATTACGTCATTTGCACTGACATTAGGCACTGTCTAAAAAGTGCCTCAGTTTCTTACCAAGCTCTGTATCTTCTACCCCTTCACTGAACAAGAAGGAAAAGTCCTGAAATTTTGTTTTGTCTGTCAGTGTTTTCTGGTGCCCAGACTGGCAGTGGGCTCTCAAGCTCAGCCTTTCACCTATCATCTTCCAGATCCATGCTGTCATATTGGGGTTGGGCCCATGGATGCCCTCTGTTTGGGCTGCTAAGAAGGGAAAGAGATACCACCCTTGCTTGGTTACCTAAATGATAAGTTGTCTTCCTTTTAAAAATGAAAACGCTGATCCTGCGTCAACCATGACGCATAGTTTGGTTATACAATTCTTCTAGGTGCTGTATTTTGTCAGAGGTTGTTACTGAGTTTCTCTTCCTTGTGTAGGTCTTCACAGACATGACTGAAGGCCTTAATAATTCTCTCTTTGATCACTGCAACAGATTGAGCTCTGTGAATGCTGCCTTAATTGGGGTTTTGGAAATGATGCATTCTTTTTGGTGGCTCCTCTCCAAACTGCTTGTGACTTTGGAAGTTCTCTGTGTGCTGGATGTGGTTCTGGAGAGCAGCTGTGGCAACAGCCTGCATCAGGATGGTGGATCTCTCTGTTCCTACTGCAGTGTTGCCCTGCTTGTCTGTCCGAAGGGGTCTCTTCGGTTGCAGGGTTGTGGTTAGAGCCCACATGCAGACCATGGTCCTCTGTGGTGGCTTGGCTTACAAAACTAAACAGATGGCCCATCCCCTGACTATGGCCTGAGGTCCTCATGCCAGCCAGGCAGCCTTCCCAGTGGCCATATGGCAGGGTGGGTTGGTCGCTTGTACCTCCTGTGCTGTCCCTGCCTGTGACCTGGTTTGCTCACAGTTTAGCACTCCTTTGGTCACTGGCCAGTGATGATTGTGTGCCCTCAGGCTATTTGTGTGAAATTTGAGTGACCTTGCACTGGTGGGTTTCTGAAGTGCACCTATTCAGCAATGGTCTTCATTCTCATCAGGTCTTGAGATGTGTGAAAACATTGTTTGCATACCAGTAGCTGTATCCTCTTGTATACAGCTTAACCTGGTGCGTCAGTGCTATCACTGCTACTGACTAGAGATACCCTGGCATCCAAAGCTGTTTTAAACTAGATGAGATTGACTTGCTGTAAACACGATGGTTGGTAACAATTAGTTTTATCCTTCAATTCCTTATTACTCCCCTGTCAATCATTTTGCAAATTTTTCTAGCATCCCCATTAGGCTGTAAGGCTGATGGATGCTACAGAACTCTTCCTTGGGTGGAAATCCTCCTAATCCGCTGTTTTAGAAGTGCTTGTTAATAACTGCTGTGCAGTGTAAAACACTTCCTGTGTTACGGATGGGATGAAAATTACTCTTTTTAATACAGTCTGAATATTTAGCTGGCTTTTTCCCCATGCAGAGAAGAAATATTTATTTGCTATTTTTACCTTTTTGGTGTGAATATTGAAAATGTCACCCTTTCCAGGTAGTAATGCATCAGCACCACTGTTGCTGTTGTTCCTAAGGTAGGGGAGCAAGGGAGGAAAAGAAAGGTTCTTGTGCATCCTGATTCTGATATCCAGAGATTTTTGCTTTTATAAATTCTCTTAAATCTTTTTAAATTGCACTAAAACTTGTTATAATTGTTTTGGCTTTTATAATTTCCTCTCTACACCATTAACTTAGACTTTATCTCTGATCCTTCATTTAATACAGCATTCTTTTTTACATGTGAGAGTGGGCTTTCTGGACATTTAATGACATTTTCTTAAAACTGCTCCTAGGCATCACTTATTTTTAGCATGCAAATTAACCTGCTTAGTGATTTAACTCAACTATTTCAGCTTTGTGAAAATAAGGCTTTTGAAAATTATTAACTCTGTGGGTTATGTAACTGGTTTTACTTATTAGGAATATCCATTCTGTCTATGAAATTTGTCACTTGTTAGGTGCATTTTTCACTTCATTATTTAGTCTGCAACTGAAAGGGCATGGAGTATCATCTGTATTCTGAAAAAATTACGCCTTTATAATTTAATATCCTCTAACCATGCATTAGGTTTTTCAGGAGCGTAATCTTTCTGCTCATTGTAACAAGGGGTCTCTGAGTATTTCTTCCAGTGAGAGCAAAGTGAATATTGAGAAGACTTGATGTGTTCCAGTCTGTTGGAGACTTGCTTCCTACATTTGCCCATTTTTTCAACCTGTTACCTGCTGAAGTGAAAGATGAATGTGGAGTCGGGCAAACAAAATACATTCCTTTTGCTCTGACCTTGCAGACTGTGTTTTTTCTGCAGCTTTTCTTTACTGTTGTGTAGCTACAGTTACAACTTTCATCAGCCAAAACAGGTAGGAAAACAGGATTTCTATATTTCCCCATGAGCACTTACCACTTATAAGACATAAAAAGCATGTAGCAGTAGGTAGAGACAAGTTTTAAACAGTGCTAACATCTACAAAGAATATAGCAGTCATTTCTTTCCCAGATTTCTACTTCAGTGCTTGACCCCCAGACCTGTCATGCGTGGTGTGGAGTCACACCGGTCAGCGGAAGACCCTTCTTACTGAAGATGCTAAAAAAACTTGATGTACAGTACATGCTTGTCTCTGGTCTTCTGAAGTGTAACCCAGTGAATGTGAGGAGTGAGTGAGGAACACCTGAGCTGTCTTCCTTCCTTGGGACTACATAAATAGCACATTTTAAAGTGTATGATTCTTGCAGGAGATGCACTGAGGGCTCAGTGCTACAGTCAAGGGCAGTTGTCCACAGACCAAGGTGCTAATGGTGATTTCCCCCATGCTTCCAACACGGTGCAGGCATCATTTTCCTCCTCCCAGGCTGGATGACAGGGCATGTGCACAGATGAGCCCTTTTGGTGGAGAGCTGGGGCTCGCCTGGCTGGGGCTGTGGTCCTTGGGGAGGCTCAGCCACCTTAATCAGCAGTGATGTGTCCTCCTCAGTGGGGCAGGAGGCCCCAGCAGCCAAAACCAGAAACAGCTGCCAAGGAAATACAGGTTCAGCTCCTCAGTGGCAGGAGTGCATTCAGTGGTTTTCATTTAACTTTTTCAATGACTGTCACTCCAGCCCCAGGCTCACCTTTTGTTTGCAGCAGGTCCTGTAGGTATCTGCAGGCTCTGGCATCGCCTTTGTCTGAGAATGCTACAGTTACAAGCTGTCAGGTTACTTACACACCTCTAATAATGTTGATAGCACCTGGTGAGGTAATAGTTTCCATTTGGTTACAAATACATAAATGTCAGTATTTCACTTTATGTTTGTATGGTGGCGAAGTTAAGTAGGACTGTGCGGAGAAAGGAAAAGCCATTAGACTGACTATAAAGTAATACTGGAATCTGATGTATCATCAACTCTTGGCTGTTATTCCAGCAGATGTGTTCCCTATTCCCACATGAGTCTGGAAATGGGCTGATACTGCCTTGTGTCTGTCAGTCATGCCACTGCTGTTTGCTCTAGGTTTGGGTCAGGCTCCAGGGGGCAGGTATTGCTCCAACCATGGGACCCATTGGGATGATCGTGGTATCACCACGTTACCCAAAACAGTCCCTTTTGCATGCAGAACTGGCAGCAGGCAGGAGGGCAGACCTTGGATGCTCTAGTACGTAACCTCTTGGGAGAATTGCTGCTGCTCAGCAAAGGGCTCTGGCCTGGGTGCAGTGAAACATGGACATGTGCTACCTCAGAGAGAGGAGGCATAATTAGGAAATGTAGGTCATCAAATTCAATTAGCCCAGTGCAGTGTGGCTGGGAAGAGTTCTTACTGGATTTACTTCCTCCTCGGGTAGCTCTTATTAAAGAATACTCTAAGTGAAACCCTTGTTTCTAAGATGCATTTAGAAGCCTGCAGAGAGATATTTCCCTTCCCAAAGTAAACGTCTGCAAAATGAAGTAGTAAGGTACTGGAGAAGCTGCATCCACAGTGCCCCACGAGTGGGACTGGGGAGTGAGTGAAGGAGAGAGAGCTATTTGCAAAGGCACACCTCATTAAAGGAGCACGATTGAGTTAGGAGTCTCACACCTAAAGTGTCCTTCTACTAGAAGAGCTTTAATTAAGTAGAATCTTTGAACAGTTACTTTTTACTTACCTCTTATTTTGCTTTTCTTCATTTTTTCCCCTTGTCCCTGTGCAATACAAGCTTCCTTTTATTTAAATCCACTTGTACTTTATGCATGGACAAGCAGAAGATGTTTATATAGTATCAAAGTGAAGATTAACTGAATTACACATGTCAAGGAAAAATTTTTTTTTTAAAATGTAACTCCGCTTCTGCCCCTGATTTCACTACACTTCTTAGCTGAATGCAATATTTAGCTTTCATGAAAGAATATGATCTCAGGATATGTAAGTGTGCAGCAGCTTGTTTGGCAGTTAAAGAAGCAATACAAGGAACCACGTTGCACCTGCTAGTGCTCCTAAAGTGCTTTCCTTACAGGCATGTAGACGTTTGCATTTCTGCATTTATTGTATAAAATGTAAAGGGACATCTTTGGGGGGGAGGGGATTTCATCCTCTTCTGCCTGCCTAGAGCTTAGGTCCTATGTTCAGGTTTGACCCTGCTAATTCCCACCTGCAACTAAATGCTCTCGTGGCAAATCTGTGTGTGGAATTGTGTTGATGATGCTTGCATCTGCAACAGTGTCCCCTCAGATTTGAAATGACACTGACTTGAACTTAGAATAAGCCTCCAAGCAATTTCTGTTTAGAAAGGAAAAAAAGTGTAGTATTCTAATCTAGGTTTTGGTTTTAAATTTGCTCAGTACTCATCTATCATTGAATATTGAAAGGATGTGTGCTGCATCTTTAAAAAATGTTTAAAATTCTCTACCCATGTATATTGCAGAAATTGTTTGGGCAAATTGTGTAAATGTCAATGCACTGAAACTCTTGTAGACAAAGGTATTTAAATGCATGGAGACCTTAAAGGAGTTCCTTTGGCTTGTACTTCATTAATAATATTTGTTGCATAGATCGGGGCTGTGTAGATGAGAGCTTGTACATGTGGCCCTTTTTGGCTTGGTGAAATGTCACTGTGTGAAGCATAGGTGGCTATTTCCTTTTTCCAAGCATTTAGATGTCTGTCATAAACCAGAAATTCAAATTTTTCAGGACTTCTGCTGATGTATCACTTATATCCAAAGCGGTGTTCAGTCACAGGGTGGACAGGTGCCTTTCACAGCGGTTTTGGTGGCAAGGTTCTGGAGTGGCTTTGGGAAGGCTCCTGTGCTCCCTCCTCAGGGCAAAGCATCTGGTAGGTTGTCCTTTTGGGCAGGAGGACTGAATGTTGTCATGCAGGAGCTATAATTGCATAAACTCCCTGTTCTGGAACTCTCTGGTCTTGTCATTTTGCTGAGCAACAGTGTCCCAGGTCCTCTGAGAGACATCAGAGGGAAAGGAGGGGAGGCAGGCAGAGTTTGAGCAGGCTGGTTAGAAGTAGGAGCTGTGTTTTGTTAGTACTGTGTTAATGTAATCAACGTGTACATTGCAGTGAGGGTAATCTGCATACAGTTGTTTTTAAATTATTGCCTGTAGTCTTATGGCTTAAAAATGCAAAAGGTGAGGAGAGAGCATGTACTGCAATCCTTCTGTCACAAGAGGCACAGGAGGGTGAGGGATATTCTCGCAAGGCAACCCGAGCATTTGCAGGGCGCAGAGCAAGTGTCTGGGGGACAGACGCGCTTCTCAGCTCAGTGCTGTGGGCTGGGCTGAGCATGTGGTGAGCCTGCAAGGAAAGGCAGGGCAAGGCACAGACAGAAAGTTTCTACCTCTTAAATGTGTGGTCATAGAGAGGCTGCACCAGCTGCTGGATCTTATGTGTGCTCTTCATGTTTTACTGCTTGCTGCCTTATTCTTGTTCCCTTCTTATGACTGTAAGCCAAAGCAGGATTTGGAAAACTGGCCCTTTCTTTGCCATTATCAGTTTGAGTTCAAGGAGCAGTAGCCAGAGATGGACAGTTGTTTATGCTTACTGCATATTTTTCTCTAAGAATTTATTAAAACTTGTCGGTACAGTACTAGACTGTTAAAAGTTATTTTCAGGTGGAAATGTCCCACCTAGCACTGTGATGGCCAGTTTGGTCATTTAAATGACTCCCAGTTTGTTTATTTATATTGAGGTGTATTTTTGACTATTTAAAACTGTTGGTGTGTCTTCAAGGATTTAACTCCATTTCATGTATACTAGCAAACTTCCATAATCCTGCTGGAATGACACTTTTCTTACCTGGAAGTGGAAACCGTACTGGAAATAGCTGGGGGATGGAAAGTGATCAGAATTTACATTTTCTGCCATTATTGTTGTTTTATATGTATAGGCACTTCAGGGCACTCTTCCACGATGTGTTAGCATAGCTAAAATATGACAGACAAGTCAACTTCTCTGAAAGCATGAATGAAACCTGTTATTAGAGGTGGAAAAATTCTGGGTTAGTATAACCTCTGCCCATGGGCCATTGTTATAAAATAACAATATAATATTGTTAACAGATGTTCCCCAGTGAAAGGCCAGTTATTGAGTGAATTCAGTGTGAAGAAAAATCTTCTTTGCTCCCTCTGATGATGGTCATTGCTCCTCAAGCTGCACTGCTTCTGGGGACTCTGGGCAAGTGCAGGATGGAGCAATTGTTTCTCCTCCCTGCCCATCCTCGGTGTGGGCAGTGAAGACTGGTGGTGACCACTGGGTCTTGTCTGGGGCTCCCCACCGGAGAGACTAAGTGGGACCAAATCTCCCCAGTGATGATCCTCAGCCATTTGTGCAGCTAAAATCTGAAGGTTGATTTCCACATGCCTCGGAGTGGTGATGAGAAGAATCAGAGCTGGGTTGTGATGATCCTTCCCTGCTGGGATGGAGCTGCATGGGAGCTGCTTTTCAGCAGTATCGGGTTAGTTAATATAAAATTAAATCTTCTAAATACCCTCTGAGAAGGACACTGACTTGCTTTTCAGTGTTAGAAATTACAAAGTTTGGAGCCCTCTTGGCACAAGGACGTGCACACAGCAAGATCAGGAGGCAACAGCAGACATGCCAGCAGCTTGGCAATTAACTGCGAGGAATCTAACAAAATCCACTGTGATGCAAAACAAATACTTCTGAAGTTGGTTTTTTTTAAGAAGTTTTTTATATGTGGTTGATAAAAATAAGAGTTAGAGAAGGGAGGAGGAAACGAGTTGCTGAACTGCAAACTCATATGAAAATTCACACCAGACCAATCTTGGCTGAGCACTAGGGAAGCCAGGACGTGCTTGTACCATTTTCCACTGTATTCAAATTATGAGCACCTTGTTCAAGAAGCTACAAACTCCCAAATATCCCAGTTGAGGGTATTTAATTATTTTTCATTTTTTCGTTTGAAAAGAGTTCCCAACCTTAAAATAAGTGGAGTATCCTTGCCAAAGATCTTTCAGCCTCTTTAGAATAGGGCATTTAGATTACTGGGGACAAAGTGAGTATCTTGAATGCTCTGTGTCAAGGCACGAACAAACAGCACAGAAACAGTAGTACAGTACAGAGTGAAACCTGACAACTTGGTGTTAAAGGAAAGGAATGCTACTGTATGGTTTGATTGTGATCAACTTATCTTCAAGTGGGTTTATTAGCAATTTAATGGAATATTGGTTATTCAAGAGCCATAATAGCCCTGGTTGAAATGTCCCTTCTGCGCAGTTTTCCCATACCCTGTGGAATGAGCAGAATGTGACAGTTGAGCTTTCAACAGGCTTCATGAATTTTAAATACTTTTCAGCTGTAAAATGGGGCACATGGCGTGTGGTCAACGGTGGACAAGGAGCTGGCAGCCGCTGAGGGTATTATGGGATATTGAGTGTCTGGGAGATAATGAATGCTTGGCTTATCCAGGTGCATTCTTGGCCTGCTGTGCATGTCCAGACAGAATGGAATATATTTCTCTGGCCAACATTTAACAATTGATCATTTTGTAATTGTAAGCAGAAAGTATTTAGAACATTACTTTCTCAGCATGCCTGTGTACGACTTAAATTTCATGTCATCATCTTTATCCGGCAAAATCTTCTCTGTTTTTCTGTAACAATGCATTCATGCCACTTAAACTTTTCCACTAACCTGATTTTATGCTTAGTGGAAAAGGCTTAGAGAGCCTTTTCTTCTAGTGACTTTAAATCTCTATCTATTTAAGCATCCCTTTTTTTTTTTTTCCTGGGATTTTTTTTAAACCTGACTGAAATTATTTCCACTTGCTGTGGGTTGTAATTTCAGCCCAACTTTTTGTAGCAAGTGAGCTAGTTGCTGGCTCCTGCTTTGTGGGAAATAGCACCCCTGCATTTTGAAAGCTAAATGGTGGAAGAGAGGAAGGGGAAACCCAGGCATGGTTTACTGCTGGTGAGCTGTGTAAAGTTGTTCTCATGCACTTTGGTTCTGCTTAGCTATTAAAACACAACATGTTCCAAGGACAACCAGATTAACTGTATTTTTAACTGCATGTACCTGGAAGAGGAGGTTGCCACTTGAGCTGAGACCTGCCAGACTGGAGCTCCCCTCCTGCTTGGCCAAGAAGGTTTTCTAGGACAAGAAGCCTTAGAGGCCACCTGCCACATTCTGCTTCTCCTCCATGTGCCAGGCCCTCTCTGTGCTGACTCTGGTCCAGCTTTTTCCATGTTTGTCCTTCCCTGTTAATCCCTGGTGGTACTGTGCTCACCCCAATCTCGGGTCACTCTTTTGGGGCAGTGGACACTCAGCACCAGGTACATCAGCATAGTTTGTGAATGTTCCAGTGGTAGAGCAGTAAAGGGGTTTGGATCCATGATTAGCAGTGTGTGAGCAGTAAGATAAGATAATTATTTGTGTGACCCTTTCTGAACTCCATGGTTCATAAACTCCCAAAACTCTGCCAAAAACTGCACCTGCTTGGTACAAGCTTTGGGTAAGGGTGAAACTGTCTTAGTCAGAGCTGCAATCTAAAAGCATTAGTGTGGTATCTGTGTACCAGGAGCAGCTAACAAATTATCTTCTGCTTGAGGGCATAGCTGGGGAGTACCTTGCTGTTCCTTCTTGGCCCTCCTGTATCCTTGTTTGATGAAAAATGGCTGAATCCTGAGGACAAGCCGTGATGTGTGTGCACTGCATGGCACGTCAGGCTGAGTGTGGTGGAAGGAGCACTGTCTGCCAGCAGAGCACGGTGCTGGCTGTGTGCTGGTCAGTATTCTGGCACAGGCACTGAGCCTTGGACCTCCATGTTGTCAGAGAATGTTTCCTGAGGTGTTTTCTGGCAGAGAGGTTTTTCTGGGTGTTCTGATATGAGGCTGTTTTCCATGTGCTGTGATGTTCAGCCTAGTTTGATGAAGTCAGGCTCAGATCACTCAGAACAGAGCAGTCCAGATGTGATTTGTCTGGGTGTCTTGGGAGCAGCATATCCACCCATGCCATCCGGAAGCGTGCTGCTGAGCAGCTGGCAATCCACGCTGGGGCCAGATTGCTATTGGTCTTTATCTTTTCTCCCTTTCTTGAAAAAAGCAGTAGGATGGACACAAAGACTCTGTGTGGGAGAAAAGGAGGATTGAGGGCTAAAGCAAACTGTGGTCTGTCGGTTGTATGGGAATGGCAGGTACAAGATATCCTTACCAGGCTGTTCTGGTGGCTGTTTGTAGGGCAGAGCTAATGTTTCTTGTCTTGCACTCTTAACACACTCTTACAGCATGATCTGTATTGAACAGCAGTCCTGGAGTGTCTTGTTCTTTCGCTGTTTTCCTGATGACCTTTCAAGAGCCAGGGCCCTTTCTGGTATTAATGCTGGAAGCAGGAGTTGGAAATTCTGCCACAACCCACATCCCACAAATTTCAGAGATCAATAACCATGAGGGTGTGTATCTGACCTGTTTAAAGCAAGAAAACAGCCAGTAGTGTGTTTGTTTTTCTTCTCAAAAAGCCTCAAAACTATTACAGCACTGCTTTATTTTCTTTGAAGCCTCTGCAAGTCCAGAAGGGCAATGCTTATTGTTAAAAGGAGACAGACTTCTCTCACCTCCTAACAGAGTAGATGCAGGCAGGCAAGAACCTGGATCGTGACCAACACTGGTATCTGGTTTTGCAAAACTGAAGTCTTCTCTTTCCTGGCCCCAGATTTGTCCATCTCTATTTATAGCCTTTACTCAGAATCTTGCTGAAAAATGTGTTATATATTGACAGTGGCACTTAGTGAACTCAGAGCTAATGGCTCCAGAAATAATCACCTTTGAGATATCATAGTCTAACTTTTGCATACATTAAGTCTGGCATTTGCTTTGCACAGCTATGAGTGACTTTAAAACACAATGAAGTAAGACTGAAATGCAATATTTGTGATTTAACAAGCTGGAGAAATAGGTGCTGAATGTAAACTTTCGGGAGACAGTGCAGTAGTGTGTCTTGGACTGAGAGCCCTTTTTCTAAGAGCTGCGGTTGGTCTGTGGAGAACTGAGCTGTTGGCACATAAAGCTGAGATCTGCTGGTTTAGAAACCTCTTTTCATCTCTGGGTCATTGTATGGTCATCTGCTCTCTGACTCCCTCTGCATCCTTTCATTTAAGGCAGGTCTACAGATATCTTCCCCCTTTCACCAGGAGCTCGGAGACGAAGGCAGGTGGGTCATTGCAGTCATTAGAAGATGCTTGATTTGGTGCCATCCACAACTTCTGCCAAGCCCCAGCTGTGCCCCTGCCCATGGGACATTTTGGGAGCCTCAGTGGCGCCTCACCCATGGCTCCACCACCCAACTCTGTCACCCCAGAGGAAAAGCTGCCCAGCTCTTGGCAGGTGTGAGATGGTGGCTTGCAAAATCATTTCCCTATTTCCACTGTATTTTGAAGAGATAATTTCCTTCTTACTGTCAATAACATAAATCCCATAATATGGTTAGTGCACAGGAGACCAGTAAATAATTTAGGAAGCAGCCTATGTTTAGAGTGCATCAAATACTAATATAGAGAAGTAAAAATCCCCGCACATCAGTTACAGTAATTGGTGGAAGGCACCGGTCTGGAGGGTAATGAGCTCCATTTTTAAAGCACAAGGAAATTAGATTCTTATAAATGTCAAACGCAGTTATTGTCCTCCTTCCTTGAAACAGAGCTGAGCTGGCTGGAGCCCATTGTCTCTCAATCAGCTTTGCTATGGATTAGATACATCCCGTCTCACACCAGGAATGTGCTTATTAGAAAAATATCACTGCACAAAGCATACAAGCTTTAACACTCAACCCATGTACTAATGGATACATGCACAATAAAACCCAATATCACGTTACAAACCTTAAGCTGACCTGAGATAATAAGATACAGAAATCTGAAAGGATACAGATGAGTGTTTTCTTTGTGTGTAACAACGCTGACTACCTGGGATTTTAGTTTTCAAATAAAGGAGAAGTGAGGGAAGGTGACTTTTCCTCTTGACTGCTTATGAAAAAAGGAAGCAGTAAGTCTGCTTCATATTGAATATGCTTGTAATCAGGTCATGTCCAAATATTCTGTGTATTTTACTGGTGTCTCCTGGGTAACTGCAGCTTCACAGAGGACTTTATTGATCCACCATTTTTCAGTTCTTTCCTGAAAAAAAAAACAAGAGGTGGTTATTTGTTCGTACATCAAAGCTAGCTGTGTGAATTAGTCTTTCATTTATAATGAATGAAAATCTTACCAGTATATATTAAGACACCACACTTCAGAAAAATGGCTATCAGTTGTTTTGGGAGGGCAAAATGTGAGGAGGAGAGAGGTCTTTCTAAAATCAACCTCCTCTCCTACTTCTCTACTTTTAATGTCTTACTTGAGGATAACAATCAATTGTTGGTCCTTAACTAGAGATTGTATCTTATTTCCTCTCTGGGGTAGGAGCTCTGTTAGAAAGTAGCACAATCCTTCTTGATGTAGGAAGGCTTAAGGATGGAGCAAAGCTCTAGATTCCCTTTTGAAGTTATGAGATACAGACTCAAGCTACTTGTGTGGATTTTACCATCCATATTAACCCAAACTCCAAATGCTGTTTCCAAGATGGAAGTGTGTCAAACACATACCATGGACATGCTTAGTTGGAGACCCTGCTCAGGACTGCTGCAGGATGTCTTGAGAGATGATGTGGATGGGCTGATGCAACTCTGTGCTGTCTTCCATACAGGAAACAGCAGCAGATGAGCTATTCAGTCCTAGATTTGTTTTTCTGGAGTTTTTTTTTTTTTACAAGTATGTTAGGGGTTTTTTCCAGTTGCCTTTTTAATAATGTTAAGTCTTCCCTTCTGTCTTCTAAATCTCAACTTGTGCTTCTTTTTTCATTTCTGCTTCTACTGAATGAAGTTTCTGATGTTGCCTATGGAAAACAAACAGTAACTCAAGTCTTTTATTTTACACAAGCAAGAGATATTGAAAGATATTCCTAGCGTGTGTCACCAGACATGTGAACTCTTCCCAATAGAACTCTAGGAATTTCTACTCATTGCTTCAAGTCCCTGCAAAACAGTGGACCATAGGCTTAAATCCATTAACACCCACCATGGAAAAATGATCCAGCTATTTATATGGCAGTCATTTCGTTTATTTAAATTTGGTTTTATAAGCTAAAATTAACCCAATTGTTGGGGGAAAACATCCTGAGGATCTTACAAATATCTTCAAAGCCTTGGACACCATGAAGCAAATTAAACTACTTTTCTGTGATTGTGGACAACTTTTAGTTCTGATAATTTTCCTTAATGTCTGTGCTACAGCTGTACCCCTATGAATTAAATAAAGAAACAATTAAAGGCATCTCTGATGTAGCCTGGTGGTTAAATGGTAATCAGCAGCTGGTGATTAAAACATCCATATGACTCAAATCACAAATCCGAAGTCAGCTTATACATTCCCCTATCCTCATTAGCTAGGCACTTTACTTAATTGGTACTCTAGTGCAAGTGTTATTAGTTGGCCATTCTGGGCCAGGGATGTGAAGTGCTGCTGCCTCCCTGCCTGCCTCTCCCTGGGGAGCTCTGCTTTGACTGACTGTGTTGGAGTCTCTTTGCAGGACCATGTGTGATTTGCAGAACTCAGGTAAAAACTAGGTTTCCACCTGCCAGAAGAAACCCAAACCCGTGTTGGTGACCGGTGTTTGTTTGCTCTCATCACACGAATTGTTGCACATCGCTGATCCCAACTCTCATCAGAAATGTTGCACATCCCTGGTCCCATTAGGTCTTCAGGCAACCTTGAAACACATGAGGCACCTTCATGTCTTGTCTGCAGGCTGCCCAGGTTTTACTTGTCCTTATTCTCTCAGATGTTGTTCTGTGTTCCAGAGAAGCTTTTGTTTTTGTCTCTCCCCATAGAAAGTGGGTAGGGTGGTCCTCTGCCACAGTAACACCCACAGCTCTGCTGATGCTTCATATTTGTGGAGACATGGTAGGGGAGGAAGACAGGAGTGGCATGAGGAGCAAGTGCTCACCAGGGGCAATCACTGGCTTGATTTCCTCCACGAGCCCAGGCAGCTTCTGCTGGGAACACCTGATCAGCAGCATAGATCCTGAAAGGACTTTCTCTCCTTGGTGTTTTGGTTTTGGAAGCTGCTGGAGGTCATAGATTAACTGGAGACAGGTGACCACGCAACAGGCTCAAACCTGTTTTTTCCTGCCGTTTGGCCTTCTGCCTTACATAACCCCATCTGATGGGTATATTTATTTATTACAACTGCCTGTGACGGGTGTACCAGTTGTGAGTTTGCTCATCTGCCTCATGTCAGCACGAAAGAGTGAGTCTGTGTGTTTTTAGAACTCTTCTTTTATAATGCTGCAACTCTATTACTTCATTTTAAGCAATTGTTTTCTTTTTTGGGGTCTTATGACTCTTAAGCATGTAGCCACCTGCACAGTAAAACCCACTGGGCTTCACAGACAAAAGAAATCATTCTGCTATCAGCATACGGATGTTACAAAATGTTGCCATGTTTGTACAAAGGCAATTTTCCAATATTAACTCAGCTGTTCCCCATTTATTTTTAAAATATCACATGGGTCCAATCCTCATTATAGATCTAATTTTAAAGAACACTAGAGATAAAGCAACAAGACTAAGAAAGATGAAGACTTTCTACTATGCCTGGGGACTTCTCAGTGCCAGGTTTCTGTCTGAAGTCATTTTAGCATCGAATGAAAGACAGAGAAGCAAAAAGAAGTGTTAATTGTAAAGGGCATGCTGCAGGCTCACTGCATGCCAAAGCCTTAGACAGGATTTTGTGTGGGGAGGATGAGTCCCCTGTCTCAGCAAGCCCACAGGTACAGTTCTGCTTTGCAGCATAGCCCATCAGAGTTCTCCAAGTGGCACAAAGACCTGCCTTTGTCCTGCACAGCTTTAAACTGAGGCACCTACTGTAACTGTCTGCTTGTTGTCCAAGGTTTTTTCTCTAAAGTGACTAGAGAGTGAGAAGATGCTAGAGAAAAAGAAGAACGTCCAGAGAGCAGATCAGTCTTGTATAAGATGCTGCCCTCAGTGTAGATCCCCCTATAGACCCACATCACCTGTCCTCACAGCCCATGGGGACCTGCTCTTGCCTTTTGGGCCTGGGTTTCAGCGTTATTGCGATGGCTCACAAACACCACCTTGCTGAATCGTGAAAAATGAGCGGGAAAAGGTGGCTTAGGTGGATCACATCTGCCCCTCGCTTATTCCCAAAAGCCAGCACTGCTCTTAGGAAGGTATGACAGACAAACTGTTCACTGCTGTTGCTCTGAGGCTGCTGCAGTGACCGTGAAGGACTAGTCACCATCATGTGTCCTTTCTCTGCTGTGGCAGGTATAGTTTGGCAGAGCCCAAGAGTAGGGCTGCTAGAGTTGCTTTTGTTGGTATATAGTGCTGGAAGACTAGTGTGGTGTTACCTGCTTTAGTTTCCTTTGTTTCTTCTAGGAATGCTCAATTTATCACATTAAGAAGATAAATGACCTGTGGGACATGAAAATCAGAGCTGTCTAATAGCTCTTCTCTATGTCTCCCGTGTTTCTTAGCGCTTCCTGGGCATGTCTGGTTAACTGTGGTGAGGAATTTTCACTGAACATAAAGGTGCTGCTGTGTGTGCTCAAGTTGACAGGTTTCTGTGGATGAGCTCATTTTTTAATTGACATTCTGCAGGATGTAGTTGTGAGCTTTTGGTGGCTGTGTGTAGATGCTTCTTTTGGCTTACAAGGCACCACGGTGATGTTGTTTGAACATAGCGAGTGTTAGCCCCTGTTCTGGGTGGCTGATGACATGAGCCTCTGTAGAAACAGATTCTGCTCTAGGCATCCTCAGCAACTCTCACAGGGAAAGAAGAAACCTACTGAAGCTGCATTCCCCACTCCTAATACAAGCTCCTTTCATCAGGAAATGGGCTTGGACTTCTAGCCACATGTGCAGTTCTCCACAGCAAGCAGTCAGCCCCACAAGATAGGCTGATAATTCTGAAGCAAGGTAGCTCAAAAATGCATGGAGAACTAGTGCTCAGTAGAATTTCAAAGCTATAAAGATGAATGGTTTATTGATTAATGGATTTTTTTTTTTTTTTTGCTGACTGAAGAGGGGTTTGTGGTAGAGCTGCCACTTCTTGTGTCTGAGCAGTGTGGAAGGAGTAAACCTCACTCCTCTGCTGGTGCTTTTTCTGGCTCAAATCCAAGGGACAGGATTTGCAAGAGGATATTACTGTGCAGACAGACTGGACTTAACATGTGTTTTGGACCTCTCATCTGTCTCCTGTGAATGCTGCATGGCTCCTGTGCAAAGGCAAGAGCCTGACCTCTGCCACTTGACACCCCATCCCCTCCAGACCACAAAGGCCTCTGGAGAGAGGTGGTGAACTGCGATGGGCAGGGATACAAAGGACTCTCCCATCCACCTTGCTAAAGCTGCATTAAAGGGCTTTAATTCTTATTAATTATATGTATTTCTGGCAGGGTTTTTTTAATTTTTCAACAGTACAATATGTTCTAAATAACTTTTCTTTCAAATAGGTTGAAGCCATGAAGAGAGTACTAGAAAGTCTCAACCTGAATATAGTCGAGATGGTGGATGAAAATGCAACCTTGGATGGTGGAGACGTCTTATTTACAGGTATAGTGAAAGTGAATTTGCTGTTTAATTCTGGCTGCCATAAAGACTGCCTGTTATCTGACATCAGCATAATAAAACATCATTCCTGTGGTTTGTTAAATCAGTTGTTTACTAAATGTCACAAAGGTGAGTTCACAGGGCAACCCTCAATGTCCTGGCTAATGCCTGAATAAATGGAATAGCAGTGCACACAGTACAAAGAGTGGCACTTGCATACAGATTTTAATTTAGCTTGTAAAGTGCCAATAAAAAAATGCTTTCAGTAGTCAACTGTCTGCAGTTGTTTCATATTTCTTACTACAAGCAGCTACATTCACCAGACTCATTTTCGGGACTTGTAAAAGGTTGATGCAGACAATTGTCACTAGTTCAATGAATCAAACGCAAAGAAATGCATTTTTTGTTTATGGAGAAAGCGGTGGAGTTGCCTGTCAGATGTCATGTGCTAGACAACTTATATGCATGGTTGACTTCAAAGATGAAGCTACTGACTGTGTTTTTTATGTCATTAAACCCATTAGGCATTTTCTCACATCGGCTGCACACAGGGCTGCTCCCCGCCTGTGCTGAATGAGCCTGTTTGTTTTGATCAGCATCACAGTAGATTGTCTGCTTGCCTTGGTTCACCAAGGGGAAAGAAGGGTCTCAAAAGAAGCAGACCAGGAAAGGAGGCCTTTCTAAGGCAATGCAGATCCAGCACTGATTTTCTCTGGAGCTGAAGGATGATGGTGACTGCAGAGCTGCCTTGAGACCAGAGGAAATCTCAGAGGGAGAGGGAAATGGTCAATCAGTGCTGTACTAATCCAACCCAGCTGTTCTCTTTCCTGACCCAATGCCCATTGCAGAGCTTTAGAAGAGGAAGCTATTTATGCTTCTGGTGAAATGTATCTTCTGTGTAAAGACTAATTGCTTTAGATTATCAACTCACAATTCCAGGTTGCATTTTTTATGCTGAATTTTCAGTTTTACTACTCAGCTAAAGAAAGAAAATGAAAATCTGTGAAAGATTGTTTCAGAACGTCTCTAAAGCTGTTCTGCTTTAAAAATGTTTATGCTCTGATGAAGAAGTTAATGTGACACTTTTTTATGACTTAAGAAAAAGAAAAGAAAAGCTGTAATTGTTTTGCTCTCAATTTTTTCATTCAAGGCAGAGAATTTTTCGTGGGTCTTTCCAGGCGGACAAATCAACGTGGTGCAGAAATTCTGGCTGACACATTTAAGGTTCGTAGACTCATTCGTGCCACAGGAAATAAAAGCTGTCATTCACTGAACTACTTTAAAAACTATACTGGCCAAGGTGTTTGTTATACTCATGTACTTTATGTGGGACTAAAAACATTTGAACATCCTGTAAAGTGATAAATGCTGAAGTTGGATCTGAAAAGTGAGATTGCTGCATAAAAATAAATTGGATAGTGGGAGGCTGTTATTTTTTGAAAGCATATAAACACGTTCTTCATGTTCTCATGTATCAGCAATGTGTTCTAACTGACAGTCCCTGGAGAGGTTTTATGTACATACTGTTTAATTAAGCATTTTAATGTATTTCTTTATAGTCTCAATAATAGAAATATTTGAAACATTTTCTGGGGTTTACTCCAGTGCTCCAGACAACACAAGCTGGTCTGAAGGAGTGTGTCATACCTAAACAGTTGACACTGTGCCCTGGGGTTGACAATTTGCAGACAGTAAAATTAATTATGGAATGTCTCAATATAATTATGGAATTAGGACACTTTAAAAATATTTATAACAACCATTCCTTGCTTCCATACAGGATTATGCTGTCTCCACAGTCCCTGTTCATGATTCTTTGCATCTGAAGGGCTTTTGCAGCATGGCTGGACCAAACTTGATTGCTATTGGATCAAGTGAAGCTGCACAGAAAGCCCTGAAGGTAAAGCACATAAGAAAATTTTCTAAACAGCAGATCTCCTTTTGTTTTGTTTTGGTTTAATATCTGTTTTAGAATGCTGGAATTTTAAAATAGATATAGCTCAATGAAAGAGGAAACCAGTACATGAGGAAACTCAGCTTTTAAAATTGCCAGAGGGGAAGTAAAAGTTTTGTCATGAAGAAAGAGGGAGAGGGGTCTGATCCCTTTTACAAAGATGTTTATGCTGTTTATGCAGCATAGACTTTCTGGATAAATCAGTAAGTAATTCCAGCTGCAGGCCCCAGAGTCCAGGATTCCCTGTCCCTCCTTCCATCATCACCAGGATGCAAAGTAAAGTTCCTTCCTGGTCACACTTTTTCCTCTGTGGTCCCATGAGGGTCTCATAACAGCATGGCTTCAACAGGAAGAGGGGAGAGTAGTCTCACCCCAGCCTGCCCACAGTTTGTGTCTGAACATTTTTCTGTAAAGTGGGAGGTGAGGCCAAGAGACCTCATGTATCTAAGTCTCTCTCTTTGCTGGCAGATTTGGAAACCAGTAATCCATTGTGTAGCAGGTTAAGGCTGTACTACTACCACCATCCTCAGTGGGAAATGTTTATTGCTGCTGTAGTTTGCCCTGGGCTCAGTGGCTTTCCTGCCTGGGGTGTGTGTTTAGAGCAAATCTACCACATTAAACTTCATCGGAGATGTGGGCACAGAGATACCTGAGACCATGAATCTCATTATGCTTGTAGGAAACAGCTCATGGAAAGGTCAGCATCTCTGCTCCTGCAGGGTAGCACAGCTGCAGGCACCGACACTTTGCAGCAGAAACTTTGGCTGGGGCACCAAAACAGCAAAGGGCAACTGAGACTTTTTTTATCAGGACTTGCCGGAAAGATTAAACAAGAATTTACTTTTCAGTAATGGCAGCAAGTCCTAAATTTTCAGTTTACAATTATGCTGATTCTTTTGCCAATAAATAAGAGCCTAAGTGCAGGCTTTGCTCTTTGGTTTTGCAGAAGCCTCCTTGGTACAGCATGATCACTAATGCATGGAGGAAGCCAGCTGTGTGTTCCTAATAAGAAATGAAGAGTGGTAGAGATAGCTCTGCTGTATTAGTGAGAAAGCTCTTTGAAATCTGCTCAGATTAAATGTAACTTATGCAACCCAACTTGTGTCTCTTGCCCTGGTTCTAAAGCATGAATTATTTTTCAGAACAGCATTGCTGTAAGTACCCAAGGCACTGCTCCAAATCTGTGCCAGGCAGAACATTTACAACAGAAATAGTGTGTAACTCCAAAATCAACATCCCTGGTCCCCAAAGAGCTTAGGAACCTACATTGCATGTCTTGTACACTTCCTTGTGTTTAGTAAGCCAGTGATATTTATTACTTTAAAACATCTTTAAATATTTGCAAGATGGAAGCCTGAGAGATTTCTTGTCCTTACTGCCGTGCTGAGATATTTCACTGAATGTTTGGTTTTCAGATCTTAAACGTTTCCCTCATGGGCATAATCCTAGGACTTTTCATTTCCCAGCAGCATCGTTTTTACTATCAGAGCTCAGCAGAGATTTGTTGGGGCTTTTTTTCCTTTTTTTATCTTGCGATGGTTCAAGTTTTAAAATGTCTCGCTCCCCAGCTGAGATAAAATGAACATTCTCAGTGTCCCCCTTGCTGGACGTGGGTTGAATTGTGGGGGCCAAGAAAGTCTAGTCTTTGCTGGCTTAGACTTGCAGCCTGGCAGCAATTAAGGAGGTAGGATAGCAGCCTGATTGCTATATCTGAGTTTAGGGGAGCTCCTAAATAAGAGGATGGTCCCTTCACTTCCCACGTAGTTTGGAGTGGCTTTAATTTTGCTCATTCAGTTCCTTTGAACAAGATGTCAAAGTTTCTCTCTTATTAGAAATCTCTACAGGAAGCTCTGAGAGCACATTCCCAGCTTATCACCCACGTCTTTTTCCCTGAGAAACTTATAACAGATGGTTTTGGCTACGAAGGTCTGATGTTCCTGATGCTGTGAGATTGATTTAGTCTGGGATGGAAAGTGCTCTGCATCTTTCCCTGTGAGATATACACTATCCCAAATGTTCAGGCTCAAACTCAAAATGCTTTGTGAGCAGCAGCCTGATGAAGTTTGCATATATCCAGATAGCTCTACACTTGTATAGTGTGTTTATAAACACGAGCAAAATTCAAGTACAGTACTGGTTGCTCAGAGCTACAATTTGAACTTGAGCCAGGACTAATCTGAGAACTCATCAGTTTGATTAAAGCCCTTTGCACAGCTCGGAGAATCGTGTTGCAGTGCATCAATTTAGCTATTGTAACTAAATATTTTTTGCATAAGCTGATTAAATGCTGCTGGTAACTAACCATCAAGTAAATACCAGCATTAATCAAGGTACAGTAAAAAGCAGATATATTTCTAAAACAAGGTGGTAATTAACAAGGTAATCTGGCAGTCTTTGATTGTTGGTGGATATCTTTTTAAAAGTAACTATATCAGTTTTCAGTGTGTTTTTCTGCTTTGGACACTTAGCAGCACGGTGGCAAGTGTGTGAGGGTTATGTTTGCTCACACCCTGCCACCTGAAGTTGAAGGCTCTGGCCTAGAGCAGCAGTTTTGTCCCCTAGTGTGTGCCCTTCTCATGCCCCTGAAGAGCTGACAGGTTACATCAGGCAACCATGTCACAGTCAGCAACTTATGAAGTTACCCCGAGTGTGTTTCAGAGTGTTGGATACAAGTCTACTCTCATCCTGGGAAATCTCTAGCTGTTCCTCCAGGAATCTAAATCTCTTCAGAGAAATTATTGGCTAACAAATGTGTAAATTGTCTGTCTTGGAAATTATGGCATTTGCAATGCTGCTTATTACCAGCTTCGCTTAACATTTGATTTTTTGATTTTTGTCAAAATATTTGTATTTGTTCGCTTGCCTCCAAAGAAAAAAATTTCAGTTGGCAATCAGCTTCCTGCAGTCCTGCGGAAATGCAACTGCAAGAAGATCTTTGAGGCACTGATACTCAGAATTAAAAGCTGCTCCCTGGATTTTACCAGATCGACTGAGCTGTAGCAGTGCTGTCAGCTGTTCCTCTCGTTACCCAGTGCAGTCCGTGTGGCAGTACAGTCCCCTGAGCTCTGCCGAGTCTGTTGCCTGGCACAGCCCAGCATGCCACTCCTTTATTGTGATAGCTTGTTATTTTAAACCCCTCCCTCACGCTGCCATTTTTCATGTCTGGAAATGCAATCATAAGCCAGATGATTAAGTTGTCTTTAGCCATGTCTCATAGTTGTTTTCGCATGTCTTGTTGGGCAACAAGTGAACTGCTATGTCACGCTATGCTAACACTTTATATTTAAAATAGGGTTTATCTTCCTGCTAACAATCTTGTTTAAAAGAGAAATTTTTTTGATTGTTCTTACTAGTGCAACTTGTGCATCCTTACAATACATTAAAAATAGGAAAAGAAATTGCACCTGGTGCTCACATATGGCAGACTGCAATTGATGTAGAGTTTAGTGCAGTGTGTGTAATGTAAAGCACTGCAAGTGAGCTAGGAAATGAGTGCACAGACTTTAGGATTATAGACCACATGCTAGAAGTAGACAGTAAATCAGAAGTGACATTTTAGCCATGAAATCCTCTTCAGTCTCTGGCAAATATAGAATGTTTATTTGAGCTGTAGCTGAAAAGTGGCACTTGAGGAAACTGCTTGGAAAAAAAAGAGACAAATTAAGTGCAGAAAGTACTGGGGCCTGTAGTTACTATCACATCTGAAATTTTAACTTCCCTCTGCTGTTTTCAGGATGCATTTAATTCCTTCTTGTAGTTAAACCTGTTTATAATTCTGTACATGTAATTCCACAGTTGAACACTGGCCATGGCTGTTGAGACGATAAAGCCTGGGATTATTTTTCTGTTCCCTCAGTGAGGCCAGGATTTCCTCCAAATATGTCACCTTTGGGCTCTGATCCTGCGCTGTTGGAACTGCTGACTTTTACTGTGAGCATGAATGAGGACAGATTTGGGCTGTGGCAGTGCTGGCCCCAGTGCAGGGTGTTGGTGGGGCAGTGCTGCAGGTGAACGTTTTGCACCACTTTTTCCACAACAAGGGGCACAGCCCTGGCATCTTGCTGGGTCAGCAGAAGGGCAGGGACTGGTTCAGGACATGATCCAGTTCAGGTCCCAGCAGCAAAGGCAAAAGCTAGGCAAGGTGGTGATGGGAACCATGACACTGTTGCACACTCCTTTCTGCATTCTCTTGCTCTATACTAAATCCAGAAAAGCCACATTTCTGGCTATTTGTATTGGTTGGTACAGAGCACAATTTCCTTCCACTTTGTAATGAGTGAAGACTTGGACAGCAGCAGATGACTGGGGACACAGTCCTGGGTCAAACCATTCTCTGTCACCCTTTGGTAGCAATCCCAAAGGATCTGTTGTTCCCAGCTTTGACAAACACAACTATTCCCTAGCAAGCAGTATGGCCTTTATCTGTAGCAAGTGCCTGCTAATGAGGGTCTTTTCTCACCCGTTGAGGAATGAGTTTGTCCTTTGGGTAGGCTCTGATGTCGCTCATTCTCCGAAGGACTAGCCCCAGGGTCTCCCCATGGGGCTGGTAGAGAAAACCTTGGTGTGAATCCACCGATCTGGGGTAATGCAGGTTGCCTGGTGATTATTGATGGATCTCGGAAGGGAGCAGAGGACCTGGAATGAAGGTAGGAAACCCAGCATAGTGGCTAGGGATGAGGGCTGACACATGGAGGGCACTCATCCCACCATATGGCCTGAGTTTAGTCAAGCAGTCAGCTGTGTCTGGCATATTCCCTCTGAGATCTGGAATAATGGAGTGACATGTGAAACATCTGGGATTTCAGGTGGTCATTTGAGAGAAATGGATGCTAATTACAGAGGCAGCATGGCTGTGGCAGATGTCAGGGCTGAGTGGCATTGCCAGGCAGGGTGCAAGGCAGAGCAGGTGATACAACTGAGCTTGTAACCCATCATGTACCCTCACAGACCTGTCCCAGCAGGACCTAGAGTGGTGGTGACATCGTCACTTCTGAACTTGTCCTTGGAATCCCAGAGTCCAGCCTCTGGAAATCACTGAATAATGATTCAATGGGATTTCTTTACTGTCAGGAGTATGTTGGAATATGTGCAGTAGTGCAGTGCCATGACTCTAGCAAATACCTTTCTTTTTTTCCTCCCACTTTCAGTAAGGTTGAGCATGATTGTCCTGCCTTGTTCTTGACTCTCTCATTCAGTATCTTCTGTTGGGAGTGGAGCTACTCATTCATTCATTCCCTGAATTATTCCCTGAAGGATACTATTGCAAACACAGCTGTTTTGACAGGGGTCAAGGGAGGCTTATCGAAACCACATCTTAAGACTAAAGTAGAAAGGATTCTCTTCTGGGCAACTGGGCCCTTGGTCTGTATCCAGAGCTACAATCAGAGCAGAGCTTTTAAAGACTTGGGCGCAAGGAGTTGTTCTAGCATTGGCAGTTGCCCCCATTCCTTTGATTAAATGCCTTTTGTTCTTACTCCATCTTGTGTAACTGAAGTCTCTGCAATGTGCCAGCTTTAAAGAGCTAAGTACTGTTTCCCTGCTTGAGAGGAGGGTTATAGTGCCTGCATAAAGCAGAGGGATTCCCAGCTCTGCCACAGAAGTACCTCCAGAACAGGCACCTAAGGGAAAACTTCATCTCTCTGGTATTCTTAGAAAGCAGCCTGTACTGCCACACAGTATGAAAAGGCTCAGCTAAATCTGGTCTTCCTATTGTCTTTATAGCATCTGTCTTTTCTAGTAATGCACAAGTTTGCATGAAAACATTCTCTCTTCTTCCTTAAGAATTCATCATTTGTGCCTCTGCTTATTCCCCACATGAAGTCATAATCCTTTATTTACGCTATCACAATGGGTTGCTGTGGAAATGATTACTAATATTAATAACCCAAAGAAGATGACATCAGGTAGGGAATTAGCAGAAAGTGCAGATGAATGCTGACTTTTCTGTAATGCAGTAACAAAGAAAGGTCAGTGAAATGCAGAGAACCATTGACAACTTTCCCCTTAAAGCTAAATATTACAAAAATGAGACTTTGCTTTTCTCAGCCTTATAGATAGGAAAATTAGTCAGTTTATAAAATTCTGTGCACTTTCCTTTAGCTCCTTTTGATTCTTCATTACTTTATGAATTAGGGGTAGACACTCTCTCAGAAGACATAGGTCATCACTGAGTGCCAGATGACCTCCTACTTTAAAATGGCAACTTTAAACAGCAAGTTATATTTTTCTTTTCATTAATTTTAGATGTCGTAATAGACACTGCACTTATCTGAGTGTCAGTGCTGTTCAGTTTGCTTATGTGCAGAAGAATCTAATCTTTTGAAAGATAAATACTCAAAAATATGTATTTATAGACTAGAGATTGTTGTATTAGTCAGTTTTGTTTGTTTTTTAAAGGCGGAGGAGAGTGTCCCCTTCAATACATATATATCCTCACCAGTAAGTCAGCTGCGGGAGCTGGGTCAGAGGCTGACTGAGATGTTTTTGACTTGTGTAAATGGGGACTCATTTTCTATTCCTTTGCTTTTTTTTTCTTTGACTATTCCCTCCCTGGGTTCCTGTTCCAAGAGACAGGATGTTTGTCCCCTTGCCTTCTTGACTGAAAGCAACAGCACACGTAATCCACTTCCTTTTCCCCTTCTCAGGTCGGGGTTTCCTTTGCAGTGGTCCTTGGGCAGAGCTGGTAGGCAGGTGACAGCACAGATGTGACACAAGGTGGTTCGGGGTGCAGAGCAGTGCAGGTGTGCACAAAAACACCACATGGTACCCATCACATCCGTGGTGATGCAAAAGGTGTCCTGTGCCAGGAAAAGCCAAGGGGCAGGGTGGGAGAGGCTGCTTACTCTGCCTTCTGGAAAACATGACGGAGAGGGTGCAGCAGGGAGGAAAAGCCCAAAGCCCAGCTGCTGACAGCGTGGGAGGTAGGTGGAAATTAAAGTAACATTCTGGCTGTGTCTGGGCTAAGAAATTTGGTATACTGACCATGGCAGACTGGGGCTTGCTGGTTTCAAATAGATCTTGAATACATTTTTCATCTATGGGTCTATGCTGTCCTATCCTATATCGCTATCAGACTTTTAGGTACCTGACTAGAAGGCTTAGATCATTCTCCTTTGATTTATGCTGCTCAAAGTGGTTGTCTTGTCCCTTTCCTATTGAGTCTGCCATGCTGTTTTCTCTCCTGCCTGTGTGCATGTCAGGGTTGACACTCCTGATCTCAACATTCAAGCAAGTTTGCTGGCTTTTCCAGCTCTGCTCTTGTGTCCCCTGTGGTCAGCCTGGCCAAGTATTCATGGTCACTGTCGGCACTGCTGCGTTTCAAGGAAACTCTGAGAAGCGACTGAGTCCCTGCACCCAGGCACATAGCACTGGACTTTCTTGTCCTGGACTTTCTTGCATTGAACACAAAGGCTGCTGCTTTCTCTCTCCAGTGCCAATTGTTTCTCCAAATATGAAGAAATGAGGAAGGAACTTAATGGATAGAGACAGGGCAATAAAACACTGAATGAACTTCAGTGTAGGTAAGTGTAAAGTAATTTTCAGCAGGGACAGGGAGAATGACAATTCTGAATGTTATTCTGATCATCACGTATGAAATAATGTGCTCTGACTGATCATTACCACAGAAATGTGATCCTGGGCTTGTTGGAATTTCCAGCTCAGCTGAAAGCAAAATGGAGAACATCATTATGCCAGTGATTAAAGCTGTGGTGCATCTGCATGTTAGTGTTGTGTGCACTTTGCATACATAATCCCTTCATTCCAAAAGAGGTAAAGTAGAACTGGAAGGATTCAGAAAAGTGCAATAAGGACCGACAGATGCCTGGACAGCTTGCCTAAGGAAACAAACTAAGCAAACTATGACTACAACCTGAAAAAAAGACAACTAAAATGGGATCATAGATACCTAAAAAGTCGGGAATGATGTGGAAAAGGTGACTGGGGATCAATTGTTCACTGTCTCTTCCACTGCAAGAACCAGGGGAGCTCTAAAGGTAAAGAGCACTTCCAAAAAAAGAAAGGAAAAGAAGTGTTTCCTTGCACAGTACCTGTTTGAACTCTGAAGCTACCTTGCTAAACGTTCAAAAGCAAACTGATCAGACTCCTGGGCCTGGGACTGTGCTGAGCTGGTATCACTCTGTATGGCAGCTGATGAGCTGAGGTTCCCAGGAACCATGTACCAAATCTTGGTCACCTCAAGTTCCTGTCTCGGGATCCAAAAGTGGGCATCATCACCTCTCATATGAAGCTGGAAATCCCCCATCATGCAGCACAAAAAAAGAAGCTCTTCCAATTCTGCAAGAATTTTTAAAAAGCAGATTTGCTTATCAGCAGTATTTTCCAGATAGCAAGCACTAATTTACCTTTCTCAGCCCTCCCTCCAGATGGCAATGGACTGGCCAGGTGTCTGTCCTCATCTTTTGCCTTCAGTGTGTAAGGGCACAGGCCCAATGTTATTCCCAGAAAAACAGTCTTTCCTCCAAGCAGAAGAGAAACATATTGTCCTTCCAATCTCCTATCCAACCTCATCAGTTTTAGTTGCCCTGCATCACAAAAATACTTCATTTTTATCATTGTAGGCAAAATCTTGACATAACTTAATCTTTTCTCAAAACTTTCAATCTCATAGATTCCAGGCCAAATGCTACTTAAGCATCATTGTAAAACAGGCCAAACTTTAATATGCCTGGAAAGAAGGAAAAGAGATGAGTTAGAAAAAAATACCTTAAATAGTTTGAAGTGACTAGTTTTCTTTTAAGAATACTGTGACTTGAAGGATTTAAGAAAGGATAGCTGAAAGCTGATGAGGGAATGATCCTGTCAGTGTAGGGTTACGTGTATTTGACTTGAGCTTGAATTTTATTTTTCTTTTAAATGTTGGGGGACAGGAGAACAGGGGCTAATCAATACAAAAATCAAACCCTGCAAACTGAGGCATCTGCTTTTCTGTCAGCACCACACAGACATTTTTAAGTGCGGTGCTCGATGCCTGTTAGCAAGGGGAACATTCAGTGTATGTTTGGGTTTGCTTGTGGGGTGTTGGAGATACAAATGTGCATTGCAGGTGTGGTGGGTTTGGTCGCTCTCCGTTCCACATCAGTCTGGATGTGAGTAGGTCCCTGAGTGAGTAGCCAGCAGGGCTCAGACTGGGGCCTTCCTCCTTGAGGGGGAAAATTTATAGCTGGGCTTGGCCTGTTTTAAAAGTGTATGCAGTCATCTTAGCTCTGTCAGTGAAAATAGGCCCTAAATGCATACACATTTTTCCTTCATGCATAATGCTGCTTCATAGTTGGGATTATTTAGCTTATCCATTACCTCAGTTGTCTGAGGACACACTGTAAAAAAAAAGCTATAGAAAAGGCATTTTAGGCTATGAGAATGACTTCAACATAAGGAAAGCATGACTAAGGGCTGAGAGAATGTGCAATGAAAATTACCCTCTTAGGCTGAAGAAAATTCCCAGAAAAACAAGGCATGTGGGAAATGCCTGGCTCTTAATGTAGCTGGTTGTACAACGTTTGTGGGCAGAAAGCCAGCCCTCCACAAATGCATTATGTGAGCACTATAGTCTTTGTAAACTTGTCATTTTCAAAAAATACATATTTTTGGGGGTATCTGATAGAAAATACAATCAAAGGACCTTGCTTTTATCTCTTTTTCTCTGTCCTGGAGTCTGTCTGGCCAGGCACATGTACTTCATGACTTTACGTGATAGAAATATGGAAAACCCCATGGGTCTGTAAAGTACCCTGATTGTGTCATATTGGTGCATTTCTGCTGCATCCAGAGCCTCCCTATGGGGCAGGCTTGGGTATTATTGCCTGGGTGCTCTCTCAGGTAAGTGCTTTTTGAAATTTCACTTCAGCATGCAGCCATAGTTATCACAGTGATGAAAGCTTGCAAATATGATTCCCTTCTTATCTTTGGAGCTGAGGAGGAGAATAATCTTGTGTTGTCAAACCTTCAGTTAGTAATAAAAGCTTTCTTGCAGTGTTGCTCCAGGTAGCTGAGATCCCAGTCCCACTCACACAGCTGTGTACTCAAACTCCCATGCTGCTTCATCTCACTTTCCCACTTACTTTTTTCTCATTTGTTTCTGAATTAATTTAGCCCCTGCTTGTGTGCTTTTTAATATTAAAAACAATCCTCTTAACATATCCTCACCGTCATCTCCCAGGCTCCCCAAAGCTGGTCCCTGAGGCACAGCTGGAACCCTACCACTTGTCCTTCATTTCTGCTTGCTGCTGCTGTTCTCACTTCACCATTTTGCAGAAACAAATGAATGAGAGACATGTATTTACCCTTCTGCTTAAGAATTCTTTCATAATTTCATATAATTTCACAGTGATACATAATATACTTTTGATGAATGAGCTATTTCTACAGAAAACCTACAATATCAGGATTCTGTTTCCAACAAGTAGTGAAGAAAGTATAACTGTTTGGGTTTGGGAGCTTGGTGAAATCTAGACTTTGTGGCTCTTCTTCTACTGTTACATGTATTTTTTCCTTAAACAAGATTTAAAAATATTATGTACTGAGGAAAAGAAAAGCTGCAGGTAGAGGACAAACCTGGCTCTGGCTACAAGGCAGAAGAGCCACACTGGATGCAGGCATGTCACCAGCTGCTAGATGTCTGCAACATCAAGCAAAGCAGAATAAAGCACATCTTGGCAACAAAGCAGAAACAAAATTATGAAAAAGAAAATCAACTGTGGTAAGCACGTACCAATACAAAAATGAACCTGGTGAAGTAAAGGTGCAAGGACTTTTGCCCAGAAAAACACATTAACCTTTTATGGAGGTAGATGTGTCCTTGGGAACTTGGGAGAGTTTCATAACTTGAGAAGGAACAAGAAATGACAATCTGATAACACTTCCTCAAGAATGCATGGCATTCTGCATTGTGAGTTTCATGTTCTCCACGGGATGTGGATGACTCAGGCTACAACATAAAAAATGTATCCAGACCTATGAAGGATTGACTGACTTACCGTAGGTGTCTGCAAGTGTGAGTTGCTTTGTTGCTTCCCAGTAAGCTGTAGAACCTGTTATAATTCAGCTATATGTAGTATTTTTTTTAATGAATGAGAAGTACTACAGATTAATGACCTTGCAAATAATTTAATGATAAGCTTAACTGTGCCTAAAATTAAAGTCTGCTTTCTGCTACGTGATACAAATCCCTGGGGTTTCTGTGAGAGGGGAATTTAGTTGAAAAAATTTGTTAACAAAAGACAAGGTTTTTCTAAAGATAATACTCACGTGAATATTTTTACACTGAAAAAAAAGCCTTTTCTTTATCTTTACATCTTTGCAATATTGTCGGAACAGAAGTAGGCTGCAAGAGAAACTGAAATGCTTGCACTTTCTTAGGCTTTCAGTAGGACCAAAGTTTTGGACTTTGTGCTATGTTCAATTCTTTGTTATTCTTGGTCTCTGTTAGGGTGAAGCTGGAATGATACAATGGGGAGTTGGGCGTCTTGTCTTCAGGCTTTTCCCATCCTTATTAAAAAGGAACTGATGCAATACATGGGATCGCATGCTTGTCGTGTGCTGAGAGTCTCTGTCTCTGAAATTCCAGCCAGAATTTACATGTCTGTATGAGCACTATATTATAAACCCAACCTCTGAAACCCACCAGCTCTGTTGTTCAGAGGAGGTTATTGTGTTGTCCCCTTGGGAACGAGGATTAGCACAGACGTGCCTGCTTGCTCCTCAGCACAGGTGCTTAGTGAAAGAGTAACTGCTTGGAAAGCAGAAAGGAGATCCTTGAAAAGAATTAAGATTGGGCTGATATCCAAGCTGGGAACTGTTCCTGTCCTGTTTGGTTTAGTTCACGCTCATTATATAAATACTGAATGATGGTTGTTTCTGAAGGTGCTGAGCACCTATAGTCTTAATCAGTGTGAGTAGGAGTTTTGCATACTCAATGCACATTCCTTGAGGAAAAGGCTCTGCTCTGTGGAGGATGCTTACCGAGTGCCCTGCTTAATCCTGCTGCTTGCAGGAATTGTATCACAAAGGTTTTCCACTGTGCATTTCAGTTAGGGTTAGTAGATTCTTCCTTGAAGGGCACAGATGAAAAGAGATATCCTTACTTGCTGCATAGCAAAATGGCCCTTGGCTGACTTGGCGATCACAATTAGATATTTTTTGAAGGTTTTGTCCTCCTATTTGTTCAGGGCTGCTAATGTGTTTGCTCTAAATAGCTGCACTTTGTGTCTCCTGGCAGACCATGCAACAGATGAGTGACCACCGCTACGACAAGCTGACAGTGCCTGACGATGCCGCAGCCAACTGCATATACTTAAACATTCCCAGCAAGGGCCACGTCCTGCTGCACCGAGCCCCTGAGGAGTACCCAGAGAGTGCAAAGGTGAGACCAGTGCTGAGGATGCCTGGGAGACCTCCAGCATCCCCACCCTACCAGGAGGTTGGTGGGAACTGAAATCGGATGCTTTTCAGAATGGGCTGTTGTATCCCATCATGGAGATAGCACATGGAGAAAGGTGGGAGGTCTGGGCTCTGTTCTCATCTCCACTACTGATGAAACCTGGTATCTTGTGCCTCTGGTGCTCTTTCCACATAACTGGATATAGCAACAGCTCCCCCCACTGCAGTGTGATGTGTGTGAATCCCAGAGCCAGAAGGCCCCGTGCACTGTAAATGTTCATGTTGATTACAAATGATGAGATAAGTCCATGCCAGTTCATTCTGCAAATACTTAGAGAAAAGGGGGAAAAAAAGAAATGGGAAGTGTAATGATTTTCTGTTACTTTTTCTTTCCTAAACAGGTATTTGAAAAACTGAAGGACCACATGCTGATCCCAATAGCCAACACAGAACTGGAGAAAGTAGATGGGTTACTCACCTGTTGCTCTGTGCTTATTAACAAAGCTTCAGAATTATGAGTTTACAGAGTCCCTCCCTTGTAACTGGCAATAATGTTACACACAAGGTAGACGAATCTGTATCCACACTTTTATTGTTTTAATTGACAATCTACTGTACCACTGTGCTACTAACCCTTGTTTACAAATTTATTGCGTTGTGAATTTTTCTTATGTCTTTGCAGATGGTATTTAAGGTGGATGTAGGGTTTGTTGAGGGCACATAACTCTAGAAGGATGTCGTTCCTATGGGCTAGCAGAAGACAATTATAATGGCTAACCCCCTAGCTTTAGTGATTTAACATACCTGCGTGAAAATTTTATGAAACCCAGCTAATTCTCAATATTTCAAGCACCTCTGTTGTCTTTACACTATTCCTTTCTATCTTCTCTTTCTTCTTTACTCTGCATATTTTTTTCCTTCCTCAGTTTTCTGCTTTCAGTGGTGCAAGGTATTGGGGGGACTGAAGAAAACTCAGTGGGCTCATGAACCTGGTATCTTGTGTGGGAGGGAAGCCTTCTGCATAGTGGCTGGAACAGTGGGCAGTGGATTGTGCTCACTGTCTCAGCCATAGCACGTTGCAGCTGCTGGGCAGAGTTGTGGCTGTGGCTGGAATCAGTTTCAGACACCAGGTACCAACTTTGGAAGAAGCCTCCTCTGATGGGAGCGCTCAAGGGCAATGTCTGCCTGGGAAACTTGAATGACAGAAAAAGAGAGCAGTGCAGCCACACAAGATGCTTCCTGCAAGATCAGGTCCCAGTTTCCTGCTAATGCCATGACTTCCAATGTGGTGAGAATGGGAGGGGAGTTTTTAAAAAGGCCAGATCCTAGGGAGCCTCCTGACCACAAAAATGAAAGACTGAGATGCTTTTGGAAAAGTTAAACCTACAAAAGGAATTTAAAGTATGGGAGGTTTAAGTCTCTTTGTTTACATCTTAAAATTTATTTCTGTTTCTCCTTTCTGTTTTCTCCTCTTTTGGAGGCCACTTACTAGCAAAATTCAAAAGAAAAGGGTGATAGAAGGAGTTGAAGGACAGCTATTCCTGGATTATGCCCATGAATAAGGGAAGCTATTTTTTCCCGAAAGATTGGCATTTGTACTTTATCTGCCCTTGGGGCAGTTTTTCTTGGAACAATAACCATCTTATTTTTCTTTTAATTGCATGAATATTTACTGTGGTATTCAGTTAAAGCAAATATAATTTTTGTAGCAGATTCCACAACATGTTTACCCACTGAGTCATACTATTTTTTTCACTACCACAAAGTGAAGCTCACACCATTGTATTCACATGCTTCTTGTTAAATCATTTGTAAACTAAGGATGGGAGAAATTCCCAAACAGAGGCAGTAGTAGGAACTCTCCAGAGCCTGACAAATAGTCTGAACATGTTATCAACTTCCTAGACATCTCCTCCACCTTTCCTGAACTGCTTGTGGCATGTCGCTAAGGTACAGTAGGAAGTGAGTAAGGGGCTCAGGCAGCGTGGTCTGCAGGAAAGCAAACAGTATTAACCAAGCACACACTTGGATATCCTTTGGAAAGTTGCGTGCTTTTTTGTGCAGTCATAAGGGAGGAAGCACAAGTACTCATATCCACAGCTACTCTTCAGCATATCTCTTGCTGCATCTCAGTGGCTGATGAGGGGAGAACCTCCTGGCACTACCAGAATACATCTGATGCTTTGTGGGTGCACTGTGTGTTGTGATGACACAAGGTGTCGTAAGGGAGAGAGTAACAATGAGCAAACATATCCTATGGAAAAAGAGAGCATGTCCCAAAGGAAGTCTTCAGCCAGCCAAACAGCAAGTTATTTGTTTGGGGGTTTTTTATGACTCTGCTGTCCTAAAGGGTTATCCTAATGTTTCCCCTTTGTCTCTTCCACTCCCGTGCACCATCATTTATGCCTGACCCAGGTGGTCAGGCTCTAAGGATGTAAACGTTGCAATGCGGAAATTTTTTCTGCCTTCCCTTGGTGCTTTTTAAATATCTGATAAAATATCATGCATTTCAAAATAACATTAAACAAAGATTTTGTGCCAAAAAGTGACCCTGCAGTATTGAACTGTGACCTCCTAGAGGCAAGCTGTACTCTGTTAAAAACCTGTGCAGCCATGGGAGCTGTCATACAAAGCCGAAACAGACCCCCTACCCCAGCCTGTCCATGTACCTCCTGGGGCCTGGCCCCTCTCCATGTCCTTCAGTCCCTCTTTCCCATCTCTCACTAGGGAGACAGAACATCAAGCTACACTGGGACAGTGTTAGGCTATGGGATTTCTATTTTATTTATCTTTGAATCTTTCTGTGTTTTCTTTTTTTGTCTTCTATCCTCTCTCACCTTTCACCTGTCTCTTCTTCCTCAGATTCTCATTTCTAGTTTGCTCATCAAGGCATGATGAGCACTTTTCTTTTTTAACCTAGAGTGATTTTGCCTTCTGTTGCCTCAGTTCTCCTTACTTGAGTCTTTTTCTGTACTTTTCCCTTTTCACTGTTCACTCCAAAGTATCCCAACCCATGGTGGATGAACCTAAACTCACTCCCTCCTTGAGTAGGTGCCAGGAGAGAGGAGAAACTAAGGGGTCCACTTTGGGTGTGAGCAACTTCTTTTGAGCTGGAAGAATTGACTGTCAGCAGGAGCTGTAGATCCAGAGAGTGACAAGAGTGACTCCTCTTCTTTAGGGTTACTCCAGAACAGAGAAACATTTGTGGTGGACATTGTTAATACCTTGTGTCCTTGAAAGCAATAGTATGAGTAACAAAGCATTCCCTTAGCTCCCCAGGGGAGGGAGAGGAGGAGTTGGATTCTCAGAGCTGAGAAACATCTGTGTAGACTGAGAGGTTGTTTCTTCATCTATTGCCATTTAGATTTCCTTGGCTTCAGGGCTGCATTTTGGTATACAGAAAGAGTAAGGAGTGGCTGAGGGACCTGAATTCCTTCGGGTGTTTATTTCAAGTTATATTCAAACTGTCTAACTTCAGGCACAAAATTTAGGTGCTCTAAAACCACATCTGCTTTCTCTCTGTTGGTTTCAGTAGGTATCACAGCCTCCTAACATAGACGCTCTAAATTGCATCTTAGTCTCATGCCAAAAGTTACCTAAGCTGGTTAGTGGGATCGCACTCACCTCACCACTTTTAGTGTTAGTCTTTATTCTGGCATTATAAAGCAAAAACATCACAAGCACTTCAGTTTGTGCATTTCCAGTATGGTACTAAGAACTAAAATCATGCCAAATGCTTCTTGTTCTTGCCGTTTGCTTTTTGTTGTTGTTGTTGTTGCCCAAACAAAGAATTAATTTGTGAGGATATTTCTGCAGTGACAAATATGCATCTTATGGGTGTCCTGTATATTTTGTCGCCAGAACATTTCTCAGATGCCTGATATAAATCATCATTCTTGATTAATATAAATAATAAAATCCCAAACCAAAAAAGGAGACGAGACACTGAACACTCATAGCTGCCCACATAATACAGTCGATCACAACTGTCAGGATATATGACAGAGCAGGCCAGTACAGAAGTTCTTGTGGTTAGTAGCTCAGCAATGGGGTTTGAATTACTCATCAAAGGTTTTTTTCCTTTGAGCAATCAGTTTAGCTCAGTTCAAATGAAAGAGCTACATTATAGATACATCACGGATGTTATCTTTGCTAAGAGTGTAGGGAGATCTGTGATATGTGGGTTTCTTTCTTCAACAGAATGTGAATACAGTGTTTCTCTCTGCAATGAAAATGTGAATGCATACTGTACCTTATGAGATAAACTTGAATTCTTCCATTTATGTATTTTTGTGTTTACCATGCTAATATTCGGTTTTAAATAGATGCCACTGTGTGAAGCTATGCTCTGATTTTTTTGGTGATTTCCATGTGATAGATATAGAGCTCATAGGCACCACTATGTCCAGTTTTCAAAACAAAAAGTCAGTGCACAGAATGCTGTTTGTTCACAGCAAATTGGAGATGAAAGATGGGAAAAAATGAGCTTTTGATTTTATTCAGCTTCTTTTACATTATATCTGTGAAGTCAGAGCCAAATTAATAGAAAACATCAACATTCACATGGAACCATTTGAGGAAAATAATTTACTATTTAAGATTCTCTATTTTTGTTTTTATCAATAAGGAAGCTGAAAAGATAAGCCTGCTTAAAGAATGGTATTTGTTAAGTGATTGTGAACAAAGTAACAGTGGACCTGATGTATTTTCAGAGAAGTTTTAACTGGACGTGTGATGTAAATTGTATAGAGTTGTATGTGAATCGTGTTAGTCACTGTATTACATTGTATTGTTCTGCAGTGCACAAATGTGACTACTGAACACAGAAGCGTTACATTCATTAAACTTAAAATCTTGTTGCGGTATATAGTTCCCCACTTTTTGTGCCAAAAACATCAATACATTCCGTAATATATTTGCACTTTGATTTAATTTTTTTTTGGTGACTCTTGCAGTTTCAATACTATATATCCCCATCACGAAGGAATAAAGTGTCAGTTGTACTGTGCCCTGTGTAGTTTGTGTTTCTTGGTTTGGAACTGAAAGTATATGTATTTAATTTAATTTAATACTGTTTCATGCTGTCTTTTTATTATGAAGCTTGTTACATGCCTAGAAATAAAGCCAATTATAGACAGTAGCACTAAAACCTTTAAGCCTGTTAGGAGAAATCTTAACTCTTTAAAAACAAATCACAATTTTAGACTCCACATTTAAGAACACTGTATAGAGAGGAGATATTGCCTATGAGTTCTAGATAGAATTGTTGTGACTAAATTTCATTACTGTCCAAGGTAAATAAACAGATTTAGCATAGTATAGTATGTTTCTCTTTAGTTCCTGTCTTTACTGTAAGCTACAAAAGGTGAAACTACAAAGGTTTAGTGGCATTCCAGTTCTGGTTAAATTATTCACATAGCTCGTGTGTCTTTTCTCCCCCACGATGTCCAGAGAGGTGACTGCATTCCAGCCGTTTCTTTGTGGTTAGGTGACAGATGGCCGCACGTTTTGTATCTAAATACGGCCTGTGCTACAAAGAGTGCACATGAGGCTCCTCTCTGCCTGCTACCCCCGTGCTCTAATGCCAGTAGGTTACAATATTAGGATCAAGGATCTCACGAGTCCACGCAGTCATTCCAGCTTCGTCGCCATGTGTGTAAGTGCTCGTGGGCTGTCAGTGCCATCTCGTGGCAATCCAGAAGTCAGTTGTTGGAGGCCTTAATACTGTTGTTTCAGCTTTTTAAGAAACCCAAGATAATTTAACAGGGTAGGAATTAATTAACTGTAGCAAAATAATTATATAACTTTCAAACTGTACTGTTTTGCTAGAAATGGGATTTTAAAGAAGCCATAATCTGTTACTCTTCTTACCAAGGAAGCAGGGGCAAGGAAAGAATTCGTTAGGGCTGATCTAAATACAACCTTTGTACTAATTTAACTACACTGGTTAAAAATATTATTTTTATACTAATATATTTAAATCAGTGCTATGTCTAATGTGGATACATTTAGTGTGGTCCAATTAATATTGTAAACTACTGCATATACATGTGTACCCATATCTACAGGGGAGAGTTGGTATCAGTTTACTTGAATTTGTTTCTCAGTGGCAGTAGTTAAAAACAAAATCTATAAAAGCCACTCCCACTTGCCACATTAAGAAGTTTCTCAGAATATTCAACCTTTAAAAGTGAAATCATAATAGTAATTTTAAAATTAATGTTCTTTGCAAAAATTAGCTGTAGAATATTACTTCATCGGTTAGAGACTTCTGCACTTGGGTGTATGGATTCACTCCCCACTCTAAGTACATGCTGCCGAAAAAACGTCAGTCACTATCCCCTGCATCACAAAATCCAGACATTCTCATGCTCTCAACAACCTCACCCCCAAAAATTCATGACGTGTAGGTTGCTTGCTGTGATTTAGCTTGCCATTAGTTGCTGCAGGTAACTATTGAATTTGGCAGAGCCCTCAATCTGTAACTAAACCAAACTCTCTTTCCCTTCTTTTTGCCTGGCAGCTTTCCTCCTCTTCCCTGAGGAATTGTGGGTGTAGAGTCCCACAGCTCTCACAGGGGCTGGGATGTCCTGCCAGCTCCAAAAAGAGGTTGTCCTGATGCAGAATGGGATGGGAGCACATGAAGCATCCAGGTAGAGGCCCTACTCCGCAGTAAGGACAGGCTGCCTGAAGAGGGATTGAGCAGTGAGGGCAGAGGAGAAAGAAAGACACAGGTCTGAAAAAACAACTGACCTCACAAACTGACAGTGTTGTAACATTTTCTAGGAGCTTTGTGAATAGCTCTGGGTTGTAAGCAGCTTCCAAAATTTATTTGGAAGGTTACTCTAGAAATTTATACTAGATGGACATTACATACACACATACCCATAGATCAGTGCAATGTCCAAAATCTTCCCAGCTGCTTTGAAAGAGACGACCCATAACTCACTCTACGTTGAGGCTCATTTCCGAGTATCGAGTGGTTGTTACCCTCCTGAAATGAGTTTCATGCAGAGAGCAGTCTTCTTCCTGCTGCCTGGACCTTTATATCCTGTTAGGGTTTATTGGCATTAAGTCTGCTAAAATATATTCTATTCTTGTATCTCTAACCGCATGTTCTCTTCCTGATTGACAAAGTTAAATCATTCCAGTTTGTCTCTTACATGGCTCAGGAATCAGCAGCCTAACCCTCCAGACATCACGTGGCTTTGAACTGCACCTCTGGCTGAGCAAGATTATTAATAAATACTCCAACTCCAGAATGCATGATAGATGTTTTTATCAGCAGTGTTGTACAGAGCCAACAAAGTCTGCAATATAATTCACCTTGAAGAGGGGGAGCTGGAAGGCATGTGGTTTAATAAACAAGGATGGAAATCAGGGGCTGGGAAGATGCCTGGCTCTGTCTCAGAAGTGCCACAATCAGCTCTCTGGAAGCATCAGAGAATCTGAAACCTTTCCGTGTATTTGGGTGCATAGCACAGATTAGGGAGGATCAGTGTAGGCACTTGGGACTTGAAAAAAATGGTCTGCCCTGAAGCCTTCTGAGCAGGAAAACAAAGATGTTTAATCTAGAGATACACAAACAGCTTAGAGAAATTCAAATCAGCTACAGCAAAGAAAGGCTTCTTAGGGTGGGAATAACACCACATAAGGTTTGAGTTGTGAGCAGAGGTGTGCTGCCAAATGACAAACAATTAGGTCTGCAGGGCTAGACGGCGAGAGTGGGTCTGAAGGAGTTTCCACCGGCAGATCACAGCAGTAGCAGGGAACAGAACTGGCTATTTGCTTTCTGGCAATCGGTTTGGGGACTGGCTGTGATTTTTAACACCCAGCTCTACAGATACCAGCCCGTCACCAAGTCACCAGTCCTTTATTTCTCAGGTGTTCTGGACAAGATCTTTGGGTTTATTGAAATGCTGGGGACGCTAGCACTGCAAAATAGGTATCATCACAGTTAACATTTGAAGTACAGTTGCATTAACAAGGCATATCAAGCGAAAAGGCTTTGCACAACTGTGAAACTACCGCAAAACTAGTAGTTTTGCCTTACTGACAGCAAACCCCGGAACTGATCGCTTCTACTTTACACGCTCTCATGTTTATCCGCTGAAAACTAAGTCTTTAAGAGTGCAGGAATAGCCCGAGTTCCACCTTCAGCAGCCGAAAGAACACCGATTAATGATGTTTCGGCCGCTGTCCCTTTCTCCGAGGGTTCGCCGGGCGGGACGAGCTGGGCCCCGCCTCACCCGGCTCCAGCGCCCGGCTCCGCGCACGCGCGGCTGGGCGGGGCCCGGGGCGGGGCGGAGCGCGGTCCCGAGCGCCCATTGGCGGGGCCGGCGGGGGCGGGGCCGGCCCGGAAGCGACCGCCCCGGGCGGGTTTCCCCGCCGTGCCGGGCAGGGACCGCCATGGAGGGCCCGGGGCTCGGGTCCGAGTCGAGCTCGGGGCCCGCGGGGCGGCCGCTGACGGAGGACGAGATGGCGGAGGTGAAGAAGGACGTAAGTGGCGGGCGGGGCCCGGAGCCGCAGTGCGCGGGGCGGCGAGAGGGGCCCGGTTGCGGGGAGCGGAAGGAGGACCCGGGGCCGCCGCCCCCGCTCGGTCACGCCGGGCGGGCCCGGCCCCGCCGGGAGGGCGGCGGGCAGTTCCGGGCGCGGCGCCGGCGGGAGCGGCTGCTCTGCCCCTCAGGGTGCCCCCCGGTGCGAGGCTGGTAGTGACCCGCAGGAGCTCAGCCCAGGGCCCGGTGTGCACCCCCGGTCCCGGCTGTGCCGCTGCGAGCGGCCCGCCCCTGTGTGGCGTTCCAGGGCCAGAGCAGCGCGGGGCCGGCTCTCCCGCTGTCTGCACCAGGATGGGGCACAGGAGGCAGCAGCCGGCATGAGTAATTAACGTGGTACGCAAGGCCTGGCAGCAAATGTGTGTGCTACTCCTGGTGTCAGTAAGATTCGCTTTCAGAGGGCGTGAATATTTTCATGAAATATAGTTAAATAACTTTTATTGAGTCTTCTTGTTCTATATTTTCCTGATTTCCTTCTCCCCCCCATATTTATTCACTGATGTCTGGATTCTGAGAGAATACTTCATCCTGATTCAGTCTGGATTAACTGATCTCATTGTGAGACTGGGAAGTTAACAATGTGCTAACCAACCTCAACAAGGCATTGGTTAATTAAAAAAAACAAAATCACAGTTTATCAATTACTTATCGCCTATCCATGGTTCTGTTTGCAATTTACAGTGTCTTATGTTTGACTTATTGGGTGTTTTATGTTCCTTTAAAGTACAGTAAGGACTCTTAGGATGTTGATTTTGGTTTCTTAGTAGCTTTATGCTTATGTCCTTTTTATTAAACGCTTGGGTAAGCTTGTCTTGAGGAGGAATTGTGAAGGTTGGAGTCTTGTAGTCAAATACTGGGAAGAGGTGTGAGCCATACAAAACCATTGATACTGAGTAGGGTCACAAAAGATAGTGTGCTTTCCCAGAAAGATGATCTCTGAGGGAATGTGGTCTGGCACTAGGTGTTACAGTTCCTGAAGACAGGAAGTGGTACTGCTGCTGAAGTGCTTAAGACAGATGTCTCTGCTTTCCCATGCCGAACACTGACTGCATGTTGGGGCTTTAGATGATCGATGGAGTCACCTTCCATGGACTGACTGTTCCACCTCTTTCTTTTTGCTGGTTATAGAGAGGACTCGAGCATCCAGTTTACACTGGTACACTGAAGTTATGCTGCAGAGGGGAGTAGAGTTGTTTTGCTTTTGCCAGTCATCAGAATTGCAGGAATTCTGTGGTCTGTGCAGCATGTTAGAGGTGTGCAAGGTGCTTCAGATGTTTATTCTAAAATATTGAACCAAAAGAAGGCACTTCGCTGAAAACAGAAAGCAGCCAGTAATGTTGATGAGAGTATGAACATTTAAGGATGAAAGCATGTGTGTTTTACTGGCGGTAATCTGTTGAACTTGACAATAGTGGTGTTTATTTACAAACCTTTTAAACTGTGAGTATATTCATGCTGCTGCTCTGACACTGCTTTTGCTCTACGTACAGAAAATATCAGCAACTGCAGTATTTTGGAGTTGTACCTCATGGATACAAATGGTATGGAAATGTGGCAATCGGGTGGTCAGTGAGAATAAGTGTCTGTAGACAAAGGTGCTGTTTGGTATAATTTCTTTCCATTTTTAGTTGTTGACTGTTTTGAAATGTGCTAACTACAGACTTAATGTAATTAACATTTTCTGTAATAGTCAGCTTATTTCTTAATATGCATTAGAACTCCTGAATTCACTCAAAGAACTAATGAAAAGGATAACTAGGTAACAGCTTTCTAAAAATTTTTTTACACTAGGAAAATCTCATCTAAGTAATGCAGTGGCAGCTTTAAAAACTCATGCTAACCTGTATCAAAATCATATAGGTTTCAACTTCAGATTTCTAAACAAATGGAAGTGTTGGCTAATTCTAGTTTGTTTTGGTTTTCAGGCTTTAGAAAGGATGCGTCCTTACTTGTGCGATAAAATCATAGCTGAGAGACACTTTGATTACCTGCGTTCAAAGAAAATACTCACTCGAGAGGACACAGAAGAAATTTCTGCTCGATCTTCCAGTAGGAAAAAAACTGGGAAGTTATTGGACTACTTAGCAGAAAACCCAAAGGGACTAGATGCTTTGATTGAATCTATCAGACGAGAAAGAACACAAAACTTCCTGTTACAAAAGATAACTGATGTAGTGTTGAAAGTCAAAAATGAAAAGCTTGAAGCTCTCAAAGGTAACAAGTTTATAATAATGATGTGTAAGATGTAAGTTTTATTTTGAGGGTCTGCAAAATTAAAGTCTTCCTCTAGTGTTTGGAACAATGTGTTTGGAAATATCACCAGTTTGGGCTTAAGATCCTAGTGCATGTATCCTGGCTTTGCCTTTTTACTATCTGAACACATCATAAATACCAAATTGCAAAAACAACCCCTATTGTGTTGTTATGGTAGATAAGTCTTCAAATTTCAGTTTTGCTTTTCAAAAATAGGTGGTTATCTTCCACCTTGCATTTCTCTTGAAGCTATTTGCTGCAGTGGCAGGATGCTCTGGTTTTGTTAAGCTTTGCACCTCAGCAGAAGATATGCCAGCAAATGCAACCTGAGGGGAGTTCCCCTGTATGTCTTCAATGCTAAAGCTAAAAATTAGACACTGTAAATACATGTGTGTGTTGTTTCATACAAGCAGAGAGGTTGTTGACGTGCAAAATTTCAAGTGATTATGTGTACTCATATTTTAAGGCAGAGGAAGAAAGTATAAGCTTTCTACACCAAAAGCTTTACTTCCCCTTCCACACCCAAAAGAGAAATAAAGAAGGAAGAAATACATTTTAACCCTAGAGATGAAGGGCCTGAAGTTTTCTCTGGCTTCAGGTTAAAACAGCCTTCAAATGCTGTCCCCTTTGGAGCAGAACCATGTAGTTGAAGCTTTTAAAACTTGGAAGAACACAGAAAAATCTTAACAAAAGTTGGGCTGAAAGGCTAAAGTGACTTTCTAAAATGAACCTTAAATTACAGTGCATCTTTGACAAATAGAAGCTGATACTGAAGTACAGAGAAACCATTCTCATCAACCCAGATAACCTGCATGTTTGGTTTTTAATTTGTCATGAATATTGGATGTCACAGGTGAGATGAAGTGGTTAGTGTGTTAAAAATACAGACAATTGACCTTTGACAGCCTTACTGTTACATAAATCAGAGCACGGTTTTAAGAGGGCACCATACTGTAACTAAATTCAGTTTCTGTGTTTTTGTTTTAGGTCTAAGCTGCAGTACCTGTATGACCTCACTGTATGGAGGAACAAATAATCTTTCTAGATCATTTTCTGATGAATCAAATTATTTTGATAAAACAAAAGACAAAGAATCTACCCAGATACATCATCCAGAAGAGGATTATAGCACTGCTGCTTTTGTTTCCGCTGTCTCTCTTCATTCAATGAATCTACCAATTGCAGAGATGGGAAATTCACAGAGCTCTGTTTTCTCAGCCACCCTCCCAGGGCCTGGAGACCCAGGTGCACCCCCTCTCCCACCAGAGCTCCAGTCAGACCAGCAAGATCCATGTACTAGTTCAAGTGACAATTGCTTTTTGCCTTTAAGATCACGTTCTCTTCAGCCACAGTGAACGTGGTGACTTTGGTCTGTTCATCCAAATGGTACTGAAACTTCATGTGCTGTCTCATAGAGGTTAAAAGGTGTTGTTTTGAAATTGTTAGCAAAATCAGAGGAAACAATCTATAATCTATGCATTTTCTGGTTTAAGTCTTATTTTGTAATTGTATGACTCTGGAGCTGCTTGATTTTTTTTTTTCTGCTTTGTTTGTTTTGTTTTGTTTTCCTTTAGGGAGCTTTTCTCAAAATATCTTGGTACTATACCAGCAAAGGTTTGCTTTTTAAACCAATGTGTATAAGATTTCACGTGTAGCTGCAGATATTTACGCTAGAATTATAGAACAAATGGAAATGGGTTTTTTCTTCCTACAGAAACTAACAAGTCAGCTTTTCTTAGTGTTTCTATGATGGGTGAATTGGGAAAGATAGTTAGGAAAAGTAGTGACTATGGAAAAATAACTTTCTAAACTAAAAGCTTAAGCTTACTTACCAAAAAGCTTAAGCACGTTTACCCAATTAAGTATTTCTCAGTAGGGTAATTTCCTGCTCTCCATGTATGTGTGTGCAGCTCCATTTGCTAAAAACCTTACAAATCTGGCCAAATCTGTAGCTATGCTTATTTGCAAGGAGTCTCTTCACTGTCTGAACTTTGTCCTACTGGTAAACCAAAAGGCACTGGATATCACAAATATACTTCTGCAAGTCTTGGCATATTATTCTTGTATATCAGTTCAAGATTCCTGATTTGAGATGCACTTTAAGTATAAATTCTTGTTAGTACTGGAAAAAGAATGTAAACTGCTTTAACATCATCATAAGAGCTGTAAAAAAATGTTATTGTAGGATGTTATCCAAGAGCAGAGCTTGTATGTTTTGTCCCAGTAGGGAAAAGTGGAGGAGAAGTCCTGTAACAAGAAAGTATCCATACCTGAGGACTTCTGGAAATACTGCACTTCAGATACCTCCTTTTCAAAGAAGACAGACAGGTTTACATTTCAAATTGTTTAGAGTCAAATGCATTTTAAATTGCTTCAACATGGGAAGGTTCTCATTTCTTGACAGTGTAACATACTGTATTCCTCTCACACTCTTGAGTTGTAATCTACTTTTAATGCAGGTGGCCTATAATAATTTTAAAATTAGGTAAACTCTTACTTGGGCATGTGTACAGTTGTGTTCTGTGGTACTACACTTTAAAGTGGTGGGATGTTTTCAGTATATCAAAGGGTAGGTTTATATTTAAGGCCCTAAATTATTTTGACCCTCATACTGTGCTATAGCCATATAATTCCATTTAAATTCACACCAAGGTAATATTCCTAAACTGCTCTTTTGTGGAGACAGGCCATCTGCAGGACCTCAATATAGTCTCTATAAATTGTTTTTCATTACTACTCTGGTTTTGGAAGTAGGTTAAAATAAACTGCAATGTTCAACTACACTCCATACCGATTATATGAATATCTTACATCTGATAATGATGAGTTCATAAGGATCCTTGTTTTTCTTGTATGCATCTACAGTCATAGACTGTCAGGACGGTGAAAGTACTTTTCAATGGAAGTGCCTGGATTAGATGGCACTCTGGAAGTTAAGTGCCTAAATATTCAAGCAAAACTTTCCTCTCTAACATGAAATTAAGGGTAGGCTGAAAATTCTCTCTTCCATTAACTTAACGTGTAGTTGCACTTACTCGGGATGTTTAAAAAGTGATTTGTCTAAATGCCCACTGTAACCACTTAAAGAGCTGTGCTTAGGTTTGGGTCCTTTCCTGGATTCTTGTAAAGGGAGGAGAGCGAGCAAGCTTGGCCTTAACAGAGAAAGTGCCTCAGCTCAGGGTGGAGGCTGCCTTGCAGCTCTCACCTCACACTGGGGTGTGCCACCCACCCAGCACGCAGCCTGCAGGAAGCCTACCCTGCAGGGACTGCTCCCTGGGGAGCTACTGACCTGAGACCTTGAATGAATGTATTATCCTACCAAATGTTTATAGCGTGCATTTTGTAAAAATATTTTTATCACAACTTTTGGAATAAATTCTTTTGTATAGTTGCCTGTTTTTCTGCGTGCCTCTCTTGTTATTAAGATGTGCAGGTTGCAAGAGCAAGTGCTGATAGGTGGATGTGTGGTTTTGGTTTTGTGTGTGCGGGAGGCTTTTGTTCTCCTTGTCTTGTTAGAGAGGTTTGTCTTTGGTGGAAAGACTGACTTAATGTGAAATACCTCTGCCTGTACAACTGCACTCAAGAGCAGTCTGTAGGGCAAACATGCGTGTGAAATCAAGAATTCAGCTGCTTAATTAGTTTCTGTGGTTCATGTCTAGTATTACTAACCTGATTCTTGCTTTTTTTTTTTCAAATTACTGCTCATCTTGCTACAGATGTGAGAAGTGTTGCTTCCAGCCATGCATATATTGACTTCATTCTAAATTATGATTTTTATTTTTATTAATGGGGGGAGAAACAAGAATGTTGAGTGCTGAGGAGCATGACTCAAAAAAGGAATTGTAAATGTTGCAGGGACTGTGGAATCTCACTTCAGTGGTTGTTTTTATTCTGTTTTGTGTGTAGGGCTTCTGTCAAAATAACAATCATGGCACTGATTATGAAAGGTCAGCTGGATAGAGTTTCAGTATCTTTAAAGTAAAGGAATTGATCATACTATAACCAAAACCTCTTGCTCAGACCTTATCCTGCTTCTGTGGTAGTATAAGAATCATAGAATATCTGAGTTGGAAAGAACCCATCAGGATCATTGAGCCAACTCTTGGTCCTGTGCAGGACACTGCAAGAATCACACCATGTGCCTGATAGTGTTGTCCAAATATGTCTCTTGAACTCAGACAGGCTTGGTGCTGTGACCACTTCCCTGGGGAGCCTGATCTGTGTCCACCCACCCTCTGAGTGAAAACCTTTTTACTGATAACCAACCTAAACCTCCCCTATACAGTATCGTGCCATTTGAACCATGCCAGTAAGTATTTTAGCTGATACAGTAAGAGATAAATATAGCTACATATATATGTGTGTGTGTGTGTGTGTGTGTGTGAACGATGTGGCAGGTCTAATAGAAACTTTTTCCAACAAATTTGAAAAATCTGTTGTGGTAAAGATACCCTACTGGTATCTGCCCTGGGTTAGCCAGAGGCCGGACATTAAAGATTTAAAAACGTGTTTTCCCTCTAGGCCTGCGGGTGTGAAAAGGTGGGAATGGAAGTTGCTCGGTTTCGTGTCTGATTTTCCGTGTCTGTCTGGGGTCCCTGAGAGCACCCCGCGCTGTGGCGGGAGCCGTGCCTGGCCTGGCGGGCCAGCCCTTCCCTCCTCCCGCTGGATCCTGCTCCCGGTTCCCCCGCGGGCCGGAACCCTCGGCGCGGGCGCGGTTTCCGCGGGCGGTGCGAGGCGCGGCCCCGCCATGGCGGCGCAGGGGGAGGACCCGCTGGGCTATTTCGCGGCCTACGGCAGCTCCAGCTCCGACTCGGAGCCCGACGAGCCCCAGCCCGACGAGCGCCCCGCGGGGGGCGGCGCGGCCGCGGGGGGCAGCCCGGGGCGGCCGCGGCTGCCGCCGCCCGACGAGCTCTTCCGCCGGGTGTCGCAGCCGCCCGCCTTCCTCTACAACCCGCTCAACAAGGAGATCGACTGGGAGAGCCGCGTCCTGCGGGCGCCCGAGGAGGTGCGGGGGGCGCGGCGGGGGCCGAGGCGCCGGCGGGGCCGTCCCTGGCCCTCCGGCGCGGTGTGACGAGCGCTCTGGTCTCTCCCGCAGCCCCCCAGGGAGTTCAAGGTGTGGCGGAGCAACGCCGTGCCCCCGCCGGAGACCTACAGCCCGCCCGAGAAGCCGCCGCCGCCGGCGCCCGCCCTCGACATGGCCATCAAGTGGTCCAACATCTACGAGGACAACGGCGACGATGCGCCCCGGCCGGCCGGCAAGGCCAAGTTCCTGCCGGACGAGGAGCAGGAGCCCCTGGAGTCGGGTGAGGCCCTGGCGTGGGGCGGCTGTGCCCTGCACAGGCTGGGTGTGTTTCGAGAGCGGGTCCCTGAGTGGTCGGTGAGCGGAGCCCTCCCTGCCCTGAGCCCGGAGGAAGCTCCGCAGGCCTGTCCTCCATCCCCTGCTGCCCGAGGGCAGAGCGCTCTGGCTGCAGGGATGGTTGGACTGCACTGCCGGTCTTTCGGCTTTCCTAGGATCAATATAGACCCCCCAGCACTCCCTCTGGTCCAGTTCCATTGCCATTAGCAGGGAAGGATTAAAGACTATAGAGCTCTATTTCTGTGAACGTAACAAGTTCAGTCATGGTGCTGCTGAAACGGTGATATGAGAGCTTCTTCAGGTGCTGCTGTATTGATCTTGGGTGTAGATGTAGGTCAGATTATTTTTACAGCGTTTGCAAAACTTGGGTTCCAAGAGGAGAATTAAATAGTATGTCCACATGATAGATTAGTGAAGAAAATGTTTACTATACCCTTCACTTTTAATTATAGTACAAGCTGCAATGCTAACCTACGAAATAAAGAAATATTTGATATGTGGGAGGAATTTTTTTTTTTTTTAATTGCTGGAGAAAGAGAATAACCAGCAAAAACCAAGAGAACAAAACCAGAAGAAGAAATCCTGGGCTTTCAGAGCACACAGTAATGTTTTGGTTCACCAGTAAAGTTCTCAGCAAACCCTTTCCAAAGGAATGTGTTTTTTGCTGTCTGGCTCCTTTTTAGGTTCTGGGCATTCTTTCCCAGTGGCAGTTGTTACATCTTGCTCCATGTATTTTGCATGTTCAACCTCTCCCCCCATCATGCATTTCTCTTAGTCTTCATCTCAAGTAAGAAGAAAAATGGTTAATTGACCTTGACATTATTTCCTGCTTGTAAAATGTCCTTTTCTAGCTTTTCTTATTATTTATTCAAATAATAAGTTTTTTAGAACAGGTACTGTACAATTGCATAAAGCCTCCTCTTAAGTTGTCCTCAGTAATCTATGGCAGTAAGAACAAATAACCATTCCTGTTCTGTCCGCATACTGTCTGTATTCCAAAAATGAGGATATCATCCGTTAATACTACTGTGTCTTTCTTCCAGGCCTCTCCAGTGTGGTTAAGTCAGTTGTTCTGAGATGGGGATGGTGTTTAAGACAAAATACTGGCTTTGCTGACTTTGATTAACTCTGTCTTTTATTTAAAGATGGTGAAAAAGATGATGAACCAGCTTCTGCTAAGAAACGTAAAGTAGACTCTGGAGAGCAGGCAAAGAAGAAGAAGAAGAAGGTATAAGCAGGGTATGATGGATTTACACATAATGAAGATTTCAGTGAACTTGGATTCCTCTGCTGGAATGGGAAACAAATACATGTTTACTGAATTTCTCTCTCCTGTTGGGTAGGGAATTTTATTTCTGTAGTATGCTTGCCTTTTGGAAAGCACAAAATTAAATGGACAGCGTTGTGATAGAAACTTGTTTACTGGACAAAATTTAAACCTGTTTATTTAAAAGGAGGATTTAAAAGAGGGATCCATTGTGATGGATACTTGTTCTCATGCAGGTTACAGGGCTTCATAATATTTTGTTTATCAAGAAACCTGGTAACCTGAGTTTTTCTGAACTGATTTTTCCATTGTGTCAAAACCTTTTATAAAGGGGTATATACTAAAGATTTTTTTAGGTACTGTTCTGTGATATGTTCGCATACTGTTGTTTTTAAATGTATGTATAGACTGCAAATAGATCACTGGAATAAAACCGCATTTGAAAACATCTGCGATATAAATATTGCATTGCATGCCTGGTGAGTAGGAGGGATGAATTCTATACTATGTGCCACTCAGTGATGTATGACTCAACAGATTCCTCGGGAGTTTTTTGTTTAAATAAATATACAACTACAATCTGAAAAAAAAATTGGACCTAATAATGGAGTTTAATATTCTATAATTATTTTTGATGTTATGGGATCTACATCAGCGAATCATGAGACTAACTGATGCAGGAAGAATTGAAGCATTTAATATACTCTTCTTGAAACAGGAAATAGAATCTAGGTATTTATGTGGATGAAAATTATGACAAAGCTGTGATAGTTTTTACCACCAAATTTTATTTCAGTACAAACAGTTGGTAAGATTCTAAAAGTGCTAGTCAGTATAGGTTGCATTTGTGACATTCTGCTGTGTGGAGTTTTGAGTCTGTGTATGAAAAGGTACCAGCTGGCACTGGATTGAAGGAAGGGTTGCTCTAGGTTTCTTTTCATATAAAGATTCTGTGCCTTAGGAAGTCTGCAGTGAGATTAGGGCCTACTAATAGAAGTTTATGTAATTAAATTGTTAATGTAAACGTTTTTGTTTTTTCCTTCTGTCTTGGACTAGCTTTACTTTGGCAGAACAGATTTTGCATGCATATGTGCTAATATGATGTTAATATTTTTTAAGTGATTTTTTAAAAATCTTTTGAACCTCAATATATAGAAAAATGTATTCATTTTTAGTGAATATTTGAAATTATCAACAAGTTATGCAGTTCTAGCTTGGCAATGTGCTAATGCTTTTCCTGGGTCCTTGTCTGCCTGCAGAGTCCACAGCTACTCCTTGCCAATTTTACAGGCTGTCAGTCCAAATCCATGATGTATTCCACCCCTTCTGTGCTGTTAGTCTAGAAACAATTCAAAAAATCGTACTTGTACACAGCTGAGGGTTCCTGATGCACAAACCCAAATATTGGACACTGTCCTAGCAAACTCCAGGATGAGGGATGTTACCATGACAAAGCTTATGGAGTACCAGCTCTGTGTAGGGTTTCTCAAAATACTCCATCCACAGTCGTGATGCTGGGCTAGAGCAGGGACCTGCTCCTGACAGGGAGCAGGGCAAGGCTGGCCTCTGGGAAGGGGAAAAAGCCTCTCATACCCCTAGTGATGACCCTGCGAAGTTCCAGCTGGGATAAAGACCCCTTTGCCACAGTCAAATATGACTGCTTGCTGAAATGGAGCTTTTACTAGGTGGGCAGCCAGTGTAGCAGGACAGTTCAGGAACTCTGGATGTCTGCATCTTGTTGAGACAGTGATAAATAATACGTGTCTATACTTTGCTTTGTCTAGAATGCTAATGTAAATTCTTCTTCACTGTAGTAATGGCGTGTGAAACTTCCACTAAAAACTGCCATATAAATCAGAGCAGTTCTCTTACAGGAATAGCTGTCTCCGTGTAGGCACTGAAGCCTTACGTCATCCACTTCAGGATGCAGAGTGTCACAAGCTATTGAGGTAGCTGGTCTCTACGTCCTGGTCGTCTGAGATCAAATGAATTCTGTGAGATTTGTTTACAAAGAAATGAAGGATGTTTTACTTCAAGTGCTGAATGGGAAGCCTCTGAAAGAAGAGGCTTGCTCTGATCTGGTTTCCCCTTTTTTAACAGGGATGTGTTTATACTGTAGCTGTCACAGGGAGCTGAGGGTAGGGAATAGCAGCAAGCTCCTGTTCAGATATGAAAATCAGATGTCCGGTGAGTTTCCCAGAGGGTTGGTTTGTGTCCAGGCAGTGAGCTGCAGATTATAGCATGTCTATCAAGACACTTTTTGAGAAATCTGCCTCTGCTATCCTGTAGGTACAGAATTTATTCCAGGTTTATGTGGGATGTACCATTTCTCATAATTTGCAGGATGAAATAATCCATAATATTTAATGGACTGCTCAGTTCTCAAGTGTTAAAATAGTTCTGTTTACTAGAGAAGTGCTCCTTAAAGAGCATTACAGCTGAAAGTTAATATCACCAGCTCTGGAAATAGGATGCATTTCCATGAATGCTATGACTAAGGAAGCTTTTGTATTGTTTTCTCTGGTATTCTACAGGGCAGCTCAGGAAGTTACCATGCCAATCACTCCTTTTGTTTTCAGATCATGTGATATACAGAGTATCCAGTTGTCTTAAGTTAACACCATTCAACACTTAATTTCCAAGGAGAAAACCAGTGTGACTAAGCTGGGAGAAGAATGATTAATTGCATTATTTACAGACTGATGAAATCTTCATTGAAATCAGTGACCATGGCAGCTTCCCTGCTCAGGAGAAATGGCACAAACACTACAGAAGAAGCAGCATAGTTAAGGCATCTGAAACAAAGCTGTGAGAGCCTGTCTGAAGCTTAGTTATCTGCATGGATTGGTTTTGCAGCTGGAAGTTGGGTTTGGTAGAGATGCTTCGTGCATCATGTTCAGGAGAAGATGATGAGAGAAGTGGTTGTGCTGCAGCTTCTGATGCAACTCAAAAGATTTCAGGAAATAGACTTGTAGGTTTTCTTGAGGTTTGAGCATTTAACAATGAAAATTTGTCTACTCTGTGCATCAGGATCTGTGAAACATGTGAGTGAACAGCAACTAAACTTAGACTGATAGCGCAGGTGTTCAAAAAATCTCTAACTACAGAACAGTTTATCCTGGATTGTCTTTCAAGAGAAAACAAGTGAAAGTGAGCATACACTCCTGCTGACAAAAGGGGAAGATTGCCTCTGAAAATTAATCCTCTATTAACTCATCATTCTACTGTTTTTATGATTAATCAAATCTGATTATGATCATTATGTGTAACAGGAAAAAAGATAGTAAGAAATGCATATGGCTTTGATTTGAGGAACTCTTAAATATTTGTCAAAATTGGAAAAAATGGTGTCTGGAAGGCAATTAATTTGCAGTGAGCCATTGTTTTGCTTCCAGATGCTGGCACAATAGCAGCTGTGTTACTTGGCTTTCCAAGAAAGGCAGGATGATCTGGCAAAGAAGAATTCACATCAGTATAGAAGTACATCTGTTGAGGATAATGGCTTTTATGGCAGGCAGCGCTTCCTTCCAGGAATGCTAACAGGGAGGTTGTGGCAAGGCACCCCTCTGTTACACTGCTGTTCCTGTTCCTGATGCATACTGACACTGGTGAAATGCTGGTTCATTTACAAATGGTTTGTGTCTTAAAAGCATGGAAGATGATCACAGCTGAAGTGTGTGTTCTTGAAGGATAAATAGTTGTACCAGTTGAAAGGGAACCGCTGGCAATGGCCACAGCAGTGTAGCACTTCCATTTTGAGAAGTGTTGTTTAAGGACACCTGCAATTACTTGTTAGACTGGGAAAATCTGAAAGGTTGGTTTCTAAATAGCTGGAAAAATCACTGCAACTATCAGGCCTGGGCAAAGTATGGTGGTACCTGTGCCCTACAGAGGTGAGCTTGTTGACAGGCGAGTTGCTCTACAGCAACTGAGTGGAAATGGTGTCCGGGCATGCTCGGGAGGAGATGCCGACTCTTCTCTGTAGTTCACAGGAGGGCGAATGTTACAGGGGAGAACACTCTCAAAAACACTAGCATAGGATGTGTTTAGAAAACCCTTGAGCAAATGGAGGCACCTTGCTAAGAAATCTGATTCCATTACTGCCAAAGGGGTTTTCTGGATGCCTTGACTGAGGTGAAGTTTAACAAATGATGTAGCAAGAGGTAGCAATTAGCTGGTCAGTCTGCAGCTGTCTCAAACTGTCAACACTGTAACAAAAGCAGGATTTCTGTAGAGCAAAATGTTGGCAAAATACAGAAAACTGCTGAAAAGAAATACAGTGTTTTCATTGCACAGGAGACTTCCTGTGGGATGCTGGAATCTCAGGGAATAGTTCTGTTCCACAGACAAACCTTCTGGTAGCAGTAGACTGCTTTCTGAAAGTTTATGATTCATGTAATTAGGAACCAAGAAATAGCGGGAATAATGGAGCGATAGAGATTCCGTTGAGCTGGTTCTTTATCCTAAGAGTATCACAGACCAAAAGGAACAACATCATCTTCAGAGGAGTCCACAGAATTTGTGTTGCTGTTAGAAATGTGCAAAGATCCGTTGGACCTGGAAGGCAGAGTCGCGCCAGAGATTGGAATGGATTTGTGCTGCTGGTTCCTTTGAACTATTTTCTTCAGGGCACTTATGAAGAAAGCAGGAATTTTCAGGGATGCCAGGACCTGTGGAGCTGGATTGACGGAAGAATGCAATGAATTCAATGAATGGAGATAAACATTTTTGGTCCTTATCAAATAATTTTATCAGGGCTCTTCATTTAGAAGATGAAGTGGTCTTCATCTTTAGAATGTTTTAGTCTTGGTAGCTCAAAAGATAAATCACATATTTGCTTTGCTGTAGCTGTGAGCAGCAACACCAGAAGTCTGTGTTTTGTTGTCTTCTAACAAGGTGAACTTATTCTTTGGATCAAACACTGATGTCCCATTCCTTACCATAACTTCTCCTACCACGTTTCTTGCTGCAGATGGACTGATGTGAAAACAAATACAGGATTAACACAGAGTAACCTCAAGAAGGTGTAATGGTGAGTTAAACCACAGAACTTCTCAGGAGAGGATTAACACACTCTCCTTAAACCAACCCATCAAACAAACAACACCCCTGCCAGCAGCAGGGTCCCAGCAAAAGTCACTGGGGAGTCTTTCTGTTGGGAGCAGAACATGGTCCGATTTTGTTAAAAACTTTGGCACGAGGTGGTAAGAGATATTTTAAGGAACCAGCCCAGGTAATGTCAGAGATTTAATTTAACTGATTTTGTAGAAGGGATCACAACTGTTTAATAAAGACCTAAAGAAGGGTTTTACAAAAAAAAAAGTTTCTCTGTTAGGCTTCTGGTCTAGAAGAAGAGTCACTTTCTGTTGTAATCTCTTTCTTAGGACTGATAAAATTGTATTTTGTGAGATTAAGAGCCTATGTATTGTCTGAAATGTTTCAAAGGGTTGTATTATTTAATGTAGTTATAAGGTTGGCAAGGGCTTGTTTAAAACATACTGGTTTAATAGTTTAATGCTGTGTTTTGTACAAGATGTAAAGTTTGCTTGTCATTAGTGGCTTGTTCTCACAGGAATCTTTGCGAGTGCCTCTTGGATACTTGTAAATAAGCTATATCTCTCTAACAGTTTAAATAAGCCCTGATGCCATGATCTTTGACATAGTAATGAATTACTGCTTACACTTTGCAAAGTTATTTTTTCAAAGTATCTATATAAAGCAACACATAGACTCATGTAAGACAACACAGAGTTATATGCTATAGAATCATTACATTAATATTAATAGATTCATTTGCGTTATTTCCCCACAGAAGCACAACTGATACCTCAAGGTGGTAATATGAGAGCAAGGGGAATCCATGTCATGAAGTGATTTCAGTGCTGATGAAACAGGGAGACTTGCCTGATACAGACTGTATGTATCTAAATTCGGGGCTCCTTGAATGCTTCAGAGCCAGTGACAAATGAACTCTAGTCTGACCCTGTGAGGATCCCAGGTGTGTACCATCCCCTGCCCTGGATGGGAATCCCCTATTTCCCTGCCTATTCTCACCCTTCTTGGGACAGCTGTTGAGTTAGAAAACTATCAAATAGGTGGCAGGAAGATGTACTGTCCAATTGGCAGAATCACCCACCAGACCTCTGGGCAAACAGGCCCTGTGATGAATAATTTGGCTCTTGCATCCCCTGTTTGCTGGTTTTCCAGCCGTGCTGCTCCAGCAGAGAGCGCTTTTGTTACCCACTGGCACAGTGCCTGTTGGATCTGCAGCTCTGCTCTCCACTACGGACCCCAATTCACTTCTAGTTTTCTTTCTAATACTTGATTAAGTGTCTCGTGAAACAGTACACATCTGTTTTGTCTGCCTTCTTGATATCTTGCTTTAGACAAAGACATTTTAAACAGCTTTTTAAGCACTCTAAATTTCACTTGATTTTTGAATGCTCTATAGGGAGTTACCATAATCCTTCCTCTTTAAAAAAATAATTCTTACATTGATGGATCATAATGAAAAAAAATTATTTGGCACACAATTTTAGTCAAATGGGTTTGTCTTCAACAAAGCAGTGAAAATCAATTTGAAAATAAGGAATGGTTAAATGTCATGGTAACATTTCAGACAATTACTGAGTTTCAGAGTTTCTAACTTAGTAGAGGAAAGCCCAAGGAAAAGGGTTTTATCAGCTTGAAAAAGTTACAGTTGGTTTAAATTTAAGAATACTCAAGAAAAACCCTTACTTCTGTAAAATAAGAAAGTGAGGAAGAATTGGCTTTGAAAAGTTACATTTATCTAATTTTACCATGGACTCCTAACCTTGTTTCATAGAAGGTTACAAAAATAAGGCAGGAATGTGCCTTCCCCAAGGTGACCCAGCCCATTGGCTGCCCCAGGCCAGCTGGGCCCGCACCATTCCTGTCAGACCTCTTGGCTTTCTTTAAAACAGTGCTGGAAGGGAATACAGAGATGTAACCAGCACCACTAGCCCTTCTGCCAGTGCTGGGATCTTAGTGCACTAGTGAATCAAAAAAAAAGCAATCAGAAATCAGCAAAAACATGCAGTTGAACAAGAGAGCTTATAACTTTCTTCTCCATTTTGTGGAAGTGTATAACCCCCTCAAGCTGTTCTGTGCTTTGTAGTTTTGTGTTCATGCAGAGCAAGGACTCTGCTTGTGTGTCAGCATAGGTGCACATGGCTCAGGATGATGTATTCGCAGTTATAAAATGTGATTTACTTCAGGTTTTGCCTTGGTTCTTTTGTTTTGGCATAGCCAAGGGAAAAAAAAAACCACTTTCATGTCATTTAAAAACCCCAAACTATTTCTAAGCTAAATGACAGAATTATGACAAAAGATATATTTCTGAGAGCAGTTTGTCTGGTCACAAAATCTGCTCCAGTTCACTGTGTCCAAGTTTCCTTGGACAGACTTATACTGAGGATTGTGTTGCTGTTGTACTGGAGTAACTCTGGACAGGATTTAACAGTCAGGCCCTGCAGCTCACTCAGAAGTTAAATTAGCCCTTAAAGCCAACTTTTCTCTCATGACTATTCAGAAGGAATGAAAAGAAACTACCACTATACTTGAGAGAAGCAGTGGGGGTCCTAGAGATGGAACTGACCTGTATGTGTTTAGGCTTTTAATTGAAAGACCTCATTTAATTTTTCACAGGATTTTGGCATCTTATGAAGCTGAAAGATAATGGTCGTATTCACTGTGAAAATACTTACTGTGATTTGCTTAAAGGACAAATGTTTCCAGGGGCTGGATATGCCCCATGGTAGGTGGAAACTTCACTTGATGCTGCTTTGGCTACAGTAGAACAGTAATGCTGGGGGTTGCACAATTGTCTTCATTGATTGCTCTGAAATGGCAGAGTTTAGTAAATAATGTGAAGGTGCCTAAATGAATCAGTCATTTTATATTGGGAATAGTTGGTAGACCCTGATTTTTGCTTTTCCTTCTCATGCTGCAAAAGCCTCTTAGATTTTAATAGCATTCTGCAGAAATTAACCTGAAAAACTATCACATTTAATAATAGCACTAATTCCTGGGAAACTACAGGATTTTTGATCAGAACTGTGTTTATATCCCAGATTGTGCATACACACTTGAGCATTAAGAGTGTCAAGTTCTTAACTGAGCATTAAGAACCAGCAATACTAGTGTTGGGTGAATTTGCTTTCCTGGTACTTGGGAGGAAATAATCCATTTTAGGTGGTCAGTCCATCTTGAGCATTTGTTTGTTTTTTCTCAATTATACTGTATATGGCTTTTGTTTGCTAAATTAGTAGATCTTCTATTTTCATAAGAATAAGCAGGTTTACGGAGCCCCATGGTTAATGCTATAGGGTTTTTGGGAAGCTATATGTGATTGGTTCTATTTCTGATATCATGCTGAAGGACGGTCTTTAATCTGCAGCTACATTTGTGTTCGTAAGTCATTTGGCACAATAGGAGAGTGCCTGTAAGGTGAACTAGTCCGTGCTGTGGGCCAGCTCGGCTTTGCTCCCACAGGAGCAATGCCCAGCAGCAGTCCAAGTGCATTAAATGCACTCCTGGAGTGCATCTTCTGGTTTGAATTTCATCTGAAAGGAATCCAGCTGGTGCACTCTGAAAACCAAAGCAGAGTCTGCCAGGCTGATAGGGAGAGTCACTTCAAAAGCCACCTCCTGATCCAAGCCAAAATACTTGTGCAGGCACACCCTGCCCAAGCTAGGGGCCCTGCACGCACAGCACCCCAGACTCTACCCCAAAATACACCTTGCTGGGAAAATCACACTGGGTTCAATGTTTCTGCTCTTTGTAGCACACCACTATTGCCTTCTAAAATCGGCTTGTTCCTCAGCTTAGACTGTTTTTTCCTATAATTGATTCACTGGTTCTTATATTAAGTACAAAGGGTGGTGGAGAATGAGAGTGAGAGTAGATTCCCAGACTGGTAACATTTCTGCTTAGAGATGCTGCATCCATTCCTGCAAGGAGCTACACATGTGTATGAAGTTCTACTATGCAAGAATTCCACTACAGGCAGGAAAGTCTGCTGTATGTGAGCTAATTGCACATGTGAATTTACAGTGCCTCTGTTTCTCAGTGGAGGCCTTGCTGTGCAACTAACACCAGAGTAAGGAAAGGGATTTGTACTTTTTACTCATAGAAAGAATGCATTCCTTTCCCCTCCTATGCTTTCTTCTCAGGAAAACTTAACTGAATTTAGCAAGCTTACAGAAGCATTTTTTCATTTTAATATAGATGTCTTAAAAGATTAATTTTTCCCTGAAGACATTTGGGCAAGGTGGAGAGAGAGATTGATCATTTCCAGATGTTCTTTGCTGACAGGCAGAGAAAAATTCTGCTTCAGGTTAACGTTTGTGAATGTGTTTAAAGAATATACATTTTGTATGCAAACTGCCAGGGAGAGCACAAGCCAGTGCAGCAGGGGCTGAGATGTGCAGATTTGCAGCGTCATAGATGCATTAATAAGGTGGGGCTTGCCCCTGCTGACTGGCCTAAAAGCCTTTGGAGTGTCTCCTCCTGTGGACAGGCAGGGGGAGATGGATGTGCTTTTCAGACAGAAACACCAATGCCATGTGCAGTTTGCTTTGAGGGAGACAGTTGACTCCGCAGTGCTTGCTGAATCAGACATATTAAAATACATAATTCATTGTTTCTTTGATGTTTTGGGTACAGTTTCTAATGGGGTTCCTTTACATTGCACACTAAGTGCTGGCAAAACTTGGCACAGTGAACAAGTAGTTTGACTTTGGGTTTCTGGGAAGTACCCCAAGTTGGAGAAGCAGAGGGAGCTGGTGTCATACATGTTACCTGAGAAGAGAGTCAGTCTGCTAGAGTGATTGTGCACTGGCGTCCTGCTCACCGTGTGTTGTCCTGCTTCCCGCAGAGCACAAGCACCGCTCCAGGGTCAGACCTGCAGTCGCTGCTGCTTTTGCCCCTGCACAAGCAATTGATGCTCACTCTCATACCAGCTCTCTTGCCTGGCAGTAGTGTCCAATGACTACAACAGGAGGACTTCTTAATGGTGAAAGATGAGCATCAGCCAGTTCTGTAGGAGACCCTCATGCCTGGGAAGAGCAGATTCTTCTTCAGTTGGTTTGGATCTCTAAGGCAATGGCAGCCACGGCACTGAGCATGGGAAGTAACAGAGCTCATGCCAGTCAGCAGACAAAGGAAATGCCTCCTTGGGAAGCAGTCTTTCCTAACATCCATCTGTAACAACTGTTTTCCTTCTGAAATGATGTGTGGAACCAGAAACGCCACTGGAGACCGGGAGGCCTTTGTTAGTCACAAGCCTTTTCACAAAAACATTTCACTGGGTGGGCAGAGGAGGTGGGGGCAGTCAGCAGAACCTGCTCTGTGTGTTGCCTTCTTGAGCACACTAAATCCTGGAGGAATGGGTTTCCATTGGAATGAGCAGTAAACCTGTCTGTTACTGTCTTACAGTAAACCTGTCAGAGGTTGCTGACTGCTAAGACTGTTTTAGGTAACTGACAGTCAAAAAAACTGATAAACTCATGTTACTATCTAGAGAGGGCTCTGCCCCTGGGCGTGGCAAAGCTCAAGGCTCTGGGAGCCGTACGGGTGAAGCCCTTCCAAGGCCCAAGGAAGAGGTGTGTGAGGACCACAGTGGATGTGAGGTCTAGAGATGGTAAAGTCTCACTTCAGGAAGTTAATCTGTGAAGCTGTGCCATGGCACTTATCCCACATCCCTGGAGTAAGCTCAGCTGGGAGAGAGTAAGTGAGGGTAAGGAAGTGATAAGGGGAAGACAGGAGGTAAAACTAGGGGGTCATCATTCTCTGGAGTTCTTCAGGAAAAGCAGGTAAATACCTAATGGTCTTAATTGAGCCCATATGTTGTTCAGAAAGGAAAACAAGTCTGTCACACGTGTACTAGGTGCCAGCTCAGATAATCTGCAAACTGGTAATGGGGTCTCAGCACATAATTTAGCCTGTGATAACTGATGAACTATATGCATGATTAGAATGTGCTGTTTGGGGGTACGTCTTCCAAAGGGATGCTAAAATTGGCACATATACAATTTTACCTGATTTTCCTTTGTTGCTGGTTTTAAGGATAGAAGCCACTAAACAGTTAAAACCTGTTTTGTTGTGTTTAGTTGGGTTTTATTTTGAGAAGGAGTGGGATAATTTTAGTTCTTCAGAACTAAAAATTAGATCAAAATCCTGGCAACTCTACAAGATAAATGAGCAACCTTGCAATAAAGGGAGTTTTGTCACCTTGGAAACACAGTTTGAAAAAGCCACTTGGAGTAATTTTAGTTTCAGACTTCCTCCTGCCCTTGTCCCTCCCATGCAAATTCTGATTTTACACTCAGTATATCCGGTTTAGCTGTGTTTCTTCTGTATATGGACAACAGGGGAATTTGCCAGACAAAAGTGGAAGAACACTGAAAATGACCATGCATATGATGTTTCAGAGCAGAAACTGATGTTTGGAAACACACAACAATTAAACTCGTCCAAAAAGAGATTTTTAAAAAATCAGTCATTTTAGATCTCACAGTTCAACGTAAAAACCCCAGAAGTTTAAATAATTGGTGTTTTACATGCCACTGAGTCTTGTTATTCTGGAGAAGCATATGGCATTTAGGAAACAAATTTTAGCAATAAGAAGGAAGGTTGAGGGGTTAAACAAGGAAAAATATACATTGAGAAATTGATTTAATCTATTAAATATACATAGTCTTTCAGAATCCCCACCACTGTAATATCTATGTGAAATTTGTTGTATTAAAATGCTGTGGGTCTTTGTTGTGGACATTACACAGATTATACTGTGGCATGGCTGGAAACTCAAGTAATTAGAGAAGAGATTAGGATAAAGTAGTGCTTCTATCCACTAAAGAATGTAAATATTTTGAATATTTTCAATAGCTCACACTTCTATAACAGATCTCACCTGAAGAGTGCCCTTACTGTGAGTGCATACTGGAGAAAGCACAGAAGCCTTTGTAGCCTTTCCTATCTACTTGAAATCAGCTGAGGCATGTTAACTTTCTACTCCCATGCAGAAAATATTTTGAATTGGAAAGTAAATCGATTTTCAATTTTTTTAAATCTTAAAGTGCATTTAAATATATATTTTATTGTCCAGGTAATATTCCTGGAAGGTCAAAGGAAACCCTGAAGGACTGGCTGATGGTCCCTGTGCCAGTGCTTGGTGTCACCTCTGCCACCAGCTGGGCGGTCTGTTAGGCTGGGCAGGAAGAGATGCCACCAAGGACTATGTGCCATAGTTTGTGCAGCCACAGAAGACTAGCAGGACATTACACCAATACATCACATGAGACATGATGAGATAGAATAGATGACTAATACTTGGGTTAAATATTTGGAAATTCTTCCTGACCACATGACTGGTGAGACTGTTGGGATAATAGTAGGACCATATAACTTGAGATATTTAAACCGAGATTGATTTGAATATGAGCAAATGGAGGAGATGTATGATTAAGGGAGCACAAATGAGAATCTAAATCTGTCTTTTCACCTCCATTTTCTTGGATTCTATTCTGTCTCCCAGGGGTGACTGAATGCTATGATGAACATTAATAATTAAAAGAAGCTTGACCATGCCACCTTCACATCAGCTGCTGTCCTTTTGTCATGCCTTGTTACAACAGAAGTGAGTGAGTGCTGGGAGCAAACTGTCAGCAGATGGTAGGCAGCAACTCTGGCAAGTTTGCAAATGAGGTGCTTTCCCTGCTGCAGCCAGCAGGATCAAGTATTAATCTCCTTGCTGCACTGCTCTTTACAAGTCAAGAAAGCTCATCAGGTCAAAACATGTATTCCATACTGGCTGTCCAAAGCAGGAAAACTTTTTTCTCTGGTGAAACACAGTTTTACTGATAGGTGAACTCCAGGACATGGAAAAAACCTCCATGATTCCTTACCATTAACTTCTCTGATTGCTCAATTTGGTGCACATACAATGGAGAGAAAGAAGAGGATATTTCACATGTGAAATTCCACAAATCTCTCAGCAACCTGAGGTGATATCCTGTGTTTCTCTGGCTTTTCTTCCCCCCAGTTTATTTGGCTTTGTAACATACAGGATAACTATAATGAAATTATCATATATGCACACATACGAATTTTTTGAGTCATAAAATTATTTAGCTTACATAAAAGAGAAAAGTAGACCAGGTCCTTTCAACTTGTGAAAGTCATTGGCAGATTTTTCCTACAGAAACATCTGTTGCTTAAAATCTAAGATTATGAGAACACATCTTTAAGGCATCCTTGTGATTATCTTAACTACTTTGAGCACAACACACTCTATATGCAGTTCTTAAAAAGGATCAGTCTTCCAATTTAAGGACCTTTCCACTTCTCTTTTTAAATACTGCCTTTCCTGTTACCACACGTAGAAGTCCTCTATACTTGGCTCTGACTTGAAACTCAGAATTTTGAGATTGATGATTAAAAAAAAAAAAAATTGCTATTTTTAGTGGTAGAAGTGGAAGAAAGGAAGTTTAAGAAAGTGGATTCCCCTAAGAAGATGCTCATCAAACGTGTTCCCTTATTCTGGCATTTTGTTGGCTGGTAGTAGGTAATTGGAAGTCATTCAAGATATCCTTAGAATGTTGTAAGTTTTGCAGGATTTTTAATAAATAAATTTTGCATATGCAGCATGTTTTAGAGCCCTGTGCATAATGGGATTTATGATGGATGTACTTTTCAGCAGATTAGAGGTGGACATGGGTGAGAGCTCTGCTTCTTCCTTGTCCTCCTGCAGCAGTCCTGACATAAAGATATGGGACAAAATAGACAGAGAAATGCTTATGTGGTGATTTCATTTCCTTTACAGAGAATCTCTTCATGTTTTGAGCAAAAGTTTGAATCTGTTTTTCTTTTGACCAAATATACTACATTATTTGTTGGTGTTTTCTTTCACTTTAACCAAGGTTGAGTGCCACCAATCTGCTGGTTTTGTCTCCATGTTAGGAGAAGTTAATGGTGATGATGGTCATGATCGTGACTATTTTTACTGTGTGGGTAATGATTTGGCTTCTTTGTATCCAAAATACTTTGGTATTTTTAGCATATCTTCAGTGAGACTGACATCCTACCATAGCACTGGCATGCTGTAAGAGTGCAGTCAGAGGTGGTAATGACACCCCTGTGGTTCAGTGACATGTTTTGAAAAACTCATAGAGATGTTAGCTTGCATTCTCTAAAAAGTCAAATACTAACTTTAAAAAATAAGTGTAAAATACTAAAAAGAGCATGAATTAGTGTCTTATTTCTGTTTGAACAATGCACAGAAGGCAGAGCCGTGAACACTTTCTCCTGCTTAAGTTAGCTGATAGCTGTGAATGACAGAATTTCCATCATGCTGCTCATTTGAATCTGGGTTAGCCTTACATGGCTCTTAAAATCCTTTCCTGTTTAATTTTAACTACAGTTTAACGGGACAGATAGACCATGTCTCTGGCAGCAGTGGGCTCAGCACTTCACCTAATGGCAAGGTAAGCATCCTGATGCTACAAGTCACATTTCCAGAGCCCAGGTGGCGTCAGAGAAGAATTGATAGTGGCAGTGGCTTCTCAGAGCACCTGGTGAGAAGGCACCACATGTTGTTGGAGGAGGCCAAGCAAAAGCAGTGCAGGTGTAGTGCACCAGATGTAAGATCTTGACAGCGGTGCCTCTTAAGAGTTTTGATTTAAGAAGGTTTCTGGCAAGGATGCTTTCTAGAAGGGACTCAGTGGTCTGAGCCAAGCACTTAACTGCTCTTGGAATCTTTAAAATCTGTTTTTAAAATGGGCAATTCCAACTGCACATATTTCCAGTGATGAGGGAGCAGATGGTGGACCCATTTTTGTAATGAACACCTTCAGCTTTGTCCAGCCTGTTGTCTAGCAACCTCCTCAGGTTTAGAATATAAATGTTTTATTCTCTCACTTGTTTGTCTTCCTAAGATAAGCAGCTGTATTCTGGGCCTCTGGGGTGCCTCGGCTGGCCAGTTCAAAATAGGGTCTGGGGGTAACAAAGCTGTGGATGACTGTAGTGGTGTCTGCATCTGAGAGAAATCAGTCATTTGGCAGACTGGAGATAAGACACACAGCTATTAGCTGCCTGATAGAATTTCACGGGACTCTTATTTCAGTCCATTTTGATGTCAGGCAGGCAGACACTTTCAATAAAAAGAGTGCTCATAGATTTTATTGGGGCATTCAAATGCTTCCAGTTCCCAGCTGTCATCAGCTCCACTTTAGTCATATAGTTGTCACTTTATCCCTCTGTCTGCGACAGGTCTTGAGAGAAGAAAGATACTGATTTGTTAAGCTTTAATGAAAAGGAGACTCAGTCACATTTCCAGACACTTTCCAGTTTTACTCACACGAATCCCACTGAAGTAAAATAAAGTCCATCTTTCCACGAGGTACATCCTAAATTAATAAGAAACTATTATTCCGATAAATCGGAGGAGATCTTGTAGGCTATGAGGGACGGAATTTTCCGAAGGCAGACTGGAGCAGCTCAAAACCAATTCCCGAGTGTGTACAGAAATGAAAGCCTGTGTACTTAGGAAAGCACAACTTCTTCATCCCATCTGCTGAGGCAGAGCTGATCTCTGATGCTGTCAACAAGGCTGGAAAGGTTATTTTTCAGTCTTTTATTAGGAAATATTTATCTGTGTAATTTCATTATTCAACTGTATCAGTGTCCAAACATTGCAACCTATCAATCAGCATCTTCACCAGAGATATCCTTCCCATCAATGCAATATTTTTTTCAAACTTAAGTTTGATTTTTTGCTTGTTCAGTTATTTAAAGTTTTCACATTATCAACTCAGCAAAAATTAAGTAATTGGTGAAATCTCAATCTGTTAATGAAAAAAACATTTAAAAACATTTCTCTTTATACCTTCAGAAGAATACTGCTTTCTCTTTGTTAAAAGTTACACTGTTAAACAGGTCCTAAATATTTGCCAGTCTCCTAATTAGAAGCCTCTTCGAGTTGATGCAAACTCTAGTTCCATTCTCTTGAAGTAGCTTTCACTTTTTGTAGAAGGCCAAGTGAAAGGGCTCACATTCAGCACTGTCTGCTTTGCAGCTCCTGAACAAAACAGGCTAAGCTGAAAACAAAAGCTCAGCTTTGACTCTTACTCCACTGGCTCAAGTTAGTTCCAGCCAGATCCTTAATGTTACTTTATCTGCAGGGGTTTTTTTATGTGATCAATGCCAACTCTGTTGGGCAAATACAGGATGCATAGGGATTTAAAAAAAATCCAGCTGCCAACAAGAAAAAGTGCTTTGTAACCACAGTTTGGAATGGAAACAATTTTCTAAGATACAGATCAAACTGTGTTTATAGACTCAGCTATTGGCAGCTTTTCACCAAGCTATTTCCTGTGTGCCTATTGCATAGAGGAATAATCTAAATGCTTAAACTAACATTTAAAACCATACAGAACATGAAGGAAATACTGTGTGAAGCAGCACGGAAAACACAATGATGTTGAACTTTCTTTTGTTTCCATAGCTAATACTCATGGGAGAAGGCAGTGAGTACTGCACACCAAATGCCAGTACTCCAGATCTTTGCAGGATTTGGTCCTTACTCTGGCCAGTACCTACTTTCTACTAATATTGTTTTAATTGCTAAAAGGAAATATCCAAGTAAGAAAAATTTTTTAAAAATGCCTCCTAAATTAGAGAACTTGCTAAAAGTTACATACAGTTCCTTTAAGTGAAGCAAGTTATTATTCCTTAGGAAAATAATTCAGATCATCTAAGGCAGGTGTAGACAGAAGGAATCTGTTTTCCCATTAAAATAGGTGGAAAATCTGCAGGTCTGAAGATAAGAATCAGGGTAGGTGTAGACTGGTTTGCTCAGTTTGAAATGGTTGCAACAACTTTCTCTTGCAGAAAATCCCCAGAATTGAGGTGTTAGCTGTTTTGAATCTTTCTGGTGTTTTTAAATGGGGCAGATTTCCTCTCACAGACTTCAAATGCCTGTCATTTGCTTCAGGCATCCAAGTGCTCATGGCACAGCTAACCCCCTGATAGCATCAGTCAGTGCAGTCAAGCTGTGGTGCCCATGCAGAATTTTAAAGGACTTTTGTTGCTGGTGTTCTGCTTGGCTGGACTTAATTCCTTCTATCCAAGCCATGTCTCAGCTAGGGAGTATGGCCAGTCCAGCAGAGAGAACTTGAGAGCTGGGAGAGTAGTTTAGGTTGGATGGGACCTGTGGAGACTCTCTGGTCAGCCCCAGTATGGAGCAGGAGCTGTGTAAGTGAGCTTGGCCAGGACCAGACAAGTTTCCAGTGTCTTCAGGATAGAATTCCCACAGCTTTTCTGGGCAACCTCTTTTGGCATCAGATTATGAGATGCACAACAACAAAAAACCCCCCTAACATTTGTTTATATTTTTCTTCTTTAACTGTATGCTTACAGATCAGTTTTGGGAGGTATAGTAAAAGACTTAGCTTTACATACTGATTCCAGCCCAGAAATCAAAGGGGTTTGTTGGGAATGAAAGCTTAACTATCTCAACAGGCAAGATCAGGTTAGAGGAGGTGGCTCTGGGCTTTTCCTTTACTTGGGCCCATGGGTAATGAAGAAAATGTAATTGTGAATAATCTGCTGGAGATAAATGTGCATGGATTAATTGTGCACAGCGAGTGTGCTGTCAGAAAAGCACTGATAGTTTTGGTTTGACGCATTTCTTGCATGCTACTTTGCTCGAGATGCAGTTCCAAACCCAGTCCATGGATGCTGCAATGCAGCTGTCAAAGGGGACAGGATCTGACCCCCCCGCAGGGACAGAGGCCAGGCCTCTTGGGACTCGCAGCTCCTCCTCTGCACAACAGAGAGTATTGGGACCTTCGCAGCCTCCCGCCATCTCTTCTGGGATTTTTCCCAACCAAAGGCATTCTGGAATGGTTTTACATCTTGCTCTGAAACTTGTACACAAGTATTTCACAATATGTGTATTTAAAGCAATGCAAATGATTTCAAAAGACAGGATGGCCAAATGGCATTTCAAGTTGTTGCACTGTAACATATGATAACTGTAGTGAGATTTATTTTAGATGAAGAGAAGTCATAACTACTCTGTAATGAGTTGGGTTTACATTGTAGAAATACACGTATTACTGAGTTAGTACTGGTGTCTTACATATAAAGATTCAAAATCTTAATCTAATTTTGTTCTTTGGGAAGACCTAATTTCAGATGAGCAAATTATTAACCCTCCCCTCAGAATTTGGTAAGATAGGAAATATGTGAGTATGTGCAATGGTCATGTGCTGCAGTTGCTTTCTCTGGAACTGAATGAGCACTTCCTTTGGCCCAGTATTTGAGGTAGTGCTGTGCAGGATGCATGGAATGCCTGCCTGCTCCCGGCTACCTTCTGCAGGGAGCTGACAGCCAACCTACGACCAACAGGTAGGAGATGGCAATTGGTCCTCTGCTCTCGCCCACCACAAGACAGATGCATTGCAGATGGTTTGTAAGGTATGTCACGTAAAAAGCTGCGAAATGCAGTCCTGAAGCTGTTTATAATGAAATTAAATGCAGGCGACGTACATGTCTGCAGGTAGAAGTTAATGACCAAAACTGTCTCAGTACTTTATCTTGATAAAAAAATCAATGTCATATAATTTCCCAAGCTTAGTTTTGAAGGGCTGTGCGCTTGCTAATGGAACTAATGCAGGATGTGGCTGAGCAGCTCGTACACCAGAACTGAATTTTTGCCCGCTTCAGCAGCCTCAGCGCATTATTCACTCTGTCCTAATGCTGTTTGTCTTCCACCTGTGTGGCATTTTGGCTGGGATAGTAAGGGCTACTAACACCGAGGCCAGCTCCATCCCGGTTCGCTGGCACCGCTCAGCTGAGGAGCTGCTGCTCCCCACACGCCAGGCCTGAGGGAACAGCAGCAAACCTGCCGGCAAGCGAGAGCTGCCACATGTACAGCCTGAGCCCAGCGGGAAGATTCAAGTTTGCAGCCTACAGACTTGTTTCTTTGGGGCGGTGTGCGTGGGGGGGGGGAGAGGAACATCAAGGGAAAAGAAGTATGTAAAACATGCTGTGACTACTTTGGTCTTTGTCAAGAAACGCTATGCACATGGCTGCCGGAGATGGTGCTGGGGGCTGCAGGGAGGCAGGGGGTGCTGCCGGGGAGCCCGTGCCGAGCACACGGGGTGCTCCGCCCCGGCCCGTCCCCGGCCCCTCACGGCGGCTCCGCTTGCCCCGGGGGCCGCGGCGACCCCCGCGCGGGGCGGGCGGGGCGGGCGGGCATGCGCAGTGCGGGCGCCCTCTCACCCCGCTCAGCTATGCCAAGTATGTGCGCGGCGGAGCCGGGGCCGGGCGCGCGGGGCCGCGGCGCCATGGGGCAGCGCGCGCCGGGGCCGCCGCCGGGGCCGCCGCGCCGGGCGGGAGCTGCGGGCGGGCCGGGGGGCAGCGCCCGCTGAGGGCGGCGGGGCGGCAGCGCCAGCGCCAGGCATGGCCGACCCGCTCCGCAGGACGCTCTCCAAGCTGCGGGGCAGGAGGTCCCAGCGAGGCGCGGCGGCGGGCGCCGGGCACCGCCACGGCGGGGTCTGCGCCCCACACGGTAAGTGCGTGCCCGGCGCGGCCGCGGGGCTCTGCGTGCTCGGCTCCGGCGGCCGCCCCTCCACCTGCCGGGCGCGGGCGGTCCGGGAGCCCCGCGGGCGCCGGGATGCGCCGAGCCCGCTGCCCAGAGCGCGGGGGCCGGGCTGGAACTCGGGTGTCGAATCGGTGCCGTCCCGTCGATGCCTGCGCTTCTGCCGGGGAGTGGGAGTTCCTCGTCAAATCGAGGGATTCTGGAGTTTAGACCAGCGCTGCGTGCGCGTCCCGGGTCGTTCTCGTCTCCTACAGCTGCCTGTCACTGCTTGGCTGCTGTTTGCTCCTGGGGTTGGTGGGTTCGTTCGTTTTTTAAAGATGCGGTGGAAATCTTAGAGACCGGTTTTCAGTTTGAATACGTAGTAGGTGAATTTTACGCTTTTGCTAGGAAACTTGGTGAAAGAGAACGTGTTTTAAGTATCACCCAGGAGAACTGCGGATTGTTTGATCCATATATGGAGAGGCTGGAAAAAGCTGTTCCCCGCTTCCATAGTCTGCAGAGCAGGGCATGGTATCGCGGTGAGGTGTATTCTGTGCCCGCGGAGTCGGCATAATGTCAGTATTGACCTCAGTTGAGCGAAAACATTGAAGCTTTGGTTTCTGAGCATACAGTTGTTGTTACTGCCATGGCTTACTTTGAAATACTGATTTATTTCGGTTTTTGTAGATACAGAGTGGAATGTGACCACCTGACTTCTTTTTTTTTCCTTCTTAAACACTGTATTGAAGCCTTTGGAGGAGCAACCATTGTCATGTTCTGTATTTATGTGGAGGCTTGGTCTTAACTGTATCAAATATAATATTATATATATTAAAATACTCAGTTAGTAGGCAGCATTCTTCAGAATGAAACATTGCTCTAGAACAAAAAGTACGTACCTGACCAGTATGTCTCTCAAAACTCTGTGTTTATGTAAAATCAACTCATTTCTATAACAGTTCTCAACATTGAAAACTCACTCTGTGATATCAAACCACTGGTTGTGCAGATACTTGCAAGTGAAGCAGTTTGTTACTAAAATAAACACAGGCATAAGGGCTTTCAGGATCAGGGCCAAGTTCGAATAAAGGGGAAGCAGTGCTTGCAAATACTGTTAGCAAAAGCAGAAACTGCAGTTGGGAGATGTATGTTTAAGTATATAGCTTGGATAAGTTTCAGTGAGCATTTACAACCAGTGACCTCTGGCAGCATGTCAGCTAATTCGGAGACGGGGTCGACTTGAGTAGTGTGGTAGGTGGCATGTCTCTGCAAGCAGCAGCGCTGCTGGAGTGGGCTGAGGTTCGTGGTTATTGATGTTTCTGCAGGAAGCTCTTGCAGATGGCTTGTTATCAAGATACCCGGATGGATGTTGAAAACAAAGTTGAGTTTGCTGCTTCTGGGACCAAAGGGCAGCCTGAGGCAGATGCCAGATGTGTCGCTTGTGTGTACTTATAGGCACATTGCACTTCTTAGGAGCCCACTGTTTTGGGAATTGTGGGCTGTCTCAACCACTGTGGAAGGGCCCATATTTCTGCAGCAAAGCAGGAAGTAGCAGATATTTTTGTTTGTGGAAATACAGCTCTCAGATACTCCATCTCTTTGTCACCAGATCAGGGACAACTGTTTGGACGAAAGCAAGGACTTTGGGATAGTTGTCACTGTCAGGAGGATGCCTGCCTGAAAAGTCCTTAATCTAAACAGACTTCCTGGAAATGTAGGAATAGCCCTATGCCCAATGCAGATTAGTTTCCTATCCTTTTGGTTAGTTTTTATTGAAATAGTAGTGAAAGTGTGTAAGGGGGAGCTTTTACAATGGTATGCTTACATTTCCAGGCTGTGGGTGGGGGAAGGAATATGGTTGCTGGCAAATCACTGAAGCTTTGACAGAGGTCTGCGTTCATGTCTTCCTCAGATTCTGTTAAGTGACCAACTAAGGCCCCAGTGTAGCAAAACACTTCAGTGGAGGTGTGCACAGGCTTCAAAATGTTCATGCGTAATTTTGTTAATTCTTTGAAACAAGTTAATTCTTCAAACCACAGACAGTTATTATATTGCATTTTAGCTAAACAAGCAAACCTTATTCTTTTGAAAAATCGCCAGATGATGAATCTTTCATCAAATAAAATGATGGTTTTTCAGATCTTATCAAGGATCTCTTCTCCCATTAAAGTACAAACCTAGAAAGAGGGTCAAAGGGAAGGTGTTCAAACGACAGTCTTTTTCATGTCTTCCTCTCAATCAGTGAACTTGGCTGGATTTACAGAGCTGCTCCTGGAGTCCTCCAGAGAGGTGTCCATATTTTAGCAGCATCCATTATTGGTGTGTAATTTGCTTGGAATAATGCTCAAGCAGTAACAAATAGCTGCTTCCATCTCAAATTTCCAATTGCAGAGGGCTTCACATGAAAACAGATTGGTTTATGAGAGCCCAGTTATCTCCATTTAGCCTTAGTGGCTGAGGATACGCTCTCTGGGTTGTCCTCCTGTTTTTAATTTGGATGTATTTGCAACTTTCCTTTCCTAGTCCTAGAGCGGTGTTCCCAGCTCCCTGGCTGGGATGTGCGGCTGTGGTGCCCTGCAGCCTGCCAGGGTACGGCACTGCTGCCGAGCGGAGCTTGGATCTGACAGGGGCTCGAGTGTGAGGGGCTCTTTCAGTGCACAATTAAATGTTTGGCTGTTGCTTCAAAGAAACTGTGTCAAGTGTTGGGAACAGTCAGTGGAATTTGTTTAGTAGTTTTGTGAAATTTTGGTTGTGTAAAAACTTTTCTAAATTTCTTCTTTCTCCTTCCTTCTTTTCATGATGGTGCATTTTATTTCCCCCTAAATCAGGGGATACTTCTGTCTTAATTGTCAGATAAAGTTGCTGAGGACAGCCCTTTCTGCAGGTTTTTGTGCAAGAGATATCTTTGCCTTTATTTATATAGAAATCTAAAAGTGAATCTGTGTGGGGTTTTTGTAGACATTTAAGCAGTACATTACACCAAAGGTAGGGATTATTTCTTCGTTGGCGTAACTTAACTGGAGAAATACTGCGTAGTGCCTTTTCAAACCAATTGTACCTGAACTTGGCAGAAAAAAGCAGCCATTTCTGTGGAAGTATGCATGACCTTTCAGCAGAGCTATCTCACTGCCATTTATCTAAATTACATGGTGTTAAAAACACAGCTAAACAAGCCTGACTCTTTATTAGTTATGTGCACATTCTGCTTTGACAGGCTCAAATCTAATTTTATGATCATATCAACTTATCTTCTGTCCTTTTGGATGAGGTCTAATGCAAGTGTTATATGACAGCAAATGTGTTTGTCTGTCAAAAGCAAAACAGTATTCTAAACATTTGTCTTTCTTTTTGTCTGTCTTTCTGGGAACAGATTTAATAGAAAATGTTTACATAGCCTCGAGAAGCAGGAAGGAGCCCAAGTGCCCCCAGGCCAGCGAGGTCCCGGAGCACAGGCCGCAGGTGAACAGCATTACCGTTTCTAAGAAACGCAGCTGGCTGCAGCAGAGCGCACACCGGCGGCCTCCCCCTCCTCTGGAAGAAGAAAATGCCTGTAAGGAAGTGCATGGGGCTGTTATTCCGGTACCCAAATCCCCCATCCCGTTGCCTGAACCTGCAGTGCCATGGGCTCCTTCCACGTCACCAGTGGGGCGGGAGCGCCCCGTGCGAGGCTGTGCCGTGCCGAGCACCACAAGCCCCACCACAGCGAGGAGCACTGCCTTGGACTTGGGTGAGGACAACGACGCGGATGACGAGGGAGAGATATGGTACAACCCCATCCCTGAAGATGATGAGCCCGACTTGCTGGGGGTCCACCCTTCTGCTGTGAATAGCCTTGTTGGTGTGGGCTCCCCATCAGTTCGGTACAAACCCCACCCTGGAGGTGACTCTGGGATGGCCACAAGTCCCCATGAGGGTCCCACACGCTCCATGGAGAGCTCGGGGAACAGTTGGACAGTGCAGCCTGGTGAAGGGAGTCAGGCTGATGCTGCACATCCCGTGGACCACGTGCAGCAGCACCGTCAAAAGTTTACCTGCAAGGCTCCCGGTATGCCGGCAGCAGAGGACAATCCTGCCTTTAAGTGCCCTTCAGCAGGTAAGAGTGTTCAGGAACATAAGTGTTATGACCTTTATTGTCTTTTAGAGGAATAATAAACCCTTGTTATGTCTCTTCTCTTTCTCTTACTTTTACAGTATCAAGCAAATTTCAGGTGGAAATGCATGTCAGGTTCATTGAAAATGACTCGGGTTGTGAGGCTGATAGCTGTGAAGTGTAGAGCTGCACGGTTCTTTCTCAGTCAGTTTGTTCAAGGCATGCTGAGGTGTGGTTGGCCTCTGTGCTCTTTGGCTCCCACCTCACTGAAGACAAAGGTTTTACAAAGCGAGCTTGGTGAAGCCTGGTAATGTGAGGACACAGTGGGTTTCCTTTGTCAGGTGGTGTCCAGCCTTGGCCTTGGATTCCAGCCTTAAAGTTACTTAATGTCTGCACAAGTTTCTTTAACTTGCTGTCTGGGACTTTTTAATAAAGACTTTTTGGAAGACCATATAAATGCTATTCATCATGTCGCTTTCTGTAATTACGGTCTTGTTGACTGTCTCAGGCTAATCTAATAGACTGGAGGAGAGTGGTTTTCACTTTCAGAAGCCAGCCTCTTTGTTCCTTGTTATCTTTGGCTGAGTGTTTGATAGTCTCATTTCCATAATTCCATTAGTGTGTGAATTCAGCATCTTATTAAAGATTTTTCCCAGTCTATTAAAAAACCTCAAACAAATATAAAACCACACCAAACAAAAGTAAACAAAAAAAACTCCCAACCCTTTCCAAAAAGGTATTATTTTTAATTACTTACGTGCCTTGTATTATCTTGACCTTAACTCTAGTATCCTGTTAAAAGTTAGAAACAGCTTAAAGTTCAGGAGACAGGGAATTCCAGGTCCCCTCTTTGGAGAAAGTTCACACTCTCTTAGCACTGACACTGAAGAGCCTGTATTTCTGCCTGGCTCATTGATCAACAGCGAGGGCCTGAAACATTGGCATGGGAGCCCAGGTGTGCATCGCCCTCCGGAGGAGCCCTGCATTTGGGTTGTCTCCAGCCAGCCTTGCCATCCTGGTGGCCTCTGGCCCTGTGTCCCTGTGCGTCAGGAGCTGCAGTGACTGGATTCTCGATGCAGAGATTACTTCTGGGAAGAGGGTTTGTTTTCAAAGGCACCAGAGCAACCACTGTAAACAGAGGAATCAAAAAACACTTGGTCTTTTGGGGGCTCACATTTTGTTCTTTGTGTGGAAATGCTGCAGATACAAGCATATTCGTAGTTGCAAAGTGTGTTAAAGTTCTTGGGCATTTATTTAGAAATAGCTCACTTTGTAAACTGCATTAAATACTTAGACCTGTTTTATTTGCTTACCAGACATGAAATATCATGTTCTTTGGTAGATTTTTGTCTTTGCTGAGGCTCTAGATCCTTTGTAGAAGTCAGTAAACATGGTTATTTAGGAAGGCCATGTGTGTCCTACAAACTGTTTGCCTCCCATTTAGGTGGTTAATCTTCAATACATGGGTGACTATTTCTTTTTTTAAGAAATAAATCTCTTTTTGTAAGAAGAAAAATGCCAAAGTTGTTTTCATACCAAAGAAGCATTTGTTTCTAGAAGCAAAGTTGCCAATTTCAAGTGTGTCATTAAACCAGGAGGGAAATTATGAATTTCACCTGATTTGTTTGTTATGTATTGAGTTAATTAAGGTACTTCAAATGCAGCTCTCATTTTGCACGTATTGGATGGTGATCACATTGAATAGATTAATTGATGATGAAGTAGATCCCTGCTGCTCAGTAATTGGCTTTATTATGGAGAAGGGGCTTAGTTCTTCTTTCTAATCCGGTTAAGGTATCTACAGTTATTTTCAGTCAAATTTAAAATGACAGCTCATCCATACAAAATTACTCCATGAAGGGCAACATGGCCAATTTAACTTTATTTGTGTTAGGACCTTGTTTGAATTATACAACTGGTATGAAATGGATGTCTGTATTCATAGAGAGCTGGATACATTAAGCAGTAACTCCTCACAAATAAGCAATTAACTGCTTCAGGGAAAAGTCTGTTTACCATTCTTATTGGTATGATTTTATATATGTCAATATTGGTTAGCATTAGAGCCTAAATATTAGATTTTGGAAAGTAGAGACAGAAAAAAGTGGGGCAGTACAAAACCCAGCAAAATACATGTATTTGTTCATTTTATTGTTTGCTGGTTTATTTGGACAATGGAATAAATTTTATCTTTAAAACCTTAAACATCGCTGCTTTATTTGGATTTCCAATTTTGTAGAGAGGAAATGGTAATGGATTTTTTCTTTTTTCTTTCCCCCTTTTTTTTTTGTTATTTTTTAAGACTTTTCATTAGAAAGAAGATTAAGAAAAAATAAATTATAGAATTCAGTTATCGGGAGTATTTCTAAACAGAGCAGCAAATAGGTAGTTCTTGTACATGTTACCAATAAAATGGGTCATAGCTGTAGAGGTGCTAAATTATCCTGTAGTCTTAATTTACACTGCTAGTTCCTGGTGTTAATCTGGCTACTTTCTACAGAAAATGCCATTTATGTTAACAGGATTTGTCAGGTAATTCCTTAGTAAATAATTCTGGCTTTGTTGGCTTTTATAAAGAAACTGATTAGAAATAAGTTGCCCTTACATCAGAGCTTGGGAAAATAATTCTTGTATTTTATTTATAACACTTACCAAAAGGTAAGAGTGAGAAGGTGACTTGGTTCCAAATCAGTAATGTAGAAACATAGCGCCAGCTTGTGCTCTTGGGTCTGTGGGAGACGACTTTAAGTGGAAAGGACCCTGTAGGCTGTTTTTAATTATGTGTCTCCCTGCACAGGCAAAATGGTTATGACTGGAAAATAGGAATGTTTTTGTTATAAATGCAGTATGAGAATTTCTATATCGAGGTTTTTTGCATTGTAAAATGCTAAAGTAAATTTTTTTACAACTCTTTAGGATTTAACTCTAACTGTATGTTTTTATAGTTGTGTGTATCACCTGCAAATTGTTGACATTGAATAAAAACACCCCTTTGTAATGTTGGCTCCTGTGATAGATCTACATTGTGGAGCTCTGAATAGCACCTTCTGAAGAATTTGTAATATTTTTGCTTTTGGGGAGGATTACTGTTGGGATTAGTGTCCGCCTAATCAGTGGAATCATCTCTTGTGTATATGTATACCAGAGACATCCTGGTAGGACTTGTGTATTCTGGGTTACCAGGATCTGGACTGTGCTTTTGCTACTGAAAATGTACTTGTGTAGCAGTCTGGATGGAAAATCCTGGTAAGGATCTCTCTCAACAATTTTTTTTCAGTGTTATGGCAAGTGAAGATTTATACCATATTCCCACTTAACCCCGATACGTGCCAACTGGAGCTTGACTTAAATAGTATTAAAACTACAGTGCTCTTTCTCCACTTAGACTGTGACCACTATCCTACTTTCCAAGTACATTTTCTGGGGCCAATGCAGGCAAATATTTTGCATGCTTACATGTTGCAAGCAAGCTTCCAGCAATATGTGTAGAGTATACTGGGCAGCACATACTACCTACAAGTTTCCTTCCACATATTGCAAACACTTAATTTTTTTTCAGATGGAAGATGCTTTGTGATTTAACTGTTTTCCAAGTACAAGGAGCTTTGGTCTCATGAGGCAGAAAAGCATTCATGTCTAATGTTTGCATGGTGTTTGAGATATCAAAGTGGTTAGGTGTGTGGCAGAAAGGTCCCTCTGCTCCCTCTTTCTCCTATAGAGACGATGCCAGATTTTCAGTGGGTTTTTTGGGATTCTGTGCCTGTGCTTTTGAAGGTCAAGGGCTTATTTATGCACTTCTCTTCGATCCATGGGCCGACAATACTGTAAAGACCTGCTGGTGAAAGAGGCCAAACGATGTAGCAGCTGTGGAGATGTAACTGGAAACAGTTACATTAAAATAGTTACTGGTTTTTCATTTTCTGATTTTTCCTGGGTAACTGCTTTTATCCTCTGGCAGAGGAAGTAGGGGCAAAGCTGCTTTTCATGCCATGAAAGACACAGTGAGGAGAGGAAACCTTTGTGAGAGCAGCCGGAACAGACAGTGCTTGGCATCAGCTGCGGGGCTGCCGCCGAGTGTCTTGGTGTGGCTCCAGCGCCGGAGTAGAGCCAACTGTGGCTTATGAGCATCACAGGATCGTTAGTGTTTAAAATATCTGCAACAAACTCATGCTTCTTTGTAGATACTGAGCTCTTTAAGTCTGGTCAGGGATCTGAAGTGTTTGTTTCCCTCCGTACTGAGGTACCCCTGTGAAGGATGCTCCAAGGATTGCCAGTGTGATGGAGAGCAGGCCGTGGTCAGGCCCTTCACCTCTTGGAGTGCGTGATAGGCTGTAATCGCTTCCCATTTTAATTAATGCACTATTTAAAGCAATTTATTTTATATCTTTTGCTCCCATGAAAGTGATCCTGGGGTTGATGAGTTCATCACAGCCTACTTAATGTCAGTGTATATAGTATTTGAAGAAAACAAACTATCTTTACAGAGTTCTTAGATATTTTATTTATTTATTTTTTAAAAATGTCTCCATTCCTTGACTCTAAAGCATTATATGAGATAGAACTCAAAGACTGCATTGGTCAAATTAATTTATATAGGGGTAAAACTTTTTTTTACAGGTTAAATCAGAGATTCTTCCATTTGTATATAAATAGTTAAGATGTTACATATAAATAATTGCTTTCCTATCTCAGTTTTTAAAAGTTCTGTTTAGTTTTTTTAATTTTCTTTTGCCCAGTTGCTGAAGTAGATAGAGGTTACACTTTCCTTGTATGTTAATTGAAGTTCCTTGAATTTGATATAGCATGAATTCTTCTCTCGATGCCATTTACGGTTCTGCTCTGAAATTTTATATCAGAACAGGTCTAGAAATATGCCTGCACCTGAGGAAGTTAACAGCCTTTGACATAAGTAGAGCTGTCTGTTTGTGTCAGTTGAGGATCCAGATCAGTATTTCTTGTGGAATCTACCACAAAAACAATAGCCCTTTTTCACTCACCCATTGTTTGCTATGAGGACAAATTGAGATATTTGGGCTTTTCGGTTTAGATTAACTGCTTTTTCACTTTTGATAATTTTCCCACTTAGTCTTTAGATTGATTTTAGGAAAAAAATAAGTAAAAAGGCATGAAAAGTGTAGGCAGAAGGGACACTTTAGCTTTGAAAGTTATAACCACTTAGTGTAAACTGTATTTTTTATTCTTTCACTTTTCAAAATGAAATGGCTTTGATCTTCAGTGCTAATGCCATTATTCTAGAGATGCTATTAGTGTTAGATGTAGTATAGTTATTATGTCTGGAGAATGATAGGAAAAATTAAACTACCACTCAGGTTTATTTTGGTGGGAACTCAGCATTTCCATTAGTTATGAGAGTGGCTGGTTGATACCTCAGTAGCTTGCTGTAATAAACAACTGATAGCTTTCTGACTTACTCATTCACCTCAACTTACTGTCCCAAAAATAAATTACATGTTTTTTGAGGAACATTAAAATGACTCAGAAACGCAACTTTAAGCAATGAGGAATGTGACATGTATAATAGGGTAGTCAGGTGTGCCTGTAAAACAGCATGTGTTGCTGGCAGTTGGTGTGACAGTGATATATGTGCCCAAGCACATGTAAACAGCATTAAGCAGGGTCAGACAAGCATTTTTACTGTGCTAAATCACCGCACATGTCTGGCAGGGGCTGTGTTGTAACTGCTTAAGAGAGTCTGATCCTCTCTTCCCTTGGGGCAGTGTTGTGTAGGGGTATGGTCAGTGCCAGCCTGCTTGGCTGAGGGGACAGTAGTGATTGTCCTGTGGACACCTGGATGGATGGGATGGGAGAAGGGGGCCTGGGTTTGTGAAGCCCTGTGGGCTCTTCGTGTCTGTCTGGTCATGGAAAGGCTTTACTTTCATGCAGCCATAGTGCTGAGCAAAGTGAAAGGTGGCTTTACTGCTCGAGCTGAATACACAGCTGATGGAAGCAATTGCTTAGGGTCGTTTTGACTCAGATTGTGTTGTCCTCCAAAAGCTTTTTTTTTTTTCTCCCGTGACTCATACTGCTAAAGCATCCAGAAGGCATAAGGTAAATACAGTAAAGACAGCATCTGATAGAACAGCCCAGGTTGGAGAGGGCATGAGACGATCATGTGGCTCACCCTTTGGTGGGAGGGGGAGCCTAGATGAGACTACCTGGGAGCCTAGATGAGACTGCCCAGCAGCCTGTGCAGTTGCATCTTGAGAATCTGCAGTGGTGGGGACTCTACCACATCCCTGGCAAGGTTGTTCCAGGAACTGAGTGTTCACACTGTAAAAGATAAATTATATACACACACATATAGATAGTCAGCTGCATTCCCACACTGCCTTGGTGCAACAGGTGCCTCATATGTTTCATCTCCTCCTACCACCCTTTTGTAAGGATATTTTTATTGTCTGACTGCTGAGATGGGATGTGCAGTGGCAGAGCAAGGGGGGACAGGGACAGTGAGGAGCCTGTTTGCAGCAAAGTCTTGTAACCTGGTCTAGGAAAGAGGTGCAGCTCAGTTCCTCTGTCACCCTTGTGAGAAGGCTGTGTCAGATGGGTAGTGAATTGTTACTGGACTGTGCTACAACTCCTTCTGCAGCTTGTTCAGAGTTGTCATGTACACTCTCTTAAAATTGCATGCATACCTCAGCACATTGCTGGCTTTAGTGGAACAACATGTGGCTCAGTGCTGATGGGAATACCATCCTGCATAATGCTCGACTGTTAAGTTTCTTCCAGCCACATATTTCACTTTAACTATTTGGTGCTGAACACAGCAGAAGTTGGACACATAAAAGTTGTAGTGTTAGATTGACTCTTTGGTTTTAATGAGCTGGGGGGGGGGGGAAGTTTAATTTGCTGGCCTGCTTTTCCAAGCCTGTGCCAGAGGCTTTTGACAGAAAGGGAAGATTAATGTTAGAGGCTGCAGTGTGGCACTGATTGCTGCAGAGCACTCCAGGCCAACCCACCAGTGGGACCGTGTGGTGATTTGCAGTACAAGGGAGGGCTTTGTGCACTTTTATCAAACACCACATTTCTAACTCACTGCTTGCCAGAAAAGCACAGCAGGCGTGCTAGAAATAGCCCTTCCCCTGCAAGGGAAGTACTTCCATGAGATGCAGGACTGAGTGAATTTTCCTCTGTTCCTCTGGAAAACAGATTTCTATGCATTATTCTTCAAAACTGAAACTTTCTTTTATAAAGATATGCTTTTAAGCAACTATCTGCAAAAATTATTTAAACCAACCCCTTCTGTTTGGGCTAGAACTAGTTTCCCTTTCCCTGGCTAGCATGGGGGATGATGGATGACTAAAGGTGTTTGAGTCTCTCTGAGCTGCCTGTGCTAATTGCATCACACAGGATTAGTGTGCTGAGGGGCTCTATAGCACCTCAGCCTGCATAGGCAAGTCCTGTTGGGAGCTGCTAAGATTTGAAAAGTGATAAGGGAGTGGGATGGCTATTGCTAGCAAGAGCCACTCTTGGTTTCTCAAGGGATAGAGAAGTGACTAAGTGAAAATACTCATGTAATTTTATTAATATCTATCATTCTGGCCTCAGTTTCCCTCTTGCATACTTCCTTTACTCGGGTAAATTGATTGCCTTTCCTACAGTCATTACTACCTCATGCTGGTGAAAGTGAGAATGGCTTGAGCAAAACTTGGTTATTTGCATTTCATTGAGTATTGGAGCGTGAAGTGAACCACAGGTTCCTGTCTGTGTGCAGTACTGGCTTATGTCTGATTGTGTTCCTTAATTAGCTGTCTTTTACTGCTAAATGGAGGGAGTATTTTTCTTCTTTTGCCCTCTTTAGCATCAGGGCCTGCTGCTTTTTTTTCTTCTTGATTTTTTTGGGGTGTTTTTGTTTTGGTGGGGTTTTCTATGTGGGGTGGGTCTTTATTATTTGTTTGGTTTTGTTCTTTGGGTTGGGGGGGGTGTACCTTGAAAGTTGGGTGATTTCCCTCGAGAACATCTCTTGGGAACTGTCTAACATTAAGCCCTGTTGTGGGATGGTAGTCCCAGGAAAGATGGAAGGTTGCTGGCAGGTAGTGAAATAAGGCAGTGCAGGATGCAGCTTTTGGAAGGAATAAATCCTAGTTGTGTTCTTCCTCTTCTGTCCTGCAGCAGAAAGAAGGAGCTGAGGGAAATGGAAGATAAGGTGTAAAATTGCCTGCATCTACACAGGGGAGATTTAGGGCTCTTCGAGGTAATAGAGGGACATGTAGAAGAGTCATATACTTTATTAGAGACAAATCTTTCCTCTAGGCCGAAGAGGAGTGGCAGTGCTGATGTGTTGGCTGCATAGACAAGAGTACCTTTGCCATTTTGTGATGTTTTCCCATTTAAGTCTGGTTTCATTGCACCTGTGCCTCAGGAATGCAGCTGTGTGTGCTGGTGTGGGGGATGCAGCACAAACGGATCGAGCTGAATGCAGTGGGTGAGATCGCTCATTTGTTTATATGTAGTTTCTGGCCCTTTCAGCTCCATAAAGCAGAACAAATCTGGCTTTTGATGATTAATTGCCAAATTTGGCTGAACGAGTCAGTAGAGCACAGCTTTCTGAATGCTTGTGAACGACTGACTGAATGAGTGATGGTTGTCTGAATGAATTGTACTTATCAAGTTATGACAAATCAACATGTTTCCCCTAGTTCAGGATTTATTTTCTAATTGTCAAGAAGTGCAGTTACTGAGCAGTTTGAAAATTGTTATTCCTTCTCTTTTCTTCTAAAGGTTTTGGAGCTGCTCTTGCACCCAAGGCTGACATACCCTCCACAGAGGTTTCTCCTCCAAGTCCTAGTCCTCTGAAAAAAAGCGGATCAATCAACTGGCCTTTCCCTGATAGAATTAAATCTCCCAGGACTGTGAGGAAGCTTTCCATGAAAATGAAAAAGCTGCCAGAGCTGAGCAGGAAGCTGAGTGTCAAGGGAACTTCAAGCCATAGTAGTTCAGATAATCCTCCTTCCCTGCCGAAAGGTAGCTGCCGGGATACAAGCCATACAGTGTCTTTGCCATCTTCTGGAAACTCAGCCACAGCTGCCAGCAGGAACGTGATCAGTCGTTACCATCTCGACAGCAGTGTGTCATCACAACACACCTTCAAAAAGAAAAGCTCAAGGAGCTCCAAATCCTTCAACAAAGGTGGTTATCTCAGTGATGGTGACTCTCCCGAACTTATAACAAAATCAGGTAAACACAGGCATGAAACCAAGTGTGGGAAAGGAAAGGAGAGCCTTCCAGGTAACAGTGGTAAAACTGAAATAGATATTGATGCCTTCAGACACTACAACTTTTCTGATCAGCCCAAGTGCTCTCAGTACATCTCTGGACTCATGAGCATTCACTTTTATGGTGCTGAAGACTTAAAACCACCACGAATAGACTCAAAAGATGTCTTTTGTGCAATACAGGTTGACTCAGTAAACAAAGCAAGAACTGCCCTGCTTACATGTAGGACAGCATTTCTAGATATGGACCACACATTCAACATAGAAATTGAAAATGCTCAGCACTTAAAGCTGGTAGTGTTCAGCTGGGAACCCACCCCACGGAAGAATAGAGTTTGTTGTCATGGAACCGTGGCTCTTCCCACTCTCTTTCGAGTCACAAAAACACATCAGCTGGCTGTCAAACTGGAACCGAGGGGGCTTATTTATGTCAAGCTGTCGCTCATGGAGCAGTGGGAGAACTCTCTGGATGGCCTTGATGCAGATCGGGAGCCCGTGATGTTTGGCGTAGATGCTCGAAAAGTTGTCGAGAAGGAAAATGCAGGCTTGATGGTGCCACTTCTGTTGCAGAAATGCATTCTGGAGATTGAAAAGAGAGGCTGTCAGGTACGGTGCATATTTTAATGTCTTTTGTCAGTATTTCTTTGTTTAGATAGCTGTTGTTGCAGTGTGAGCAGTGAGTGGAAATGGGGAAATTAAGAACACCTTCACATGTCAATTTTTTTTCCTTTGCTGCTTCTGCGTGGTAAACACTGGCCATTGCAATGGGGGAAGAATAGCAGGACTGTGTGCCATCAATGCTTCCACTTTGCCCTTGTAGAGAAGTACGCTTGACAGCAGGAGCTGCTCCTAGCAGTGCTTTAGGACTAGGAATAGTGAAATGAACCTGCAGTCCCCATTGTGTAGACTCACTCTCCAAAAGCAGAGATGAGCTGAGAACTTTAAAATGCTTGATTTCTGAGACATGGATCAATATAGGAACATATGTCTAAAAGCAAAAATTGTATGGTATACTGTTCTCTCCTACCCAAAGCTGAGACACTGTGCAGTGACACAGTGATGACGGACAGGTCTTTCGTCAAAACTTTACTTACCTGCGTGCAGTCTGAGGCCAACCAAAGACCCATCTCTGCTATCACTTTGTACACAGCATTAAGATGAGGAAGGAGACCCTGAGGATGTGAATTAGTTATTTCACCACACTACTGCTCCTTCAGGTTGTTCTCAAAGTTAAGACTGCTGTAAAGCAGTAGTGCCCAGTGTCTTTTCATCCCAGTATAGTTTTACTGGTTGATGTAACCTAACGGCCAAAAATATGTATGAGAAATGAGCTATGGAAACAAATCACCAGTTAAGGGATGCTAGACAAGAAGTCTATTAGGAGGGACTATGCATAGTCCTAAAGTTGGATGTTCCCCTTGGCAATGAATTTGCAACTTCTGGGACGACTCTTGCATGCTGTTCCAGAGCATGTGTGAGCCCTTGGTGTCTCTTTACACCTGTTCTCACTCAGGTGAAATTGAGAAGTAGTCACACCTACCACTGTTACTATTTTAAATTGCTGACAGGTTGGATATACTTCCAGGTGTGATGAGATTAACTCTGCTGTTTATGATCTAGGTCGTAAACTGTACGGAGAGGTGGTAATTCTGTGTGGTTCTTTTGCTGAAAGTCACTGCTGATAATAACTGTATGATTATTATTGTGAATGCTTCTCCTAACATTGTGCTAAGTAGTGGAGAAGAGGAGTTTTATTCTTTCCAATGTATATGTCCCATGGTTTTAGCATTTTATTTTGGGCTTATTAGCACCTAGTCATGCAAATGATATTGGGTAATCAAGGCAACACTGGAAATGAAGCGATTGGGATCTGAGTTATCTGAATGTACCTGGTGCTTTTGAGCATGAAATCTATTTTGTATTTGCACAGGGAGAACCAAAAATGCAAAATGTACTGTTAACTTCTTCTTTTAACCACACGCTTCTCTGACATTTTTGATTTTTCTACAGACTGCAGACTACTGTCACGGTGTGTTATCTCCACCTGAATTTCAGTTGTGGCATTAGAAAACTTTAAAAGTTTAAAAGAAATTGTATTAGGCATCTACTAGATCACATTCAGTCTTGAGAAAGGGGGAGTACAACTTCCATTAGGTAACTTTCCATTTATTTTAAAAGGAATTAATATATGACCAGACAAATACTCTTGCTTGCAGAGCTACATTCACATGGTCTTAAGCCAGTATAGTCTAAGTCAGGTGGGATTTTTTTGTTTGGTTTGGTTTTGGGTTTTTTTTGTCTTGAGCCCGTGGTACTTTTGGACTAGTCATTTACTGCTCAGTACAGCTGTCTATAAAGTTAATTAAAATAAAATGACTATTTTTAAGAGTTAGTTTCTTGAGACCATAGGAGTGCTTTGTATAAATAGTGAAAATTAAAAATACTTATAAAATGGAAAATCTGAATGCGTGAAGGTACATGATTTAACTAGTCATTCAGTTCAAGAGTGGTGTGGGTTTCATTCTTATCACCTTAAGCATATTAAATAACCCCTGTTTTGCAGAAAACTTTAAATATAATTTGAAACACATAGAATTCAGCATATTGTCATCTTTAAAACAACATTTTATAGGTGTAATAATGGAGTATTCATAATTTTCTTGAAACTGGTGTTGGGTATAAAATTTTTGATTTCTTACTACATAACTTAATACTGTAGGAAAAATGTTTTTGTTTATTTTGGTTTTGTGTTGGCTTTTTAATTGTTTTCTAACATTTCTCATTTTTAGTAAGGAGTCAGTTATATGACTTCTGCTAAGGATTAATAACTGTATTTTGTTATACTGCAATTTTGTCTACACAAGGCTCTAAACACTTCTCACTTCTTTCTGCTGTAGTTCCAATTCTAGGAAAAATAAGGATGATCTGAATGAGTAGGGCAAGAAGCAAATACAGGTTTCATTTGTATTTCTCTTTCCTGAGTTTGCGTAAAAGCGAACATTAAACAATTCTAATTTAAAGCTCATGTTCTGTCAATAAACCGCTTCTCAGCATGTTCATTGTTGTGAAAACATTCGTGTTATTCATTTACTACTTAACAGTGTCTCTTGTGAAGTGTCCCATACTGTGTATGTTGACGGTTTCCACTGTTTGGGTTTCCCTATCATGCATTTCCAAACAGTTGCTTTTGTTATGCTCTCTGGATGAGACACCACACGATGTCTTTATTAGTCCCCTCTGCAGGCAAGGGACTGATGTGGGGCTCTTGGTTTTGTTTTCAGGTGGTGGGTCTGTACCGGTTGTGTGGCTCAGCAGCAGTGAAGAAAGAGCTTCGAGAAGCTTTTGAGAGGGACAGCAAGGCTGTTACTCTTTGTGAAAGCCAGTACCCAGATATTAATGTCATAACAGGTAATACATTTTCTTGCTTTTCTTCTAATACAGAGTTGTGCCATGTTCTCCATGTTCCTTTTAAAACATGAACTTGTTTTCTGTTATAATTTAATAAGCTTTAAACTGCTGCTTTGTACTGCTGAAAGATGGGTGGGAATGAGTGCAGTAACTGTGGGCAAGCATAAGTATGAATGAAGCAGCAGTGGTTTGCAGGGAGGAGAACATGGAAGGAACTGCTTTCAGTAACTGCTCCACCACTTACAGAGGGAAGTGGGAATCTGAAAGCAGCTAAGGTGTCAGAGCTGGTTAAACCTCTGCCATGGGTTTGTATTGGGGCAGATCTGGAAAAACTTGTGTGTGATCAGGCACCTCCACTGTGCTGGTGGCTCCACACCATGTGACCCGAGGGCCATTTTGTATCATTGGTTCTCCCATTTGTGTTGGAGATTACAGGAGTTAGGGAAACAGATTTCCCAGCTCGGGCAGGCTAATTAGAACTGCAGGAAAGTGCATTTGATCCCTGCTTTTTTAAAAACCTTATTAAGGAGCAGCTTTCTCCTGCTCCCTGGAGTGGCCCCTTTACTTGCTGTTATGCAGCAAGCTCCAGGCAGAGGTAAGATGAGCTGGAAGTGCAGGAGCAGAAGGTCCTGGGAAACCTGTCTGGGTCTGTGTCAGCTCCTTACATGGATCTCTGCACAGGAGTTGCACTGCAGAACTGAAGTAAGTTGTTGAGTTTTTTGGTTTGCTTAAAAGTGGAACAGTTTTATAACTATTGATACTTGTTATGTAAGCTAAAGTTGATCTAATTTCAGGCATCACTGAGTAAGCCAGTTGCTCCAGCAAATTAGTCAGAAGCATTCATTGCCTGTATATCAAGGGATAGAAAATGTAACAATAGTACTTGGGATATAAATTTTCTGTGCCAAAGCCCTTTGTTGAACACCCAATATCCAGTTGTATGGCAGTTATACCCTATTTGGTATAAATAAACCACTTGTTTGGTGGTTTATTTAATTTCATTGTATTGGGAATTAAGTTTGTTCATTACATTTTATAATATACATTGTGTATCAGAAGATATTACTGGTTGACATTTACTGAGTTACATAAACCTTTTGGTTCAGAGTGTGCAACTAGTCAGTTCACCTTAATTGCCTTGGCTGATTTCACAGTTGGATTCAGTGTTGATCACAAGCATTCTCAGCACCAGAAACTTGTATTTATAGATGCACAGAATTGTTTAGGTTGCAAAAGACCTTTAAGATCATCAGGTCCAACCATTAACCCATCACCTTTTCACTCTGATAGTATACAGCTTTTATAAACTAGGTGTATGGTAAAGGTACAATATAAGTTATCTTTTAAACTGTATAATTTTCTTCTCTTTACAAATAAATGAATGAGAAAAAGTGGTGAGAACTTCTAAGATCAGATTATTCCATGAAATTATTGAAGTCCTATTTTCTCGACTTTTGCAAATCACTTCAAAAGGGGGAACTGCTTTCTACCAAATAGCAAAAGCTGTCTGATATTGACTTGTAAGCAGACAAATGGCAAACTGTAATTTGTAAATTTTATGTAAAATAATGTAAACTTTGGGGTACTGGAAAATTTTGTTTGGTTTGTTTGTTTGTTTAATTTTAGAATACTAAAAATGGCATTGCACTCCCATGCTACAAATAATCATTAAAATAAGACAGTATTTGTAGAAATGGTTCAGGAGTATTGTGGGGAAGGGGTATAGGAATTTAATACTCATCCATAGGGAAAAAAATCTATAACATTTTCTAAGCATTTTGATTTTCCTGAGTACGTAGTACACTCAGAACCAACCAGAACTGGCTGAAACTGAAATCTGAACTGCAGGAGGGCTCAGTGCTAATGCAAAGCCCTGGAAGGGCAGCATCACGGTCTGACGGATCTTTCCATCACGAGTTTGTGCTGTGGGGGTCAAATTGAAAGATCAAAGTACATTTTTCTGTATACGTTGCTGCAAGCCTCATTGTTGAAGGTGAACTTCTGGTGACCATGCAGGTCTTGCTTGGTGGTACTACTGAAGGATAAGTTTTTGCATCCAGAGTTTGTATTGCAAGAGTGAAAAGAGTACAGTTTTGGTGTTTGCTTTACAGAAAGACTACTGGATATGCTTTTGTATGCATTCTGTTGCAAGAGTTTGCTAACATGCTGCTTTCCTTACAAGGGAAAAATAGTTTTAAGAAATTACATTTTAAAAAACGGACTTTCCCCCCTGGTAGCCCTGCAGCTCTGCTGTACAATTGCCTGCAGTGCCTGTGTTCGTATGGGTCCTGTTGGGAGGGAGCAGGGAAGGAAGGAGTGTTTGTAGCCATAGCTTCCACTGACCAAAATGCACCACTCTAATTATGGCCAACTGTCTGGTCTGGATTCATAGAGAAGCCTGCAATTTTTGCTGACAACTGAGTTACCCACTGTGCTAGGAGTACAACAGTCTGCAAAATTTACTGCTTATGCTTAGGGAGTTGGGTTGAGGGGGAATGTTTCCCCTGATTATTTAATACTGAGACTGATGCACATGATTCATATTCTATCAGCCAAAACATGTGTTCCATAAAATATGAATCCTCAGCATAAATCTTGGCTGATTTGAAAAGAAGTGCTGCCTTATGTCCTTTTTGAACTTTGAGTAGCACTCCTTTCCAAAGAGATTAAATTTTTTTTTTTGACAGCTCTCCAAGGACTAAAGAATGAACATTTAATGACTAAATCTTGACTGAGAAATGCTCCTGGGATTGGCACAGGCTTACACACAATTAAGTGTGCTCGTGGCTCAAACTGAAGCGTGCAGCCAGTTTTTGGAACTGACCAGTAGTCGTGTTGTTACATCGTGTCTGTTCACATCCACGTGAATTCATATCTCTGCATAAAGCATGCAATACTGTTAACAGTTCAGTGGGTCAGAAAAATGAGGAATTAATGAAGTGGATGGCAATTCCTCCTCTCTGTCTAAATTTGTTGTGTGTGGTTGTGTCAAGAGGAATGTGCTAGTGGGTTGGCAGCAGTGGGAAGCGTAGATTCATGGAAAAAAATAACAGCAGCCTCTTACAGGGCTAATTTAGCTGAGAGAATAGCAAAAGGATTTAGAAAGGTCAAGGGGCATTCATGGCTCCCAAACCATCCTGCTATTTGGGGCTGAGCAGGAGAAAGTCCTTTGGCAGGTGGTAGTCCTATGATTGTGGATGCTATTACAGGAATTCCTGATAAATAATTATTAATAGACAGCTGTGTTTCAACAGTATAAGCTGATTTGATTACAATATGCCATTTCCTAATGTAAGCTGATTTTGATTTCAGCCTCTCCCTCCAAAAAAAGCAAAGCTGAAACAAAAATCTTGACAGAAGTCAGCATCTCTTGCTGCTGTTTTGCTTATGAAAAAAGAAAGACATCCCAAACCATATTGTACAGCACCAGCATCTGCCACATTTATCGCATAAATATTTTAACCAGCTAATCCACATATGGAACATGAGCCTCTAAATCCAGGGAAGAAATAGTATTTGGTATTTGGTGGGGAGGGAGGAATATGAGTAAGTTATTAAACAAAAACTAGCCACTTAAGTGGAGAAGTCCGAAAGTTGCATTCATTTTAAAACAAACAGAAAACCTCACCAAAACACCAGGGGAAATACTTTTTCAGGAAAATATGTGGATGGTTGTTCACATATTTTCTGTTCCTGAAGGGATGTTCCTATTTTAAGCATGGAGCGAGCTCTTGGGAGCTGTGTGGAGGTCTGCAGAGACAGAAGTTTTGTCTGGCTGCCCCATGCCTGTGCTGCAGAGGGAGGTGGTCTGGCAGCTCTGGGGAGAGATGCTGCTTCAGGTAGCGCTGCTCCTGCAACGCCCCCTCAGCAGCTGCACTACTGCTAGGTGCAGTTTTCTTTCAAGTGAAATATTTGTACAGGTAGAAGCCAACTCTTACTTACATTCTGCATGTGAACATGGTAGTGAAGGGCAAAATGTTAACTTCCCTTCCCTGTATTTTTTCAGAAAAGACCTCATAACAAAGCCCACTCCTGTACAGTTCATTTTACAGCTCGGTTATACAGGCTAAGATAATAAAAACTGTTGCTTTGTTAAATAGCACAGTGTGGTGGTAATTACTGTGACAGGAGATTTTACAAGGCTATGAGGAGTGCCTGTTAAAAAATATTCTGCCTTTCCAACTTTGCCTGTTTGGAGGACAGGCTGCTTTGTTATCTACAGTACCTGCTTTTGAACAGGTTTTTTTTAATCCACCATTTCTTCTTAACAAAGTATTTAAATTCAGTTGTGATCTAGCTAAAAGGAGTAGATGTGCATTTTTTTTAAGGAAAATAAAAGCTCCTGGGAAGCAGGCTTGTTCCCTTCAGTTTTCTTTGTTGGTTGTAGTGGATACTTTGCTTCTAGATAGCATCCTGTTGTGTCTTTTCCAGAGGTTACTGTTAGAAGTCTTAATATTTTGGTTTTTTTAATTATTATTCTTACAATCACTGAAACCACTCTCAAAATGAAGTATCAGCCAGCCTCCAAAGCCAGCTTACAAGAATGAAAACGCTCAATTCCTTTTTGTTTGTTTGCATTTGTGGAAAGAATAGGGGTTAATGAGGCACTTGCCTGGTTGTTGCATCTCCAGCATATCCCATCTTTGGAAACAGTGCAGTGTGTCTCTGCCACGAGGAGGGCTCAGTGCCTGGGTATTTTAGCCAGTATCTCCTGTGGGTGTGAATTATATTTGTCCCAGCAGAAGCAGGTGGTGTGCTGGGGGGTGCAGGGTACCCAGAGGCAGCAGGGAGTTGGTGTTTCCCCTGTCATGAGGGCATCTGTTTGGTTTGTGCTTTGGTAGGTGAGAAGGTGCTGTGTGCTCCACTGCATGTGCCATTGGCACTGTGGTGTTTGCTCATAATTTTATAGCTGAAAATAAACAGGAAAACTAACTGCTGGGTGTATATAAAAGATGAGGGGTCATCAAACTGAAGACTTTGGTGTTTGTAGGAGCTCCTTTGCTCGGATGGGAGATGGACTGATAAGAGCCCTTTCCTTGCCTCTCGGTCACCCTGAAAATGAAGAAGACCAGGAGAGATACTCACCCTGTGCCTGGTGTCCCCACTCCTGCACACACAGCAGCCCCTGTGCCCCAGCCCCTTTTGCTGTGCTCTTTTGCTGTTGTCCTTCCATCCCTCATTCGTGAGTGCAAAGCTTGTCACTGATGTGAAGGACTTTCTTGAGGGATGGGTGAAGCTGACATGCCTTAATGCTCCCAAAAATTGCTGGAAAGTGAATCTGCAGCTTGTTAAAGGGACCTGTTCTTGTGTCTCTTGTGAAGGTGTCCTAAAGGATTATCTGCGAGAGCTGCCCTCTCCCCTGATAACCAAGCAGCTCTATGAAGCAGTGTTGGATGCCATGGTGAAAAATCCCTTGAAAATGACAGCAAATGGTTGTGAGAATGACCCAAGTGACTCTGAGCGCACAGCAGCCCTTCTGGATTGCCTGCCAGATGTTGAGAAGGTGAGCAATGTTAGCAGGTTCAGGTGAATTGCGTACTTCAGAAAATAAAGGATATTTCACACTGGATATAAAACATCTCAGAATATGTACGCCTGTTTATCTGACTTAATGGTTCGCTTGGATATATGATGCTCTCTGTGGCTTTGAAAATACTTCCATGCTGTGATAAATTGGAGGGTCTGCATTGCTGGATTTATTCTAGTTTTCATTTTATATTGTCTCTGTAAAACTGAATATAAGGCTTTGGTCACTACTTTTGTATTGTTAGATCAGTGATTATTCCTGCGTGAAGTCCTGCTCCACTTCCGTGGAGCTCTCTGTTGTAATTACACTGTGTAATTATAAATGCATTTCTCTTTCCTATGTATGTGCAATAAAGCCTTTGCTTCCCATGCTGTGCAGTGTAAAAGTGCTGTGCAGTGTTTCCTGCCCAATTCACCTCTGTAGAAAACCACAGTTAGCCCATTTTGGGGGGAGGGACTGAGCAAGTGGCCTGCACAGTGTCTGGACATTCCCTGGAACCTTGTTCAGATGCTGACATTATATCAAGGGTTTCTTTATTTTCTAATGTACCTGGATCATCTGTAATACTTCTGCAGCTTCTTCTCTCTCCCTGATGCACCTGTGATAAAACTGTGATAAAAGTCATCCATATAAAACTGAGTTCAGGTAGGAAACAAGCTGAATTTTACCAGAAAGTCTGTCTTAATGGACCTATTCTGTGATAATCAAATACAGCTTTTCTAATTGAGCACTTAGGTGGTCTGTTGATGGGTGTTGGTAGTAAAACCAGAGCTGTGAGCCTTGATCTTTTCCCTACAGAGCAGTGACATTAAGATGTCAGCACCACCTTCCTCTAGTGTTTTGTTTCCTGACAGTATTTTGTTTCTTTAGACTACCCTGAAGATGCTGTTGGATCACCTGAAACTGGTGGCTTCTTACCATGAAGTAAATAAGATGACATGCCAGAATTTAGCTGTATGTTTTGGCCCTGTGTTACTGAGCCAGAGGCAGGAGACAACCAACCATAACAACAGAGTCTTCACAGACTCAGAAGAGCTTGCTAGTGCCTTGGACTTCAAAAAGCACATAGAGGTTCTTCACTATTTACTCCAGTTATGGCCAGGTACTGTTTCATGAATCTGATCAAGGGAAAAAAACTCAAACCATTGCTGTGTTTTTACTGTGTGACAATGTATGTTAATTCACAGGGGGACTGAGCAGCTTTGGAATTATTAAAACATGAGGTACTGTGGCATCACCTGTTAATCTAAAGAAATTATGATAGTTTCATAATCAACTCTTTCTGTTCAGTCACTTTGTTTAATGGGAATTTTGTTTGTTTAATTGCTTTCTTACCAGATGGCAGAGTTTGCATATAATATAAGAAATGGTGAAGACTTTATGTGAGCAAAGGCAGTAGAAAAAACCCAGTGATGTTAAGGTTTCCACATCTGAATTAGGGAGTTTGGAGATTTATTTTTTTTCTTCTGCTCTCCTGTTGTGACTCGAGGGCTTACTTTATTTCTGCCCTTGTAATTTGGCAGAGTTGAGAACATCCTTATAGTAAGAGCTTTGCAACTTCTAATTCTTTTTGCAGAGCAATGCATAAGGAAAAATGTTTTTAAAACAAAATACAACAAAACCCAAACCAAACCACCCCAAGTACCTTCTGGGTCCCACTTCAAAACTTAAAAGGTCATAGAATATAATATAATAGAGTATCCTGAGTTGGAAGGGACCCACAAAGATCGTTGAAGACCAGATTCTCATTCTCTTCAAGCATACAAGTAATGCTTTGTATGCTCTTGCACAATTTAGGATCAATTCTCAGTAAGAAGGGAGGTGAAATTCTAGTATTCCTAATAAACTAATAAAGTGAAGGTAACTATTTCTGCTAACATCTGTCTTTCAAATGGGAATTGACTGCACAGTGTTCATGTTTCCCCTGGTATTCAGAGAGGCATAAGCCAGTGGAAATAGTCAGGATGACATCTGGAGCCCTGGGTTTCAGCCTGTGGTGAATTCTTGTGTATTGCTGCTGAACCACAGCCTTTTCTTGCACAAGCACTGCCTGGAGTTGGGAGCAGAGGAAGGTATTGCAGCTTTTTAGTTAAACAGGGAGAGTTTGAGGGTAATACTGTGAAACAATTTAGCATTGAATCTGAGGGGTTTAGTCTGTGTCAGTCAGGGCGTGCTGCTGCAGTGTGGGCAGCCCCTGCATCTGCCTTTGTCACCTAGCAATGGGGAGGGTGAGCTTGGGAAAGAAGTCAATGTAGACAACTAATGTACTGGAGAAAGACCCAACAAGTATAGTTTCAGTGTTGTTGTCTAATATCCCCTCTCCCCCATAAGTTTGATTTATGATAGTTTGCTTGCATTAGACATTACAAGTGACTCAGCTGAGCATGTGAGCTGCATGCAGCAGCTCAGTACAGGTGCTGAAAGGGTGTCATCAGCTGGCAGCTGGAAGAGCTGCTAGTGGACAATATAATTTGCAGTGCTTTTTACATTTTTTCCATACTCTGCTGACCTGTTGGTGGCTGTGCCCTGGATTCACCTCCTGTGACAGCTGACCTGTGGCTGTAACACAATGACCATGCACTGGGTCAGCAGTGTCAGGGGTGTCCTGGCTGTTGGCTCCACTCACTGCAGCCTCACAAGGTTTCAACCTTGTCTGCCTGAGAGCAAGAGGAGAGTTAGTTTGGCATATGGGGCTGCTCCATGATGGGTTTGAGGCGACCAAGGATGCTGTTGCTCCTTTGTCAGCTGCAGATGGGCAACCCCAAAGTTGCTGACCACCAGAAATGAAAAGAAGCTTCCAGTCAGGCCAGTGAGTCTGTGCAGGAGAGATGGGAAATGTGGGTGGAGGAGGAGGGAGACCAAGAGGTATTTGGACAGTAAATACTCTGCAGGAGCTAATCAGGAAACCCTGGGGATGGCTTATGGCATGGCTGCTGTGGGATACAAAAGCAAGTGGATGTAGCTCTGCCCAAAGGAGTGTGCACTGCTGTAACAGGGTAGGAGTAAGGTAAGTAGTAGAGTTTTCCTTCACTTGGAAGAAAAAGCCAAATGCTATCCTTGGCTTGCAAGAAGTGTGCAAGTTAAGCTAAAAGGGAGGTAAAATATGAATGCAGAAGACTTGAGGTGACCACCACACAGTGTAAACAGAACACTTGGACTGAACAGAAGGATCACAGTCTGGTCCCTTATATTTAATCTTCTGTAGATTGAGATAGCTTGGTAATCAACATGTTGTGCAATACTTCAATTTCCGTATATTTCCAACTGAAAACAAATAGTCCTTGTTTGGTTAGACTGTGTAACACTGGCAAGTTATTGTTAACCCATGGCCCTTTGTCTTAATGGAACACAGTCTAAACAGAAGGGCTTTTGTTACAGTAAAAGTGGGTGAAAAAGCAGTGAGAGTTATTGCGTGTTGCTGTGCAAGACATAAAGTAAGACTAAAATCCCTTGGAAAGAACTGTAATGTGGACCCAGAAAGAGGACTCGGCACAGTTCAGGACTAAGCTTTTGTGCTTGTGTGTGAGGAGTCTGACAAGGAAGGGGGGCAGATTGTGGACCGCATGGGTTTGCATGCATGGCCTTTTCAGCACTGAAGGGGAATGGAAAGTCTCTGCTGCTCATTACAAGAGGCAGTGGTCTGTATAAAACCAAAAGAAGTTCTGAAGCTCAGATACCTACAGGCACAGGTCAGCAAAAATAGTCGTGCTGTTTATCATAGGAAGTGGGTAACAGCGGAGGAGCGTGTTGGTAACTTATGCTGTCTAAGGGTGAGCTCAGGTAACATTGCCATCCAACCTGTGGGAGTGTACATCTGCCATGGGGTTGTGGCTGCTTAGAAAAAATAATGCAAACAAGCTGCTTTAATAGTGCAGAACATTAGGGCAGAAGAGAAGCACAAGAGTTCAGCTCTTGGTGTGTTGTCAGCTTCTATAGGTGTTTCTCATTGGTGGTGGTATTTTTGTTGTGTTCCAACCTCTTTTGCTGTGCCTGCTTTCTGTTATCCTTTAGCCTGGACAAAGCATGTGAGCTGAGCTGTTTGCTGTGCTTTGACCCAGAGCCGGATGGTGATTAACTCACACAGTGAATTTAATTGGAGTTCTGGGAGTTTCTCTGCTGCAATTTGAATCTGGCATGAACCTTCAAAATGGAGCTTTTACAGTAGTTTTTCTAATGCTTTTACATCAAACAGTGGAAAAAAATGTAATAGTGGAATGTGTTGGCTGTAAGCTTGCATGTATTCATGCGTGCTGTTAGTGTGTGATGTGGAGGGAGGACAGTGGGCATCTGTCATGGACTTTTCTTGTTGCAGCATGGATTCAGTCCTGACTGGTTTAACTTCTCTCTTCTAGTTCATCACTCCCCTGCCAAAGAACCAGCACATCTGAATGCATTTCCTGAGCACCCATCCTCCCTGAATTACCTGAGACCCAAGAGGCAGAGACCTCAGATGCTGAATCTGAGCGGTACCGAGGTGTCTGGGGTACTCAGACCAAGGCCAGCAGGTCTAGACAGCCCATCGAGCAACCGCTATGCTGGGGACTGGAGTAGTTGTGGGGAGAACTACTTCCTAAATCCCAAGGACTGCCTGAACGAAGCAGACTACGATGACGTCCCTTCAGAAGACACGGAGAGCGGGGATGAGAGCAGCAAAGCCGAGGAGTTGGATGCCCCAGAAGGACACCCACAGCCTGTCCCTGGAGAGCACACCTTCCAGAGCTACCTGACAGTGCAAGCGATAGACTCTGCGGTGGATCACAGGGCAAACCTCAAAGACCTGCAGGAAAGTATTGATACTCTGATAGGAAATCTAGAAAGGGAACTCAATAAAAACAAACTAAATATGAGTTACTAAATCCTGTCCTGTACCTTGTCTCCTCATTGTGCCTCCATGCCCCTCATTGGGATTCTGCAGCTGTGTAAGGAGTGATGGTGCCCCTAAACACCTTGTGGTAAGGCCACGGCACATTTTAAGCCATTCCATAATGTTTCTGCCTTGTTGTTAGAAGACATTGTCCTGATATCTGTGTTGGAGACACCTTAGAGACCGTGAAGTGATTCCACATAGTGGCATTTCCTCCCTAAAAACACTATGCACTTAGGTGGTCTGGGCAATACCTGGTAGAAGATAAAGCAACATCTCTGCTGTCAGTGGCAGCAGAACTCCTCGTTCCTGAAATCCTGGTTCCGGTACAGATATTCCTCTTGGAAGAGGATGAATGCTGCTTGGCCTGAGTTTTGCAGCATGGACTTCAGATAGACTTGTTTTACTATATATGCAATGGCTGCTATGAAAAATGCTTTCTATAATATTTATATATAAAGTTTTAATTGTACAAATATTAACATATTACTGTATTAACACTTTTCAATAATTATTTAAACAAGCAAAAAAATAAATATTTTTCTAACCTTGTTTGTATATATCTATGTATAAATGTGCATGTGTCTGTAGCCACCTTTGGAAGGAGAGGTCTCAGAATTACAAAATGTCCCCGTTTCTAGGAAGACAACGTTCAGCGATGCCAGGATGAGGGTTACACAGTGTTTGATTTATGCACAGAAACATGGCCAGAGAGAAGGCGGGGTGAATGATTAATGTAAATGACCTTGTGTATTGCAGGAACATCAGTTTGCAGGTGTTGACTATTAACTCTCTCTCATACACACCCCACCCTTTCTCTTTTTTTTCTTTTTTTCTCATTGTTTGTTTCTTCCTCAGTGGTTTTTTTCACATATAAAAGAGTCTGGAAGGTACTCACTTCTCAAAAAATATTTTTGGTTTGTCCCTATAACCTGTTACTTTTATTATTGCTATTTCAGTACGTTTCTTTTTTTTCTCCAGAGTTTCCTGTATTTTTGTTGTGGTAGCCTTGTCTGGCTGCTGGTAGTTAGAAGTGTTAGAGCCGTCTGTAAAGGAGCTGTGGCTCTGGAGAGGCAAGACTCAAGTTCTGCACAAAGGCAATTGCTTTTTTTCCTCTGAGTCTTTTCTTCTTGTTGTTGGGTTCTTCTTGTTTTAATTATTCTCCCAGAAATGGAAACCGGAGTTGTCACATGAGGTGGAATGAGTCGAGGGATGTCACTCCTGGGCAGTTTCAGTGGGATTGCAGTTCGCTGGGACCTTATTAGATTCAGCTGTTACCATCTGCTCACATCATCCTTATAGTCATTTATGGCGAGCAGTTAAATATTTCACGTTAAGGAGACACGTTCTTGATGTATTAAAAATAGTTATCAAATAGTTACCAAATTACATACAGATGTTTTGATAGTCCCTGTAACTAAAAGGAGATTTCAGAGCCATTCTTGTCCTCTACAGGTACAGACACACCCCCGAGGAAGGGGGAACTTGGGCGAGTGGGGGTGAGAAGGTTTTGGTGTTTTGAGAGGTCAAACACCGAGCTGCTGTCAGCTGGCAGGGTAGAAATTAATTCTACATCTTTTCGGTACAATTTTTGGCATCCTGCCATGGCTTTCCATTCACCCTGTGGGTAAGTGCTTTTTTGCTAACCTGTACTTCTTTATACTGCTTAATTGAAGAGTTATTTATTTACAGTAGCAAGGAATTAAGAATTGTTATGGCAAACTTCACCCCTCTTTTCTAAGGAATTATTTTAGCATGGTTCCAATGGTTTATTCAATCTCATTAATTTATTTTTTATAAGTGTTAAAAGATGCAAAACAATTATTGCAATATAATGATAATGTATGAAAATGTAAATTTAACCTGAGGCATTTATCAATAAATCAATGTATTTTTTTAAACTTTTATACCTACAGAATGTGCATACTTTTTAAACTATAAATTTAAATTCTAAATAAAAATTGAATTAAGAACAAAATTTGTCTATGCCTAGTTAGTGATTATTTAAACCTGTCTAAGCTGATGCCATCCCTCTGCACTGGCTGCACGTGTGAATTAATTCCATAAAGACATTTAGCTTTTTGAGAGGTGTTCTGTTGTCATTTCTAGATTGACCCAACATTTGAACTAGATAATTAAAAAAAAAACAAAAAACAAATCACTACTCAATTAGCACTACTTGAAAGATGTTTCCATTTCAAGTTTTTTGATAAATGACATATTAAGCTTTCATTGTCTGTAACAATCCGAATATGTAAGTAGTCACCTCTTGAAGTGTAAGATTTTTCTCCAGGAGGGGTGGGTCTGTAACTCAGGGCAACAGTGTACTGCTCTGTCAACTTGAATATTTTAACATTACGACAGCGGAAATTAATGACTTAATAAATTGTAATAATGTTAATCTAATCAGGTACTTGAAATACAGTAACATATTGGTATTATTTAAATGAAACATCTGCTGCTAATTTAGTGACAACACCTTGTAGAACACGTTTTATGTCTTAGAAATCCTCTTTCAATGAGACATTTCCCCAGTGGTATTTTTGTTATATGTTATCCCTTATATGTATTCTTATCAATACTATTATATTTCATATTATTTACATAATCTGGTCAAGGTGCATTCTTTTGATGATTTTTACAGATTCTTAAGGAACAGGATTAAAATGGGAATTACCCTACTCTAGAAACATGGAGATTAAAACAACTTGTTTTAATCAAAGCAGTAATGAATTTTTTTTTATACAAAAGAGTAGCCTCGGGCTGTGTGTGGTTCACAGGGCAGAGCTCCTCTTGAGCCCCGTGGGCACAGCCAGGAGCCTCCCCTGCTGCACTGACCTCAGATGTTGTCTGCCTCATATAACTGTGTGTGACATCAGGAGCAGCTCCTGTTCACCAGCGGGTAGAAGAGGTTATAAACAGAGGGCAGAGCCTGTGGTGGAATTCAGAGAGCAAATGTCCTTGGAGTGCATGGACTTCCTTCAGGTGTGACCTCTGCTTCCCAGGTAGAGGAAATGAATGCAGGTGCTCTTGCAGAAACAGTTCCAAGACTTGCACCAAAATCACATATAAATGGTTGTACCAAAGCATTATAGCAAAGTGCTGGGCCGGGTCATAACCGAGAATTGTAGTTTGTAGTCCTCAGGGAAAAGCAGAAATGCAAAGGTAGGTCTGTGCAGTTCTTTGCTGCCAAGTGTTAAGGATGAGATGCACGTAGGTGGATTCAGGACTGGACTGGGCCCATTCATAGAGTTTTAATCCTTTCCTGTTGGTTTAAATAGGATTTTCCAAATGCTGCTGGGGCTGTGTCACTGACCCAGCTGACACAATCACTTCTCCCACTTTTTCAGCTTCCCAAAGTGGCTTATTACAGGAGCGTTCAAGAGATGGGTAGGGATGATGTGGGGTGTGCTGTAGTGGGGTTGGCTTAAGCCACTGGGGACTTAATCCTCAGAAATCTGAGGATTTTACATCTGTCTTTCCCAAATGTGTAACGTACTTGTGTGTTTGTTAACACACCAGACAAGAAATGTACCTGCAGCTATTCAGATGTTTTCTAAAAATAGAGGGAGATATCCCAGCAGATATTCAGGATTTTTATGAAATCAGTCTGTAAATCTGATAAGCCAGAGACACATCTGGTATTTCTACTGTCAGATCTTAATCCCTTTACTTTCTTCCCCAGCCCAAGGTGTATTGGGTTACATTAAGAGAAAAAGGGTATTTTGATATAAGAAGCCGCTGTCTCACATTCTGGAGCTAGCAACAGCTGAAAGATGGTTATTTGGGGTGGGGGGAGGGCTGATATTACACTTTCATGTAACTATGATACATTTGTTTTAAAATGTCATCCTACATAATTAATTTGCCATGTTTTCTTTTTTAATTTACCACTTGACTATTTTAGAACCACATGGGAAAGCCTTAACGCTAAAGTTTTCTGAGCAAAATTGGAACAGTAGGATATGAGATGATGCAAAGCTGACCCTACAGGTATTTGAACGTCTAGAATTGTGAGGATAAAGGATCATCATGGGATGTGTAATCTCAGGTCTCTAGTGTTACGTGGGAGCAGATACGAGGAGGAAAATGACTGTCAGGAAGATTACTCCCTTTCCATTGGGGAATTCCTGCAGTTACCCGAACTACTTTGCTGTAGGGAAGGAGAGGAGCTAATAAGCAGAGCCCTGACCCCCTGCCTCCTTGGCCTCAATGTTAGGAAAACCCAGCTGAAATCCCTCTGTCTTCTGAAATATTTTCTTAATCAAAACTCTCAAGAGTGCCTCTGTGGAGGGAAACAAGGCTCCCATTGAGGCTGCTGCCTCTTCTGGGGGGTAGTGACAGAGCTGCAGTAGAGAGGAAATGTCCTCATTTTCCAGATAAGCCATGACCATAAGGTTGACTTATGGTTGGTTGACTAAGGTTGACTTGCAGCCCTGCTAATCAAAGCTGTGGAAGGTGATCTGAGGTGATGTACTAATCAAGTCCACGTCTGATAACAGAGACCTGAGCTTTTTAATTAGTCAGTTGTGTGATATTTGCATATCTGTATAGAGTAGGCTGTTGGTTAAATATTGATTTAGCAGGGCAGCAATGTTCTCTTCCTGTTTGCACTCTGACTGCAAACACTGTGCTGCAGGTGGTAGGGACACGCTTGTTGAGTTTTCCCCAGGTTTTAATTTAGAGGTAGTTCAATATGAAGGGTAAGGAATATCGCTGTAATAGTTAACTTCAAATTAACAAACAAGAGAGACCATTTTTCAAACAGAGTCCTATCTAGTGCTACCTCTTAAATCTGACCAAAGTTCAATCAAAGTGGTAAAAGTGCATGACAGGGAGATCCTGGCTGTAGAAAATTGAAGGGGCATATTTTTGCCACTACCTAAAACCAATTTGCAGTGTTTATTTGGGGACTCAGGAGCCTCACACAGTTTCTGTTGTGTATTTGGCTGTGCTTTACTCTGACGAAGCAGAGCACTGGGGCTGGCTATCACTTGTCAGCTGAAGATCCTCTCTGCAAATCCCCTGTGTGTCAGTTGTCTTTTGTGCTTTAGTGTCTACTGTGACCACATGGACATTTGTTTGACAGGAGTCTGTGACCCTCAAACATTTTGGTGAGTCATGGAAAGAATGAATTCACCCGTATAGAGTTTAATCTGTCCTCCTCTGATAGATTTAATTTCTGCTTGACAGGCTCTGCTCAGTTACATGGTGTCTGACCTGGCAATTGAAACCGAGTAGCCACCAGAGAACTGCTTACCAAGGACTCCTCTCTGTGGATGGAGGATGAGCATTAACATTCATGAGCTGTTACTCATTTACACTGGTAAATATTAAAACTTCTGTATAACACCATTTGATCTCTCTGAGGAATAATTGTCTTTTGACAGAAATGCACAGACACAGTGTGCTTGGTAAAAGCTGTTTACTCTAAATAATACTGATTTCTTTGAGGGAACAATATATTTTAATGGATTTGGTTTCCTATTTGTAAGCATTTGCCAGGATTAAGTAACAATTCTTTTGTAATTCTGATGACAGCAAGTAAAAGTGGTTCAGAGTTACAGAACTGACTAGGTTGGGAAAGAGCTCTGAGAGTCCTGACAGACAAAACTTTGAAAACTATTATTTAAACAGAATATTCATTATAACTGTATTAATGAAAAATAGTGGGGGAAGTGTGTCCAAAACAATGGTTCTTTAACCACACCATGAGTGAACAAATGAAGTTAAGAAACAACAATCTCTTAACTGCAAGATTCTTTATTTCCAAAGCTAAACAGGTTCTGCTGAAATAGAGGTCTTCAAATAAAAAGCTCGCTGGTTCTAAAGGTGATAATGGGCTCAAAGTATCCAGTGAGTGAAATATTTCTTGTCTCTAAATCCAATATTATCTGCTTCTCCAGGTCCAGAAATACAGTTTTCTTGCTCCTCCATCTCTTGTTTTCTGTAGAATAGTCATACTCTGAAGGAAAGGCACAGACCATATTGTAATGTTAAGCTTTGAAACCTGCATGTGACCCCGTTGCTTTCCCATGGGTTATATCAGTGCTGTCACAAATTAATGAAAATAGGCATCCCCTGGGGCTACAGCAATCAACCAAGGAAATGGCAGTTTAGTTAGTTAGCACTGTTACATCATTTACCGAAGAATGGATAGGCAAAATCCTTACGTGAGTAAAGAACAGGAGGTTGGAGTCATCCCTGCTTGAAGGAGCAATGTTTATAGGGAAGTTGGCAAAAATGTAACTTTCAGAACGAGTAACTGATGTAAAATGAAAAGCAAATTTATAGTTGTTAAATGTCCATAGGCTTTAATGTTCTTGCAGGGGTTTCACTTGACCAAGAACTGCTCTTATGTGAACTAGGAGCATTTTTTCCATTCTTAAGAACTGTAAATATGAAATAAAGAGCTGCTAAGCTATTCTAATTACACCCATGCTGACTTTTTTGAAAATACTAGAGGAAATCCTGTCTAGCAAAACAGGTGCATTTTAAAGACCCAAAGAAACAGAAAATTTTCTTAATTCCAAATACAACATACTGTTTTCTCTCTCTGTGCCTCCAGCTCCATTTCAGTTCTGTTTTGGCTTGAAACTTTTGATACTCTTGGAACTCTTGTTCACAGTACTTCAGGTATTTGACTTCTCTTTCAAAGAAATCAAGTACATCGGCATGCTGTTAACACAATGACAAACAAGGGTCATTACATGCCCAAAGACACAAATCCATGGCTGATGATCTGAACGGTATTATTAGTTTATCTATACTGCGAATATAAATATCTCTATTTATCTCAATAATTTGCAGCAAAACCATATAAATATCTGAACAACTTCAGGCACAAAGAAAACAAACTAGCATACTTCAGTATACATTACTGTGGACTCTATAGCATTGTTTTAATGCATGAAACCAGGTGTCATTTTATGGATGTGGCAAAAAATGCTGAAGTTTTCGTGTAGCGAGGTTGGAGCACTGGAATTCTACCAAATGTCACTGAGGTTTGCTTTAGTTGACTCCTGTCTGAGCTCTTTGGAAAGCCAGCTTTACTACAGGTGATCTTTGGAGAATATGGCCATTCTGATCTCACATTAATTGCTGTCATTTGAAGGCAACTTTTTCCAGGCAGGCTTGTTTCTGTGTTGGGAGTTTTCAGGATAAAGTGTCAGAGATTAATAAAAATTCTTACCAACCTCATTACTGGAAGGATGACTTAGTGTTTGACAGATTTCCAAAACATGCAGTACTCCAAGATTGTCAGAAACAGCTAAAAAATGCTGCTCCGCTGAAAGATATTTGACAAAAAACATATAAACAACCCAAATTCCAACAGCAACGTGAACCTCCACCCAAATACAAGCTACAGAGGGTTCATTTTTGTTCTGGTCATTTTGGCTTATTGTTCACTGCAGCAAAAAAGGCAGCCTTATTGCTCTGTTATTTTATTTAAAAAATTCCCTTTAAAGTTTATTTTTTATCAGACTTTTTTTTTCTTAATTAAATTTTTTTGGTTGCTTTTATGGTGTGATAGTACACTTAGAACTGATGTGTATGCATTTTTTTTATATACAGTGCTAAATTAGTGGAAGTATGTACTTATATAAGAGTTTGTAATAAGATTTATGTGCCTTGGAGTCACGGGTCAGTTTGCAAACAGGGTAGCACAATAAAGTGCAATCACCATCAACATACGTGAGGCAGTCCCGGGGCTGATGAAAGTGATGGCTGATTTGGAGATGTTCTGGAAATGAGATGGCTCATGAGTTTTCTTCAGTAAGTCCCAAATATCTATATTTCCATCATCTCTGCCAATGAACAAAACTCCTGGTCTTGCTAAGGACCATTGTCCTGCAGTGTATCTTCCTGCAGAGCAGCTTGACTGAAGGATTGGTCCATTCTTAATTATGAAAGCAAATCAAAGATAGATCAAACAATCAAACAGTGCTATCAGTTCACTCCTTCAGATCTCTTATCAGTGGAGAACATTCACAATTTAAATTACCTTATTACAAAACTTTTGTCAATGGCAAAATTTGTACCACCTTCTGCAGATAAAGAGAATTATGGGGAAGTGTAAAAACTGGTAGGTCACTTCCAGTCTATTAAGGTAATCTGTCTATCTGCTGTTAAAACCTGTGGTCTGGAGATTTTGTCAGGAATCCTATATGAGAGGAACTGTAAAAAAACCCCGCAGTTTTTTGTCTTCACATGATGAAAAAACTTTGTCCTAAAATACAAGTACTTCAGACTTGTTTAGCCCACATTTCCTTTATTCTTTGTTTTCCCTAGCAGCAGAATTATATAGTTGAGAAGTTACAGTTTTTACAAGGTTAGAAATGAAGTTCTTTTTTTATAGAAGATTCTTTTATACCCGATTTGTTTCTAAACTATGAAGCTTTGGGACTTACAAACATTTCTGAAAATACAGACTCAGAGTCCATTATAGTTCTGTCTTGTATATCTATGACTTACGTTACAGCTGTGTTAAAGTAACTTACTGTAACCCCTTCTTTCCAAATGGCAAAATTCTGGCCTCCAATGCTTAGGAAGGTGTCTTTAAAAAATGGAGATCTCTGGAGAGTGTTGATAGTTTCAGTGTGAAGGCTGTATTTCTGAGTCTGATGCTGACCTAATGGATGAAAAAGGCAGTTGCTTGTAACTTGTGCCTTAGTGATCAAGAAACTAGAATGCAGGACCCAGCACAGGCTTTAAAGATGCTAGCCTCGTTTTATTGCTCACAAGGTACAGGAATTGGAATTACTGCAAATCTATGATTTGTGACAGTAGGTGCATAGTGATGCACTGTGAGACTGGAGAGGGTTGTGCTATTCTGTCATGTCAGCTAAACTGCTTGCACTTTTGAGGGTGTCCTGCTAAATCCCACTGTCATCAGTGAGATAGACTATTAGAGCTGATGAGCAAGAATCTTAAAAAGACAGTATAGATGCAAATATTTTAAAGCTAGTGATATAGTAAGGTTTAAAGAGGTATTGAGAAACTTGAACTTACTAACTGGTTTTGCCGAATTAGCATCAATTTTCATTTTCCAGTCAGAATAAACAATTACTCCATCCTGTAATGCCAGAAAAACCAAGTAAATGCTAATGTTAGAGTTTAGTGGCTTATATCAAAGTGACTTGTTTCTATTTTTACTTAATTACAACCATCATTAAATATGATCTTAGTAAACTAAAACCTGAATTCGCAGCCAACGACTGAAAACACATAAAAATTTTGTGTCACCATTTTTCAGTTATGTATTGCCAAAACAGCTTCACTTACCATGATGATTGTAAGCAGTCCTTCCTGCAGAATTAGGTGCCTGGTTTTTATAGTTCATGCTTTGCTCCAGTACTTGGGGAAAAGGTGACCGGAAGCAAAAAGGTAGCTAGAAGCCAAATTTTCATTTCCATATGAACTCAAAACTGGGAAAGACTTGTGAATTTTAGATGCATAGAGAAGGTAGAGGGCTATGAACATCTGGGACTTCCTAAAGTAAAATTAAGTTTGGGGGGAAACTGTAGTACAAATGTTTACACCTGACATTTGGGAAAACACTAAAAAAATACTACTAATCTTATGCATTCTGGAATAAGGAAATACTGTTTGATTCCTAATAAACTCAGCATATTTTGGAAATGTCTTCTAATTCTACCCTTGAAGTAGTTCATAGTCTACCACATATTGGAAGTTTTTTTTTTTTTTAAGCCTGTAGCTAAAGCGTTAAAATGGAAGTAAAATGTGGCATGTTCAGAAAGATCTTTTTAGTTACATCTGAAGAAAACATGCAAGCCTATACATTTGTGAAAGCCCTGTTATTTAATTGTTCAGTCTTTCAGATATCTCAGATTAACATTTTCCTTGGTGATATATTAATTTCACTTACTTTGTTTCCAACAAAAAAGTTGGTGGATATATTCTCGAGCACTTCTAGATTTTTGCTTGAAGAACTACTCATCTCTGTATATGGGCTCTCTTTGGCAGGTGCTTTTACTGCACTCAGAGATTTCGCCTTCCCTGGGAAACAAGATGGTTACATCTATTTGTTAAACACTGGAATTTATCAGACCAAGCAAATCCTTTGTCTTGTAAAGGTAGTTCATGGATAATGGGAATTTCAAGAGGAGAGATGAAGAAAGACTGACAGGTAAAACAACAGTTTTATAGGTTAACTGTTTCCTGGTGTAATCTCCCCTTTCCTGCTCTGGTCAGTCCTTCCCATACCCAGACATCTACTTAGGGTAGCCCCACACTGTTCTTCTCCTGTTTTACACATCAGTGTCTCCATGGGAAGTGCCCTTACCCATCACCCGTAGCTGCTGCAACCAGGAGCTAACAGCTCTGCTCCAGGGAATGGATTCTGTCTAAAAATAGTTTTCTATAACAGCTGAAAAGGACATACTGTTTGAGGGATAAAGAAATTGTGTGGGGGACTTGCATGGGCTTTTGAGTGAAACTGGGTAGAGTTACTGTGTATGCAGAGCTGCTCGGTTTGGATTCAGTACATGTGCATGTCTTTGTAGTCAGTACATGTAGGTTGCACTTTGAATACCAGTATATTTAAGAAACCTTTCTCCCCAGATGTGTTTAGCTATACGACATTTTGTTGCTCATCTTTTATTATGTATATACCAAAATACAAGCTTATTAAAAACATTTTCCCTAATAACTTTTAATAAAAATATTACCTGAGGTTTTGTAACAATAATGCAGTTCTCTTAAAATAATTCTGGTGGGACCATACTCTGTGTTGGTATCTCTTTCATGCAGACTTATCTGTTCAGAAAAAAGTGAAGTGCTAAAACATTTTGTTAGATCTTTGAGGTGCAAGTCTAAATTACTTTCTGCTGTAATGGAACAGGTCTTTTCAGTTTGCAGTGTGTTTGTAATACTCCACAAACAGTATTTGCTGCTTTCCATACAAGCATGGAGAAAATGCTCTTTGTGTTATCCTTTTCCTGTAAGAATTTTGCTTTGTTTCTAGCAAAAAAATCCCAGCCCAGCTCCATTGGTCATGCTTGTTCAACAACTGTACCAGCTGCAGCTATTCTGAACAGCACAGATCAGCACACCTAAAGTTGTTGGTTTTGTTTTTGTTTTTTTAAACTTTATGCTATTTTCAGCCTCACTTTTTTCACAAAGTGCTATGACCATTTTCCTGAAGTTGAGTGTTGCTATTAATTATGGTTTGACTCTGTTTCACCATTTGGGCCCCACTGCCACAGACAGCAGAGCTGTTGAGAAAGCTGACAGGACCTTACACTAGTTACACAACTACTTTTGTACCTACTGCAGTTTTTTAGAAGCAGTTATACTGTTTCTCATGAGTTAGCTTTTAAAAATGCATTTTATTGAAATTTCAACGGAATGTCGAAGTATTTAATTTAATAAGAAGAAGGAAAATCACGAGGAAATCAATATGCTGGAAAAATTACTCCCTGTGTTCTATATTTGTGTACACTACCTTTATGAGAGGTTTCCATGAGAGATCTAAATGCTTAGAAGTATCTGGAACACTAGATAAAGCCTTTTCCTGATTTTCCATGGCTGGAATATCCCAAAATAATATTGAGCTGCAAAATAATTGTATAATGTTATTCCTTGGTTTTGTTTTGAAGTCAGATGCAGTTTTCCACACATTTTAAAGTCTGGAGTTTTTTTAACCTTTCATCTTCAAACCTTGCATAGCAATAGAGGCTTTGAGAAGCAGACAAATGCTAGATACTTAATTGCTTCTTTTGTAAATGATGAAATATATAAAGCTAAACATTTACTTCCATTTTTTGCATTCTGTCCCCCTACCAGTCTTTCACACAAGATAATATTTGGTTATAACCATCATGACTATTCAGTCCACAAAAGAGGAGAATAATTTTGTCAGCTGAGGCTCCAAGTTTAAATATAGTTTACAGTATTTTTGTGGACTTAGAATCTTTTAACAGTTTTTTGTGCATGTCACACAGCCAAATGTAAGTGTAGGGGTGTGGCTTTCCAGGGTAATGCATGTATGATCAACACTCTTCTTAAGGTGGTATTCACAGAATATGAATGTATACATGCAAGGTTTTTCAGTTAATAAGCTCTTCATGCCATTACTGTAAAGGACAAGAATAGAATACAAAGTGCTTGTCTTCTGCATACAAAATTTCAGCTGTTTAGGATATGCTGATAGGAATCCAGAAGTGTGCTAGTTAAATCATGGATTATGCTCCATAAAGCTTTCCAAAGGAAACTGGAAGACATCTTGTAGAGTATATATTGTATATACCAATCAGGGGAGCAGGTTACAAGCTGCAGGCAATTTTCACCTCTGTTTTGGTTGTCCTGAAAATAACAGTGATAATTGTTACAGGGGAAGAAGATGAGACAAAAATCACATTCTGCCACGTAAGTACTTCAACACATAAAACAGGTTACTAGAAATTAAGTTCCTGTTTCTGCTTGGGTAATGTTTGAAAATCAGAACTTGTTAATTTGCAGTTACAAAGTCAAGCTATTTTACAAATGTACTTCAAGTGAACTGATGTCAGCTTTGCCTGCTACACACCTAAAATTCTAAATTAACCCAGCAGGATAAATACTTACTGGCACCACTGCAAGTCAGGCCCTCCTTAGTTTGCCATGTTTGTAACTTCTTTTATGCAGATTAACCAAAGAGCTAATCACTGAGAAATTTATTTACAGCAGTTCAGTGATAGTGGGAGTGATATGTCTTTGCCAAGTTTACACCATGGGTCATCTATCTTAAATTATCACTTGGCTCGACCTCACTGTGGGATGGTAGTGGTGCCTTCAAATGTTAATTATTAATAGTTTAGTTTGTATGTATGGGGTTCTGCAGGTTTTATACTACTTATTATTTACCAAGTAGTTATTGGCTTATTCCAAATTAATTTTAATTATTCAGAAAAATAAAGGAAAGGTGTCAGGAGTACCAAGTGATTATAGGATGAACCCCAATCAAATATATTTCCAGTATATGAAAAACATATATTTTGGCTAAAACTGTACTTATCAACCATGTAGCAAAATTTCAGCTCCACTTTTTTTATTTTTTATGGCAAGTTGGGCCTACTCTAATTTTCATTCATGAATTTGTCTACCTGGAGTTATAATGGTAGTTTTGCAACCAGGCAAAGCTGAATTAGGTTCTGGATATAACTTTGAATAATTTTTTATTAATATGTAATTCTAAAACTCCTGATTTTAGGAACTGTGCCATAAAAACTGCTCTGCCGTGCAAAGGCTGATACATATTCCATGTTTATATAACAAAAAGTATGTCCCAGTACATGTTGCTAAATACTGACAAAATGATTCCTTTGTCAATGTTATTTATTAAGCAGGGTTTTCTGTATCTGTTATCCCAGATAACCATGAAAACAGCTTTCTCAATCTAAACTTTGACTAAAAAACCCCACCCAAACAACAAAAACCACAACAATGCCTGCTATCCAATCCCTTTCCACATGTTTTACATCTGGTACTGATTAGTATCCATGGGTATTACTGTAGCATAAAATAATAATGAACAGTTGTATGAGCTTTCTTTTTATGACAAATGTGTACCCTTTTCCTCACTTTTCTGGTAATGTTGCTAAGGACTGCAGTATCCTTAAAAATCCTTAAAAAGTCTTAAAAATTTGCATAAACCTTCTAAAGATTTCAGTTTTCTTTCTCTTGGCCTGCTTTTCCACTGTCATTATTTGATCACTGCATTTGACTACCTTTGCATTTCAAATTAGTTTAGCAACCATTTGCAATACTTTGATGGTAATTGAGCACCCAGTACTCCTGTAATGGTGTTGGACCCTTCAACTACAAAGACCCTAAGTACTATGGAGCTTTAAAACCATCACAGAAAGTGAAAATTTTGAATACACAGGCAGCACCTCAAAGAATGAAGGTAACTGCAACACCACCATTCTTGGGTACCCAGATATTTAGGACATTGAAGTTATTTCTCAGAATTTTTGGTGACAGGCTAGATTGTTCATAGTAGAATTTTAACACATTTTAGATGTGGAAGGCTTATTAAAATTTTGAATTATAATTTTCAGTAAAGTTGCAGAAATTTTTTCTAGTATGAGAGGATTTATGTCACACTGAGAACCCAGCACAGTTATAAAGCACAACAAACAGGACAAGAGGCACCAGATTGTTAATCTTCACTAAATGCAGTGAGAAATAATGAAGGCTATTACAAATAATTGACGCTTTAATATTTTCTCCTGAGTTTACACGAGGATTTCTGATGTAGTACATTAGGAATATAATAAAAAGAAGAAAAGTGAATTTTTAAACTCACCTCAGAATGACGTGGCAGCCACTGTATGTCTGTTACTGGCTTTTTATGACTATACTCTTTGGAAGAGACTGCACAGTATTTCACTAGAGGTGGCTCTGTGCTACTCTGCTGGACTTGCATAAGTGACGGCTAGAAATGATTTAAAAGGAGGTGTCAGTGTATTTACAAATGCTAGATCTATCAAACAAAAAAAGGTTACTTTGCATTCTGTTAATGCTGCTTCACGTATTTCAGATCAGTTTATAGAACTTTCAAGGGGTCTAATACCTTCCTCTAGGGAAAAAAAAAAAAAAGTATCAAACCAGCTCTAAAAACAATTCCAGCATACCTCCACAGGCACACATACATCCACTTATTAGTTTCTCCTCTGCTCATAGGTCTCTCTTCTGCTTATCCTCTTTATTGTCTTCTTCCACTGCAATCTTCTTCTCTTCCAATCTACCTTTTCTCTACCCATAAACATCTAAAATACTTTTCATTATTGCATTCAGTAACCAACGCTCTCTGTATTTGAAAGGCTTCATAAGGCAAGAGCAGAGAGTATGTTGGTGCCCATGAAAGAACAGAAGCCTAAGTCACACAAAATGCAGTAAAGCTATTAAGCTGTACTAATCAGGTAGGAATTATATTGTGATAATGGTTTTATTTCATGAACTCATCAGGTTTTGTATCTTTTCTAGTCTTTCATTGCAAAGATTATCTACTCCTCTCTTTTGAGTCAGGATACCTTCACCCATTTTTCCTCCACTGCAATATATTTACAATGGAAGCATTTACCATGTTAACAGCTGTTATCTCAATTTCATAGAATCATAGAATGTTAAGGGGTTGGAATGGGCCTTATAGATCATCTAGTCCCAGCACCCTCTGCCTTAGGCAGGGACACCTCCCACTAGACCAGTCTGTTCAAGCCTTATCCAGCCTGGCTTTGAACACTGCCAGGGTTGGGGCATCCACAATGTCCCTGGACAACCTGTTTCAGTGTCTCACTACCCTCACATTAAAAATTTCTTCCTACTATCTAACCTAAATTTCCCCTCTTTCAATTTGTATCCATTACTCCTTGTCCCATCACAGAGTCCCTCTCCAGCTTCCCTGTGGGCCCCCTTTGGATACTGGAAGGTTGCTATGAGGTCTCTACACAACTTTCTCTTCTCCAGGCTGAACAGCCCCAACTTTCTTAACTGTCTTTATAGGGCAAGTGCTTCAGTCCTCTTATCAACTTCATGGCCCTTCTTTGGACTTGCTCCAACAGCTCCATGTCCTTCTTATGCTGGGGACACCAGAGCTGGATGCAGTACTCCAGGTGGAGTCTCACAAGAGCAGAGTAGAGGAGGAGAATCACCTCCTTCAACCCACAGGCCACACACCTTCTGATTTAGCCCAGGATCCCATTGCCTTTCTGGGCTGTGAGCCCACACTGCCGGCTCATGTGAAGTTTTTAAATCAACCATCATGCCTAAATCCTTCTCTGCAGGGCTGCTCTCAATCACTTCTCTGCCCAACTTGTAGGTTTGTCTGAGGTTGCCACAACCCAGGTGTAGGACTAGGTGCACTTCCCTTTGTTGAACTTCATGAGGTTTGGATCGGCCTGCCTGTCAAGCCCATCAAGGTCCCTCTGGACATCCCATCTCTTTCCTCCAGCATGTTGACTGCACCACACAAGTTGGTGTCAGCAGCAGCAAACCTGCCGAGGGTGCCCTTGATCCCACTGTCCATGTCCCTGACAAAGATGTTGAACAGGATCAGCCCAGTACTGACCCCTGAGGGACACCACTCCTCACTGGTCTCCATGTGGACAAGGAGCTGTCGACCACAACTCTGCGTGTGGCCATCCAGTCAGTTCTTTATCCACCAAGTAGTCCATCCACCAAATTCATGTCTCTTCAATTTAGAGACAAGATGTCATGTGGGACAGTGTCAAATGCTTTGCATAAGTCCAGGTAGATGTTGTCAGTTGCTCTGCCCCTGTCCACCAATGCTGTAGTCCCATCATAGAAGATCACCAAATTTGTTAGGCATAATTTCCCCTTTGTAAAGCCACGTTGGCTGTTACCAATCGCTTCTTTGTTTAACATGTGCCTTAGCACAGTTTCCAGGAGAATCTGCTCCACGATCTTGCCTGGTGCAGAGGTGAGACTGACTGGTCTGTAAAAATGGAAATAGAGCCACCTTTTTAAAAATGGTGGCTATATTTCCCTTTTTCCAGTCATCAGGGGCTTCACCTGACTGCCATGATTTTTCAAAAATGATGGATAGTGGGTTAGCAATTTCATCTGCCAGCTCCCTCAGGACCCACGGATGAATCTCCTCAGGTCCCTGTAAAGCACAATGCAACCATCACCCCCGGACTTACCTTAGCTGCCACTTCTGCCGCTGCTGTCGCCTCGCTGTCTGAGTCAACGCCTTCATCAGCAACAGGTTTTTCATTTTGCATTTTTCCTCCATGTTGAGAAATATCCCACAGTACAATCTACAATGAGAAATGAGTATATTACAAATTATTAATTTGTATATTAATATGCATATTAATACGCATTTTTTTCAAATCATGGAGGTTCAGGGAAAGATAAGAAACTCTCTCTCTGCACTAGAACCTATAACGTCTTTAAAGTATTTTCTCTTTAGTCTGATGCAATCAACTGAAAGGCTACACTTGTCTCAAAAAAACCCCTATTTATCAGTACTACAAAGAAGCATCGTACAATAATGGTTCAGCTATGGAATAACCAGGCATAGCTTTAGTCCAAAATAAGAGAGTTTCTGAGAGTCTGTGACATCTGTCTTCTGTCCCTATGTATTACTATGGATGTTGAGTACGTCTCTTCACCCTTATTTTCATACTGTAAGAAAATACAGAAATATCCAAGTTTATTTTTTTAAATAGTGAATTAACACCTGTCCATTGATGCAGCCAGCAGCAATTATATTTGGATCACTTGGACTGAACTGAAAGCAGTAAATGTCTTCACGACACTCCAGTATTAACTAGAAAGAAGAAAAACAAGGTAATTGAGAAATACAGTCATATTGTTTGGTTTTCTCTTGTTATTTAAACATTTGGCATATTTAAAAGCCTTGGTTAAATACCTGGGGGTGGATAGGGTCAGAAAAACTCCAAAAAAGTATTACTGACTGGTGCAGCAGTGATTTATTGGAAAGTTTAATTTGCTCTTCATAAGAAAGCTGCTGTCTTGCTGACACTGCTATAATCCCTAAGTGAGGGAGAAAATTAATTTTCTCAAAAGAGGCAATTGAAGTTTCAACACACTGTTAATTATTCTAAATGACTTATATTTATTCCTTCTGAATATAGTGCAAAAAAACCCTAAAATAAACCAACCATATTTTTTTTCTTTCAGATCATCTTTAAAGAAACTATTTTTGTTACTTAAGATTAAGTTATTTAACAATGAGACATAGAACCTAAGTATCAAGATAAAATTCAGCTTTTTTTGCTGCTGCTCCTCAATAGTGTAATACTGCCCCTGAAATGATGTGACAGGCATATAGTCCTGGCCACCCATCCTGAAACCAAATCCTTTGTAGCCCCATTAATTTTCTATGCATGTTTCAGTGTTGGCCAGTAGTGAAGCATGGGTATTTACATAGAAGTTAAATGTGCCTTTAAGTCTGGCTGTAGCAACAGAGCAATAATCCACAGCAGGGGGCAGGAGCTGACATTTAGTATGTCTTGTGATGCTCCCTGGCACTCATCAGAGCCACGTCCCATTGTGGCTGTAACATTCCTCACACTTGTTAAGCCTGCTACAAGAGCCAACCATGGGGAGGATGGTGGTATGCAGAGCCATCTGAGGGACCTGGCAGAGTTGCAGCCCTGCTTGAGTGAGCCTCATAAGGGAGAAATTTCTCTTTCCAATGATCTCCATTCACACATTAGCGTGAAGGACTTTGCGTGGCCTGTCTCCTGCCTGAATTCTACAAAGAATTTGTCTGTCTTGTTTTTCATTTCATCTCAAATCAGCAATTCTGACAGTCATAATAAATTAGTTTTGATTTGGTTTTGAATTTGAAAGCTGATTTGATTAATTTTATGAAAGATGCATATTTTTTAGCTGTCATATAATACTCATCATTGAAGACTGAAATCAGTACTGTAACTGCTTTACCAGAAATGGTTGGATGCCAGCAAATACAGCTAATGGTTCTGTCCTTGAGGTACTGCTCGTTGGTAAATGATTGGTATGCTTTAAGGTAAATGTCTGGCTTGCCATCAGAACTGCTTTTGTCTTCGGCTAGGGCCTTCCAGTCATCAAAAAAAGCATTCATAATTTCATTTTGCTGCAATGCAATTTCCACTCTGTTTTGTGGAAAGAACAGTTAACACTTCAATAATCCAGATGTGACTACTCAGTAATAGAATCACAAAAATTTCTGTAAAGAGGCAGCTATTGTTTTACACAAAATTGTGACCACAGTAGTTAAAAACTTAATTCTTCAGTGATGCATTGCTGCAAGGAAACCCTCTTACATTTAAATAGAAATAGCTATTGTACCAAGAATTTAACTCTAGTTCTGTGTGGACCAAGTACAGTCCAATTCTTGTGCAAGAAGTGTCAGTAAGTTGGACGTGTCCCATGACTGAGGACATAGTTATGGGTAAGACAGCACCTTTGCTGACTGCATAACCCTCTGCTTGAGTGCGCAGTGTTTGAAAGATCAGCTTTGCCATTTATTTGAAAACATGTATCACTATAAACTTTAGCAGTTCTAATATCTATTTAAAAGAACAATATTTATATGGCATAGACCTTACATAAATTTTCATAGAAACAAATATGAGATTAATATTTGTTAGTGTTACAATAATAAACAAGGGGGGAAAGTATATAGAAACAAAAAGTAAAATTGGTATTTAACCAAACCAATGATCCCTTCAGACAAGAGTACTTGCTTGTATTCTGTGTTATCTCAGGTAGCCTTTAAGGATATTGCTGCAGTAATTTTACCTTAAGTGTATTGACGTAAGAAATTCTTTCAGCTTCTCAGATGACAGACTCTCTGCTTTCTCTTCCTCTGACAACTGCCTAGGACAATATTGCATGGCTGCATTTTTTGGATAGGTCCTAACCAATTGGAATAAATTTGAATGTAAGTATAGAAACCACTTCAGAGAGAGAACCCATTCAGTGTGTGAAATTAAAACCTAAATGTATTATTTTTTTCTCTTTGGAAAAGAGTGGAAGAAGGAAGATGCAAACAGAGCATCCAATTTTGTTCTATTAATTAATAGTTTGCAACTAACTCCAGAATTTTAGTTAAGAAACAGTGCATAGCTTAATAAATAAACTGATAAATATTTTCTCATACTTACCATTTTGTCTGAGTACTAGCTTCTCTTACTTTTGGAACTATTTGCAGCCCCACATCTTTTTCAAGCATTTTAATACTGAAAGTTTTGTCTTCGTAGGATGTGCATTCAACATAACCGTCTGTTCCGTGTGAAGCGTTCTTATCAGTAAATGCAATTGGTGCACCAAATTTCCTGCGTACTCGAGAAATCTTGAACTTAATCTGGAAAAATATGTCTTTCCGTGGTTAGTAGAAGAGAATGTTTTTGTAAAACTGTAAAAACATTCTGTAAAATGGCAGCATTCACATCATTACAGAATTAGTTCTATTGATGATTTCTGTGCTGAGTTAACTTATATTTCTGCATCTTGAAATTCTGAAGTGCTCTTATAAATAACCTACATATGTAGTACAACACAGGTTTGTATTTCTAAAACAAGAAGTTGCCATAACATTTTTGGATAACTGCTCATAGAATAAGAATAATTTTCTAATTCATCCAATATCAAAATTACATTTAATTGAAGGATTAATTTGCAGAAAGCTTTATGTAATACTGAATTAGGCTTCCAAGACCTAACTTCTCAGCCCTTCCCTCTTAGAGGAATTCTCAATTTGGGTGAGATCTTTCAGCTTTCCTTGCACTACCTAGGGAAAGAAAAGTACTCTGAAGAAGATCCGCAAAATTTTGAGTGAGGAATTTCCTTATAGTGAGAACTAGGAAGAAGGGACGTGGCTTGACTTCTACCCACAAAGAGAAGTAGGCACTTGATCTCAAGCAGTAGAAAGATATTGCTTTGTCTTGGATTCATAGCACTTTTGAGTGGACCTTGCTAGCAATGTAGAATACAGAACACTTGGACTGTGAATATGTTAAATTTGGTGACTGTGAATTAGCTTTAGAACATCTTTTTAAGTATCAGCAAGATGTCCGGTTGCTGAGAACTACCAAAACTTAGCCAGTGTCTCCTGAGCAAGGATTTAGGTATTGAGTAAAAAGTTAGATGCTTGGAGATGCCCCACACGTCACAAGTTAGGTGACAATTGTGAATGGATCTTCTTTTTGGATATATAATTTTCTCAGTATAATCTGTGGATGTAATTAATCAAATATGTCCTCCTGTAAAGTCATCTTGTAATACCTGTAGTCAGTAACACTTAAAAGTGTTGCATGCTACTTAAATGCCATCTGTGGAATGAAACAGAGTTCACTGAACTTCAAAGACACAGACCAGTAACTCAATTTGTAATCTGACCACATTGTAAATTAAATAAAAATCAGCAGAGGTGGCAATGACCAAAGAGGATCAGGACTTTTGAACTTACACCTTCAAAAGTAGTTATGTTCCATGCAGTCTCATGTGCCTTAGTTGCAGGACTTAAATAGAACAGAGTCTAAAAAAAAGGTTTATGCAGCACTTTCAGTTTTTGTTAAAAGTGAAGCTATTTCTCTATTTCTCTCTCTTTGTTGGTTTTCTTGAAAGACCTCAAGCAAAACTAGGATCTCAGCTTCCAGTTTCCTGACTTCTTCTTTTTAAGGAACTTAAAATATGTTTGGGTGTTTTGTATTTATTTGATTGACTAACATCTCTTGATTCTGACCTTTGTAACATTGTCTTTAACAGATTCTTCTTCAACTTCCTTTTCGCTGCCAAGAGAAACCCAGGGTCTGGGGACAAGAGGCTTAAAAGGATCCACAATTTCCTCTATATCTTCTTCTTTTTCTTCTGCAGTTTCTGGAGGCTGTGACATCAAATGGTGAGAAATGTTACTTTTCCAAAAATTTGTTACTGAAATGTAAGTATGAACTAGAAACCCAGTTTTCAGTCTTCATTCACACATTCTTTACTTTTACCTCAATGCAGTGAGGCTGGCTATACTGTGCCCCTGGGCAGGAGTGACTTAGGTCCCATTCAATTCTGCATTAGACTTTTCCAATAAATGTTACATGTTTAATATTTAACTACTAAATAGAGACTATTGTCTTGAAAGCAGATCTCTTTTATACAGTAGGCTCTCCTGCCTGGAACTGCAGTTTAATTTTCTTCATTGCTACTTCTCCTGATTTCCTGATGCTGGATGTCAAACTCATGTTGAAAAATTATATAATCTTACTATAAACCTTCTCCTATAGTGAAGTGCACAAGGGAAATGTTCTATGTATCTAGACCTATTTAGAAATCAAGAACATTTTAATGTATGATTTGAAGACTATATATCCCTACATATTGTGAAAAATAAGTATAATATTTATTTGAAGATACTCAATATATTGCCCTTTATTTTTATGTCTGAGAAATCTGAGTCTTGGCAAAGAAATTAATGCTTAAGATAAAAATGCAGCAATGGGGATAATACTGGCCCTCTGCAGTAAATTACAAAAATTTAATTCAGCTCTGCTCAGTATAAAAGATATTTTTACAGTGACACATATTTTTCCATGCTCAGATTACCCATTAGAGAAACATCAGATGCTTATGATTACAATATCATTCCTGAAGTATATGTTTGAGACTAGATTCTGAAATATTCATAGATAGAACAGTGCTGTGGTATACTTGGATTTTACCTTTACAAGGTTTTCCTTGGCTTCCTCAGAAGCAACAATGTAAAAGTTCTGTCCGTACTGGAACTTTGCATCAAAAACTATCAAAAGTTCTTCACCTGGATATTCCTATTTTAATTAAAACAAATAGTGGAAAACTGAAAACAAATAACATTCAAAACAAACATGAGGCTGTGACTGGAACAGCTACCACTAGTGTAAACTTAGTATCCTAGGTTAATTTTGTGGTCTTAATAGAGAATTTCATGTGCTAATTGAAAAGAACAGATGGATTTTATTTGGTAATAAAAATAAGTCTAGGACAAAACTAATCTTTCATATAGAGAATTAAACAGAAAAGAAACTGTTTTAATGATTCTCAAGGAAAAGGCCATGAATTAGGGAAGCCAAGTATGTGAAGCTCTGCCAGTTCACAGAATCAAAACTAATAGTATTTATGTTACTTTTAGCATATTTTCAATCTAAAATTAGCAAAAAAAAAGTTCATGGAGAGCCATGAGAAACTGAGTTAACAGTGGTCCATGACCTATAGCATTCAGCATTAGTGTATTTACACAGAGTCAAACAAGGGCAGACCTTTTCCCTTAAAGAATATATACTCTGAGAGCATCAAGTCTTAAAGTGAGAATGAAATAAGCTACATACTAGGACAACTTTTCTGACAGGATAGAAATCAGAAATGTTAGCTCTTGTTTCCAGGTCCTGAATGATGTCTTCTATTTTAATAATTTTGAAACAATTTTCTTCTGTGACATCTTCATCAACTCGGCAATTAAAAATTTCTTGGGTCTTTGTTGTCATGGCTAAAGGAAAGATTTCTGGGTGGCCTATAAGAAAGAAAGCAAAATTGCTTGATAAACAGTTTAGAGTGTTGTTTAAGCACACACATATACTTTGATAAGTCTATGTCTTTACTGTTTCTAACAGAATGCCTTTGAATCACTCAGCTTCATTCTCAGTATTTTGGAAGGCAGACAATAAATTATGTTACATTTTATTAATCTTTTAAAATACACAACAGTTCACACTTAATGAATATGATTTTCCTGGTATAAGTGTTTTGGGTTTTGTCTTCTTGATTAACAGGTGATCAAGAACTTTAGTAAAAAGTCATTAATGGACTGGTTTTAATACATTAAGGACACAAATGCATGTCTCTGATTTAAGAAAACTCTAGGATAAATATAGTGTAGTCCTTCCCTGTAGTGCAGTCCCACATTAAGCCAATGTTTAATCTAGAGGAGGCTTCTATACTCTCCCAAATAAGGATGCTTTTCTGATTTTGGACTTTCATCTTACTCTCATTGAGTTCACAGAGCAGTAGAATCTATTTCTCACAAAGCAATTGAGACTAAAGCAAAGTCATTTAAGATTAAAGCCAGATATTTATTTTCAACTTTGCTGGAAAATAGGTAGCTGTTGTTTTCTACACATATGACCTCTGTTAGGTTCATTCATATTAATTCAGAACAAGATATTTTTAATTCTAGCTCTAGCACAGACATCTTCATTGGTTTTAGTGAAGCTGGGCACAGTTAGGTAATCTGTCTACTGTGCTTTGCAAACACTCAATCTGAAGATAATCTACAGTGCTTCCTGTTAAGCGTGTGCCAGCTGTATGTACATAAGGTAATGTATGCAATGCTGGTCTTTCTCATGTTGCATGTTCTATCTTCCAGCTGACATTACAGCTGTGATCAAGACCACTCTAGGCCCAGCTAGTTGAATCCTGCTGCCGGGAGAATCCTCCTTTGCAGTACTGCCATGCTGGCAGACTCATGCTCAGCATCTCAGCTGCCGCTGTAGGAGCATTCTTCATGAAGGCCGCTGTACTTCTGCCTGAGAAGGTCAGCAGATGGTCATCTTTTTGGTGAACTGGAAACTGTAAAGGACTTAGGGACATGTATACTATGTACTGGTTTATGTGCTGAAAGGGGCTGGCTCTTGTGACAATAGCTGATACTTTCTATCAGCTTTGATATAATTTTTTTTCCTAGTTTAGTTACTTAGTATTTTATCCTAATTCCCAGCATCTGTGGTGTTTTTCCTCTGCGTATGCCTTAAAGAGAAGTTGATCTACCTAAACAATGATTATGACCAGCTGTGTCAGCATGTTTTGAGAAGTCATCTCTAACCTAAGCCAACAAGGACTGACAAAATGATAAATCCACCTTAATCTCTGTCATTTGGGAAGCTAAATCTCTGTATAATCCTATCGCATAATGCATAATGTTGGATGAATCTGACATTTATCCTTTAAAATCTTTCAATGCTGCTACTCCACTGCATCTGCTCTGCTATAGTCATCACTAAAATTAATTACATGCATGATGCTTCTGAGCATGCTAAACTATGCCAAGTATGGATTACTTAGTGTTCACTAGTCATTTTGTAGCTCACACAATCTGTTTGTAGAATGCATGGTCCATTTGTTCACTTTCCTCACAAGCTGTAATTAATATTCCGTGACTTTCCTTTTTGATATCTTGGAGATTTCCAGGATTTCTCTGTGGATGCTTCCCAAAAATACAAAATCATAAGGATGTTGATTGAGAAAGACCTTAAAAGTCACCTGGTCCAAACTCACTGTTGCTAATACCAGACCTCAAAAATCCTAACCAGGAGTAATGGTTGTTTATTCAAGAAGCATGTATGATGTTAGTTTTTTTTCAATGCTGAATTGTCTATACAGCCTTGTGTACAAATGCTAATGCTAAAAAAAATCTTTTTAAATAGATGTAGGTTTCAGTGTCAAATGAAACAATACAAGCATGAATTAAAGTTGAGTAAAAATAGAACAGAAATCACTAAGAGAGGAAGCAGAGTAAAACAAATAGTCTATTTTTTTCAGTGCTATATTGCTGTAAGTTCAAGTTAAAAACAGAGTAATGAACAAAATTAAAATATGTACACCTTTTATTCCAAGGAACTAAAATTCTAAATTACAGAATATTATTTTTAACAGAATCTGTAATATAAGGAGCTGATGCTGGAATTCTTACTATTGTAAACATTTTTATAGAATACTCCTTTCCATTAAAAGGTGTGCAACATCTGATCATAGGCTTCACATTGTTTTTCTAATAGTAAATTGTACTTGTATCATTCGTAAGTCAGCAGCTCTTAGTGCTATGAGAACTTCACAAAGGCCCAACAAACTCTAAGCAGAAGCAAAGAACACTTACAGGTCTTATGCTAGGAAGGTACCATGCATGCAGTTTAAATCCTGCACAGACGCTGTCTGCTTACCCCAGTGTTATTGTCCTGTTTTAGCAACAGGTTTCTAGCAGCAGTTTAGCTATTAGAGGTCTAACCTTATTTGCCAGTAGGTGGAGGTACAATTCTGTCTTACTGATTAAGTATCTCCTGGAAAACTGGAAGTATATTTTTTTTTAAAGGAACATTTTTATCATCTGAGGGATCACTTTTGTGCATTTTTATTAACTGCAGCTTAGCTGTTTCGGTGATGTTAATCAGAGTGCAGTTTTCACTTCCACCCATGTGCTCACAGGATTATGTAAGAAAACAAGTGATCTACAATTTCTCTTAAAATTAACTAGTTTGTATATTCCTTGTTTGCCACATTGTTTCAGCTCTTAACAATAAAAGCTGTACAGTTACAAACTAATTAATAAGACAACCCTTTGGGCTGTTCCTGTAAACCACAGATAAATTTTACATTGACATTAATTTAAGTAATATCTGAGGAATAATTGCACAAATTAGGTCAGAAGTAAAATCCAACCAGAAATATGAAAAATAAAAACCCATTGAAAATAATTTAGTGTCTAAGAAAAAAGAATATCTTTACATTCAAATAATTACATATTTTTAGCTCTTAACTATGGCCATGCTTAAAACTGAACTTTTCTTGCACATAAGCCAAAAGAAATGCTTGCTATCTTCTGACTTTTAAGTGGTGAATTTTTTTCCCTGCAAAACAAAAGATGCTAATCAATGTCTATTGGCATCTATGATTAAAAAACACAAGTGATATGCTAAAATCATCTTCTTACTAAATTTAATAGTGATTTGACAAAAATCAAAGACTAAAAAATTACACAAATATTTCATGTTTTTCTTTCAATTGCTCAACTATTACTAAATGCAAAGATTTTGCACCCTATAATTCTCCTGTGATGCTTTTTATTTCCCCTGATCCCAACTCCACCCAAGATAAAAACCTCTTCTACAAACCCATACCTGTTTCCTGCTGCACTGGCTGCTACTCAGAGAGCCACTGCAATCACTGTGCAATAGCTGTGTTTATTCACAGTTTGTAATTGTTCACATTCATAAAAAAGCCCAAAACCTTCCTTATTATTCCCTAGCATTAGTAACAATGAAGCTTCAAAATGCTTTGAGTATTCCAGAACTACTACTTTAAAGCATAGTCATCATAGCGCTTACCTATACTAGCCATAGAAAGATCAGCTTCATCTTTTTCACCTGAAATATAATGACATGGTGTTATCAGTAATGTTCTGTATGTTGGTTACAAAACTATAACCAGTAGCTCTCTTGGTTATTTATAAAAAATAGAATATTCTACTTGTTTTTTAATGCACAGGGCCAAAATAATTAAGGTAGCTCTCATGGGAGACCAGATTGCTGCTTGTTTCATTACTGCTGTACTTTACATACCGAGCTGTTTTCCTTTTCCTTTTGAGGATTCCTTAGCTTTGTTTCCACCTTTCTGTTTCTTTGCCGAAGCTTTTGGACCTTTCAAAGTGGTCTTGCTGGATGTGAGATTTTCTGACATTTTTTCAGATTTCTTTGGAGAAAGATACGTATCATCAGTAATTTAAAATAGACAACAGAATGCACCATGTATGAGTGAACATTTGGTTCATGATTTTATGTAGCTTATCATTATAATAATATTTTCATATGTAGCTAAACATATGTTTCATAATTTTAAATCATAAGCTGTCTTTTTACGTAATAGATGGAAAGAGTTCATCTGTCCAGGGTGATTAAGAAACAACACTGATTATCCAAAACAGGGGAAGGTGAAATTAGGAGAGGGGTTTCCCTTACAGAAAGCTAAGGATCTGAGCTACAGTGGGAAGAGTGTGGGTGAAAATTCACCAGTTACAAATGTTTGTCCAGATGTCCTTAAGTGTAAATCATTACTCAGCTGCATAAAGCATTTCTATTTCCAGTTTATTTTTCAGTGTAGGTCTGTGGGGGACAAACTCGGAAAGATGTATGCATAATTACATGTAGCAACCACACAACTGGAGACGATACTGCATAGCAGGCTACTCCTGTTTCATTTACTCTCCTTCTTCCCAGTATCTAGAAAAAGAATTAGAATAGTCGTGCAGGAAAGGCTCAGTTCCACGGCAAGAAGGAAATGCAGTTCAGCCTGCCTGCTGTACAGACCGGACAGCACCATCGTGTGGGAGGTGCTCACATAGCAGCTGTCAGAACCGCTAAATCGGGATGGCCCAAATTCTCTTAAGAGGTATGGAAAATTGTTTGATGGCATTACTGAACAGCCAAAGGCGTTCAGCTGGGACGGGGACAACGGGGCTCTCACTTTGTTTGTGTCCCACCTCTTCCATGTTCACACTTCTTAAGCCTGTAAACTGAGTGGGAGAGGAAGAATTTTTTAAATGTCTACAAAGCACCTACAGTATTTGGATGCTATTACAGTTTTAACACTAACAAGAGGAAAGTAGATGCATTCATAGGACAGAAGGAGATGGCACCTTCAAGAACTGACATAACTGTTTCTAATGATCTCTTATAGGAGCTACTACCAGTCTGCCCGTGCACGTGAACAGCACAATTACTGTCGAGACACTAAAGGTGAAAATGTGAGTTTATAAAATAAATGTTTTACCTTGGCAGTTTCCTTAGAAAGGCCTAAAATAGTGTAAGTGCTAAACAAACACGCCATGGCTGTGCATTCTCCATTTCAGTGGCATAACCAGGCCGAGAAACAGTGTTTCACTCTTTTGTAACAAAATTTTCTAATACTCCAGAAGCAGATAATATAATTTTAGCTTCTAATCTGAATTTTAGTTTGGAGATGGCCACTAATAGCAAGATATAGGTCATGGATTATAGCCTAGTTGTATAGTCTGGGTTTGGGATAAATGTTAACCTCCCATGAATTCAAGGTAAATTTTGCTGTTGACTCTGATGGGAGCAGAGTCTGACACTCATATTATAGTTACATATTTTTCTTTTTCACTCCAATCAAAATAGAAAAATATACTCTATAAATCCTCAGACTCTTTTCTGTATCATACTGGATCTTGCAGATCACAGGTGACAAGCTGCACCCATGGCATGTTAGTGCATTTCTCTGTTATTTAATCTCTCTTGATTATGGCAAATGCAGCTCCCTTCATTAATCTGTTTGAAGAACTGGAGCAATTTGATCTTCTGCTTCTTCCAAAAAGCAATGACAATACCAATGCAAAATAAATTAATGTTTCAGAATTCTGAAACTTGTGTCTTGCACTGGATGATGTTTTTGGAAAGTTAAAAACTCCACAAGTCATATATAATGAATGTAAGGAGAAAGTTAGGAGTTTTTTCTGCCCTCATTCTCACAGTGTTTTCATCAAATACACGACTAGAAGCACTTAATATATTTTTGCGTAATATTCAATATATTTTCACGGTTACAATCTTTCAAAGGAGTCTCTACTGAACAATGTGCTTAGTTTATAATTCTGAAACACTTAGGCCTACCTCACTTAGAGTGCATGTCAATTCAGATGGTTAAAAGAGACTAATTTTTTCCTTATTTAAAAAGAAAAAAAGGCACAAAGCTATTTCTTATCCAATTCCTTGTCTATTTTACATACAAAAATTGTGACCCATTTTATAAATGGATTCTGTGGCCGCTCTAATTTGAAACCAACCTTTATGCCTCTGTGTAAGAGAAGCCCTCCAGAACAGGAGAGGACAGCTGCTTTTGAAATTACTTGAAGGACAATATGAACCTTCTCATATGTATTCTGGTCACAATGTCTGACTTCACCATTTCGTGATTATACACTACAGCAAAGCTGGTTTGGAAATTTTGAGTGAGTTCCTCTGAGTATCCGAAACCCTAAGTCACATGAATGGAGGAAACACTGAGAAGGCTGAGATAAGTCACATGCCTATGTTTAGCAAAATAACTTGCAAGTAAAAACATCCCTTTTCCTTCAACTGACTTCAAGTATATTTTACTTATAAAAACAGTTAAAACTTTTGAAAATTGTCTCCTAGGAATCAGTTCCTCCTCCTTCACTGGAAAAATGAGGTATAGAGGAACACGCAGCACTACAGGTAAGAGCAGTGGTGGTGAAGCTGTTGTCAGTGACTGGTGTGTGTATTTGCATATGTTAATGTGAACAGTACCCCTGTTTAAGGGTTGCAAACGAATACAGCAATCAGTGGGGCTGCTCGTGGTTTCCTCTGGGATGCACAGGACCTCCCCAGCTGGAAAGCAGATAGAGAAGTACAACAGTAATTATCTCCTTTTACAATATCCCTAATACCATATCGCCTCTGCCCATCTGCCATCCTTTGGGCACATGATTGTCAGTGGTGAGGAAACGTGTAAGGCCTCCAGAGAAAGCAAAGGCAGAGCTTCTAGAAAGTTCTCTGGAAGCATAGTCAGGCCCATAGCCATTTACAAAGTATATATGCAAAGCATATATATATGTTTTTTATGCAGGAATATGGTAATCCCCAGGTGCTCCCTTCAGGAAACCAACACACACTGAGAGCTTTAAAATGGGTACTGAAGAGCAGCCTTTTGCACTCCTTCTCTTCCAGGAAAGAAATAAAGGAACAAAAGTCCTAATGCGTAAGTTAAATGCTAGTACTTTCAGAAGTTACCTCTTATTTCAGGGGTTTGTTTTTTTCACTAAGTTTTGCAGTTTCTATCAACACAACCATGAAAAAAAACCAGGGTCTATATTAGTGGACTGTCTGAAAATATGACAAAAAAATTAATTCTTTAGTCTATTGTTAGTTCCTATCCTCTAAGGGATATTTCTATATTGCTTATTTAGAAAGGACTCTAATACATGTACTTGTTCAGAAACATGCAAATATATTATGTATTTCCATTATGCTTATATAAATTCATGATTCTGTGATTGAGAAGAGGTTGGAAGCAACATTTAAATTAACATAATGGGAAAATTTTAAAAGTGCAAAATCAATTGTCATAAATATTACCATATGTTTTATTTTTAAAAATAACTATATTAAGAATTTATTATAATTCAGTCTAATTTTTCAGCCGTATTTCAGTGGAACAGTGTTACCTTATTTAATTGGTAAAACATGAGTAAATATTTGGCAATGTTGACATTTTATAGACTAATTTATTTACAGTTGGCTGTAATATTTTGAACATTAGGCTTAAGAGAAAAAATAAGATCACAGTGTTCTCCTAATCATTTAATGTACTGAAACATTTACAGTTATGAAACAAATCCATGAAGTTGCTAGGTACTGCAAAAGGGGAAAGTTAATTAGCTATAAGTACTACAAAAGATGCTGTCTGATTTGAGGACACAAAATGATTCATTAGTTGCCTAATTGAATGATATAAGGTCAAGTTTGTGTGCATTACTAATTTAGAGCTGTAATTTACTATAATTTGGAATGACAGAAGAAGTAAATGCACATCCACTTTACAAAAGCACGACAAGGAAATGATCAAAAACAGGTGCTACTTGGTTTTTTTTTTATTGTTGGTTGTGTCACTGCCAAGCTAAAAATCACATTTCTGGCAGTAAACACTTAGGAACATTAAGATGTTAAAAATACCATCTTGAGAATTACTTTGTCTCTCCAGAAATTCAGATACAGTGTTCCCTTTAATTAAATTTATTTTACTTTGCTCTACGTGAAGAGCAAGTAATACAAACACCTAAAGTTTGCATTATTAATAATGCTTGTGCATATTTGAACTCCACTCCATTGTATAAGTTGTAGAGAGTAAAGCTGAAGTTTTGGCAACTGCCAAATCATTTCAGCAGAAAAATAGTTCTATTTAAATGTACCTGATTTCACACATAAAACTTCATTAAATTAGACTTACTTGAACGAGGTGTTGATTTTGTTATTTGATAGAAATCAGTATCTGGGATGGTAAGTAAAATACATGTAAAATTAGGTTAAGAATTAATGAGAAAGGCATAGAGAACAAAATGGAGAAGTTCATGAGAACATTGGCTAATACCATGTTCCACTTTTTTCCTTTCTTTCACTCAAAGATAAACAGAATAGAGTTGGAAAAGGTATAATATGGATGATTGAAGATATAGAACATAGTTTGTACTAGGAATAAACCAGGATTCTTTTTAGCCTGAAGAGGATATGACAGAAGTCAGTGAAATCAAGAGAGGCATGGAGAAAGTGACTAGGAGATGCTTATTCCTGGTCTTTCCCAATACAAGATCTAGCTGGCATCACATGAGCTTATGGAGGGACAGGCTGGAAACAAACAAAAGGATTGCAGAAGTATTTCATTGCACAATAGGTGGTTGAATTATGGAATATACTGCCTGTGGACGGGACAGCTGCCAGAAGTGCACAGTATCAAAAAGTAACAGGGCAAACTGACAGATGAAAAACTGAGGGCTACTGAAAACGATGATAATACATCTGGCTATAGAAACGAAACCATAAATCCAACAAAAGAGGGTGGAAGTATGACTTTACTGTAATCTTGCCCAGACAGAACTTCTGGTATGAGCCAGTACAGCTGGCCTAGGTTATTAAAATTTTGTAACAATGTGGTTGGCACTTCAAAAGTTACCAAATATGATGTAGAAGTTGCTGTAACATGATCAAACATAACAAATGGTAATATATGTTGCCTTGTCATGACTTGTCATGAACCAGAAACGTTATATTGTAAAGATTAGCACTAGGTAAGACTTTAATAATTTATTTTTTTAAAGAAAAGATAAGAAAAATAATAATCTTGTCTTCAAAATGTGAGAGCTGGGTCGCTTGAACAAGACCATGAGGGAGACGAGGACGGGGGGCGGATTTTCGGGGGGTTTGCAGCAGCACGGAGGGGCTGGGGGAGTGTTTGCAGCCCGGGTCTCCTCGCCAGCACCGCCCAGCCCCTGGCACAGCCGCGCTGGGCCCTGCCCGCCCCAGCCCGGGCGCGGGGAAGGCGCAATTCCCTTCGCTCCCTCCGTTCGCTCCCTGCCTTCCCTACCTGCGCGGCCCCGGCTCGGCGCGGCCCTGGCGGCGGGCGGTTGTCATGGCGACGGGCCGGCCATGATTGACGGCTCGGGCAGGCAATCAGCGCCCTGTCCTCCCAGCCCGCCCCCGCAGGTGGAGCCGCAGGGACGCGGCGGACCAAAAACTACCTGTCCCAGCCTGCAGTGCGTGGGAGACGCGCCGGCAGTAGCGCTTTGAGGCGCGGGGCATGATGGGGGCTGTAGGCGACAGCCGCCGGCGGCAGCTCCTGCAGCCAAGCCGCCCACGGACCCCCGCTCCGATTTCGCCTCGGCATTATCTCCGGGCAATGCTGGGGCCGTCTCCAGCTGGGATGTGATTCGATGCGAATATGAAGATTTGTATTCTGCATCTTTTGTGTTTTTGATATATAGGAATAATTTGGTTTGCTTTGCAGCAGTGTAAAACACTGGAGCCCCCGATTATCTTCCTCTCTGTGTGCAGCACCCAGTGCTGGTTTTTGGTGCCACTCCGAGGTCCATCCACCCTTCTCGTGGTTGGCAGGGTTCCTTGCTGTCTTCTGTTTAAGTCTTTACAGCCAGAAAGTTCCCTCTGTTAAAAGGCGTCTATTCTCCCTGTTTTGGTCTTGGCGTTATTTTACCTCCTCTTTTTGTACCGGTGCTCACAGGGGTACTAGCAGCACGAATTAGGCAGCTGAGGACTGCACACAGTTATCCTCTTGTAAGGCAGCAATGCCAAAGGGATCGTTTCCTCAGTGCAGTGGGACTGGCCCAGACCCAGGGCAGGAGACCGTTTTCTTTGAAGTCCAGTTAATAACTTTAATAGCTTAATTGTGTGTAAGTGGAATGACTTAAACATGTCAGCCATTCCACTCAGTTCACTGTACTACTAGCTGCCCTTCGTAACTACGGTTCTGTGACCTGAAATGGTTTTTATTCGTTTATTTTGGTTTGGTTTGTTTTTATGATGGTTGGGACACAGCTATTTATAACATAAACATTAACTTTATTTCCCCCAGTGCAGAAGCCTGGGTCAATAAATCTGGAGCGGGCACTGCCATCCTATAGAGAAAGTGTGTGTTACAGCGCGGAGAGCCGCCCCTCCCGTGCGGCAGGAGGGAGATACGCAGCCGAAGGTGACAGACGCCGCGTGTGCCGGTGTGCACGGCACAGCCCAGCCCCGCACAGCCCCGCATAGAGGCCGGGCCGGGCTGGCGGAGGCCGCGGCCCCCCGCCCATCCAAGCGGAGCCGCGCCGGCCGGGAGGGTGCGGGAGCGGGGTTTGGCTGCGGGCACCGGGCTGCGGACACTCACGGTCCCACCGCGGCGGCAGCACCCCCGGGGCCCGGGTGGCAGGTACGGCTGGAGCCGTGAGCAGGGTGGGGCGTGGAGGGATGCGCTCTCGGCCCGCAGCTTTTGGGTTTGGGGTGCCACGGTACATGGGCGCCGAGCCCGGGAGGGGCAGGGGCCGGCGCTCTCCGACCTGGCCCGCCGTGGGGATGCGGCGATGCCGGGGAAGCAGCGGCGGCTCCGCGTCCGTCCCCTGCGCCACCCGCAGGGCTGCGGCAGCCGGGCTGGGAGCGGTGTGCTGTGACCGCCTGCAGCGGCCGGGAAGGGAAGGGGAAAGGGAAAGGGAAGGGAAAGGTCCCGGAGCCGGCTGCCCTGACAGCCCCGGCTGCGGAGCCCCTGGCGCGGGCTGTGGGGGAACACGGTCTGGGAGCTGTGCCTGCCTGGAACGGCACCTCCAGCCCACTGTGAGGGTCAGAAGCGGGTTTAGTTTTTTAGGGTTTGTTTTTTGTTTGCTTGCTTGTTTGAAATCCAGCACAGGACTATTGCAGTAGCAGAGTAGGGGTTAACTTTAGGAATGTTGGATCAGCTGTGAGAAAGATGAGTGAAATACAACACAGCATACTGTATTGTATCCCACAGGACAATGAAGACCTTCTAAAACAGTGGCTGAACTTTTTTAAGCCTCTGTATGGGCCTATTCTTACTGTTAAACTGCTGACTGAAAATTTTCTTGCCTTCTCTGACAGCTGGGGAAATTGAAGGTCTTGAATCAGACTGGCTGTGGTGTGAGCAGGGGCTGCTGGAGGAGACTGGATGTGACAGGCATTTTCAAAAATCAGTGAGGATTTTTTGTTTGAGTTATATAAAAAACTGTTCTTATGCAAACAAAAAACTATTTGTCTAATAAGGCACATCTTTAAATTTATTCACAGCATAGGCTGTCTCCTCTCTTTTTAATGTCAACAATATTTTATTTGAAATAAATATTCCTGGCTATCTCTTAGGTACTGTATAAAGCATTTATGAAATGTTTGGGACTCAGCGAATTCAGTAACAGATCAAAATCTAAACATGCTGAATAGTATAGAGAGTAATGTCTCAAACCATGTTTATAAAGTTCTCATCCAATCTTTACCCCTTGTACTTAACTAAAATGGAGCCTCATTGGTTAATCACGATGCTTGAATACAATTACCTCTTGGTCTTTCTGCCTGGTTCATGATCATTGTTGGTTTGGTTTGGGTCTTTTAAAGATGAAGAAATAGACATAATCTTGCTAAATAACAAGTCAATGCTCTCTGCTAATTTATCTGAAGTGCAATTTGTCATTCTGCATCTCCAGTTCCAAGAGTGAACAATGCTAATACTAACATCTAAGAAAAATGCTGTCTGTCTTGAAAATTCCGTATCTTTCAAGGATTGGACATAGGCTTGTAGATGTGGGGGAAAATACTAGCTACAGCAGTAGGTAAATTTTTCAGAAGAGTGAATGCTTGTGAGAGGCTTTTGGTGTTCTCCTGGATGCAGAAGGAAATGAGTCAGGATGTCTTACATATATGCTGTTTTGTCAAGTGAGAGAGGAAGAACTTTTTAGCAAGTGACCCTATAATTCCAAATGGTCAGAAATTCCACTATTAAGTGTCCTGACAGTCTATCTGCAAATTTAAGAACTTACCCAAACTTTTCTGTGGGTTCTGCAGAACATGTGCAATAATATGAGAAAAGCTGGCAATTCAGTGTAATGTGCAAGTGCCTTTCACAGAAGATAAATATCTTTGGAGTCCAGGTTGTTAGTGCAGACCAATCTGGTACTACTATATCCATCCTTGCATGTTTTTCAACTGACATGGACTGCTTTTCATTTCAGAAATGGAAAATCCTGAAGTGGCCGTGAGCAGCTGCAGTTCTCATGATGATGAAAACCTTTGCAGCTACAAACGGCACCCATCAATATCACAGGAGGGGCTTTTGGAAGATCAGCTTCGAAGGCAGTTAAAATTTTTCTTCATGAACCCCTGTGAGAAATTCTGGGCCCGGGGCAGAAAGCCTTGGAAACTTGGGATTCAGTTGCTCAAAATAGTAATGGTTACAGTTCAGGTGAGTACCTGTGGAAGCAGGGACTCTTCTTAGCCTATGCAAAGTCAAATGAATGCAGGTGACATGCTGTTCATGGTGTGGTGCAGAGAAAGGGAAGGAATAGACTACAAAACTATTGTCTTTGCATGTATGTAGCTTAGATCTTAGGTGCCATCATTTTCTCCTAAAACTACTGACTGAAAAAAATAGCTTTCCTAAGAGTGGAGATGAAATGAACCATGTTTAGGGACTCGACTTTTTACTTAACTTTTTTTTTTTTTCATTCGCATTTTCCCCCCCAAACTCTTGCATTGAAAAATCCTCAGAAATTCTTCGCTGCTCTTTCTCTCACCCAACCTTTCACCATACATTTCATATAAGACATTTATCTGCTGTCCAAAACACAATTGTTTGTCTCAAGGTTCAATGGTTAAGGACAAAGAAAGTATTTCATAAAAATTTCTAATGCCTCAGATGATGATCCTGCAGAGTTGCCCATATGTGATTTACCTTTATGGTGGTGTCAGTCTTATGACAATACACATATAGAGCAGAATATTTTCCATGGTTGCATGAATTATGGGACAAACTGCAAAAATTAGAGCTCTTCTGCTGTACATGTGGCAGCACGTTTGTGTCCCTTATTGCTTCAGTTTTAGATGTGTCATCATTCTCTGATTGTGATATCTCCCATTTTGCAACTAAAAATAAAATTTGATGATGGAAGAACCCAAATAAGAAAAAAACTAGTGCTAGTCTTTTCAGAGAAAACCTGCCTGTAGGTAATTCAATCTTAGCACTGTTAACTGCTGGTGTATTCCCGTGTGGCTGGTGCACTGAGCTTGCTCACAGAACATTTCAGTATCTCTGTAACTGAATTACCCTTATCAAAACCTACATATCCAGTTTGCATCATGGCCATAAAACTTATCTGTAGACTACTGATTCAGACTTATCTCTGATGAGCTTCTTCACAATACACCTGACACCAGATTTGAAACAATAGTCAAGAGAATTGTGAGCTCCCAGAAACAATACATCGCATACTTCTATAAACCTTTTCCAGCCTGGATAATAGCTAGCAGGGGTTTTTGCTAACTTTTCAGGAACAGTTGCATTACGTTTTTTTACCAGCTTCAGAGGTTATCCTGTTACAAGTACAGTTTTGATCAGTTATTCTCATAGCACTTTTCACTGAGACTTGAAGGAGAGATGTTTGTTTTTCTGAATTGTCCTCAATTTGCCTTTTGTGCACTGGAGTAAGGACTTCAGAGTGGGGTCTTGTTAAGTCTCCTCCTGCCTTTTTGGCTGAGGAACAACGATGCTCTCCAAGGCAATTCAGTTGACACCAGGTTGAACTAACAAAACAAGTGTAACAGTATATAGGGAGTTTGAATTTGAGATGGCACCCTTTTCTTTGTAAAAGTGAGAGCCCTTGGCCCATATGCTGGTAAACATATTAAAGGAGCATTCTTGAAACCCACTGTTTCCTTAAAGTCAAACTTTCTTTTGACCAGCTGTGAAATGGAGCAGCCTGCATACAACTGCCATGTCTACCAGCGTGATAAAAGAGTGGCTGTTTGTAGCACAGGATTCATACATTAATCCGGAAGCAATTTTGTCTTTGAACAGGAAATATAAATGTCTTTTTCAGCTGGTGGTTTTTGGATTGAGCAATCAAATGGTGGTTGCCTTCAAAGAGGAGAACACTATTGCATTCAAACACCTCTTCTTGAAAGGATACATGGACAGAATGGATGATACCTACGCTGTATACACACAAACAGATGTCTATGACCAGATATTCTTTGCAATAAACCAGGTGAGGATTGTGGCTGCAATATATACAATATATATGCCCTTTGCCTGGCTACCTTTTCTTGAATTGAACTTCTGTGCAAGTTGCTTAAGACTAGAGCATCAACTCATTTAGGTTTTCTGTCATTGCCAGAGCATTGTACTTGTGGTGACATCATTAAAGCTCAGTGATACTAATTCTGCACTAAAAGCAGTCCTTGGATCTGAGCCAGAATTCTGTGCAAGGCTTTCTAGTGAGGACCATAAAGAGAAAAATATAATAAACAAAAAGGAATTTAGATCCAAATCCTGTACTTACTATTTTTGTCAAATACCTTAAAGTATTTGAGGATTCAGCGGAAGTGTGGAGTGTGGTTTAGGTTTCGCAGTTCCTAAGGTGATCTCTTAAATAAAGAGGTCTTAAGAGAACTTAAATAAGATAAGTTATGACACAGTTCCAAACACTTCTAGGTTTGCTTTGTTTTGTTTCGTGCTGTTTTTCTCAGAGACTAATAGTTTTGGTGCCATTTAAGTTTGTTTGTTTGTTCTGAACTGTAGTACTTACAGCTGCCCAACATCTCTGTTGGAAATCATGCTTATGAGAAGAGGGGAGCAGAAGAAACAGCTCTGGCCATTTGTCAGCAGTTCTACAAGCGAGGAATCATCTGTCCTGGAAACGACACCTTTGATATAGACCCAGAGATTGTGACTGGTGATGAACCTAATCTATTGTATCGATTCTTTGGGAGGAGGGACCCTACAATTATGATAAATTCTTTAAAAAAAATTAAAGTACTGTACAGTCTTATCACATGATCCATATTGAACTTACTACCAGCCAAAACTGGTAAGAAAATTACTGTGTGACCTCTAGTCCTCACCTCCGAGGTGACAGTCTTTTATGTCTAGCACCACAAAAATGTGATGAGACATTAGCACCAATAGGCATCTAATACAAGTTATTTTGGAATAATTTCAGGAGCCTTCCCTGTGAATTCATGATGATTAACTTGGCTCATGTTCAGGGAAGCCAGTGTATTTGTCATCTAGCTTCTCAAATGCCTCCTCACTCAAGCATGCTATCTTGTCTGGTGTAGCCAACAGCTCATTACAGCCTGGGCGTGGGACAGGCAGATTACGGTTAAAGAGCGTGATAACCCATGAGATATTGTTGTGAGTCCTTATCCATTCCAGACTGCTTGTACATTGAGCCAATGACGCCGTTAGACAACACAACAGTGGGAAAGCACAACTTGAATTTCACTCTGGATTTCCACAGGTGAGGAGGAATGAGCATTTCCTGTGTTTGGGTGTTGGTGCATTTTCCCTGTGGAAAGCTAATCTGAATCTGTTGCAGACTGGTGACAGTGCAGCTCATGTTCAATCTGAAGGCAATCAACCTCCAGACCGTTCGTCACCACGAGCTCCCTGACTGTTATGATTTCACTCTGAGGGTATGTGGAAGCCTGCCATGTGTCTTTCTGTTCAAAACAAGAAATTGATCTTGCTGGTTTACTGTACGCAGTCAGCACAGATATTTTCTGAAGAGTGTTGGGCACCACTGGGTCAGTGGTGCCTGGATTACTCTGTCATGGCCTAGTGTACCCTGTAAATAACCATCAGTTGTGACTGTGGCAGGTTAAACTTTGAGTGCTTGTGATGTGGTCCTGAAGCACTTGCTTGGCTTACAGCTATTGTGTTCTAATCCATCTGAAGTATAATGAAAGCATAAATCTCTTCCCTTTAGAGAGATGATTCTGGAAAAGATTGTTTTCAGATCATAGAGGAGTGAGAATGCAGCTTAAAAGTATTTCACCTAGTAGCTACTTAGTCAGCTAATTTGTGGCAAATGCATGGTTCATCAGATTTGTCTTTGACAGCATTTATTTGAAGAAATTTGCATTACCTTAAGCTTAAACAAGTTTTGCAACTTCTCCCCTAGGAGAATTATTCTAAATCATTATGCAAGCTTGGCAATACATATGGGCTACAAATATAATGGTTTAACTTTATAGAAACATGCACCCTTTTGTTTGTTTGGTTTTGTTTTTAAATACAGATAGTATTTGATAATAAAGCACATAGTGGAAGAATTAAAATAAGTCTCGACAACGACATAGCCATCAGGGAATGTAAAGACTGGCATGTTTCTGGATCAAGTAAGTGACATAAATGTGTTCAAATTTTCATGCTGAAATTTTGCATCAGCAGCACAGTTCTTGTCAACCTTTTTCTTTCTTAAAAGATAAGGCACCATTGATATACAACCTGATAATACATGAACTTTAAATCCTGATTTTCTAAGGAATTGTTCTTCCACCTCTGATCTGAAATCCTGGGAACCCAGCCACACCATTACTTTCCTTAGCAGTTCTCAAAGCTTGCACCATTGATAATGTAAACCAGAAGTTGTCCATGGCTCAGTGTGCATCCTTCTAGCTTTGCTACTGAACTTACACTGCTCATTTCTTAGGGCAGGGCTGTGAACCGTTCTAGCCCCAGGCAACAGGACACATGATAGTGGTTGAAAGTTGAAACTGATTTACTCTTATTTCAGGACTTAGCACCAGGAAAGATACAGAAACGCTGTTGTTAAGGCTTGCTGGAATTAAATGGCTAGAAACACTTCTAACTGTTGTTTAAATGTCATTTGCCATGTATCTGAGATGAACAGTGTGGTTCAATTACCCATATAGTGACTCACAAGAGTGAGCTGCCTTTCTTGGCACCTATTTGGTCTGGTCAAAACATCATATGAGATCCTTTTCGTTAGTGAAAATAATCTCTTTGATAGAAGCTTGCCAGGACTCTAAATTCTGCTTATTTCTAATTTTTTTTTCCGAAGTGTACAATATTCCAAGTTCTTTTTTTTCCTGCTTTTGCCGCTTTCCCCGTTGCTGTTCCTGTGTCAGACAATGAAGAGCTGGTAGTGAGAAAGCAGGATAGGTGTTTTTATTTTTTAAAGATCCAGACTGGAATTAATTTGGGGGGCGTTTACTGAAGTGCATCACAAACCCCGCTGCACCGTGTGCTCGCTGCCGTGCAGGGAGCGCCCCGCAGGTGGCGGTGCCGGGAGCGCTCCCTGGTTCCCCTTCCCTGCGGGCCCGCGGTCGGGGTCTGTGGTTTGCCTCTCCCAACACTCTTCAAAAACCATCTCCTGGAGTACTACGTATTATTTTCTAAAAGCCAAGGAAAAATAGCAAGGTAATGGTCGCAAGTGGACAGTAACGAGTTGTTCCTGTTCTGGGCTATGCTGCAAAACCAACTTAAACGGCAGCAGTACAACAAGCAAGAAGTGGGTGGACTTTTCATGAGTAGTGTACTTTGTGCAGTCAACGGGAACTTCAGTAGCCCATTTTGTAGAACTGCTGCATCTTCTTGCAAATTTAGCATTAAGTTGTTTGATTTTTTTTCTCAAACAATCATTCTTTTATTGTCATCCTTATACTGTTTCACCTAGTTTCAGCTGTATGATAAGTATAAAAACAAACAAAACAAAGAGATCCAGTGGTAGATTTGGTGCAAAATTTGACCTTAGATGATCATGAATGTGAGTTTTAGTAACAGAAGAGATGGAGAAATGTCTAGCTTGAGGTTGATCTTGGCTAAGTGAGCAGCAGTACAAATTATCTGCTCTGTTCTAGGAAAAAACCTATCTGACAGTCAACTACTGGCCTGAAAGAGAAGAAGATATGTACTGTAAAGTTCCTAGGTTTGGGTTTGGTTTTTTGGTTTAGTTTCTTTTTGTTTGTTTGTTTGTTTGTTTTTAAGAAGTTCTGTTACTCCAAAGGCCATTCCAATGCTTGTAAATAGATCAGCTCTCACCTCTAATTCTGCAGGGCTGTAAGAAGGACTCACACTCTGGTATATCAACCTTCCTAAATTTACTGAAGTGGTATCTACAGTGAAGATCACTTGTGTCTCTCATGAAAATATGTCCTATAAACATTTGTGGGGAAAATGCTAATCTTTTCTTAATTCCATTGTATAAACATAGTTAACATCAAAATTTGGTTCTTACTTCAATACTTAAGATGGCCAACAAAATGAAATGCATCTGACTATAAATATCTTCATTTTTGTTCTTGCAGTACAGAAGAACACTCATTACATGATGATCTTCGATGCTTTTGTCATATTGACTTGTCTGGCCTCATTGATCCTTTGCACACGATCAGTGATTAAAGGAATTCGGCTCCAAAGGGTGGGTATAACTCTTTCCTTGGAAAGTCTTGTCTTATGTAAGTCTGATTAATTGTTTTCTTTCCTCCTTTGCCCTAGGAATTTGTAAGCTTTTTCCTATATTATTATAAGAAAGAAGTATCTTTCAGTGATCAAATGGAATTTGTCAATGGATGGTACATCTTGATTATGGTTAGTGATGTCTTAACTATTGTTGGATCAACTCTAAAGATGGAGATACAAGCCAAGGTAAGCTTTTTACACTGTTAGGTGAAAGCAAAACTGCTTCTGTCCCACCTAGGTTTAAATCTCTCAGAAGACTTTAGGCTGACTATACTTCATTCTGAGTGGCATGAAATTTAGAACTCTTTCCTCTTCTCTGTTTTAACTGATATATGTTGTTTTTAGTAGCAAGATATAACACCTCCAAATATCACTAAATATTACAGTTCTAATTATCTCTGTTCCTTGTGACTCTGAGGAATAAAATGAACTTCATATCTGAAAGTTTAAGACTGTTGACTTTCTCTCTTCTTCAGTTAAGGACACTTATTTTTGCTCATTTGATGGATCTTTTCAAATTTAGAATTTAAATTTTTGAATCTTGTTTAACAAGTGTTTAACTAGCACAGAGTATCTCTCCTTAAACATCCCTTTGCTGCTTTCCCAGCTTCTGTTTTCCAGCATATTCATAACCACAGCCAGGTTCTAGGCCTTCAGTTTCTAAAATAAACTTGATATATAAAAAAAGCAAAACATGTAAAAGCAAGAATTAGGGAAGAAAAACTATATGCTATTCTGAAACACTCTGATATTCAGATAATGTTGTTCTTCACAAAATCTGTAGCAGACTTTGAAGTGTGACATTGCAATATAATGGACTTTGGACAGTAGTGATGAAAGGATGGGTCTGAAATCCATCTGCTGACAGCTTGACTATCATAAACACCCTGTACAAATTGCAAAATCTTACCTTAGGAACTGTAAACTCAGTTCTTAAGAATAGAAAGAAGCTATGAGGAAGTTGGCTAAGATAAGTAATCTTGCTTTGGGAGAAGCAAAGAAGAGAACAAGATTGGATAAAGATCTGGCATTTGGGATTCTGATCTTACATTTTAAATACATCTGTTTATGTATGTTTCTTTTCTAAGAGATTATTTTACTAGAACTCTTATCCACAGGTACATTTTACTTCATTTTGCAAGCCTTGTGGAACTTAATAACAAGATCTTGTTCCATGTAACTGTATGAAAGTCGATGAATAACAAGTTTACAATAAGGTAGCCAAGTTCTAAATGAATTATGTTAATAGAAAAGATTAGCCAATATCTATTGTCAATATCTATCTATAATATCTATTACCTATATTTTATTCTTAGGAGAATAAAAACTGAAAATAATAAAAACTTCTTACTCAAGTAAGCTGTCATGATCCATTTCAGAGTAGAGCTGCAATTCAGGAACAGGATATATGTTAACTTGGATGAAAACAGGCCAGTATGTATAGGTGGAAAAACACTGAAGTGCCAATAAAATATAAATGAAGTTCTGGTTAGAATTAATTAGGAGCTAATTAGTCTTGTCTATGATAGCTTTCTACATCTCATAGTTCCCAGCTACCTAACAAGATCCTCTTTAATATTTATCTGAGCAATGCTGACAAGTCATGCAACATTTTACAAACAGCTTTTCCTACGTACTGGAAGAACCTTCTTTGCTCTCTGGTTCTAAATTCATGTCTACACTGTCCATGGGGAAGCAGTGGAGAGATTCCTAAGCTGCTCTGGGGAATCTGTGGATGCAGATTCCAGGAGCAGTTGCTGCAGGCCTGGAAGCAGCATAAAAATGTTTGCAGTGCCACTCTAGAGATCTTTGTGAGCCAGGTACAGAGCAGGTGTCTCTGCACTTGCAGTGCACCTGCGCTCTTGGCCTTGCAAACAAAGCTCATCTTGTCAGAGTCTGTTTTACAAACAGCCCTGTGTAAAGGCATGTGAAATGAGTTACACTTTAAAGGGCCCTTGTTCTTTGGTGAAACCTCTCTCTAATGCATACTGCCTCAAACTAATTTCCAGTGGGAGAGTTTGCCAAGGAAAAAGCGTTTCTTTACAAATCTTTGTAGTAATGAGAGTCACAATTCAGAACTTGTTGTTACAAAATTTAATATTTTTTTCTTTCTTATTTTTTTCTTTGTTTGTTCTCTTGGGTTTTTTTAGAGTCTGACAAGTTATGATGTCTGTAGCATACTCCTAGGAACATCCACTATGCTTGTGTGGCTTGGAGTCATTCGCTACCTAGGTTTCTTTCAGAAGTATAATGTAAGGATCTCCTGGGATCTTCGTACTGTTGGTATTTATTCTGTTTGTTGCTATAAGGGGACTGGAAGAAGTGTCTGGTTAAATTCTTACTGTTTGCATTGCTTCGTACAGCTTCTCATCCTAACCCTGCGAGCAGCACTACCCAATGTAATGAGGTTCTGCTGCTGTGCTGCTATGATCTACCTGGGCTACTGTTTCTGTGGATGGATTGTACTGGGACCATACCATGTGAAGGTAATGCACTTACATGAAAAAAGACAACTTGAATAACAGAATGAGAGGTTACTACTGTTGTTTTCTAAGTTTCCATGTCAAGACTTCCCTTAATATAAAAATAGTGCATCTTCAACATGATGCTGCTCTGTTTGAGGAGCCTGACTTCCATGAGTCAATCAGACCTTCCTTGAGTTACGAAAGCTCTGAGTCAGAGGTGGAAGCTGCTGTGACTCCCAATCATATGCTGATATTTTGAGAAATAATTTTCATTTTGCAGAACACTCTTGTCAGACTAAAACTTTGGAAACATGCTTATCCCTTTTTTAAAAGAAATTGGCTTATCTGAATTGAATGTGTATATGTACAGGAGGTGACAAACCTTGGTCATTCATCAAATGTTTTACTGTTTGCACTTCATCATACCCTGGGTATAGGAAGAGATCCAAGGCAGCCAGTTATCAGCTGTGTATCTGCGTGTTATGTACAGGCTTTGTATCCAAATAAAGCAGTGACAGATATTCTTGTCTTCTTCCCTCCTCTCTAGTTTCGCTCTCTGAACACGGTTTCTGAATGTCTTTTTTCACTGATCAATGGAGATGATATGTTTGCCACCTTTGCAAAAATGCAGCAGAAAAGTTACTTGGTTTGGTTATTCAGCAGGATCTACCTCTACTCCTTCATCAGTCTGTTCATCTATATGGTGCTGAGTCTCTTCATTGCACTCATTACAGACACGTATGAAACAGTCAAGGTAAGCACAGACTATTCATCTGGAGTAACAGTGCAAACTTGGTGCTATCAAGATTCTCATGTCCCTCAATATTTTAAATTGGAGTGCATGCCAATCTAATGAATAAACATAATGACTACTTTTAAGGGTGTAGAGGGATGACAGGAGGGTTTTTAATCCCCCTCTACCTCAAACTGACAAAGTCTCTCTGTTTTCCTACTCCAATGAAAGCTAAAATGCTACTGAAAAGCAGTATTTTCACATTAGGTTCTGTGAATCATCTAATTTCAGACTTGAGCAACATCTGAAATGTGGTCTGGTGAGAATTTGGGTTATTGTACATTTTAGCCTTTTTGAAGGTTTAACTAAATATCAATTTTTAGCACTATCAACAAGATGGCTTTCCAGAGACAGAACTTCAGAGATTTATATCACAGTGCAAAGACTTACCGAACTCCGGCAGGTACAGGTTAGAGGAGGAAAGTTCTACATCTCTCTTCTGTTGTTGTAATGGTATGTATCTATACTAAAATTATACATTAAGGTATATGCAAAAGTGACACACTGCTAAATGTCCCTGGTATAAAGTTTATGAAGAGTCCTTCAATTTTGGGGGTGGAGAGAAAAAAAAACAAAACACAAAAATCCCAGATTATTTCTAATGCTCTAGAACGGAACGCCAGCAAAATGTCAGCAGCCAACAAATTCCTTAGAAGAAGTGAGGGACCTTTCAAATTAAGAATCACTTAATGTGTGAAAAGTGCTACAGGAAGTTAGATAATATAGACAGTAATATGTGTAATGTGCAAGACTTAACATTTCTTGTACTCACTGCAACAGGCAGGACTTACAGAACTCATTCGGTGTTTTCTTATCCACTTTTTAATGATACCTTGTGCAGTAAGGTCTCCTAACTTAAATGATAACAGGCCTGAAACTTGGGGACAAAACGAGCTTGTCAAGGTTTTAAGACAGCATGCACTTGGAAAACATGGCCTAGCTTTCACTATGGAGAACAAATGCTTCAGTTATTTGAAGTTTTGTTTCTTCAGGAATACTGATTGCAGGATATGTGGTTTATATTTAACCAGGCAGGCAGCAGCTCTGAGTCTTGCTTGCTGAAGGGCCTTTTAGTGGGGGAGCTGAAAAATATTTGTCACTTGATTAAAAAGATCAAAGGTGTTTGCAACTCCTTGGTATTGTGCTTTTCTGGTGTGCCAGATAGAATATATTTATGAGGGGGAGGAGATGGGGCCATATCTTGAAGCAGGGAGATGACAGAGCCTGCTGTGAGCCACCCCCCATTCTGACCAAGTGCCTTACTGGAGATAAAAGTGAGGGATGAAGCAGAGCAGGGCATCTTGCTCCTGGGTAAAGGGCACAGACATGTTAATATTTCCTCTTCTGCACACACCTCTCAGTTTAACAGGAAAGAACGCCAACATGAGGCAGGACAGGGTGGGGATGTAATAATTTTCCCACTGAGTGTGCAGTGGGGATGGGACATCTAAAAGAGCATTCTCATGTTCAAAATGTTTTATAGTGGTTCATAGCACTTTCTTATTGATCTATGTCAACTTAGTAATTAGTTGCATTTTTAAGGCTCCTTGTACAATGAGACTATTACTTTGATGCATGCACCTGACAACTTTCCTCCCCTCTCTTGTACAGGTTGTAGTGAACATATTTAATGGATTGTGGGAGTGTATCATAGAGCCTTTAAAGCACACATTGCAAGAACTGGACAACAGACCTGGTGGAAAACCTTATATCTAAGGCCTGAATTTGCTTTTCTTGAGAAACAGTGTAAGCCTGTGGCAGAAGCTTATGCTAAAATTACAGATTTTTGATTAGACACTCACCTCTAATTCAGGAGGTTTGGGTATTTGTTTTTATTAGCTTTATTCTATTTGTTTCCTCAGTTAAATTCTGCTAGAATGCAAAGGGCATCAAAAAGCTGTCTGTGTTCAGAGACTTGGCTAGGTTATAAGAGTAGATCGGAAATGTAGTAACTTTCAATTATAATTAGAACTAGTTCCAGGCAACTGCAGCTTTGAACACCAACCTAACCCTCAGTACTGCTGCCATTATCTGTCCATGGCTGACCTCTTACTGAATAAATGAAAGCTCGCTCTAGAGCCCTTAGAATTTTTTGTTTATTTGCACTCATAGTAAAAATAAAAACTATGAAATTTGGTGTAATTTTTTTCTGGAGTCATTATAGTGAGTTGATACACAAACCATTCAAATATAGCTAAAAGCATAAAATAAATATTTCCTTAAACAGAAATACCACTTGATGTGAGTGGCAGTCTCTTCTCAGAGAGGCCAGGGATATGCCAGGCTGGACTGGAGTTTGAGGGGTGAGTAGATTGGAGAAATGGAGATGTTCTCCTGTATCTAGCACTCAGTAGGATCAGTGACAGCCTTTGGCTTTACAGTGTGTGAACTTTTCAAAATATATATTTTTTTACTTTGAAATCTTCCTCTGGTTTACAAGTCTGTGGTAAAGTCTCTGGTTTACAAGTCTGTGTATTTCTGTGTATTTAACTTAGTTTAGACCTCTGGTTTACAAGTCTGTAAACCAGAAATCTAAACTAAGTTAAATACACAGAAATATGTCTCTGAGAGTCATGTTCCTTCACACTTTAGAAACTGGATGTTTCCTATCAGCTTAACAACCTGCTACTGTCAATGGCCAGCTGAAACCTTAGCTCTTGTAGAAGTTCAGTTTTAACAAGTTAGTTTATATACTTTGTTGATTGCGATACCATTTAATTGATGGCTTGTTTTCCATAGTCTATTCACTCTGGGAGCAGAACAGAAAACCAAAGGGAAACATATTTTTGATAACTTGCATTTGTGAGCAACATTGCTGGAGCTGTCTGTGACAATGTAAAATGTTGTGGAGGACACTGAACATGTTCTGCCTGAATGCTTACACATTGTAAATGTGCTACAATAAACAGTTCCAGCTGCAGTAAGTATTGGATGTGTCAGTATTCATCCTAAGAGTAAATATATTGCCAGGTTATAGGAGCTTTGTTTATTAATGACACTATACAATTTCTAGTGTGCAACTGTGTGGAGTGTGTGGACTTGGATTTCCTGTAGTCAAGACAGCTCCTGTGGACTCTTGTTAGGACCTGTTTCCAGCTGATCCCATTTAACAGCATTTCAGAATTTGCCATAGAAAAAAATATTCAATCATTAAACCTTACACTAAAAACACTCCTCAAATTCAGCAAAGGCGAACCAAATACAAGGTGCAGGCAGAACAGATCTGAACGGTATATGAAAGTTTTGTGTATTGAGGCCCTTGCCTTTTAATGTTCACCTAAGATTGAAGACTTTTGAAGCTTTTCAAGAAGACACAAGGCAGTCTTGCCTCAAAAAGCAAATATTAAGTGATCATGTTTTCTCTTGACACATTATATTCCTTATGGATCTTTGACAACACACAAAATATAACGTGCACATCGCTATTGTATAAAGTAGTTTGTGCAAGAAATTCTGACAAGGATGGCAAGCACTTTCAGATGATGAAATGCAGCAGACTGATTCACAAGGCTTTTTTATGCAGAGTAAAGAGAAACCTGAGATTAATAAATCACTTAAAATGTGGGTGCATTTTGTAAACAGCTGTGGAATACATTCCAGTACAGGTGGAAGGCAAGAAGTAGTCTAATTTCATTTAAAAATGGAGACAGAGCAAATGCTTTGTCACTGTTAACTTAAGAAACTGGCAACAAATTTCAATAAAATTTGGCAGAGCTCTAAAATACCAAATTCTTACAGTTTTATAATACCAGAGGGAAACCATGTTAATAGAAGCCTGCAGTATAAGCATAAGGCATGGAAAGCTACAATGGCTGACCCCAAAGCAAGAAAAGATACTGTATATAGATTTTTTCTGTTCCTAGCAGAAGCAGAGAAGTGTGATGTCAAAACATCTAGATTGGTTTCCGTTGCCTGAAGGGCAAACTTCACTGTGAAGCATGTTTTGCAGTAAAATCCCTAGTAGGGTCTTTTAAGTGATGACCTGTGCTTGTGCTACAGCTAAAAAGTCAATCAACTGAGATGCTGAAATTAATCAGAAAACCATGCTCTGTTACTTCTGCTGGACACCACAGCTTTGAATTTAGCGTTGCTGGCAGTTGTGTGGGTTTGGGGAGGAAAGAGCTGATGAAAGACAACTTGCCTTCAAACAGTTATGGGCAGGGGCAGAGTGTGAAGCCAGAGGGGAGGACTCTCTAAAAGTAGAAGGATGTGTACCAAAAAAAAGGATCGGATGGGGTGGGAGGAAAAGAAGGGACAACTGCTTATAAAGTTAGCAGAGCAGCAATTGCACATTTCTGGCTATGGGTGCAGGCTGATACACTGGGAAAGAAGAGCAGTAGCCTGGAAGGTTACTGGATTACAACTGCTCAAAATGTCCACTTCTGACTGGAAAAATAACTGCTACTTGTATTACTTATCTGATACATATTTATATTTTGGGTTTTTAAAGAAAATAAACAGACATAAACATGTGTTGTTTGCCTTAGTGCTACTGCTGGCAATCTAAGGGCTCGATGTTGAGATATCTGACCTGCTTGATCCTTGGTGTTTAGGATCTTCATCTGCCTAAGTATTTCGTTCACCTGAGAAGAAGCCAGTCAATGCTGTGTTTTCTAGCCTACTGGCTGCATTTGAGATGAAGTACAGCTCTGCCAAATCTGTGGCTACATGTGTGGTGAGGCTTTTTTATCTTATTTTGTGTCAATATATTATGTGCTGGTTATGGCTTTGCAGAGCCAAGATGTGTGACAATGATCTTATTATAAAAAAAACCCTTGTGACTTCAGCAGTATCAGTGATCTCAACGTTAGCAATGCTAGTAGCACATGTAAAGCGGCATCCTGGAGACGTCGGTATCTTAATGCTGATGCAATCAAGCAGGCACAGATAGAACTGTAAAATGCAGTGGGGGAGAGCAAGGAAGCAGATAAAGCATCAGATAAACTCATGCTTAAAAATGCCATCCTAAGGAAAACAGGGCTTTCAGCCTTGACCAAGGAGTTGGATGGGTAAGAGTTTCTTTGTTCTGATTCTCACTGGGCTCTAGAAAGAGTTGCCTGAAAAATACAGATATTCAGTATTTCCTCGTGAAAATAAGTTGCAGGGTGCTAAACTGGGTAACAGCTATTTTCATACGGAGGCTTATTTCAATGCCAGTGTTTTGTATATACATACAGGAAGAACTTCTTGTTTTCAGCAGAGCCCAGACCTCTCTACAGAATGAAACTATACTGAGAGAAAGACAGAGGTGGGGGCCTTACTTGTTTCTAAGTACCAGTTTTTATGTTAGATTTAAGCAGATTCTCAAGGGAAGGTAAACAGTGTGCACATAAAAGAGGAAGAAATCAAATTCATATATGCTAATACCTATCCAATATTAAAATGTGTAAAGGCATAATTTATCTAGGGGATGGGGATGGTGATGGAGACAGGATGCAGGACAGCACACAATGCTGCTGTAAAAGACCAAACCTGTGGCTGCATCTGTCAGGAGCATATTCCTGCCTGAGGCAGTACCTAATACCAGATGCTTCAGAGGAAACCTTAAGAAAACTTTCATGCATGAGCTGACACAATGCTTTTGCAGCTAATGTTGAGTAACTCCATATAGATGTTTGTCTGGGCATTTGTTCCTTCTTCTCTCTTAAACTGTGTGACCATAACCAAACTCAGAATCATCTGAGAACATTATGTAAGAATCCTATGCTACCCATCCCCGTCGTGTGGGCAGGTAGAGAGCTCAGTTGCTGCAATGAAGCCTCTCATGAATCTGCATTCTGTTTTGAACACCCTAGTTGGGAGTAACTGCATTAAGCCACATCCTCTGAGGAACCAAGTACCTCTTGAGCTGCAAGACGACCAGCTAGCTCTGTAGTAGCTAATCTCACCTGACAGTCTTCGCTGCACGTTATCTCCGTGCCTACAACTACCAGCTGGCAGTAAAGCGACTACAGAGCCTTACTCTCGTAGCAAGAGCCCGCGCACCGGCGGGCGGCGGTGGGGCAGGGGGAGCCGGGGCCGCAGGGCACTTGGGGGCGGGCGCCCTCCTCCGCCGGGCCCATAAAGGCGGCGCGGCCCGCGGGGCAGCGAGTGGGGTTTGCCGGTGGGACGGGGCTGCGCGGCCCTGGCTCCCCCCGTCCGCCCCCACGGATTGCCGGAGCCCTGCCCTGCCCTGCCCTGCCCGGGCAGCGGCCGAGCCCTGCGGCCCCATGGAGATCTCCCTCAAGTACCTGCCCGGCGGGCGGCCGGCCGCCAGCGGGTGAGCGGAGCGGGACGGGATGGGGCGGGCGCGGCGCCGTCCCTTCGGGTCACCCCGCCCGGAGGCAGCGGGGTCAGGGCGCTCCTTCGCCAGCGGCTGCGGGAGGGAGCGCAGCGCCCCGGGGTGGGGGTCGGGCCCATCCTGCCCGCGGGGTCCGCGATAGCGGGCGTGCCCCTGCCCCGGCCGTGCCCCTGCCCTGGGGCGGCCGCTGCAGAGCAGCGCTCCCGCAACCGCGCCGGGCGGGCAGCGGTGCTGCTCCAAACCCTTATTTGGGTCTGCTGCACAAGGTAGGTCCTGTCCTCCCGCCGGGGAGGCGGATGAGCGGCGGGGAGGCTCGGCCTGTGCCGTGCCGGTGCACCGAGCGCACCGGAGCGCTCCGTGTGTTCTCCCGGTCCGGCTGCGCGGGGGCTGCGGCGGCTCCTCCCGCGGCAGCCGAGCGCTGGTGACCTTGGCAGCTCTGCACAGGAGGGCTTCCCCCTAAGTTTCCGAGTTCGCTTTCTTGAGAAGGGCGAGGCGATGTCCTCCTTTAGGCAAGTGCTGAGCTTAGTAGAGATCGTGAAGGTGAAGCACAGGCTGATAGGTAGAACTCAGTGTTGTTTGTTTGTTTTTCCCCGTTTTTCTCTCCTTCTTCCCCCCTTAACACTTCATCAATCTCGTTAATACCTCCTCAAGAGGTAGAGCTCAAAAAGCTAAATGTTTCTGATCTGGAGCTCTGATGGACACTGTTACTGGTGCTTCAGTAGTGAGTTACTCATTAAAAAAAAGCGATTGTGCTCACTAAGTGTATTTTAGCTACTTGATGCAGTCGGGCTTTTTCTGCTATGTGAAAAGCTAAGTATTAAAAGCGTATTTCATGAGCAGGTAGCTGCAAACTGTAGTCTTTGCTGTTGAAACCTCTTCCTTTAGTAGAATGCTTAAATGCCTAAAGTGCCTCGCTACAAAACGCTGTCTGAACAGACTAACCTACCAGCCACAGCATTGCAATAGTGATTAAAGTAATGCAGCTGTTAGAATTGATTTAGTAACAGTTATTATATGTGACACATGACACCTGGATATGCATCTAAGCATGCATAGTAGAGTTAGTCTTCATTCACAAAAAATGTTTCTGTCAATGCTTTACAAAGCATACTATGGAAACCTATTGAAAGGTGTTAATTACACTAGTACATCTGAATTGAATTGTTTAATTTCTCTGTTTTGAGCCAGGTGCTGTATTTGAATTATTTTTAGATTATCAACCTAATAACCTTTTGGTAGAACTAGATAGTTTGTTTTAAATGTGATGTCACTGTTACTCTTTTGGAGTTTTTAACTTCTTTAATGCTTTGGTTGAAGGTTCCAATTCTGCAGATTTTAGGCAGTCTATTTAGATGTAATTTTGAATCTATCCTGGAAACAAACGGATTGAAAACCAGTTGCTGTACTTTACCAGTTACCAGATTAATTATTTCTTAAATACTACACCACAGAACACTTGTTCTATATTGGAAGACAAAGTCCAACAGTTTTTTGTTTGTTTGTCACTTTTGATATGCTGGAAGCTTAGAGGGGAGGGTTTTGCTGGAGTCTTGCAGTGGTCCCTATGTCATACCCTCATGCTTTAAATCTCAACCGGATCCAGCTTTCCTCTTTGTTTCCCACTTACTCCTATGACTTTCTCTCTGGGTTAGCTCTTGTTCACTGTGTACCCACACAGAAGTTTCTGCCCATTCAAGAGAAGCTTGCACAGGAGCAGTGATGTCTTTGGGTGTCAATGCAGGACTGAAGTACGCATGTACCTGTTTCCTTAGACAATATTCACAGCAATAATTTTCATGTGCTTTTCTGTCAGGTGTGTTTACATTTTTCAAAGTTTTTGTATCTTAAACTTTATTTAAGCTAGTCCAGTATGTTTTTAGTATATATTCAGATAGGGATGGAGTTCACATTTTGTTTTTCTTAAAAACTTCCCATGTTTTTCCTATGAAAATCATCTTACCTCCCATCATCTTCATGATCGATTGATTTAAGGCTGTGTAATAAAGATGACTTTGGAACTTCTAATGTTAAAATAGATTTTTTGCTTTTTTCACTTCCTCTTCTGAGGAAACACCACAGCGTCAACTTTACTGTGTTTTCTTAACTTAAATTTCTCTTCTTGTGGGACAGCTGGTTCTAGCAAATCAGATGTGCTTTGTGGTCTACAGTTTTGGCTTAAATAACTGTAAACTTCAGACAGATGAGGACACAGAAAGTAAAAATGCATCTGGAAACTTTTGGTTTTGACCCTGAGAGAAAATGTTATCCTTTATAAAATTCAGAACATCGGGAATGATTTCTGATTGGTAAATGGGACTGATAATCAGTCAGTGTCAAATATAAACCTCTTAACACGTAAAGGGAGGAAAAAAATTACAGGTTTCTGATCTGTATGTCAAACAGGAAAGTTCTGAAAATTATGGTACTGGAAGATAGGGTTAAAATGATTAGGAGAAGGGGAAAGTTTTCAATGTCCCATTCAGCTGAGAAGGAGAAACATAAGATGATTTAAGACATCTACAACAACAGTCCTCTGTGCTTGGTCCTCTGATTTTTACATGCCCAGATATTTAAATAAATAAATGGCTGTGAATTTAGCCCTGAAAACTGCATATTAATAACAGAAATATGTGCAAAGCCTGCTCTGGTTGTTTAAGACACTTTTTTTCTGCATGTAGAATGTGGATGTAGATGTGTTAACATATTTGAAAGAGAATACATAGTTGTTTCAAACATGTATTTTTAAGAAAGAGAGAAATGTAGACTTTATATTGCTATTACAGATATTTATGCCTGTTTCCTGACAGTTATTTGTCTAAATGCTGTTCTGATGACCTAATGTGGTTGAATGACTTTTAATGATGTGATCATAGGGAAATATTTTTTGCATTTTGCTATAAAACAAACAGAAAACTATTTCAGACCTTTTATGTCAGGTGGTGATCTGAGGTGAAACTGCAGTGAGGAAATTGTCTGCCAAAGCATTCTGATTTCTAATTAATATGTTGTTTATGGCAGAAATATGATGACTCAGTCAGATTTAGATCTGAAAGAGACGGCTCTAAAAGAGGATTTGAAGTTTTACTTCATGAACCCATGTGAAAAATACAGAGCAAGACGTCAGATACCATGGAAACTGGCTTTGCAGGTTTTGAAGATACTTATGGTTACTACACAGGTAATGCTCTGTTTTTACTCTTAATAAGAGTAGCAATGGTGTGCAAGAGAAGCAGGTATGTGGTTCTGGGCCTTTGCCATCTCTGGATATTTGTTACTGACTTGAACTTCCCACTTCAGTCCGTAAAGAAAAAATACTATGAAAGGTGTTTCAAGGGGAAAGAATAACATAGGTTACAAAAGCCTCCTGGAGATTTTGGAGCAGTGTTTGACCAGATATTTTGCTTTTTTGGCATAATACTTTAAAGCAAATTACTCTTCCCATTGAATCCAGCACTGTCTTCAGGCTTGTTGTCATGTTCTTAGATTATAGTTTCACTGGACTATTAAAAATTTTATGTTTTCTAATATCTAATCAGAAACTTGAAATGTATATGTTGAATATGGAAATGCTGTGGTGTGTGGTGATGATGGGATGACTAGGCTACAGGAATTGGATGTGCCCCTTGCTTCTGTCATCAAATAATGCATTTGAACAGTTGGGTTCTGTTTGAGGTACTAGGTAGAAACAAAGAAGAGGGCATTCTTAAACTGTGCTGGTATCACAGCGTAGTTGGTTATTTTACAGTCCACTAATAAATAGTGACTGGATGTGGAGGGAAGCAAAATGGGACACTCATATAAGTAGAAATTACTTTTTCTGAACATTTGAAATGAAAGACTGACATCTGACAGTTTGCAATAACAGCTAAATATATGCACTGAATTGTAGGATTCCAGGTTTGTGTCTGACTGGCCCACTAAAATGAAGCATAACCCTGGCTTATGTGTCCAGTGTTTTATTGACTGTGACAGGCTCTCTGGCCCCACTTGGTGGGGTCTGACCTCTGCTGCTGCCGTGCTGTGCCCAAATCCTGACAGGCTCTATCCGCAGGCACGCATAGGATTCAATGGTTGGTCTTTCTAAGCAAAACTTCAGTTATTTTACTTGCAGTTTCTCAGTCTTGCATTTTCCCTACTTTTGTCAGATTCTTGTGGGGCTTGGAAACTCGCAGCAGTAATGAGACAGTTCACCTTTGCTGTTTGTAGGCATTTTAAACCTAGGATGAAGGGTGAGCTGTCTGGGGCTTGGGATATCCTCCTGCTACTGCGCCTATGAAGAAACTCTTGTTGCTTGGTTTTTCAGATTCTAGTCTCTGTTTGTTTTCCTTGGTGATGGCAGGGGAGAATCGGAATGTCCATATGGTAGGGCAACACATGGCTTCAGTAGTAACTCTTCTGTCTGCTGTTGCTTCTTGTTATAGCCTCCTTAAGCAACATCTGGGTCAGGCATTTTTGTTGCCGTAGGGTACCACATAGATCTGCTCTAATCCTGTGCCCTGCCAGAGGTAGAAAAGGTGCAGGAATTTGTCCCCTAGCAAAACAGAGCATTTCAGGGGCAGCAGGCTGTGCTCTTAAGTAGCTCATCAGCCATTTGCATCCTCCACAAATGTTTTGGCAAGTTCTGGTTAGAGTTTTTGGTCCACAATATCTAAAATTTGCGCACGATGTAGCTGTGCATTCAGTTGCTGTAAGTTTTGGAATCAGATTTATGGTAACCTTGACTTTAGTAGTCTTATGGCATTAGCTAACAGGTTCTTTGCTCTTATCATAGTGGAGTTGCAACAACGGGTACCTGCCTGCTTTGTATTTACTATAACTGAGAGCTGTTTCCAAAATGCTGCTGCTTGACCAGGGTTCAAAATACAAACGTGTGTGTCATTTTCTTTTTTTTCCTCTTGTCAGCTTGTTTTTTTTGGTTTGAGTAACCAATTGGTGGTCTCATTCAAAGAGGAAAACACTGTTGCTTTCAAACACCTATTCCTGAAAGGCTATTCTGGAGTTGATGAAGATGACTACAGCTGCAGTATATATACTCAACAGGATGCTTATGATAGCATTTTTTATGTTATTAATCAGGTAAGAGTGTGTGTGTGTGTTTATAACTATGTTAGGGCTGAAGCTATAGCTATAAACTTCTGCTAAGGTTCTCGTTTTCTGTTTCCATTCTTGGATTTCAGTTTTGGTATTTCAGTGAATCAGAGTAGATCTGGTGTCCTGAAATTCATGTGCAGCTCTCTGCAATTTTGTCTCTGGGAGATGAATCCAAACCAGAATTTTATTTGGGTAGTGCGTAATACCAAAATCCAGAAAGTTTGAAAATCTGTCATCTTGCATGAACTAAAACCTTGATTTAGGTCTTACTTTGAAGACCTATGGGCCTGAATATACCTATGCATGGTATTCAAAAAATTTATGCTTACAGTTATACTGAATTGCAGCTTTGTATTGAGCACCAGGGGCCTCAGAATGGGGAATACAGTACTTCCAGGAGTGTAGGGGCACTTGCCCTGGTTAAGGATGGTATTTTAAAGAACAGTCCCTTTACAATTTTCAGAAGAAAGTAAAAAAATCTAGCATAAAAATTCAGTAAACATTTTCATATTTAATATTAATACATTCAGAAGTTATGACGTGAAAGACTGCCTGTGGAATATGAAACATCTCTTGTGTTTGGCGATGGTGATAAGCCCAGAAATTATTAATCCTGGATGAATGAAAAGTGGCTTTAAACTTCCTTTCCTTTTCACTGGCCTTGGGACATCAGCTCTGATGCTTGGATTGCAGCAGTATTGCCACTGTCAGCCATGCCCAGCAGCATCTGGGATTTGCAGGGGAGCAAAGGGCTGTACCTCATTCTTAAACACCTGCTCATGTTGGGGCTTGTTGCTCTCCTGCGCTCTCTGCGCTCCAGCAGAGCCATCAGCAGATCAAATGTGCTGTCTCTGCTGTGCTGGGCTCTTGCTCCCGGCATGTTAAATGAGCGGTGAAGTAGTTTTCTCACTCTCCCTTTGGACTCTCAACATTGCCACTGTTTCTGCAATAAACTGTGCTTTTTTTACTTCCTTGCTTGCTTTGTCTCACTTTCCTTCTTTTGTAGGCACTAAGGCTGAGGTGAAGTCCAGATACAAGACAGTAGAGAAATAATAGCTTTGTATCCTCAAGAATGAGCCAATGTGTGATACAGGCATCACAAAAAGGTCTCTTCATAAGATGTCGATGTGGTATAAATGTAGTCATATCCTTTAAGGAGATTTAACCTGTGAAATCTGTGTGCTTTAGTGTTGTAACAATTCAAAAATCATGCCTACAGGCGAATTTTATGACTAGTGTTACTTTTGCTTGTTTTTTTGTTTTGTTTTGTTTTGTTTTTTTAAAGGGTGCCTTCTGGGAAGAGCCAAGCCAAATGACTCCTAAACTAAAAGCAAGGGTGTTTTGTTTTCTGTTTGGGTTTTTGTGTGTTTGTTTTTTGATTGTGGTTTTGTTTGTTTGTTGTTTGAGATGGGCAGCTAGAAGCCATGGATTTTGGTGTTTTGTTTTGAGTTTTAATTTGAAATGCTTGATTGGGTGAGTAAAGCAGAAAAAATATCATATTACAGAAGATAGTGATAGTGCACAGCTACAAACCAACAACATAAAACCCCAAACATACTTTTACACTTGGAAGAGTACACAGGTTTTGCTTGCTTCCCTACTGGGTTCAGTTTGGAAGATTCTATTATGAAGAAGCCATGTGAAGTTGTTACTCTTGTGCCCTGCCCTGTGGCAGAGGCTGTAGGACCAGGATGTCCTGCTGCCTGCTCTGTCTGGGGCTGCTTAGAAATGTATAAACAAGAATATTTCTTTTAGTTTTTCACAGTGGTGTCTGAGTTACCCAGTGCCAGCTGCTGTGCTGTCAGGAGGGCAGAGCCTGAGAGCACGTGTGGACAGAGCAATGGCTGCTGCAGGCAGTGATCTGGAGATGTCCTCAGATGGGTGAAGAGCTGTGACTAACTACTGTTTCCACTCACTTGACCTGCCTTAGTCAGACTGACAGGGTACAGAGGCCATGCTTCTTCTCCTGGGCTGTCTAAACTTGTTGCAAGCTCAGCTGTAGAGTACTTGAAGCAGCACTGCAAGGCAGAGCTTTGGATAGAGGTGTGGTAGTTTCGTTGCAGTTCCTTTTGGACATGGAGCATGTGGCTGTTAATGACTGGTGGGATTTTGTACCCCACAAGATGGGCTAGTGGCCATAATGCCCACTGGAAGGGGGGAATAGGATGACACTGAATGATGCATAATAAAAAAATTCATGTTGAAGGGGGAAATGGACTAATCTGTATCAAAGCCAGCTGAACAATTTTTTTTCTTAAGGAATAGGAAACCTTGCCTGACTTACTTTAGGCCTCTGAAAAGCTAAATGCTTTCTTGAGAGCAGACCAGTGCTGTACACTGCCCTAAGCTCTTTCAATAGGTGTGGTAATGATAAAAAATAAGAAACTATTGTGTTGATGCCTTCTTCCTCTAAAGGCCATGGGTCTGTCTGGCTTCTCTTGGACAATGTTAGCTGATGGGAAGTTGAGCTGGCAGGCAGCTCCCTGCATGGTTAGTCATTGACCTTCTCAGCTGTTGAGGAGCCAAGGGCCACCAGAAGAGCTGTACTCAGGGGTTTGCCCCATTTGTGCAGGACTGGAAGGTGTGAGTCCAAGGATCAGAGGGTAGACAGTAGACACCAAGAATGTGTGGAAGGCAAGTCAAGAGAGGAGTGGCCTTAAATGAAGTCTTGGTGATACTCAGGACTGATCCATGTTTGCACAATGCTTGCTTTGACATAACTTTATTTGCTTCCACTTGTATTCCTCATTTTCCAAGTCTATGAAGAAGGTGACTTGTTTTGTATTTGGAGTAAGTGGAAGAAGTAAGTACCTTCCTCACAAGCATGTTTTCAGCTGCTTCTGTGCTTGTGTAAAGCAGGCAGGTTAATTTATGTTTGGAGGCTGTTTGAGTTCTGTCTATGTTCCTTGGTTGCTGGTTATGTAGTGAACACATGACTTTCCTCTTCTGTAGTCACACAGGGAGCAGCTTTGGTTTTGATCTTGGCATGGATTTGATAAGAACTGTGACTTGGATTGTATGTAAAGTGATCAAGTTTCAAGTGGTGTGAAAACTCACGATTATGGCTGGGCTTCGTGAACGAAGATTTGAGAAGGGCTCTACCCACGCTTGCTGCAAGCGGGCTGAAAACTAGCACTTTCACAAAAGCATAAGATGTCCCTGGAGTGTGTGTGGTCAGCAGCAATACTGCACTGAAGTCTCTGCCAGGCATCTAATTAAAAGCTGTCTGCTGGCTTGCTGTTTGGCACATCTGTGATCATTTGCATGGAGCCCAGTAGGTACAGGGCTCGTGGTCACTGTGTCACCAGAATGGCTATCACTGCTACTTAGTGGCCAGTAGCCCTCTAGTCTGTAAACTGAGTCATGAGACTTCCATCTCATGGGAAACTTTTATGTGAAAATAAAGATTTTTTTTTTAATGCAAAAATCTGTACTGATACGCAAAACTTTGAGGTTGCAATTGACTATATAATGCAAAAAAGATGATTATCTCTAACTTCCACTTCTGTTTTTGTTTCTAAAAAACTAGTACAGGCATTTAAAGAACATATCCTTGGGGATGCTTGGTTATGAACATGAAGGATCAGGTTTAAAAATCTGTAAACAACAGTACAAGAGAGGCACAATGCTTCCTTCCAATGATACGCTGAACATAGATGTTTCTACTGAAACAGGTATGATACTGTTGTACTTAAAAATGTCTTGCTGTGGAGTACTTATATTCTAATGCTATATCAGTAAAGTTTAAAAGCAATAGCTTTTTGTGTGGCAGTTACAGGAAAGTTCCCACACCTCTTGCCTATTTCCCTCTTGGCTTTTAGTACCTAGCTAGAAATGGCAGCTGTGCAAATTATAAGAGGCTCTCTTCAGCCACTGTCATTGGTTTGTAGAGGTCTTCAGGGTTGATGGTGGTGGTGTGTTGGTGTTTTTTTAGGTTGTTCTTTTTTTTTTTTTTTTTTTTTTTTTAAACACAGTTCACCCCACTCTGTGCAGAAAGTTCAAATACAGAATTCTGGGTGCTGCTCAGTCTGTACCATCAGTGTGTGTGTGTCTTTACTGCCTCTCAGAGCTGAGTCCTGACTGCTTAGAGTTAATAACAAGAGTTAATACACAAACCTGCTTCTGACCACACTAGGTGGGCCTCTGTATGGATAGGTTTGCTCAGAATTAATGTTTTGCCTCATTAGGACTGTACACTCTGATTATCTCAGTTTTGTGCTATTTTTTATGTGAAGTTTTTAACATTACATTTTTTTCCTCTTCTCTTTCCAGAATGTGTCTTTTTAAAGCCAGAGGAGCTAGCTGATAAGAAGGCAGAACTGAAGCTGAATTCTTCTTTTTTCAATCTTGAATTTTACAGGTATGGGGATTTTTTTAATATTTCAGCTTGTCCTTTCTTATTAATATGGTGGATTCTGATTTGTGCAATTTGTGTATGTGTGTACATTTTTTTTTATATAATATTTATGTATAAATATTTTTATACACTTTTTCGAACATCCAGGCTTATACAGGTTGAAATCTCCTTCAAGCTGAAAGGCATTGCTCTGCAGACAATCCATGCCCGTGAATTGCCTGACTGCTATGCATTTCAAAACACTGTAAGTGAATATGGGCTATGGCACTTCCAACACTGGGTATGTAATGAGAGCTTAAGCCCAGGTGCAGGTGTCATGCTCGTATCGAGGCTGCATGAGCGATGCAGTTGAGCATGTCCTGGCCTTTAGCCCTCCTTCCCAAAGGCTGCTGAAATGGTGTCGCTGTGGGACAGTGTTGTTTTGGAACATGTTCCAGTTGTAACTTTATAACCTGGTAAGGGAATAAGAAATTGTTCTTCTGCTAAAGGTTAAATGTGGAGTTGGCTTCTTGGAATACTGTTTGTTATGCAATGCGTGTCATGTTCTCAAATTACGCCTACACCATCTCTTACGGTGACAACTTTCTTAAAGCTTACCTGACCAACAATGTTAACACATATGTCCAAAGCACTTAGCAGGATTTGTTTTCTGGAATGAAATCTTGCTAGTCTTGTTTCTGATACAGTTCTGTATTTTCAGATAACTTTCAATAATAGAGCCCACAGTGGAAAAATCAAAATCTACTTTGATAGTGACACTGATATTCAGGAATGCAAAGACTGGCACATATTTAGCCCTGGTAAGTATGGTGCACGTGTGTTTGTGTGCCAGCAGTTAGGCATCTCCCATGACTTTCCCTGGTCTATAACAGTCTGTCCAGCAAGACATTGGGCATCCTGTTCATCCTCCTGCTGCCCTTTAAACAAGACATTGCAACTTGCCTAATGCAACTTGCTGATTAAGAGTTAGGAAATAATTTCTTTTGTGAGGGTGTTGTGGTGAGATGGCCAGTTCATCTCTGTAGACCATTGTGTGTTAGCAGTAAGCTCTACCTGCAAGGAGGGTGTTCCTTCCATAGATTTTTAATTGTCCTGCTGCTCTGAGATGACTCAAATAATTTTATCCACTGACACAGGTAAATTTGCAACTGAAGCCTTCTGCAGCTTTCAAATTTTTATTTTCCCTCTAACTAAGTGAAGCTTACTATTTCTTACAGTGGATTTTTTTTTTTTGCCACTGCTGCTAGATTTAGTGATGTGTATGAGCAAAGGCAAGCATCTGCCATGTATTTGTAGTGTTAAGACTTGGTCTGACAGCTCAGGAATGTGCACTAAAGGTCCCTTAGAGGAACAGTAGCTGTGACAGCGCTGTGCAGCTGCTTCTCCCATGTGCTGACTTGCTGTAAAGGACTGTGATGGAGCAATGTTTTTCAGTGGTCTGTAGAGTATCTTGATTAAAAAATATGTCAAGTGGCCTGCCTTTTGCCTGGGCAAAGCCAGCTTTTCTCTGATGACACCATGTTGTACTGATATTAAAGTGGTATCTTATTGTAAATTCTGAATAACCACAAAGTGTCCTGACTTGCATCTGTGTACACTAATTTTTTGTGACTGTCTTTCAACTAGTTGTTCCTTAGTAGTTTATTTTGCATCTAACAAGTAGCTGAGGGAGCATGCATAATTCTGTGACACAGGTGAGTTGAAATGCTATTACAACAACTGAGTTTTGGCCTGTATTTCATATAGTTAAAAATGTATGTTGTGAAAAAGATAGGGACAATTGATGTGAGGAAGCAAAGGAAAGCACCTAATTTGCATTCACATGATGGCTTCTAAACTTGTGGATGAACAGAATACAGTACAGGAAGTCAAGCAAGTTTCTTATTACAGACTAAGTTGAGAATTTTCTTTTTAATTTAATGATACAGGCCAAATCTGCATTTCTTTTAGCCCATGTAGTTGTAACACTGTGAGAACACAGATGGACAGGTGAAAAATGGGATACCTGTATTAATTTTGGGGTTTATTTTGAATATTACAAACTTGTTTTTTGTTCTTGTGGTCCAATCTCCGTGACTGCCATGATCTAATTCTCTGCTCAGTTGTACTTAAGATATGCTTGCTGGAAGAATATATCTTACAATCCATCTGTTTTTGTGGTGAGAGTGTTTGAGCACAAATTGTTACGAAATGTCACATAATTTGCATTTAAAGAGATGTGAAAAGATTAACCTTACTTCATTTCTTTGACTCTTTACAGTTCTCCAGAAGAACACTCAGTATATTCTAGTCTTTGATGGATTTGTCATTTTATGTTGCTTTACTTCTCTCATCCTTTGCACACGATCCATTGTTCTTGCCTTGAGACTACAAAGGGTAAGCACAGTGCTTGTGATCTCAATACTTATTTGGTCTCTGCCTTCTTTGCTGATGGTCTTTTGAAGGGTTGTGTTTGGAAATGTTGAGTAACATTTTTTCAGTAAACTGAAAAAAATCTATTGCGAGATGTTCTTCTCATACTGTTATCTCTGAACAATTGCTAGCTGAATTGGGTTTATTTCTGTTTGCATAGTGCTGTAATATGAAGTTTTTGTTGTATCTCTCAAGGGCAAAAGAAGGATGCTTTGTCCAGAATTTTACACAAAGAAGACTTCTGGGCCTTTGTGCTGTGAACAGCTAGCATGTCCTGCACCTCCAAAACATAAATTCCTTCTTCCTTGGTTCAGAGTAGAATTCCCACAGAGGTTTTGTCATAAAGTAACGTCTTAATGAACATCCCTCAAAGCCAGCTCTAACTGGATGGAATGTAAAGCATAGCATATAGTCTAACTCTGGCTGGGTTTTTTTGTTTTGTTTTGGGGTTTTTTTGGTGGTTGGGTTTTTTTGTCTTTCTAAGGCTGGAACCACCCTTTTTCAGTTCTTCTTTCCTTCTTCCCCTCTTATAATACCTGATCAGTCTGCTGTCACCTTCTTCTCTTCTCACCTTCCTTTGCAGACTGGGACTAGCTCTGTCCAGCTTCCTCTCAAGCTGCTTGCAGAGCTTTATGTAAGCAGACTTGGTTTTTCTGGTCAAAATACTGTGCAGAAACACAAGCTGGACCCTGAGATGTGCCAGCTTGTACCTAGTAATTAGCACAAACTTTGTAAGCATGTGGCTTATGAGAGGAAAGAGTCCAGGGTAGATAGGATATGAAAGCACAGATACTTGTTTATCCTGTTCAATATATCCTTATTGTAGCTTGGAAACAAGACCAAGGGTGAAGATGACACAACTCAACAAATGCAAAGTCAAACTGCTGTCAGGAATAGGGGCAGCACATCTATTCATAGCAAAAAGAGCATGTGAAAGCAAATGGGCAGTGTTGGGCATGGAAATGATATTGTTTGCTCTATTGGAAATGAGAGCTTTTGTCTTGTAGGTGTATTTGAGTTATTGCCTTTTTCCTTTCTTTAGTTCAGTGGCCTTGCTCTGTTGGAGGGGGATAGAAACTATTGTAAAGGCCATGGTTAGGCTAGGGGGGATTGGTTGTGAAGTCAGCTGTCCAGTGGAAAGTTTGTTTTCACTGACTTAAGCCCATCTTAATTTTTTTTCCCTGTTTATTTCTGGTGCTATTGAGAATTAGTTTTAAACTATTATTCCAGCAAATACTATAGGAAAAGGGGGTATGTGAAACTTGAGCATTGCTACACTAGGGCATCTGTACGTATTTTTCATCTAAGGGGACCTGTAATTAAACATCTACATTCTTGTCTATAGAGATTTGTGAATTTCTTTTTGGAGAAGTATAAGCGTCGTGTCTGCCATGCTGATCAGCTGGAGTTCATAAATGGATGGTATGTCCTGGTAATTATCAGCGATGTGATGACAATCATTGGGTCAATCCTAAAAATGGAAATAAAAGCTAAGGTGAGAGTTTAATACTCAGCTAAAATACTAGCCTTGTTACAACAGTATGTAATATGCTTTAACTTGGGGACAAATGAAAGTGAGCTATAATTGTCAGTAGTCATCTGTTACTTTGCTGGGTCATTTCCTAGTGCTGCTTTGACTAATAGCTGCTTTCAGTCACTCTTCCCCAAAGTCTTTCAGTAAGCTGTTTAAACATCCTACTTCCACAGTGCTAAGACCCCTAATCCCTGGGATAGGACATGTGGGGAGACAGTTCCTATCAAAAAACCCCAACAATTTGTGTTGTTAGTTCTGTAAGAAGTAGTAGCACATAACTAGTACAGGGAAAACAGGAGTCATCCCCTTGGGTCCAACAGGGGTCTTTGATGGCTTGTAGGACTGCAAAAATGGCTGTTACAGCTTGCTTTCCTCACAGTCATAGGCACAGACTGTCACCTGGTCATTCCACTCTGGGCTTACTGAAATCAATGTACTTTGTCCAGCTGGCAGCTCTTCAGGAGGCTTTTTGGGTTTGTTTGGTTTTTGTCTAGTTTGTTTGTTTGTTTTCTTCAATGCCAACAATGCCAACATATGTATGCCAACAACTCATGTGTTCACAAAACTTTGTATTCTGGGAAAAACAGAGTAGGTAGCGTGCTGCTTCTGTTTCATGTGTACAGAGGCTCAAAGGGCAGGTGCCCAGAGTGGCCTTCAGAGGAACACTCAGAATCTTCTGACTATATGGTGAGGTGTGGATTGAGGATAGGAAGACAGTGAGCTAGATGTCTATCTTGTGCTTATTGCAACGAGTTCTAGCCTTCTAAAGTAAAGTGCAAGTAGACTTGGTTATAAACTTCACTGTAGTAAAAATGACGTTCAGGTTCTGAACATCTGATGGAGAACCTATTCAGAGATGTAAATACATAGGGCATGAAAAGGGTTGTAGTCCCAAGGCTCACTTTTCATTTAAATGATGGCTTATGTTTTTCTACATAGTGAATAAGAGCTTCTTTGCCTAACGATAGCATATAGTAACCTTTTTTTAAACAAAAATTGAGTTATTAAATCTAATTTTGAAACTGTTGTAACCAAACTAAGGGCTGTTGTTCTTCCAGACTTTATGCAAAACTTAAAAATTATCAGCATAGGTGTACTTTCATTTGCAGCACGGTTGCATTTGAATGATCTCAGTAAATAAGTGCAGTTCACATTGATCTGATTTTTGTGATGTAGCAATATCCTTTCAATATTGAACTGCCCTGCTTTGTTTGTTTGAACTGCTGGAACTTGAATAGCTGTCAAGCTGACATACCTACTGCTTTGTAACTTGACTACCTGCTCTATTTGTATCCCTCAGAACCTCGCAAGTTACGATGTCTGCAGCATTTTACTTGGAACATCAACTTTGTTTGTTTGGGTCGGAGTCATCAGATACCTGGGATATTTTCAAACCTACAATGTGAGGCGGAAATTAAATGTCTAATAATTAAAGCATATATATATATATATATATATATATTTATGTCACTTATATTCAGGTCTCTCTAATTTTTTGTCTTTTTTCTCTTCTCTTTTACTCCACCCCGACTTGTAGGTACTCATTTTAACTATGCAGGCATCACTGCCAAAAGTGATAAGGTTTTGTTGTTGTGCTGGGATGATCTATCTTGGCTATACTTTCTGTGGTTGGATTGTCCTGGGACCTTATCATGAAAAGGTATGTCAGCAGTATCACTCCTTTTCTGGTCTAATGATGTATCTATGTGTTTGTATAGCTCCAGGTATAACAAGAGAAATGCATCTTGAATTAATATTTCTGTATAAAAGCTGTAATGTGAAAATGGCAGTGTTTCTCCTTCCATGCATACCTTCTGCCACCTGCTCCTTTTAAGAAAATAACTGTATTACTGCTTTTACTGTGTGCTTGAAATCAGTGTTATCTCCTACACCAAGCTGTTTTTGTAATGAGTGGATGGTTTACCTATGCCTGGAGAAGACTGAGGGGAGACCTCATTGCAGTTACAACTTCCTCGTGAGCGAAAGAGGAGGGGCAGGCACTGATCTCTGCTCTGTGGGAACCAGGGACAGGACCCCAGGGAATGGCCTCAAGTTGTACCACGGGAGGTTTAGGTTAAATATTAGAAAAAGGTTCTTCACCCAGAAGGTGATTGGGTGCTGGAACAGGCTCCCCAGGGCAGTGGTCACAGCACCAAGGCTGCCAGAGTTCAAGAGGTGTTTGGACAATGCTCTCAAGCACATGACATGAGTCCTGGGGATGGTCCTGTGCAGGCCCAGGAGTTGGGCTCGAATCCTTGAGGGTTCCTCCTAACTCAGCATATTCTGTGGTTCTGTGTGATCTCTTTCGCCCTCTTCTGGCAGTCACAGGTCAGTTCACTGGTTTGGTTTGGTTTGGGGTTTGTTTTGTTTTGTTTTTAATCTCCTTGGCTCTGGCTTTGTTTTTCCAAATCTTTCCCATGCCATGTAACTTCAGCCCCTAAATTATGACTCATAAAGGGGTGGATGAATGCTTGTCTTATTTACTTTGCTTCCTGAGTGTGGGTGTGTTGTGGCTTTGTTTGTTTGTTTTCCTCAGGTTAGTATCAAAGTGTGTGCCTGGCATGTCTTGTCTGAAACCTGGGTGCAGGAGCAAGACTTTGTACATTCTAAAACATAAGCGAAACCAACCCTAAAGCCTGTTCGTTTTTCCTCTTGGCAGATGCTCTATGTGACAGTTTGCAAAAAGGCAGATTCCTGTTGTGTCAAATTCTAGATGTCTGTTAAAGACTGACAGACGTATGAATTCTCGTTCTTGATCTCTGGTTACACACACTATATATGTAACAGAGAGACATGCTGCAGTGCTTGATTTGGCTTCTTGTGCCCCACGTCCCCCTGAGCTGTAATTCTCTCCTTTGAGCAATGCAGGTATTCAGGCTGCACATCTTCCAGGTTAATGACAGTATATTTCTCTGTGGGATGCTGGATGCAGTGGGATCCTCAGCCACGCTAGAGGCTCAACAGTTTAAAATAGGCAGCTCATGATTATTGTTGTAACATCCCTGCAACAAGTATGTTAATCATCTGAGCAAAAGGAAGTGGAGTCAATAACATGCTTATCTCTGAAAATATTACATCTTGTCAAAGCTGTAGCGGGGGGGGTTCCTGTTCTTGCCAGTTCCCCAGTGTCCCAAGGGAAGGTGATGTGATGCTGCCAGGGCAGGGCTGGCTTCCTGAGCCTCTCCAGCCATCCAAACTGGCCCTGGTAAGAAATGGGAAGAGCCTTCCCTGATGTGCAGAAACACCAGAAAGCTCCTTATGCTCAAAAATGCAGAAATACATATGTTGCTTTTTCTTCTACTACAGTCAGAGTGAGGGGGTATCCTGCATTTTGTGTTTTGTCAATTCAGGGTCTTACAGGTGAGCAGTCCTTAGCAGGTCTCTGTGTCTGCATCAAAACTCGTGGGTTGCTCAGAAATGCCATGCCCTCTTTCTTCTCAGATAATGCACTGCTGAGTTTCACATGGCTTTAAAATTCAATAAAAACAATAATAACAAAATAAGCCATAGGTGTAAACCAGACCCGCTGTTCCTGTGCAACAATAGGTTCTCCTTACCAGCACATGCCTCCTGACATCTTCTCAATATAGGGCTACAATTCAAGTGAGTGTAGTCATGTTACTTCATTGATAATAGTCACATTAAAATATTATGCATTAATTTGTATTGTCTAATATAGTTAATGAATCCAGTTACTTGGAGAGCCAGGGCAAGAGGGGAAGGTTTGCTTACTGGCTAGCTGAATGGAATTTAGCCTCAGGACACATTCCAGCTTGGGGACATGGAGTTTAGAATGTAAGAGAATGTCCTTGAAATGAAACCATGATTTTTGTGCAGAGTGTATTTCAGTAGCTTCACAATCCAGCTCTAGATTGTACCTACAGCTCAGAATGGGCTTTCTGAATAGATTATGTTATTGCATGGCAAATTTAGTTTAGACCATTCAAACTCTGAAGGCCATATGCTATCACTAGTTCCTTAATACAGTATTGATTTATTACCCATACTCCAGTAATGCTGCAGAGCTGGGAAACCAAAGGATGTGGCTTCTGTTCCCAGCATACTACCACTGATTTACTGTATATATTCTGTGAAACCACTTTTTTCTGCTGGCCTAAAATTGCTTACAATTCAGTAACTTTAATTTTCTGTGGTGGTCAGATATTGACTGTTTTGCCTGTTAAGCATCACAAGTTTATTTCTTGATAATAAGTCTTATGTCTGATGTCAATATCATGCTTAGTCAAGATTATATTTCTTCATGGTTCTATTACTGACATGTATGTTTTGGCCTGAATGTACAGTAAAGTGTGGCAGCATTTAATTATCTGGGTTGGATTTTCTCTTCTGCTAGGTGTAAAACTCAGAGTTATAAAAAACAGAAGTGGGGTGGGCTTTTTAACTTTCCCTTTAAATATGGGTGATTGGTCTTCACATTCTACTAAAAACTTGTACTCTTTATTTTCTAGTTTGAAGATCTGAACACAGTGGCTGAATGTCTGTTTTCTTTGGTCAATGGTGATGATATGTTTGCAACATTTGCTCAAATCCAGCAGAAGAGCACGTTGGTGTGGAGGTTCAGCCGGTTATATCTGTATTCCTTCATTAGTCTGTTTATATATATGATCCTCAGCCTTTTTATTGCACTCATTACTGACTCCTATGACACCATAAAGGTAAAACATTTGTTTTCTGTCACACTTCTAATCAGATTTGTATTCATTCTTGTTAATCTCTCAACACCATACTATCTGGTATTAGTTACTATGAGATTATTGAAATCTTTTAGTTTAGTCTGTGTCAAAATTGGGAACATGACTGGGTAGTCATCCAAATGACTAAGCAATAATTGGTTTGAAAAATTATCCTCTGTGTGTCAACATTCTATTTACCACTACTTCACCTAGCTTCAAAAATGTAACAGCTAATGGAAGTGTAAATGGAAGGATGAGTGGAAAAAATTAACCTTTAAGTATAGATACATAGAGCTAGATAAGCCTTGTTTGGAGTGAATGTTTCTTCTCGTGGCATCAAAAGATGAGGTCAGGAAGGCTTTGCTGATATCTCAGAGATATGCTTTTGGCAGGATTTTGGCAAGGCTCAAGCAGATAACTCAAAAATCATTTAAGGTTGTCATTAAAACTCATCTGGCTTGCTTAATGTGCTGCTTGGAAATGTATGGTTAAAAGGAAATGTGTTCTGAAAGACCCTTCTCATTCAAGTTAAAATTGTGCCATGCATTTCCAGTATGAACAGTCTGAAAGTGAAGCCAAGTTTTCGATAATTACCTTTTGTTTTTGACTTCAAGTGCTGTCTCCCCTTTGTGCTCCTGGTAGCTCAGTGACCAATGGGAAGGCAATGTGGATCATGCTCTTCAGCTCTTGTCTTTCTTGTCTTGGTGTCAGAGAAACAAGCCAGCAGAATAAGACCAGTCTGACATGAACAACAAATTCCAGAAAGCTCCACTTTCTAAGTATTCCAAATATAACTTTAGCGTCTGTGCTTCTGAGTTTATTGGATGATCTGACCTGCAAAACAGTGTTTTACTGTTACTCTTCCCTCTGTGAACCTCATGTGGATCAATTGGGAGCTATTTCAGTATGCTGAACTTGTGTTTTTCATAGCATTTCTTCAGCATGGCGATGTTGAATATCCACACTAGGGCCCCTCAAATCCAGCATTACAGTTCTTAGGGAAAACGATCCCAGAGCACTCACAGTGAGCACAGTAGCTCCCCATGAGCAAAGGAGAATCAATTAATGCCAGTATGATCTGAAATCACTTGCTTGGCCTTATGGACAGCAAACAAAACATAAGAAAGTCTCTGAACAATATGAATTTTCTGTCACTTAGGTTGCTTTGTTCCACCAGCTATATATGTGGGGTTTCTGGGGTGGGATTGGGCATTTTCTTTTCTACAGCAATACTGGACAAATGAACCAAATAGTTTGGTTTTTCTATCACACTCTACAGGAAATTTTAGAACATTTTGTGCCCAGTAACTTCTTGTGTGTTATAAATAAAAAGCTTTTTCTTTCAGAAATACCAACAAAGTGGTTTTCCAGTAACGGATCTACACGAATTTCTAAAGGACCATGACAGTGCTGGCTACAGAAAAGACCAGACTTCTGTGCCATTCATCTGCTGCTGCAGGAGGTCAGTAGTGTGTTTTCCTGAGAAGCACCCCAGTTGGCATCTCACTGCAGAGTGCTGTGTCACAAATGCTGGAGCATCCAGAACTCAGCCTGTGTGATGTTTGGGTGCTTTTGTTCCTATTGTACTCTACATGGTGTTAGATCTTTAGTCAGCTGATGATAGAACAATTCTGAGCAATTCTGAGCTTAAACACGTTTTAAGTGTTATACTCTTACGAGAAATACCATGCAGAAGCTGATGGAAGGACTGTGGGGTATAGCATGAAACTACCAAGGATTCAGGAGCATACAATCTCTGCTTCTTAGGGTTTTGCAAGTCAAGTGTTTCTAAAAAGCTTCACTACTAAGCTTGGAGTAGTAGCAGAAAGCCAGAGAATATGTGATTCAGCCAGGGATTGGTGCTGCATTCCAAAGCTATGCTTTGTCTATAAGGCAAACCGTTTGAATACCATCTGTCAGAATATTGGAAACACACTGGTGTCTTGTTGCTGCCAAACTCAGGCCTGGCAGTGGTCCTTTTTAAGGTGGTGGTGGTGAGAGGTGAAGCTCTCACCTAGTGTTTGCTGGTCTGAGAGTTGATTCTGAGAATTCTGTGTCTGAGGACACCTCACACCTCACAACCAAAAAGGAGCGTGTGAGGTGATGGGCAGGTATCCCAGCAGTTGTGGGCACTTGAAAGCCAACTAGTTAAGAAGAACTCCAGCCATGTGCAGCTTCAGGTTTCACATGCAAGTCATTGTTCAGAATGAGAGATTTTTGTCTGCTGGACCATAATAAATATACTTCAGTGTAATACACTGCACAGTATTGAGGGCACAACCCTAGTAGCTGGAGTGAAAATCTAGAGCTTTTGCTACTGCGCCAGTTTCTGCTTGATTGTCCCAGTGCAGGTGTTGGGAGTTGCTGAAATGGGAGAGCATAGAACAGAAGGATCAAAACTCGACTTATATGGGTAAATGCTTCCTATTGCATTTCTTGCTGAATAGAGAATTGTGAATTTTTTTCTTTTGCAGACAACAGAGCGATGATGACTTGATACTTATTAACTGATTATTGCACATTGAAATTCACCACTAATAAATGCCAAGAGAGCCTAGTGGTATGGAGAAGAATAATTCTCCAAATTGCAATGAAACCCACCATCTGGACCTGCCTCATGAACAGAGTAGTCTTACCTAATTAAGTTTTTTTTGGAGGAAAAAAGCTATAAATGTGACATCAGCTGGCTAACCTTCAGGAGAGCCCAGAAGCTGTGTCTGGAGGAGAGCTCTGAAGAACTCTGTATTCTTGCTTCAAGTTCCATCACATTAAAGAAGACTTATTCTTGAGCATTGTCTGTGGGAGCTTTGTTTGCTAATCAGCTCTAGGAGGAAGGAACGTGGCCCTAAATGAACTGTTGTTGTTAATAAGGAAAAGAATTATATGAAAACAACTTTTATAAAATAATTCTGTGTTAAAAAGTATTAAATAAAAGGTAACTGAGAAAAGAGGAGTTTTTCACTTAAAGTGATGCATTCAGCCTGTCATTTCTACTTGGCACATTTCATTTATTTGAAATAAATTTATGTAAAACTAAAAAGCTGCACAAAAGTGCAAAATAATTGTGGTTCCCCCTCTTGTATATCATTTTAACACAAACCACTTAAAGGTCACAGTCTATTCTTTAATAGCTTTACTAAAAAGCAGTTTGTTATCCTTTTTTTTTTGGCTGTCTGTTCTATTATACTCACAATATTTGATTTGTACTGTGTCTGGATTAAACTTACTGCTTTAGCACTTCCAGTGTAGTAGTGCATAAGTATTAACCAGGTACTTCTGGAAACTTTCAGGGGTGCTAAATGCCCCTGGGGTGGGTGGACTATCATATTAGGTACTTCACTTTGTCCACTATCTGCTCCCTAAAAATACTCTTTAGTAGATTATGTCAGTGTGTTGGCTAGGACTTGGTCTTGCTATGTGTTCTTTACTGCTGATGGTCTCTGCAAGTTCTGGCTTGTTAGTGTTTTGAATGGCAAAGGCAATTCAAAACACTGCCTTGGTATGAGTGAGGTGAGTGGCAGCTTTTTTCCTTCCCTATTTGTTTTGTTTTGTTTTTTAAATCTCCTGCCTCGTGCTTACATTCCTAACAATGAAGCTTTTTTGATGAAAGTGAATGCCATTTTGCCTCGCTAAGGCTGCAGCCAGGTGTCTAGAACAGGTATTTTTCCTGTCAATATTTTGATGCATCCAGGCTCTACAAATTTAAATGCTTCTCTTGCTGAAATGTCTTTGGGACAGAATCTTCTCCCCATTCCAGTCTGAGCAATGCATTGCAGTGGCATCATCTGTTACTAGAGCTTGTGACTATAAACAAAATTGCTACCAATAACCAAGAGTTTGTGCTGTTAGGAAGGATTTTCTGCAATTGTCTTTTCATCAGACTGATGCTAATTGCATGATCTAGAACAGAGGATTACTATCTTCCACTCAGGACAGAAGAGTCAACTTTTCTCCTAGTGTTCATCTGCAAAACTTGTTTGGGTCAACGTTAGCCTTCTAGTGTATGCTCTGGGGCCCTGGGTAACCCAAGTGCTCTTCTGCAGACTTCAGAATGACGAGCATTAACTGATTGCCAGCAGTTTCTTGTCCCATACAATGTGCAGTCTTTACTTTCTTGTGTGTAAGATGCTGGAGTTTTCTGAATTTGCTGCCATTTTACTGATAGCTTTCTGGAATGTCTCTAAATCATACAGTTCCAGCACATCTGAAAATGAATTGTATTTTCCTTACTGCTCTGCCCTCTGCCAGTACTTAGAGAAATCTTAGGTGAGAAACTTGAATTTAGAAAATGCAGATACTAATTCTCTGTATGTGGATAACTAGTCAACTAAGGTAGGAACAGTATAACAGGCTCATTGCCTCCTGAGGCCTTGTGCCTCTCTTCCCTAAAGCAGGTGAGGTACATCCTGTACCCTTGGCATTGTAAGCCATAGTGAAGGAGCCGTGGCTCCTCGCTCAAGCTCCAACTGTCTCTTTCCAATTTTAGTAGGACATTGAATGCAGTCTGCCAAAACCATTGTTCAGATAAATATTTGTTTGTGAGAGAATCCTCAGGGAATGAGGAAAAGTATTATCAACATAGATTATAGTAACATACTTGAAGAGAATACTTACAATTCCTAACTCATTTTAATACTTAATTTCTGTAATGGAATCATAAAGCTTTCTTGTCCAGTATTGATTTTTTTTTTTCTTGTTTAAAGCATATGAGCTGCTTGCTAGCTAGACTGCTGCTTCAGCCCTACCATATTAGAGCAGGTCACTAATGTGTTGTAGAAACAGAAAACTAATGGCACAGAATCTAATGTGTTGTCTTCACCATCTGGTGTTCTGTTTTTTTTTTCCTCTTGGAAAAGAAAGATAAGAGCCACTTGCTGGAGGTTATTATTGGCTCTCTATTCCACAGAGATTAAATTTAACAGGAAATCTGGCATATGTTGACTCTTAATTCTGCACATTAATACAGGTTTGAACACAGTTGCTGATTGATAGGTGGTCTCACTCCAGCTGCTGAGGTGGTGATGCAAAGTAATGGAAGCAGAACTGGATCATAAACTTTTGCAAAGTGCTCTCAAAAAAGACCTGTTGTCTTGTTCTCTGGGAATAAGAAGCTTTTGCTAATTGCTTATAGGACTTAACCAAAGGAGGGCAGAAATGGATGAGGGATTGAAAAAGCTGCATTAGGAAGAAACAGGCAGGAAGGAGGAAAATTTCCGATGCCATCTTCAAGGTGAGCATTCAAGTGAGGGGGACAAGGTGAATAAGAGTTTAGGTTCTTATTTTGGGGTTTTCCTTTGTTTGGGTAAAATAGGAAAGGTGCTGGAATGGAGTCTGTTTGGCATTTCACGTATAATGTTCATGTGCAAGGCTGTACCTAGGCTTTAACTCTGTCTATGTGTCATGCTCTAATTGTTACCAGGATTTCTGAGAAGTGGGGCAGACATGTTCTGCTGATATTTTGTCAGTTCTTCAGCTCTGAGCAGGCACATGTGTTGCTGTACACTACTTGGATATATGTCTGCTCCCAGTAAATGATTCAGGTAGGTGGCAATGGGTCAGATCCATCTGATCATGGTCCTCAGATAAATTTGGTCTTGTACTACCTTCTACATTTGAGTTTGACTTGTCCTTCATTGCAGAGCTATGTGTTCTTGATCCTGCCCGTTGGAGGTGACATGAGCCTCAAGGTTTCTGTATTGCTGTGTTGGGTGTGAGGTGGTTTTTGTTTGCTTTCTACACTATGTTTAAAAGAACAGCTACATGTGATGCTGCCTGAACTGTCCAGATCTACTCCCAGAAATTACTGCAATTTTATCTGAGTCTTTCTTTTGCTTCCTAATGCGTGAATGATGATGGATCTTCTGATGGGCTTTTCGCACAGCGCAGTCCTTTAGGTTTGTGCAGCTCCCGGTCTCGCTCATGTGCCCCGGGGGCTGTCCGCGCCTCGGGCAGAGCCAAACTTCCTCACCGGGGAGGAAACAAGCACCTGGGAGAGCTTTCCTGCCGGTCTCGGCGCGGGCCCGGGGCAGGTGCGGAGCGGGCGGGCGGTGCCGGGGCGGGCAGGGCCGGACGGGTTAAGGCGGCGCGGGGCGGGACGGGGCGCGGAGCGGAGCGGGGCGGGTGGGCCCGCTCTGCGCGGAGGCGGCGGTGCTGCCGATCCCCTCCGCTCCGCACCGCACCGCACCGGGGCTGCCGGTGAGTGGGGCCGCGGGGGTGGGCACGGGCTGAGCCCCCCGACAGCGGGCCCGGGATGGGTGGGAAGGGGGCAGCGGTGGGAACACCATTATGGGGGGCCGGGCGAGCTCCGTGCGGACGAGCCGCTCCCCCAGTAACCGGGCAGGCAGAGCTTTCTGCAGTTCCATAAAACTGTCCGGAGCGCCCCCGGGCGCGCCCCGGCGCGGTGCCGAGGAGCGGAGCGGGGAGAGCTCGGCCGGAGCCCGGCGGGGCAGAGCCCGGGGAGCGCCGGTGCTGCCGCTCTGCCGCGGCGCGGTGCATGCGAACGTGGATGTGCATAGGCAAGAACAGGGGTACTTCTGGGTGTACACACGTGAGTTTCCATACATCTGAGACTCCGTTTGCACACCTCTGGATGCGCGTGTGCCGTGCCTTGCGGGGTTGCGGGCTGCTGATACGTACCGCGGGGGGCTCACGCAGGCTCTTCTCTGAGTTGATTGTTTTTAATAAAATTTCCTAATCTGTGCAATATACAGAAAAAATACACTGCCGTTATTAGCATTATATCTTTTGATTAATTCTTTCCCTTAAGGAAAAAAAAAAAGTCGGGGGAGGGGGAGAGGTGTGCGTGAAGGAAGCACTTTTGTACACTTGTGTTTCCAAAGACCATGTATTTAGGTCTGTTCTCCCTTCGTGATATGAACCTAGAAAGATATTTCTGCTTATAGACTGGTAAGGTGCATTGCTGTATCTCTGTTCTTTAAGCTATGCTGAGTATATGGCTTCTTGGATATTCTTATGGTCTCCTAAGAGGTGCAATACAAAGCACAACTCAAATCCAGTTACATGGTGAAAAAAATCTGATTTCACTGAGCTTATCTGTGTACTGAAAATGAAAGTAAAAGCAAACAAATTGAACAACTCCACAAAAAATCTGCACAATCAGTAAAGAAGCAGCAGCTCTTACCAGCAAGTAAAGCTGAAAGATGTGGTTAGCTTTTTTTTTCCAGAATGCTAGACGAAAGTTTCAGACAAGTTAGACTGGTTGCGTTCTTATCCTTTTGTACTACACTGACCATTAACCATTTTGGAACATTCTCCAGCATAGTCTTTATGCTGTCAGATAACGAAATAAAATCTCTGATGTATAAGATTTGACACTGTAGAGTATCTATTTCTCTTGGGTATTAGTCTTAGAGATTGACATACCTGGATTCTACTATTATACCATTAGATTCACTTATATGTCTCCAGCAAATATTTTTTTGACTTTGCCATTTCTGATGGTTCCACTGACATGTTTGCTGGCAAACCCAGGCTCTGAATCTGTTAACAGATCAGATACAATCAGGTGACTTGTTTTAATCAGCAGTTGTGTAATTCTGGTCCTCATCAGCTACGTGCTGAAAATAAACAGTAAAAGTTGACTTGGTTGGAACTGTGCTGAAATAGTCTGTGACCTACAGTCACATTCTGTAGGTTTTGTGAAAGAAAGCTGATTTGCTGAATGGTAAGATGGAGCTGATAGTGATCAACGAGTGGACCTGGAAGTTCTGCAGAAAAGGGAAACTTACTTTAGAAGCAGAACAGGTATTTTCTTCTAGGTATGTTTCACAATGTATAGGTTGTTCGAGTGACTTTTAAATATTTTAAATGCTGTGTCTGTTTCCACATTATAGGATGACCTGCCAGCTCCTTCCAGAACCACACTTAAAGGAGACTAAATGAAGGCTTTGCAATGAAGTTTTTAGTTTGAACTCCATATATAGATTTAGTAAACCATAATTTCAGAAAGTCTTAAATTACCAAAGTCTGAAGTCTAAACTTGTGGTTACTAGTGAGTTACTTGCTATCTGTCCCTAACAACTTTCTGCAATGGATCAGAGCTTTCAAAAGTAATTTAGTGTGGTAGAGCAGCTTAGTACTAAAGGGATTTCAGGAGCTGGAGCCCAAGCTTTGTAATACCTTGGTGGAAGTGTCCCTGTATCTCTGTGATTCAGAGTTCAACTGTCAGTCTGTAGCAGTTTGCAAAGGAGCAGCAGCGTTGCATAGATGCACAGGGTGACACTTCTGTGCCCTGACAGTGATTTTTAAGCCTCTTATCAGACTGTGTGTACAGAGCACTGTGGTCTGTGGCTGGCGGTACTACTTCCTCTCTCTTCAACTTTAAATATTTAGTCTTAAGGCTCTACGTTTTTGGTAGGTTTAATACTTTTCTTAAGCCTCCTTTTTTGTACCATATAGCATTGGTATTTTATGCAGGATGAATGAGAAGTAAAAAAAAAACCTTAAATGTCTCCATCACTGATATCTAAGAGTTGCCAAAGGATCCTCTTGATTCCCTTTACCCCACTCCCTTCCTAGTCCAAAAGATGACACCATCAAAATGGACTATTACTGGAAATATCTGGAACCATGGTGTAAGTATAAGTGGTGCTGTACTTTCCATCAAGTTAACATTGCATAGATGAAGCAGGCTTGGAGAGAAAATGGATGGGGCACTCTGCTCTCCTTATTCAAAAAGATATTGAACACCAAGGTAATGGGGTAATGCTGCTTGGGAGTACTTGATTTGAGTTCAGGCAGTTATCTGAAATTTGGGATAGTTAAGTTTATATATAGATATGTATGTATGTATGTATATAGATAGCTATATATATACCCCCAAACAAAACCTCAAGTAGATTTGCTTAATAATAAGTAAGTTCTTGAGATGAAAACTTACTTGATGAGCCTTATAGTTTTTTAACATTAACTTTTTATTCCTAATTATTAAAGCTGTATTTTTAAAATGTTTTTTAAAAAGTATATTCTCAAGTCCTTGAAGTCTACCATGTAGCACGCTGTTTCAAGTATAAGGCAGCGCCTGCAGAATTTCTGTAATAAACAAAATGTAAAACAGTTACTTCTGAGATAATTCGTCTCTGTAAAACCTATTAAATGAATGTTGGCTTCCATTGTATCCTCTAATAGTACCAGATAAAAAAAGCTTTAGTTTAGATGGAGATATTTCTGCAGAACTTTGTGTTCTCTATGTGCTTCTTTTCAGTTTGTTTCTCTAAATTGATTTTGGTTATATTATCAATTAACTATTAAAGACAATTAAAAGTGAACCAGAATACTTACTTCAAAAAAACTCCTCCTCACAGTTACATATTAACATTTTTGGCCTCAGCTGTGTTACACACCCTTTTCTGCACTGGTATTTCTTTCTTAGCTGAGGTAACCTGAATGGGTTTCTTGGGTTACTGTGCAATCACTTGGCTGTGTTTTATTCAGTGGCCATACATGTACTCAGGGTGTGGAGGGGAACAAGGAACCCATTCCTTTTCTGAACTAGAACTACTTGTGTATATATATACATATATATATATATATATATATAGCTTTGGCTGCCCAGCACTCTGGCTTCCTTCTACCTGTTTCTTCGTCTTGGGAATGAGGTGAGAGAGAGCTTTTCAGTAATGAGAAAAATACAAGCAGCACTGGTGGTTATCCATAAGAAGCAGATGGGACAGAGGGTGTAAGTGACTGGCACAGGGTGTGGGCAAGCACATGCAGTGCTGCAGGGAGCCCGTGGCAGGGGCTGCACAGGCTGCAAGCTTGCAGACACTCCTTTTGTGGTGCTGTGTCAAGGGCCATCTACTGCTTGTGGGATGTTTAAAAAGCCTAAGCAGTATGTGCAGGTGGGCAATTGCTGCTGCTTGATATTTCTCTGCAGTAACAGCTTGAATGCAAAGAGAGTATTCCAAGTGACTCTTCTTGTTCTGCCACATATGCCTGTGATCAGCCAGCGTGATAAACTCAGCTTTCTGAAAAGCAGCTTTTCTAGTAAGTTTCAAAATTTCTTAGAGATCTGTATTTAATGCTTCATCCTTGCAACTGGAGAAGGGGAGGCAGGGAGGTGAAGTGCTCAGGCAGAGCTGGCAGCCTGCCTGCTTTTCAGGCTGAGCCTGGGCACAGCTTGCTCCTCTGTGCCATCCCACGGACCTGGCCGGACTGTACTGGCTTTGTGATCTCTCCTGTTCCAGAGTGTATCATTTTGGATACTGAACTGCCCTGAAATTCTGCACAGAAATTCCTGTGCTAGCTCAGGAAAACCAGCAGTACACCAGGCTGGGGTTCTGCCTGGGCAAACATCCCTCCCTCTGGTCTAAGCTAACTTTCAGCTGTGCTGGAGAGCTTCACCACTATTGTCCTCCTGTAGGTTCAGTCTTACTCTATGGACTAGTCAGTCCATTTGCAAACTCAGCTTGAATCCTCTCACAGTAGCTTTCTGTGCCAACCCAGCCCTGTCTCTTCCCTCCCTCATTTACACAGGAACAGGGCAGAACCCATCAAAGTCCCCCAAACTGACGCCAACCCTTCAATAAAGTTGTGGCCAATATATTGAAACAACTTGGTTTTTAATGGACAGGAAAGAGGCAGAAAACCACAGGGGAGTGCCATGAATCACATTATGGCTTTCAGGGTAAATTTTATAATGACCTTCTCATTAAAATGCTATTTGTGTTTTCCTTCAGAAATGCCTGCATTAATAATGAGTAACTCAATTTAGAGTTGATTTACAGGCCAGATTTAATTTTGAATCAAAGTGATTAAAAAGGTAATTTTAATCACAGTTTGGATCAGTAAAACCCTTGACTTAAATAACTGATAATAAATTTCAATTTAAGTATACAGATTTTTAGTAACTTTATTGAAGCCAACTAGATTCTAATTGAATAAGAACCATTAAAACATATTAGTTTGCAACTAGCTGAACCTTTTGTTCAGCTTTTTTAGGTAAAGAGTTTCACGAACTCTTTACTTAGGCAGCTAGTGTAATATATTCCTACATATTCATGCAAGTTCTTGAGTTTTATTTTAGGAATGGTAAAGAACATATTCTGACTTGATATGACTTACATAGAGGAATTTAAAATCAATTAAAACATACAAGCTGTCATTAAGACCAACAGCTCAAGAGGTGATGGGTTGGGAAGAATTCTTAATGTGTGCTTTTACATTTGAAAGCAATTTAACTTAAATCTCAAATCCTTTGAGATTTTTTGGAACAAAAGATTTCCCTCCCCCCTCAAAAACAAACAAACAAAAGAAAAACTTGAATGTTTACTCAGCGGTAGAGGAAGACACACTTTGCAGTCTATCAATTTCTGATCCTTGCAGCCACTATGGGTGGAACTGAAGTAATTAAATAGACTGAAATAAAGAAAACAATCTTTTAGACAAGGGTATGCTTTTGGCACTTGCAACGGTTTGATGTATTTGCCTGCAAGTGACTTATGGCAAGCTGTTAGCTCAACACAGCGGTAGAATGTGCACCATGTGATTACTGCTGGAGGTCTGTAGGGTGGGATATGAAACACTGAGTGGCATGGAAGAGGTGAATAGAGATTGTTTGCTGTCCTTTCCCATAAAAACCCAAGAACTATTGAACTCGTGAGAGCCAATTTCAAAGCAAAAGAAGGCAATTCTTCATAGAGTAAGTAGTAGAACTGGGAAGCTCTCTGCTGCAGACTCTAGGAGACTCTTTTGCCTTTAGAAGTCGGGACTGACAAGTTTAGATGTTTTCCAGCAAACATTGAACAATATTTTGCCTGAATATTCAAATTTTTATGCACTAAATAAATAGATCTGAAATATGTAATATTTAGGGGAAATTTTTTTTCTTCTGAAGTTTAAACCTGTCCTGATAAACATCTCTGATTTTGCCACAGAAGAGAAGACCTGGAGAAGAAAGTGCTGCAAGGACATGTGACATGCCAAGAAATATGGGATATCCTATCACACATCTTGTACCTAGTGTGGGCTTGGGCAGGATCACTGAGGACTCAGCTGCATAGCTCTGTCATGGCTGCACAGCTCCCTTGAGACCAGGCTAATTCTGCTGGGACGACTTAAAATGAAGGCGTGAAGTAAACCACTGTCTGCAAGGCCCCTGGCATTATAAGTGCTTTCCGTACCCATGGTAGTACAGACAACCAAGTGCTGCATTTCTGCTCAGAAAGACTGGCATGTAAATGAGCTCCAGTTCAGCTGCTGTTTTGATGCAGCTTCCATGTGGAAATCTTCACAGTCTGCCCTGTGACCCTGAGACCTCAGCTGGATGGTTCTCTGCTCCTTCTTGCCTTACCTCAACACCTCAAGAGATCTCTTTCAAAATCATTTGTCATTCGAGCTCTACTGTGTGACAGTGAGTGTTTGTAATGTTATTTTGGTGAAGAATTATTGGATGTATTCATTTTTTTTTTCATTGGGTACTGCTTCAATTGAGGATGGGATCTCAATAAGTTGAAGTATTTAGAATAAGTTTGTAGTTGATATCTTGGATTTCTTTAAGCTTTTCTCCAGATGAGAAGCAAAAAGCATCTGCAGATTTCTTTACTCTCCTGTCACTGCAAGCAAGAAATTCATCTGTTGAGATGATTACACAGTAAGATACAACATGTTCAGAAAACCTTCCCTATAATTTTCACAGTTTTTTGGGTTTTTGGTTGGTTTGTTGTTTTTTTTTTTTTTATCCTGCCATTCTTACCCAGCCCAAAACGCTGCTTCTATTTGCAGGCATTTGGGCTGTTCTGTAAAAGCTTCATGTCAAGCTCAGCAAGTCCTTTACTGCCTTGGTGGGTTAGAGCTCCTTAGGGGCTTCTGGTCACTTACAGACTGAATTTGACTTTTGAGTACTTCCTAGGTGAGAATGGAGAACTTACTGACTGCTTAACTCTGACATACTGCCCTGAACAGGGAGCCGTAGGCGTTGAATTCCAGTTGACTCATTGCAGCCGATCTGCATTGCTGAGGCTTTTTTATTTTTAGATGGAGGGATGCTCTGTAATATTTCAGCAAAAGGGATGATTTACTTGTTTCCTTCCACTTCTTGTCCTTAAGTAATTGCTCTTAGTTCTGACTATACTTAAATTTTATGCTGTAAGTAATATATTTCTTTATTAAAAAGTGGCTGGCTAGGTTCTTGAGGATAATGGACAACAGTGACACGTGACCTGCTTTCATGTTAACTACTAGGGTGGGAATCAAGGAAAAAAAGGCTGAACTATTTCAGAAAAATGAAATACTAAAAAATTATCACTTTGAAAGTAGTAATTATGAAATAGTGTAATTTGATTTAAAATTAGGTAATATAAATATTGCATTAGACAAATAACACAAGTAGCATAACATAAATGATAAAAGATAAACCTTTTTAGCTTAAAGCTTGGAAGGAACCTTTAATATAAAACTGGCATGTCAGGCAGCCTGCTGGGGATTGTTTAATTTCCTTCCCAGTCCCTGGAGAGATAAGATATAACTGTAAAATAACCACAGGGTAATTAAAAATGGACTAAGTGAACCTGATGTTTATCTGTCATCAATTTTAGGTGCAGAGGTGAAAAGCTTATGTTTTTTGTATCTTTCTGCCTGTATCCGCTTCTTCTAGTTTTTTATGGTGGGTTTTTTTTTCCAGCCTCTCTTAGTCTATCACTGGCACTCATGATGGCCTGAGGCTCACGAGGAGCTTTACAAAAGCTATTAGCCTTGCTGCCTCTCCTGCAGCTCTGTATCCCTGTACTTCCTCCTGCCCATCCTTACTGTCAGACAGGTTTGCCACTCTGTATAATATATAACGTTATTAGGATCTTGTGCCATGGCTGCATTCCTGGGTTTTGCTAAAACTATACAAGATCTATTAATGAAGTAATTGTTAAAACCCTTATTCAGACACTGACAACAAATGTGAGGGCTAGTGACAATCAGACACAAACTCTGCCTACTAGGCTGTGAGACCCTGCATATGGTCCAGCAACCATGAGTAATTGCTGTCAGGTCTCCTGTGTAAATTAGTCCAAGTTCGGTTCATAATAAAAGCAGTGAAACTGCCAAGGCAGCTGACATTGACCTTGCCAGAGTAGCTAAAGTATGATGTAATCTGGAACACAGACTCCCCTTTCCATTGTCCTGTTTAATAGCCCTATGTCCAAGATAATGCTGAGTGGGTATAAGAAATAAACTCCAGCACTGCTGCTGTTTCTGGGGCTTGCTTTATCCTGTGGTTGGGTGGGGAATTGGGTTTTGGTTTTGAAGATAACTGGGCTATGTGGTGCTCACAGGGCTCTGGGTTTACAGGCCAGTAAAATAATCCCTGGGTTTAGAATAATGAAATATCTAGAATATATTTTTCCTTTTTCAGCACATTTTCTTAAATCCTCCAGTAGTAAATAATAGGCATCTGCTCAGAATATATATGCCTGTAGTATCTTACATACATACTTTTTTTACGTTTATTAATATATAATTAAAACCCCAAAAATATTTTTCCTTTTATTGCTTAGTCAGTAAAATGAAAGAGTTATGATTTATGCTTCCTTGTCCTGACTGGATACACTAAGAAATGGAAATAATGATGGGGCTGTGGCTCAAACATGGGATTTTACAGTAAGAATGGCTTGGCCGTTGCTCAGATTTTCTCTGTGACCTCCAGAAAATCACTTTTAACCTCTTAACTTCCACTCTGTTGCCTGTACAGTATGACTGATAGTTCAAAGGAACTGTGCTGGGGTTTTGTAAGCAGGTGAGTATTTTAAAAATTCCTGATTCATCCAAGCATCATGCACTGTGGTCCTCCAGTAGGCAGAATATTCTCTTCTGCATCAGCCCTGTACAGTTTGAATTCTTGCTGAAGGCCCCAAGACATATACCCTCTCGTGTCCCTGTCACAACCCCCTGTCCCCACAGAAAGAAGCTGTTAGGTGTGGTGATTGAAGCAAGGACTATTCCCTGATTGTTAATCCTTCTTTCTTTTTACCTTCCACACTTCCTAGGATGCAGGGGCTTTAATCCAGGATGAATGAATGCTACTATGATAAGCGCATGGACTTTTTCTATAACAAGACAAAAACAGACACAGCGGATGAGTGGACAGGGCCTCAGCTCATTGTTGTTCTGTGTTTTGGGACATTTTTCTGCCTCTTCATTTTTATTTCAAATTCATTGGTCATAGCAGCTGTGGTCAAGAACAAGAGGTTTCATTTTCCCTTTTACTATCTTTTGGCCAACTTAGCTGCTGCAGACTTCTTTGCTGGAATTGCCTATGTCTTCTTGATGTTCAACACTGGCCCAGTATCCAAGACATTAACTGTTAACCGCTGGTTTTTGCGTCAGGGTCTCCTGGACACCAGCCTGACGGCTTCCCTGGTGAATCTCCTCGTCATAGCTGTTGAGCGGCACATGTCGATTATGCGCATGAAGATCCACAGCAACCTCACGAAGAAGAGAGTCACCTTTTTAATTATATCAATTTGGGCCATTGCTATTTTCATGGGTGCTGTTCCTACCCTGGGTTGGAACTGCCTCTGTGACATTACTGTCTGCTCATCCCTGGCGCCTATTTACAGCAGAAGTTACCTGGTATTCTGGAGTGTCTTAAACCTGGTTGTCTTCTTCATTATGGTGGTGGTTTACATAAGAATCTACATGTACGTCCAGAGGAAAACTAATGTCTTGTCATCACACACTAGTGGATCCATTAGCCGTAGGAGAACCCCTGTGAAGCTCATGAAGACTGTCATGACTGTCTTAGGTAAGAGATGGCAAACCATGGTGTGGAAGGCTGGCAGTGCCAGTGGATGGGTTTGTGCTGGTTTGGTTTAGCTGCCTTTTTTTTTTTTTTTTTCTCAACAAACAAAAATCCCTCAGCCCTCAACAACAGAAAAAAAAAAAACAACCTCACTGAACTTGAAAGTGCTGGAGGTATTTAGACTTCTGTTTGCTTTAGACAGTAAAACAGCTGTTCCACTATGCCAAAACACGAAGTAGAGGACTGGTCAACACCTAGAAGAAAAGTGTCTCTGTTGTGTAGGCACCTTGTTACAGAACAAAAATTGTTGTGTTGGTTTTTTGCCTTTTAGGGTTTTTTGAGGAGGGAGATACAAAATCACTTTGGAGGAAGGCTTCCGACGATTCACAGCTACATAGTAGAACATTTTCAAAATTGTGTTCTTTAATATTTGCTCAAGGCCATAAGCCCTAAGGTTGGATGTGGGTAGTTATCTTTGCACGTCTTTGTCTTGACTGTCTCCTGAACATAGAAACTTCTTCCCCCTAGAAATGCATCTTCCTTGGGTAAAGGACGGGATGCCTGATGGGTCTGTGACTTTGACAGAGATTTGCTTTGCAAAGGGAAGATTCACCTTCATTCTGTGTATATTTTCAGATGATGGTGATACAGTATAACCTTAGATCTCTAAATCATAACAGGAGATTTTACCTGGATTCTGCTCTAGAAACACTGTTGGTACTTGAGCAGCTCAGATCACTTCCTCAGCCAGTTGTGATGTAGCTGTGTATTAAATTAGAGATGGACAGAGTAGGCATCTGATTGTTGGAACAAATACCAGCGGTAGCAGTCAATTTTCCCCAGAATGACTTGAATCTGAGCAAGGTGTTTTCTGGAAACCAGGCATCACGTGGGCAGGGCTTGTGCAGCTCACTGCAGGTGGAACTGGGGGTGCACTAGGACATTTGTGAAGCTGGGCTCCGGTGGTAGGGGACTCTAAAACCACAAATATGTCTTTATTGCTCTGACAACTCTTCTGATGTTGTATGACCAGCATTGGAAAGCTGGCGTCCACAGCTGGGACACAGATATGTTGTACTGCAGCATGGTAGTGCTAGAGAGCTCTGGGAGAAAAGTGTAATTTTTCATGGAGGTAGAAGTTGCAAGGGTAGGATGTTCCGGTTGAAGACGCTTTCTTTCCCTTGTGGTTTTTGGATGCTGTTTGCACAGTCTGGTATCTGATTTTATTATTTTCTTCTGAAATAATAGTGCTGTAATACACAGCACCTTTGTCTACCAAATGGTGTTTTAAAATGCTGTAGAAGCTGAAATCAGTTAAACGTTACAGTGCCCAACCTTGGGAAAAAAAGTGGACTGATGGTTCAAACAAGTACAACATTCTCACTTATACTTCTGTGTCTTGTGAAGTTGGCTTGTCCACTACCAGAGCCTTTCCTTTCTAAATCCCTCCACAGCTGTTCTTCCCTCTTTTCCCCTTGATTTTATGGCATCTATAGAGAGTCAGTCTGGGGGTTGTGCCTGTCCTCCTGCCCTTGACTTGCAGGGGCAAGACCAAGTCTTTAGCCCCACCTAAGCTCCCATGCAGTAAAACCTAAACCATTCACCTTGAAGGAGAAAACTCCTCAGAAAAACTCTGAATTGCTCCAAATATCATCCTGCTCTAATGCATAAGCATCGAGTAGACTGTAGTTAACTGCTGCATTGGAAAGAGACAGAAAACACAGCACTTTTAAAAAGCGGTTCCCTGCGCGTTTCTGTTGAAGGCAGAACTGCACCCAGCCAGCTGACATGGGAGTTGAAGGGACAGGGATGGTGGCTGCTGTTTGCTCATCCCTTGTGGTCCTTTAGCCTGTGGCAAGCCTTCAGTGCTCTTTGTGCTGTTGTGTGGAACTAAACCTCAATTTAAAATTAGTTTTCAACTTAATCTTTCTTTTACTAGAGAGTGGGGCCTTAGGACTGTGAGTTGAAGTTCAGCTTTAGCTTCCTCTTACAGAATAAAGGTTTTCAGCCACAAAATTAAACTGTAATTCAGGCAAAGCATTTAGTGATGTTGTGTGCTGGGCAAGGCAAATTTAACTTAGAAAGCCTGAGTGCTACTTCAGAGATCATAATTTTGTAGATTTACTTTGTCAGTCAGAAACAAAACCAAAAAAGAGCCTGCCACCAAAGAAGTTGAATTACTGCCCATGTTGCTGGGTGTACAATCTACTCCAAGCTCCTGTGTCAGAGGAAGTGTATTTTGGCATGTTCCTTCTTATCAATTCTCTGAATTTTGACTCTGAGAGGCTTTTTATAAACATTTTTATAATAATTTGTTTCTAAGAATGAGAAGTTATTTTTTTAAAGAGTTTGAAATGTGCTCTCCTGGCCAAGTCATTCAAGCACAGTGTGCAAAACCCAAATAGTGTGTTTTCTGGACTTCCCAATTACCACAGGAGTCACCAAGTGAACAAAGTGATTCTTGCAAAATTCTGCTTACATCCACTGATGCAACAGCCTACAGCTATATGCAGCACGTGGGTTTTGCCCAAAGCAGTTATTTTGAATGACTTGTTCCAAAACATCTGAAATTGCTTTGGAGTACATGCCTGATACACTCTTCACTAAAAGCCTATTCCAAAATGCTGTGCTGGATAAAACATGATAAAACCCAACATTCTTATTCATGTGCTCTATTGTTTTTATGGGAGATTCAGGATAAAATCCTGCTGCCCTACTGCTGTATGGAAGGAGGCTGTGTGTAGCTGGGTGCTGCTGGCATGCTCCTTCTCCCAGCCTCTTCCTTGGGAAGGCTGGACTTGGCTGCCCCTCCAGCAAAACATCCCTGACGTTTTTGGTTGTTCTCCTCCTGTGGCCCTACATTTAAGAGTTAGGGGAATTGAGATTTCAGTGTGATTTCATGAATTTATGGTGATCACAGCTGCAGGTGGCTTTTTGCACCACCCTTCAGCTTGGATAGCCCCTTCCAGAGGCTAGGAGTCAAGTCCCTGTCATCTGTGTATTTCTGCCATAACCCCTAAAACAGTCCCTTATAGCATAAGAGTAAGGCTTTCCCTTTGGCATGCTGAACCACAGGTAGTTATCTAGTTAAACTGGAAGATGTGAAACCTAGCAAAAATCCTCTTGTGATGACCTTGTGGCATAATCCCAGCTAAGCCTGTAGCTTTGAAGAAGGGTGGCTGCAGGTATGTGGATATGTGATTTTCAGGTGGTTGTGTATGTGCTAGCTCCTCTGAACCTGGCAGTGAGATTCCTGCCGAAATAGCAGCTTTGGGGTGGATGATTTTCAGTTTCAGTGAAATTACAGTTTAATTGGTAACTTGCTGTTTTAACTTGGTCGCACATGTGGCAAAGGCAGCTGGAAGCTACTGCACTTTTTTTTTTTTCCTCTCAGTGTTGGCACGCTCAGGGACAGCTTTAATGAGCTGGGTTTTATGAAATGATACTGTTGAAGCATCAGTAGTTCTCCCAGATCCACGGGAATTAATTATCAAGCAGAGAAGATGTAATCTATAGGAAAACTCATGGTTAAATCTAACGCAAATCCTCAAACTAACCTTGAGGCATTGTGGCATCTGATCTCTCATAATCTGGTGGGAAGACTCAGAGTTGTTCTTCTAATCCATATTGCAGCCAGGCTGTATTTCATGTCACTTCTGTGAATTTTTAAGAGTCCCAGAAGTTAAATTATTTTTGGAGTGTGGCTTTTTAAGGGAGAGGAGCTCCTATGGGATAAATAGTCTTCAAACAAGAAAATCACCAAAGGGCCAAGACGAAGGTATATTTTTATGCTTAACCATGGTTCCCTCTGAAAGCTCGGTGGTAAAAATAACAAAATCTGAGCAAGTCTGAGACATGCCTTGCTTTCATCTCAGCAGTGCTAAGAGCAGGGTGTGAATCACTTGTGTTGTCTCCATAGACAGCAAAATACATTTTTGGAGTGAAAGCAACAGCCTCATGAAAACATTAACTTGGACACTTAGCCAGTAACTTGGACACTGTCACTGCATTGCCCCTGTCCTTGTCTTCAGTCATGGGAAATATGCAGAGAGATGTCTGCAGATGTCTTTTATCTTCCCTTACTTTTGCAGCTGAAACCTTTTAGGGTTCTGCTTATATAGACAGGGGTATATCCTAGGAGTTCATGGACTAATCCTGCCTGCAATCTTGGGATTTTGTTTGAAGGAGAGATTTCTACGTCTCTTGTTAAATGTGGCTTTTGGGGTCTCTTTCATCTCCTGGTGACTTCCATAAAAGAAGGGTTGGACCTTGCATGCTTTGTGGTACAAGTGGTCAAAATGCTGTCAGTGCCTGTTCTAAGGCGGGTTTGTTACCATCTCAGTCTCTGCATGGAGGTGGTGTATCGGCAGCTTTGCCAGTGACCCTTGGTAGGCAGCGAAAGCTTCGTGTCCAAATACTTGCTGAGACACTTAACTAGGCACAGTATTGTCTGGGTGGTTGGGTTGCAGTGCTTGTTAAACCTGATGGAATTTGCTGGTGAAGCCCAGGGCAATAAATCAGTGCAGTGTTTTCTCCGTTGTAAACTATGAGAGTGCTGGTGTCACAACTGCTTACTCAGCACACAGGAGCCAAACCAGCGTGTAGTATAGAGACTGACCAGGGAAAACAAGTGTTGTGGTAGCAGCATTCAGCTCCCCATGCCAGTGGCAATGGAGGAATGTTACTGATGTTAACCAATATCTTAAAATTAACACGATGAAATTAGTACTTAGCATCACAAAAATCTTGGAACAGCAGAGTAGAAAATTCAGTTCCTGAAGGAAGTGGTCTCTTGCCTTTCTGTTCAGTGTTGCCTAGAACAGAGTAAATTGGTTGGTTGAATTTTGTCTGGAGTCCAGGAGCACAGTTTTGCAGCAAGATCCATGATACCTTGTCCTGGATACATTTTTCTGCAATCCTAATGCTTACTAAGTTACACTGATTCCTTTATATACCATTATGACCTGCCCATCAGATGGGCAGTCTGTTCAAGTCCTCGATGGGGAGAATTGTCCAATGCTGGTGACACTGGCCTGTGTGTTCAGCACAGCTGATGGGTTGGCTGAGGTGCTGCTGAGCACTGGCTCTGGCACTGCCTGGGTCCTGCTGTAATCCAGGCTGCCCTCCCACTGTTTGCTTGCACAGCTTGGATATGGGAATATCAGCAGCTTTACAAGAAAATGAGGTGGGCTTGCTTGACCTACCAAAGTTGTTGAACAGATACCCACACCTCCAAGGAGAGCTTTTTAGCATGTAGCTGCTTATCATCTTTATTTGTTGGATTATTTTCTTCTAAGCCCCAAAATGGGGAATCACTGCTGTGATAAGTGATTGGAATTTCCTCATTACATTGTTCAAACTGTGACTGCTGGGCAGAGTTGTAATTTTCTATTTCTGTATGTCAGACAGCAATTGTGGCTTGGGCTAAGTTAGTATTATCATGCGTATGGCTACTCATTCCCTGGGCTGTGGGCGAGGGATCACGGGGTGCAGTGCAGGGGGGAGACCAGGGGGCAGATGGGGCAGTCCAGGGCCCCTCTCCAACTCGTGGCCAACGGCTGCATTTGGTAGCCATGTGCCCCCTCCTCACCTGTCCTGCCCACACCCCTGAGCTTGTGGCAGTGGTGTGGAGGAACATGGAAAGATGCAAATGCAATGTAGAACTTCTTCTAAGCTGTGGTTTTTATGCTTTGTTCATGTTGTCTTCAGTCTAAGATCTCTTCTCCCTTCTTTCTCTCTTTTTTTTTTTTTTTGAGGGGTTGGTGGGAGAGGAGTGTGTTGTCCTACTTTCTCTTCCAGCTTTTATTATCACGTTGTTTCTTGCAGGGGCTGTTGTCATTCCTGCCTTGCAGCTGAAACACAAGAACTCTGCTGCTCCTGGGCTTGTCCTGCAGTTTCTTGCTATGTTTTGGGGAAGTGCCTCTATTGCAGAGTTTTTTTGTTTCCCCACTACTATATACTTATTTCCTCATCTTTTTTGTGTTCGGCTCCTTCCCTCTGCCCCCTTCATTTCTTTGCTCTAACTGCTACAACCTTTGGTTCACCTTTGCTGACTCATCTATTTGCTTCCTTCTCTTTTTTCATGTGTAACTGAATTTTTTTTCTTACATCTGAGTTGTTGGGTCTGAAGTACCCAGCATGCAGAGCCTGAGAGGGAGCAGTGGAAGGAGGTGGGCTCTGCTCTGACCAGGGAGCTGGCAGTGCTCATGTGCTGCAGGCAGTGGCATGCATCCTACATTAGCTGTGGGTTTCCAGCTAGTGATGGCTGTTTTATTAATTAGGCAGTGTGCCCATAGCTCTGCAGAGTCACCTGTAGTGTGACAGGAGACTTGTCTCTTTGGATCATGTTGTGGCAGTGGTGGAAGTGAACCACCTGGTATTTTCTCCTCCAGCACATGAGAGAGATGAAGAGAGGAAGTTTGTGTTCGAGTGCAGTTCTCTGCTTGTAAATGCTCAAGCTCTTGTTTATTTATCAGCATGGATAAATCCCTGTTGTGATGGCCTTTTCCCACTTGTGTTTGAGCTGATGCTGTCAGAAGCTGGATTCTTGCTCCCTTCAGTCTTCTGAGAGCTGCCCTGCCTCCTGCCCAGGGCTTGGCAGAGGAACTGTAGTAGATATAATTTTGCTACTGTCATTAGAGTTTTGTCTTCTCCTGCTTTTAGTATTTTTGTGGAGAATTTTGATGAACCAAATAATCTTGTAAGATGCAAAACACTCCAAAGCTCTAGAAGTCTGAAGTCAGGTTTGGTTTTCTTTTGTCTCCTTTATTTCTAGGTGCCTTTGTTGTCTGCTGGACTCCTGGCCTGGTCGTCTTACTGCTTGATGGTCTAAACTGTACCTACTGTGGGATTCAGAATGTTAAAAGATGGTTTCTTCTTCTGGCCCTGTTGAACTCTGTCATGAATCCAATAATTTATTCGTACAAAGATGATGAGATGTGGGGTACCATGAAAAGGATGATTTTCTGCTCCTCTGAGGATAAGAGTCAGGACAGACGCTCATCTCGGATCCCCTCAACAGTTCTCTGCAGGAGCACAGATACCTCAGGGCACTACATTGAAGATGGCATTATTCAAGGAACAATCTGTGGAAAAGGAGATCTTGGTGACAAAGGAAACTCCTGAGCTATGCAAAGAACTGACTTGGCTGGAAAAGGAGAGGGGGAAGGGAGAGGTTTTGTAAGAGAAGATTGACTGGCAAAGCTAGTAAACAATATATCCACTTTGTTCCAGAGCCTCAACTCCAGTGTTAACAAAAGTTCTTATAAATAATTGCCTGATGGAAAAACACTTTGTAATGAAGAAAACTTTCTGTGCTGCCATCTTTCTCCTTTTTTTCTTTTAAGTACATGAAATTGTTTTTTCATGTGAATGGAATAAATACCTCTCAGAGACTTCTTGTGCATGGAAGCAAAACGTAAGCAATGTAGTAAGACCCTCCTTAAGCTCCTACGGAGAAAATAAACCTGCCTGACTGCGCAGGTTTGGCATTCATTGAGTATTTATGCTTTGAACAGTTTCTGTGCATCTTGAGAAGGATTGTAGGCTTAGGTGGACAGAATCATGACATGTTTTCTCGGTTTCTGAATTTCATGAAATAGTTCATGCTTACCTCCTTCTTCTTCCTCCATATCTTGCTTTCAAAATAGGTACTTTGATGGTTTATTAAAGCTGTGCCAGAAACCTGGCTGTGATGGGATACCCAGACCAGACACCAGAGTGTGTGAGTATGTCTGACCATGGATTGTCAGGATCTGAGAGTACAGAAAGCACAAAAGCCATTATCACTTCCATAGTGGGGTGAATGCTGCAAGGGGAGACGTTGCACTCTCTGCTGCTGTTGTGTAGGCAGGTGTTGAGGGTGAATTAACAGAAAAGCAGTGAGGCTCATGCTCATTTCTTATTTACCCAGATAACATCAAATGGGTGTGGCTCACTCTTCTTTACCTGCTGTGCCACTGAGAGAAATGAGATCCAAAACTCTATTTTACAAGGGTGAACTTTTAAGGGAAGTTTAAATACACATATATACAGGTTCAGTCAGCTACTTAAAATAGAAATTAATTTACAGACAAAAAAAGCCTGAAATCAATTAAAACCCCTATAAGACTACAGTATGCACTGGTTGTCAGACCTTGTCTGGACCACATTTAACCTCCAGTTTGCAAACAGATCTTACTGGAACAGGTACTTGAGGGAGAGGCCATGAAACAATGAGCAGTGAAGGGCTTTCAGCATTGTGACTACTCAAATCTAGCGTTGGTGCAGCCACAATCCAAACAGCTGAAGTTTTGACTCATGGAGTATGCTATAAGGGAGGATCCAGCAATATAAAGCTCTAGGGTAAACTTTTAAAATTTAAAATTTAATTAAAAATTGGATTGTAGATTTCTCAGTACTCTAAAAACCTGGCTCCTGCTGTCTGGTTTCAGCAGCAATGAGCTCCCTGTCTCAATTTCAAAAGGAGTTACCTGACTTGCCTCCTAGAGAAAGTGTGATCTGTGGTAGTAATGCAGGTGACCACAACCAGAAGTCAGTTTGAAAAGTTTTGGAAATTTTTGACCACTTGGAATTGCCAGAAAACAACACCAAAAGTGTATTGTATGAAGCTGAAAGATGAAGGTTGGCTGTGGTTTGGACAAATTCCTTCTCTGGTGCAACTTGAATGTGGATATCTGGACTGTGTGGGTCAAACCAGAACCAGCGCTTGGCACAAAGACCAAGCAGTGGATTTGTAGAATGCACTGGGGGATTTCACAGCAGCCCTTAGCTTACAAACACAGCAAGGCCCTGTTCAGAGATCTCTCCCGTATCATGCATTATCTCGTAGGGATGTTGCCCACTATTCAAGGTAGATGCTGTATTTGGGTAATGCTAAAAACCTTTAAACATTTTTTGCCATTATAATGCAATTTTCTTGTGCAAATACTACTTCACTGCTTTGGTGTTTTGAAAAGTATGTAAAATGGTGCTTTGTAGAGGCAGTGGTATGGTGAGTTGACTCTGGCTGGAGACCAGGTACCCACCAAAGCTGCTCCTTCCCTCCTCTCTGCAGCTGGACCGGAGAGAGAAAATGTAACCAAAGGACAGGGAGAGATTGATCACTAATTACAGACTTGGCTTGGGGTGAAATTAAATTATTACCAATCAAATCAGAGTAGAATAATGAGAAATAAACCCAAATCTTAAAAATACTTTACTCCCACCCCTCCCTTCTTTCCAGGCTTACCTTTACTCCTAATCTTCTCTATCTTCATCCCACAGTGGTGCAGAGGGGCAGGGAATGTATCAGTTCATCAGTCTCTGCCACTCCTTCCTCCTCAGGGTGAGGATTCCTCATGCTCCTGCCCTGCTCCATTGTGGGGCCCCTCCCACAGGACACAGTTCTCCATGAACTTCTCCAACCTGAGTCCTTCCCACAGGCTGCAGTTCTTCACAAACCGCTCTAGTGTGGGTCCCTGCCATGGGCTGCAGTCTTTCAGAACAGGCTGTTGCACTGTCGGTTCCCAATGGGATCACAAGTCCTGCCATCAAACCTGCTCCAGCATCGGCTTTCCATGTGGTCACAGCCTCCTCTGGGCTCTTTCCCTGCTCCAGTATGGGCTCTTCCACAGGCTGTAGGTAGCTATCTGCTCCACCATGGGCCTCCATGGCAGGGGCACAGCTGTCTCACCATAGTTTGCACCACAGGCTCCAGGGCAATCTCTGTTCTGTGCCTGGAGCACCTTCTCCACCTCCTTGCTCACTGACTTCGGTGTTGGCACTGTGGTTTCTCTCCTCTCTTCAGCTGCAGTTGCACAAGTTTTTTTCACCTCTCTTAAATACATTATCCCAGAGGTGCTTCCAGCATCGCTGTTGGACTCAGCTTTGGACAGTGGTGGGTCTATCTTGGCGCTAGACTGGCATTGGCTCTGTCAGGAATAGGGGAAGCTTCTTGTGTTTTCTCACAAAAGCCACCACTGTAGCCCCCTCTGCTACCAAAAGCTTGCCATGCAAACCCAACACAGGTGGCATTGCCAAGGTGTAGCATGTCCCTACAGCTACCTGCAGTGCACGGTTTGTCTCAGCTAGGCTGAAGCTCTGTATGCAAAGCTAATGGAAAATAAAATGCTGCTTCAAAATAAAATTCTTGGTTTGTTTCCTATTTGAATGGTGATTGAACAACATTGATGGGGAAATGTTGTTTCATGTTATCATGGGGCAGGGGTAGGAGTGGGGGATGTTTTAATAAAATTTTCATGTTTACTAGCAACACTAAGCAGTGTATAATTTGGTTGAATCAGGCCCTGAAGAGAGCTTGGATGAAGATATTGAACCATCTACAGCAGCAGAGAAAATACTAGGTCTCTTCTGCAGAGCTTGGGATTCAGGCTGCACAATAACTACATGTGGATGATTCTTCCAGGTAAGCAGGAAAAGGTGACTTCTGTAAAGAACCTTGTTTGTAGAGCAGTTCATAGAGTAGACTCCTGGTCTAGATTAAAGTCTGAGAGGTATTACTAATCATTCTGCTGCAAGTAAGTGGGAGGGTTTGAGGTCTTTTCTTTCTGTTGTCTCTTTAAAAAAACCGACATCCCAACAAACAAACAAAACCAACCAAACCCCCCAGCCCCCAAAACTCCCAAAAAACCCCAAACCCCAAAAGTTCACAAACTGGTGCTTGGAGAATGGTACTATTTGCAGTGGCATGCCCTTTGTTTCTGCAGGATTCTTCCCTTGGAGCTGCTACCTCGTGGTCTACTGCTATAAATTGCCATGTGACATGACTGGAACAGGAAACTGATCTTGCATCAAACTTTCCTACAAACTGCTACAGCACAGGCTGTATAATGTTTCCTATATCAAACTGTCTAAACATTCACCTACTCACGTAGCGGGGAATTCCTTATTAACTCCACAAACATTCATCAGAATAGTTTATCTCAAGGAAACCATTAAAGTATTATTTATACTTGAGTTAAAAAAAAAAAAAAAAAGCAAAGGTCAGTGGGTGAAGCCGAGTTCTGTGGGGTTTCCCTGTTCCCTTTTTCACTAGTATCCCAGAATATCAGTATCTGCTGGCTTTGCATGTACCTCCTCCTGTTTATATATGTTAGTGTACATTCTATGGGGGAAGGCTTTAGGGTGAACACTCAGAGAGACCCAAGAACATTAGTTCTTAGGAGGCAGAGGAAGGCAAGGGAAGAGTTCCCATTAAGTTAGATAGTTAAAGGTTTCATGTGTTTCTGGTGATGCTGGAGGCTTTTCTTGTGTCTGAGAGAGCCTTGTGAGCTTCTGCATTGCAGTAAGTACCAAGCAGATACTTCTAAGACAACATCTTCATAGCAATTATGGTTTGAAAACCTTTGTGATATTCTCCTGTGTTTTTCTCTCCCCATCTGCTCCCAAACCAAAGTTGCTTTTTCAGTTGATCATTTGGTCCAGGAAGAAACGCTCCACGGCTTTTCCCAGGGCAAAGATGTATAGTCTGTCCTCCGTGGTTTGCTCTCCCATAAAGCCTGTGTGGTCACAATCATTATGGATGCTTTTCAGAGAACTATTATTAAAAGCTGGGAACAATGAGGTTTTATTTTACACGATAGATCTTTTGAATCTTTTTGGATAAGCAGCTAGACTGATCATTGTTTAGTAGCCGTGTGCGTGGGAGAGAAGTTTCCCTAATATCTGTGCTGTCAGTTTGACCTAGGTGGTGTGGGTGATGAGTCCCTCTGGGAGAGCAGCCAAATTGCTACAGCTTGAGTGGCTCTAGAGCATGGCTTTTGCAGTGCTTTGGGGCTGCTTTACTGTGATTACCTTTCCCTATGTATGGGTTTTTGATGAGTTTGGGGGTTTTTTTAGTAATTCCTGCAGACTGGGGAAATACATCAATATACGTGCATATGAGAGCTTGTACATGTATTTGAACTGCAATAATTATGGGAGCTGTGTGACATGATGGTGCCTTTCTCTGATCAGATCTTTATTTTATATATATTTTTTTTTAAACTTACAACTCTCTTCCAAGTAGCCATTAACCGTAGGGGCAATACTTCTGATGAGATTCTTGCACAGTTTTAGTGAATTCTGCATGGAGATTCTAAGCTACAAGACATTGGGAGATGAGGGAGTAAGGATCATTTTAAACTTGTCATATTTCTTATGCTTTTTCCCCTATGGTTCTGGCTATTGGCCACTATCCTAGCAGATGCAGTGCAGAATCAGCCTTTGGTTTGGCCCAAAGCAACTGCAACTTGAAAAATTAGAGCCAAAAAGAGAAAATATATGAAAATGTTAAAAAGAAGAAGGCAGGGAAATTCTGTTATCTATCCTAGCCTATAATCCTAATTAAATCACTCAATCACTAATTGATCCCACTTTCCCCCTTGTGCCTACTCCTTCTTATTCTGGTGCAGCCATTTGTGAGACTAAATGGTGAACTGTAGTAGGTCTGAAAAATAACCCTGGATGATACACATCGCTGGTAACTATAGAAGATTCTCCACTTGTCATGAGCCAGCAGCTCCATTACTTACTCTGTTATCTGGAGTCATACAGATTACTTGTTTTCTAGAAATCTTTGTAAAACTGTCCTCCTTAAATGCTATACTTTGCAGTGACTAGGCATGCTTTTATCATGGGAAAAGAAAAAAAAAAATCTAGAAATGAAGAATTAGGTCATAATAGTTTTCCCTCACCCACAAGGTCTTTTGAAATATAGGGAATTTAGATACTTATATGCTTTGAGCCATTCTTCAAGACATCTGGCCTATCTTTCAAATAGCAATTGATCCCTGGCTTCTTGTGTACACATCTTTATAATATTGATAGTGCTTTTTCATTGCAGCAGGCAGAAGCATCTGTTTTCTTCCAGCCTACTTAGAAGGGCTACTTTGCAGCTCATAGGTATCCCTTTTGAATTGTCTTGTTTGTGCATTCATGCATTTCCTCCTCTGTGTGTTGAAATAAATTAATTTTCAAACTAACCTCTGCTGTATTTAGCACAGACAATTATGTTAGGGACAGGTTTTTTTTCTGAACTAGTCTTTTCTAAAATCCCAATTGTGCATTTAGGATTCTGATATATGGCACTATAAGAATGTCAACATGCAGAATAAGAGAAGCACAAATCACTTATTATTCTGTTCTCAGCAATAGTTGTATTTTAGCTTAATTGTTAATTTCATTGAAACCATAGATATGGTCTAACTTCTCTAAAAAAGCCAAACCAAATAAACAAAAACTCCCATTAAAAAAACGATGGCAAAACAAACAACACCCCCACCCCCAAAAAACCCCAAAGGAAATCTAACATTGTGCATATCTGTAGGCCAGGAGTAAGTCAGCATACTTACCATCGCCGACCTTTAGTTCACCTGACTTGCTTTGAGATATAGGAAAATATGGAAGTCTTGTTTCTGAGCTCAGATAATTGCCTGGGGGGTTGGTAGGTGATTCCCAGGAATGTGCTTCTCATCTAGAGAAGTTCTTTAGCTTTCCTCCTGAAGCTGCTGTGGAAGGTGATGGGATACTGGCCTGGGAGCATCATTGTTGTCCCACCTGTTACTGCATTTCCTATGTTTAATAGTTAAGAATATATATCTACTGTATTGTCCCTAAATGTTAAGATTCTTTTGCATATGCTAGACTTTCACAGTACTGTAGAACTAATTTTATCTCCAGGTTCCATTGGTATTTATGCAAACAAATGCCTGGTGTGTTGGCTTACTGTTAGGAATATGTTCAGTTGCTAAAGGATGTCAAAATGCATGGAAGTGAAAAGGCTTGACCTCCAGAGATGGGAATGTTATTAATGCTTAAATGATTCTATTCAAATCCCAGTTAATGCATCAGTTGTTATGAATGTTACTGTATTTGTTCGTGCAGTGCACTCTGTGATACTGGGCTGGGATTTTCCCACAGGTACAAATGAGTTAATTTAATTAGAAACATAAGGTTTTGTGCCTAAGGGGATACAGGGCCCATGGACTGTGAACTTGCAGTAGCTCACCCCCAAGCTTAGCTTTAACTTTCTGCACAGTTATGTTGCTTTCAGTAGATCCTTTTCTGTGAAAGGACCCCTGTTTGTGTTGGCATTTGTAAGGTGAAGACTTTTAATGTCATGGTTTAGATGGTAAGTTTCTGCTAAATGGGAAACTGTCCCTATAGCAAGAGGCACAGCAGCAGCAGGCTGGCTGCCTTCATACACCGCTCCCTCACAGGCACAATTACCTATTTCATAGAGGAAACATTTGTGCCCATAAGCATGAATTTCCAGTGTTGGATTATGTCCCAAATTTGACCTATGTTCATTTGTTTTATTTTCTCCTTTAGAATCTCTTTGCACAGTCCATGTAATTTTTTGTGTGTTCTGCTTTGTTCTTCAAAGCACAGATTAAACCACACTTCTCTCTAAACAGATAAATTCCAGCAGTATTGAGTCCTAGAGCAACCCTTCAATTTCACAGGCCAGAGAACCACAAAACAAAATAAGTATGGTTGAGCAGAGATTTTAGTCTTGGGTTCTTGCAAGGTCAGAATACCAACAATAACAAAAATGTTAAAGTTTGCATGTATTAATTAAAAATGTTGGAGAATAATACTTTGTCAGAAGAAAAGTAGACCCTAAGCTTATGACTTATTTTAGCAGTTAAATAATCTGAGTAGGGAGTTCTGAACTGTTAATTTGTGAGTTTTTTGAACAGCAGAAGCACAGAAATATGTTTTCTGATTGACTTCTCTGAACTGGAAAGAAGCTGCTGTGGGCATTCAGCTCCTTCCCAGCATGAGGAATCCAGGCAGGAGGGTGATCTCCTGAAACTCTTCCCCTGGCAAAGTTCCTGCCCACATTTCTGTCTCCATGGGTACCAGGAGCTTTGCTGATTCACAGAAACAAAGCCAAGCCCAAGGATGGAGGAACTTGTGCAGAACACAGTGTGAGCTCTGGCTGGAGACTTTATGGTAAGTGGTTATGCTCCTTGTCCCCAGTGATTGCTGAGGTTGCCCTACAGTCCTTTCTTCTACAGAGGCAGGAGCAGACTCTCTTCTATCCAAATGTTTATTTTCCCAAAACTGTTGGTAAGGCAACACCTTCAGATCTTTTCCTCTCTGCCAGGTTTTAATGAAAGTGATGATTTCAGAATTATGAGAGACTTGTCAGGCAAAAAAGGATACAGCTGCCTCATTCCATTCAGAAATCAGGATAAAACTGTTCTCTGGTTGAAGTTCTGTAAGTCATGGATGCAATTTTATGCTCGCCTGTGCACAGGTAAGAACTCTCAGGAAGAGGATGAAGGCAATCCCCAAAGCTGCTTCCCAGCAAATCCTCAGCACCCTGATATCCCACCACTACCGTGCTTCTAATCTTCTCACCCAGTCAGTACCAGGAAAACACCAGAATCTGTCATCTTTATCTATTTGATTAGAAGAGGTGCCAGGGATGAGATAACACATGGATTTGGTATAAGCAGTTCATCCTCCCCTGCAGCAGTCAGGCCGAATATTTTGACTTGTTACAATAATTTCCTGTGGGCAGATAACCACTCTTCGATGCAAATGGTAGTAACAGTCTCCATCAGGAGCTGTCCTGAAGGGCTGTTGACTCATTTAATCCCACAATATTGAGTGAGCTGTTATTTCGAAAGCAGGCTGGATTCAGCATGTATTTGTATCAACACGCCAAAGATGACACAACTGCTGCCTCACCCAGCCCAGCAAAATGGGTTTTTGCTAATGCTTTATTTGGTCTCCATGTTTGGCTGGGAGACAAGCAACTTCTCTTGTGATGTGTTGTCTCTATGAATAGTAAACTAAAAACATTCTCTGCAAGGGAGTGGCACTGCTGTGTTCTGTTCACTTGATTTCTGCGTACCTCCCATCTGCATAGGTTCTAGTGGGAGATGTCACAGTGAGGATAAGGAGCTTGGGCTTCCTGAGATGCCACAGTGGCTGATACTGTCTGTCCACCAAATGCAGCTTGGAACTCCTTACAGTTCTTGCTACATTTTGGAAGTGGTGAGGAGAGATGGTGCCTGGTTTCTCTGAAGGAGTCCCGATGGTCCCAGTCAATCAGTGTGCGGCATCTGTTTGCCACCTGCATGTGGACTCCTCAAAGGTTCCACATCACTGCTGTCCTTGGAAAGCCCACAGGCACTCAGACATCTTTCCAGTTATGGGGTTTAAATTTTTGGTCCTGTAGTTTTTAAGGAATGTTTTTGACGTTGTCGACGTTGAAGCAACCGGAGCTTTCTTTCATCCAGGAGTAAAGTTGACTCAGCTCTGCTTTGCCCACCTTTATTTAAAGATCATGACTACTACTTCTAAAATGTTACTCATGAATGATATGTTCTTACATTATCTGCTTTTCCATCTGTTAAATGCCATGTTTCCAGCAGCAAAAATACCACTGTCTGACAGTAGCAGCTACCAGGGTCTGTTTAGACATCTTCAAAAAATAGTAAAGCCTGATACCACTAAATATAAACCAAGTCTTGTTCCAATAAAGTTTTCTTTGAATGTGGTTTTAGAAATGTTACTATTTATAGCACCTCTAGAATTTTATTTCTGATAGTAGGGAGGTTGTACTTATCTATAATTTTAAGTACAATTATTTGCTTATTCCTGGTTTAAATAATGTTATTGTTTATAACCCACATACAAATATATAATGCTCCATGTGAATCTACCCTCAGCATTCTGTGTGGTTGCTTCCCAACTCTGTTGGAACAGCACCTATGACCAGCCTGCTTCACAAAAATGTATCACATGGGCCATACCCATGTCCCATCTTCTGGGTAACCCCCATGACCTCATGACAGATCAAAAGTGTAATTATAAGCATAGCTCATGAAGCAGGAGATGCCCTGAACCAAGCCCTGCATATCACAAGTGTACAATTCACTACAAAATTACAATTCTGTAGTGAATAGTGCACTTAAATGTGATAATTGGAACAACAAATTAAATGAAACCTTGTTTATAATAATTGAGTAGATCTCAAGACTTCTCAAAGCCAGGTGTCCCATTATTAAGCATTGTCTTATGGACTGTATTTCCTTCAAGAACCTTGCAGCCTTGGCTGGGCATGAGGAAACAACCAAAGAGGTTCTGCAATGCTGCAGCTCAACAGTGCTGCACACAGACAAGCTGTGTGTCTGCAGGAGGCTTGGGCACCCTGTCCCTGGTCCTGGCTCTCTTACACCTCTATCCCTATGGCCTTAGCACCTGCTGGTCCTTCAGCCCACCTGGAAAATTGCTGAAGAGCACAGCTCTTCCAGTCACAGCCCAGCAGGAACAGGGGCGATAATGTATTGGCCACTGGCTGCTCTTGGGGTAAGGTCTGTCCCATGAGTAGTCACAGAAGTGAGTGGTGCCTGTGGCAGCTCCTGGTCCTGTGAGAGCTGGAAGACAAAGTGGCAGCATTGGCAGCTCTCCTGGCATTGCATGAGCATCTTCCTGCTCAAGACTGTGGATGGCTAAAAAATGCATTGGAGAAATGCATGTTTTAGGGCTAAAACCAGAGATGGGAGGGGGTTGTGCTGGGGCCCGGGCTCTTCCTGGTGGCAACAACTGCAATCTGCTCCCAGGTAAGGCATATTTTTGGTGTGGATGTTTTTTCCTCTGACAGTGCACCCTTGGTGCTGCCCCTGCAGGAGCCGCTCTGGGACGTGGCACGGCACGTTCCCTGCATGGTACACAGCACTCCTGGGGCTCCCCACCCCCGTTGCCTGGAGCCTGCGGGATGGCCCAGCGCCTCGGTGGCACCATTGTGTTGTGCCCGCTGGCCATGTGCCACCCCGAGGGCTCCCTCATCACCCTGGGACTTCACATGCAGTGCTGATCCTGCCCAGCCCTTGGAAGCCCCTCACCGGGGACTGGGCAGGGGGGTGACGGGGTGGTTTAGGGAGAGGGCAGGCAGAGGAGTGTAAAGATGGGGCTGTTGATAAAGTCCAACCACCAAACCGGTCTGGAACAGTGTGATTTGGCACACT